>NW_027437191.1:5628906-6228906 GCF_033239565.1 Halichoeres trimaculatus | reverse complement strand
TAATTAATGATTTACAAATGAGTAAAAAGCTTCAGCTCATTAGAACTGGCTCAGCTGAGGAAGGAAAAATCTGCATAAAAAGCCTATAAGCTCAAATCCTGAGGAGCTGAGCTTGTTCCCGGGTGGTGGTGATGGTGGTGACGGAGCTGCTCTTCTGAAGTAGGTCATTAAGCAGGTGGAGCAGAAAACTATATGCTCCTAAGGATCAGATAAAAATATATACCACAGATTAAGACATGTCCAAAGAAACAGGACGGCTCATCACTTTGGTGATGCTTCAGACATCCAGACAGGAACAGAGAGTAAAGAGCATGAAGAGCCTTCAGGAATAATCCTGCTCTGTTCAGTAACTCTAAACGTTGTGTTCATTTTTCAAATTAGACAATATCTATTCATTTAGTGAACGGCTTATTCTGGCACTCGTCAGCTGGGCCGACAGATATGAGGAATTTTTGTCCATACTCACAACTTTTATCCAAAATAGAAATGTTTGGACATTGTTAATGAAAACTGAATTAGATTTGATGCCAGTAGCATGTTTCAAACAGTTGGGACTGGGGCATGTTTACTGTTGTGTTACATCAGCTCTTCTTTGATCAGCACTCTGTAAACATTTTAAACAGGAGACCAGTCTCTGGAGTTCACAAATGGAGATGTTGTCTCATTTTATATTCAATAAAAGATTTCAGCATCAGGACTGTAGTGATTTTGAGCCCATGCAGTGATCTCCACTACAGAGTCATGTCTGTTTTTGATGCAACCTGAAGACCTGAAGATCTGGTCCACCCAGTCTTGGTTTGGTCCTTGTCCCTTTTGTTAAGAGATCCCTCCAGATTCTCTGAATGTTCTGTAGATAATGAAACCCACCAATTTTACCCCCATTCACTTTGTGGACCATCATTTTTTATCTGTTGAACTATTTGCTCACGCAGTCTCTCACATGGGGGTAAATCTGTGCAAAACTTACTTTTGAGGTACTTTTTCAGTGTAGTGTTTTCCCTGTCGCAGCTTTTGGAACATTTTGCTGGTATCAGATTTAACATGAGCTTGAATGTTTCATAATCAGATTAAAAGTTCAATTTCAGTTTTTGTTATGTTGAAATATTTTCATCTCTAAATGGTTTGCAAACCAAAAAAATCTGTTTTCTTCTAAATTTGAAAATGTTTCTAAACTCTTTGGGAATCACAGTTTTACTTCTCATATTTTCCAATAAATCCTCAATAAACCTGAATCCCAAACAGCTTTTAAACTATGTCATTAAAGGGTTTTAGGTTTATAATACTCTACATGTGAAAAGTATTAACAAATCATGGTTTGGATTTTAGGTTAGCTTTGCTCATTTCCACAGTATTAGGAAACGTTATCCCCTCCCTGTTATTAATCAAACCTTACTTTGTGACAGACAAGAGCAGCAACAGCAGTTTAATTCAAGCCACTAATGATCAGATTTTTATGGCCGGAGTGTGTTTGGTGTCAGCTTTAACCATCATTACAGAGTAAAACTGATACTATAGAGCATGAAATAGCTTTGAATTCATAGCTTTGGAAACAAAAAGGGTCATTTCAGCTAAAGTAGTACATGTGCACTGACTGCAAACTATCATTTAATTAAAAAAGCTCTCTGGTTCCATCTCTGAAGAAAAGAAAAACACAAAAAAGGAGTTTCAAGACTTAGTTTTGTAATGTTTTCTGCATCTACATGAATTGTTTAGTATAAAGCTCATCCCCAACAACTTCATAACAATCTACAAAAAGGGTGTTTTCAAGGGGGGCAAAATTGTCATCTATTTTCTGTTAAAGAACACTTCACTTAGGTGTTATAGAAAGAAAACTTTTTTCTTTAAATGTAGTCAAACACAGATGTTTGTGATGGAGGTAGCCAGTTTGGTTAGACTGTGTTGGAAGTCTGTGTTCACACGTGTTGTGGTCCTTCCAGGAACAGGAGCTGGAGGCCGGTAAGAAGAAGAAATTGGCCGAGGCTCGTCTGGAGGCAGAAGTGAGACTGTACAGGAAAGAAAACGAGGCCCTCCGCAGGCACATGGCGGTACTGCAGGCTGAGGTGTACGGGGCCAGACTGGCTGCCAAATACCTGGACAAGGAGCTGGCTGGAAGGTGAGGAGGCAGAACTCAAAACAGCTGAGAGGTCCAGGATGAAGAAATGTTTACAGACAAACATTAATGTATAACCTGGTCTAAAACACAAACATTTTACACAGCTCTGTCTTTATTTAAACCTGCAAATAAACCACAGAAATAATAAAAAAAAAAAAACTGTCATGAACACTGAGCACAGCTTATCCATGCTCTGTTTGGCTGATTCCAAAGACAAGATTGTTTTGTGGTTCAAAAGTGTTTTGGATAAGACATGTCCACGCCCCCTGGTGGGGTTCAAAGGGACTGCAGACACTTACAAATGATTTTTGTTTTTTGGGGTTTTTTTTGGTTCCACTTCTAATATTAAACTCATACATGGGCTGTTGCAGTTATTGATCCAGTCTGATCCAAAGCCAGTATTGAGTTAAAGACCTGATACCTCTCTGGGAGGTTAAGACTGTTAATTACGTTTATAGGATGATATAATGCATTTCTATGGCTGGGTATCAACACATTTTTTCACATCATTCCCCATACTCCAAAAACACTCACTTGATTTGTTGCCAGTCACTTAAAAAAAAAAAAGGTACCAAAGGGGTTTGCAAGGTTGATAATTAAAGCGACAAAGTCACTAAATTGGCAACACTGTCTTGCATGCTGCATGAAAGCATGACAGCCAACCACAGGTAGCATTATTAGATCTTGATCAGATGATTAATCCTTTTGGTACCAAAAATTGGCAAAGTACCAAAAGATGAGGGATATTTTTAAAAGGATTTTCTCAGAAGCATTTTGGTGCCATAAAAGAGCCAGAGTTCAGAACCCAGCCCTATGCATATGTATAATATGTTCAAGATTTTTATCATATGATATATGTTTAAATTTTTTTTTGCAATTTGTAAATAAAAACAACAGATTTTTCAAGAAATGGAAAAAAAAACGAATTTCTTTGCTTCCCTGGTACTCTTTTCATTTTTTTCCTGTCCTCTGTTATTTTTCACATCTTGTGTCATGAATGTGCCTAAAGTTTTTTTTGTCTGTTTTTTCTTTTTGTTGTTGTAGTTGATTTTTTGTTTTTGTTTTTTTTAGATAGAGCCATTTTCAATCCAAATTAATTTTGAAAAACAAACTGAGCAGGCAACCCATGGGAATATCAAAATATCTATATCAGGGGTGGCCAACCAGTCAGAGACTCACTAGACTCACAAAAATTACTGTGGTACTACAAAGAGCCACATCACACACGTGGTCTTAGAGACCTCTCAAACATAAACGAAATGACATAAAATGAAAATCAATACATTTCCATCTATCTATCTATCTATCTATCTATCTATCTATCTATCTATCTATCTATCTATCTATCTATCTATCTATCTATCTATCTATCTATCTAGATAGATAGCTATTATGAGCACATGAGCAATTGAGAGGAGTACATGTAGCGAAGAGAAACTGAAACTTAAGTATAAATCTCATCACCCAGGTATTGATCAATACTGATCCCAACGTAGGCATCAATATATCAATATTTTAGATTGATCAGCACACAACTACTCATAACAATATAAAGATCCATATATATTTGTTATGAATGGATCAAAGAGTCGCACACTGAAAGGCAAAGAGCCACATGTGGCTTGCAAGCCACCAGTTGGCCACCCCTGATCTATATATAACAAAAAAAAAGCAGGTACAATTACCCCAGATTCATCTAAAGATACATCCAGCTATGCCATTTAAGGCTTTAATATTTTTAAACTTTTCTTACTCTTAACAATCCTAACTGTGATCAACCCACTAATTCAAATTTAAGCCGGATCGAATATTATCTCAGTAAAAACAAGCATATTTTTCTTGAGATAGCAAGATAAATTTCCTGATGTCTTCAGGAATCAAGATTTGCTCTTTAGATTTTTCAAGTCAGCTCATAAAGAAATCCATAGAGACCATGTTTGTGTCACAGTTTTAATAATCAATATGCTGCAAAGGGGTATCCTTTGTGCGTCCTAATGCAGCATCTGTGCATTGCATATGTTTGGTTGTATTTATATAACTCATCAGATATGACTGATTTTAGGTCTAAAATAATGATTTGTCACATCAGCGTACCTTAGATTTTTATTTCCTTGTAGTGATCTGATTGATCTCGGTCAAACCAGAGGAGACTGTTTGGACCTGCTCTGACAGCAGATTGTGTCCTGTGTGTTTCAGGGTGCAGCAGATCCAGTTGTTGGGTCGCGACATGAAGGGCCCAGCTCACGACAAACTGTGGAACCAGCTGGAGGCTGAGATCCACCTGCACCGCCACAAGACCGTCATCAGGGCGTGTCGAGGACGCAATGACCCAAAGAAACCGCTGCCCTCCCCTGTGGGACATGTGAGTGTTCAGCTACACAGCGGGTAAAACCGTTTGGATTGATTCTGTTCAGTTTGTCTGAATGTGTTGATACGTCTTTACAGGACCCTGACATGCTGAAGAAGACGCAGGGTGTTGGCCCCATCAGGAAGGTGGTGCTGGTCAAAGAGGACCACGAGGGGCTGGGGATCTCCATCACGGTAAGAGCTCACAGCCTCTTAGAGCCTGTTTGTTCTGAAAGGGGTCATAAAATTACAACTAAATCTCACTTCCTCTCACCAGGGAGGGAAAGAGCACGGAGTCCCCATCCTGATCTCAGAGATCCACCCCAGTCAGCCTGCGGACAGATGTGGCGGTCTGCATGTAGGCGACGCCATCCTCGCCGTAAACAGCATCAACCTGCGAGACGCCAAACACAAGGAGGCTGTGACCATCCTGTCCCAACAGGTAACACCTGCCAGAGTAACACACACCTGAAGCACACACTCTTCTCCTCAGTTCTCACTGTGCCTGTATCTGTGTGTGTGTTATGTGTGTGTGTTTGTGTGTGTCAGCGGGGACAGATAGAATTCGAGGTGGTGTACGTGGCACCAGAAGTGGACAGTGATGATGAGAACGTGGAGTATGAAGATGACAGCGGCCATCACTACAGACTGTACCTGGATGAACTGGATGACAGCAGCACAGCGCCCCCTAGTAACAGCTCAGCGTCACTGCAGGGTGAGTTTAGATGGTCTGAGCAGGTGTTTGGGGTTCAGAATCAGGAATGAGTGGTGAAATGAATCCAACTTGTCTTATCAGCTCCATATTCAGCTGTGGGTGGGACTCCTTCACTGACAGAGCTGCACTCTCCACTAACTCTCTGTGAGCTTTAAGATCCAAACAAAGCATCAGGGTCAACTCACTAGATCCTTTGGATGTCCAACAGCAAGGATGACTTTAAAATGTCGTAGATGCAGGCTATAAGTCATGTTAATATTTTTTTCTTTGTCTTGTCTTATTTTATTTTGATTTAACCCATACTTTAACAGGAAAATTCTCATTGCAAAAAACAGCAAGACAGAACAAAAGACAACAACAAGAAAATGTTACACCAACTAATAAATTAGCAGCGTTCAGCAGTAAAACAAGTGTACAAGATTATCAGATGATCCTCAATCCAAGAATAAAAATAATTCAGACTAAAAAAATTATCCATGTTTAGATGGGGAAGAGATGGAGCTCTTTGACCAAAGACAGAGCGGGTCAGAAACAGAATCTGTCCATGGGACTGAAAGTTACATTGAGGAGTCAGTTAAGGGCATCCATAAGACAGCTGGTCATTTAGTTCGACCTAATGCTCCACTCTTATGTCATGTTAAGACGAAAAACCTACATTTTTATTCAACAGTGATTTGTACGAGAGACAAAACGCAAAGCAGCATGGGACATTGAGTCCAGTATTTTTTTTAGAGAGGCTGAGGCAGCATGCATATAAAAAATATAGCTGTAAAAAAGGCTTCTTTTTTTTTTTTTTTCTTAAAGGAACCCAACTTCACCCTCAGATTTTTCTGGTCAGACTCTAGATGTGATGACTAAAAGACAGATTTTCACCCAGGAATAAAAGAAAAGAGGTATTCTAAAGTTGGGACACATTAAATCAGCTTTTTAGTTAAAGGGGCTGTGAGGAGTTTCTAAGTGATCTTGAAAAAGTCTCCCTTCTAGATGTATGCCCGATAGTAATCCACACTTTAAAGTGAGATCATCAGCACCAATATAGGTTACTCCTTCTTAGCTTCCTGATCAGGTCCAGCAAGATCAATGATTTACAGCATGTCAAAGTCTCTAGACAGCACCACCCCGGCTGATAGAGTTTAGCACTTTCTCTGCTGATAATGATTTCTGTGATTAATTTTGTAGTGATGGTGGACACTGGAGCCTAACTGTCAGACAGAAAAAGGACTGAAGAGCAGAAGAAAGATAAATAGGAGAGTGATAGAGCACGAGTTAAAGGCTAACACAAGAGCTAAACTGTTTGTGCTCATGTTCATTCCGACCCACAGTCAGCAGTTATTCTGCAGTGGTCTGTTCAAACTTGAGAGTCTATCAATAAAATGAAGAGTGAGGTTACGTTAGCTCTGATTGGTAGATGACTGGCAGGACATGACCAGGATTCACTAATGTTACACATTACAGACATGTCTCAGAGCATCAGTGAGCCAGTGGTGCTAAATATAGCCGGCTACTAAACTACGGTACAAACTGACAAAGTTTACTTTTTGTTACGTTTCAAACCACAGCGTTTAGAGAGGTGTCATCCACATAGAAACAAAACTTTGCATCTTTGACACTTTCACACAAATTATCAACATGAATAACAAAAAAAAAAGTCCAAACATAGACCCTTGTGGGACACCATTTTTATGTACAAAAGGCAGAGTATTAGCCATCCAACCTGGCTCCATACTGCTAGCTTTAAAACCTCTGAACAGTTTTTAATAAATATACCAAATTAGATAACCTCTGTGAAAGAATCCACTGAACCACTGTGTCCAAAGTTTCAGATAAATCTAAGAAGAGCCACAGAGTGTTCCCTGGAGTCAGTGGCATTTATGACATTGAAGACCTTGAGTCTAGTGGTAACTAGTTACTGTGGTAACTGGCAGTTTAGATAACAACTCTTCTAGCTGCTCACCTACTCACTCCTCCTGTACCTTCGTCAGCACTGACGGTTTGGTTTTCGTCTGTGTTTCCTCTGTAGCTCTGGAGAAGATGACTCTGAGTAACGGAGCCGAGAACGGCGGAGGGGACACGGGAATCTCCAGTGAGACGCCCTCAGAGGAAACTCCATCAAAGCCTCCTGAGAGCGACGGCTCGTCTTAGAGGCACAGCCGGGTCACTGCAGACATCAGAGGAGGATTGTGGGAAAATCACTTTCAAAGGACTGAATCAATGATTGAAATGAGAAATGCAGGGATGAGGGAGAGCGAATGGAAGCGTCTGTTTTCTCTTCCTCCTCCTGGTGGTGTGGCTGTGGGGGGGGTGGGTGGGGTTGTTAAGTCTGGGGCTCATGGCAATGATTCAGGTTTTAGAGATGGGGCTTTGAAGAGGTGTAAAATACTTATAGGAGTAAGCGGTGCCGAACAAACGGGGACTTTCTGGGGTCTTTTAATGAGATATTAACCCGCTGTTACATGTTTGTCAGGAACAGAGCGAGAGGTGAGTCGTTGCTTAAAATATCTTCAGGTTGCATTTTTAAGATTTAGATTCAGTTTCTCATCTGATCAGCAACACTAAAACACTATATCCTCCTTATTCATAGGAAAAAATGTATTTATTGACCTGAACTGAAAATAAATCAACTCAGATCCTCTCAGTATAGCAAGTGATGCACAGTTTTAGCATCAGAGAAGTTTGAAGTGTTGAGAAGAGCTGGGTTCTCCCAGGGTTCTGAATCAACCGAGCGCTAAAAGCTAAAGATGTGTTCAGACCACAATGGACACAGATGTTTTATGCAGTATGAAATGTGCAGTGAACACAAAGTCACACAGGAGCTACGATGAATTATCACGCAAATGTGTAAGTTTGCTCTCTGGCATCACTTAGAGTTAGCATAGCAGCCTTAAGAGCACGAGAGGTCCTGCATTCAGTCCCTTTACAAACCGGCATCAGCATGTTATTGTTTCAGCTTCTGTCAGCCTTTTCAGTGTGATAAAATCACAGACACACATTTTTATTTTGGGTCTGTAGAGCTGTAGTAAGACAGGTGGGACTCAGGAGAGACAGATGCTCCACAGCTGAGACAGAGCATATAAACCGGGCTCTGCTCAGCCTCAACTCTCCGCAAGCAGCAGGAACATTCATCCAGACACATTTCAGGAAGAAGCAGGGGAGATTAATCCAGCTGTGTAAGAATCCAGGTGAGGTTATGAACCAGGACGTGACAGAGGTTAGTCCTCAGGTGATTCTGCAGCTCGGAAAACACAAACCAGTTAGTGAAATACTTGCTCAGGATGAACAGTCAAAGAAAGGATGGGCCACATATCTTTTGATGTTTGTGTGAAATCAGTTTGAATTGTTACTCCTCTTTTTAAAGTTTTGGTCGCTTCTGAAATTAAGCATCAAATGCTGAGACACTTGACCTTAAAAAGAAATCTTAGTGTGATATTTTTTTTCAATGGGCCTCTAAAATCTGTTTAAAAGGTAAAATGTTATCTAGCCTGTCTTACAACGAAAGTGTAGCTTCTGTTTCTGTTTGAAGTTAAAGTTGTGTGGTCTGAAAGGTATCATCGGGCTTTGGTGTCAGCAGGAAAAACAGTCTGTACGGAGAGCAAAAGCAGGTGGGACACAGCATACACATGTACTATCAAGTGTAAGGGTTCAGAAATCAACTGTGTAACTTCAGTCTGTCTACTACTAAAATCTGAGGTTTGAAGTCTGCGTTTTAAGCCATCATAGATTATAAATGTTTGACTCGCAGCTGTTTGAATCCTGACTTGTAGTTGATTTTCATGAACTCTCTTGAATTCCTCCGTTGTCTTCAAACACAATCTTAGTATCCCTGGACGAGGACAATCTTGTACCTGACCTTTGACCCCTACCCCCTCCTGCCTCTCCTCAAACATGCTCCCTCACTAACATGTTCTCTGGTGTGTGTGATGCACAGCACAGTAACACCTGTATGAAAACTGTAAAGAAACAATCATTGTTAAGGACGGGCCGTTTTGCTGCGTTTCTCTTTTTTTTTATTCTGTGACATCCTGTTGTATCCTGTATCTACTCCTCGCTGTGAAATGCAGTAACGGTTTCCTCTGCTCTGATTGGACAGACTAATCCCTTTGGTTTATGATGTGTGTGTGAGTGTGAGTGTGTGTGTGTTTGTGTGAGTAAGTGTGTGAGCGCTCCAACCCAAAGGAACTCAAGTTACTGAAACCTTTAGCGTCACATGACCGTTTCCTCTCTTGCTTTTTGTAGTGTTCTGTTTCCTCGGCACTTTGTGTCTCTTCACACATACGATGTGTGTCCAGTTATGTATTCATGTAAAGAATTTATTTAGCCTTTAAATAAAGTTTGGTTCCAGTTTGGTTTATCCGTAACACCTGTGGACTTTTTTTCTTCTTTCTTCTTGAAAATAAAAGCCTCAGTGCTTCAAGATTTACCTCAAAGTTAAGGGACTAAACAAGTTATCCAAGATGTTTGGAGCATGGCTGGCTCAGAACATGTTAAAACTCTCAGTGACACTTAAACAACAACCTCCAGTTTAAAAATATGAGACAATGCTGAAGTGCTAAAATCTGCTGTTTCTTAAGTGTCTGCTTGAGGCTGGCTCCGAATGTACCAAAAGTCACATACACACCAAGCCAAAGCAGAAATTAACCCATTTACAGCCGGGAACAAAAAATTATCTCCTGTCTAAATCGCTAATTTCACTTTCAGCACACACTGTAGGGGGGGTGGCAAAGCTCAGGTCACATGACAGTCGGGTGCCCTATAGCTGTTAATGTGAAGACTCAAAGTCTGTCCTACTCCCAATAGGGCTGCACCAACCAATTTGCTTCAAAAAGCTGTTTCAGAAACAGAGGGGTGACTTCATGAAGACTACGCCCATTATTTATACGGTCTATGGCTGGCACTGCAACGATAGGACGAGTAAGACTTCAAAAAGAATTTGCAATAAAAGTGTTTATAATGTTAATCATACTACTGTTGTCTTGCTTTGACATTGTTACTACCAAGCTGTGTTTTGTATTTGGTCAGTAGTAAAAAGGTTAGTGTTGCTCGGCCTAATATCAGAGTGGGGAAATAATAAAAAAAGGTGACAACCTCAGGGGTTATAGTTGCAAGGCTCAGGATCAGGTTGTTGCAGCAAGTTGTAAGTACAGCCCCAAGCACAAAATAAGAAACAGGAGCAGGAGACAAAAGATAAAGAGTCAGTAAACCATTAAAAACTGCTTTTATACTCATCAGGGTGTTCACTGACTAATCAAAAGTTCAAGACCAGAGCTACCCAAAAAAACAAAAAAGAAAAAAAAAGAAAAAGAAAAAAGGACTCGGTAAGGAGAAGCCCCACCGTTCTTGTTGATCTCTTCATGCTCATGGAGGATCATCCACTGTCTGGACTTGATGTCCATTTCTGTAAACGTCCCTCTTCATCCATCCCCAAATGTTGTCAGAGTGATTGAGATCAGGGGAACATCAGGATGGTCCAAAGAGTGAGCTGATTCCTCAACAACCCCACCTCGCCCAAATCGCTTACTTCCATACTGTGTACTCAAACTTTTCAAATTGAGTGTACTAAGCATACTACATACTCACTGGCTTAGTGCGCAAATTTTGAGGGTGTAGTGCTGTCCCAAATCGCATACTGCCGAGCGCCATACTTACCGGGAATGATGACATGATGTCGACCTCTTCTTCTTCTACGTCTAATTGTGACCGGCTTCCAGCGCGTTTCCACCAAATACCGCCACTATTTGCCCGCAAAATTTCAAAGCCTTTTCAGTAGTATATTAAACACAGCGAATAACATGATCAGCGGTGTAGAGTTTATTAATGGGGGTCGGTGCAGCTGACTGAAGCTACCAAGAGAGCTACCGGGGCGCTGTGGCAGTTAAAATACATCCACAAATTAAATGTCTGAGTGGTGCTTCTGGTCATGTATTCACTGTGCAGGGTCTAACCCGCTTGTTATTATATTTGCCTGGTTCACCAGGTAATGCTAGGGCCCCGGTAACTGTTAGCCCAATGAGCTTTGGCATTTGAGAGAGCTGTTAGCTCAACTAGCATTAGCATAGCCCAGTGTTTCTCAATCCTGGTCCTGGGGACCCCTACACGTTTTAGATGTTACCTCACTCCAACACACCTGATTCAAATGAATGGCTCGTTATAAGGCTCGAGCAGAGCTTGATGACGAGCTGATCATTTGAATCAGGTGTGTTGGAGTCGGGTAACATCTAAAACATGCAGGGCAGGGGGTCCCCAGGACCAGATTTGAGAAACACTGGCATAGCCTATCATTCGCAGAACAAAACAAACAAAAACAAGTTACACCACATACACAACGTCAACAGCTGATGGTGCTTGGTGGAAACAACACGTGTAAAAAACAACATCAATAAGTTACATTTATACATGCTGCCAGAGGAGGAAATGAGTGCGTTAAGTGTCCACAGCTGCATACTCAAAATCCGGGCCGATTTGAGTACATCATCCTGGTACTTTTGCATACTTATTTTTCGCATACTATGCATACTGTTTTTCATTTTGACGCAGTATACTCAAAATTTTGAGTATTTGAGTATGGAAGTATGCGATTTGGGACGCACTATTTGTCTTTTTGCCTTTGTAAAAATGACACAAGAGACGGATTTCTGCCTAGATCTAGACTTTTTAAAGCTCTGGTCCTAAACTTTTGATCAGCTGATGCTGATGAACATCCTGTTTGAGTGTGAATATGTCTCTTCTCCTGTTTCTACTCTTTGCATTTTGAAGCTCTTCTTACAACCGTCTTTGGATCCAACAGTGAGAAATGTGGCTTCTTGTCATTTTATCTCTCATCTTAAGACTTTCCTTAGGAGTGTATCTGCACAGACACACACTTTGTTTGCTCTACATTTGACCCTGTGAGTGTGCTGTGTGGATTACAGGTTTACAATAATGACTCTCTGTATTGTAGCAGTGCATACAGATTTCACCATCTACAACAATGAACACGAGGCTTGTAAGAAAGGTTTATTTGTATTTTTAGTAAAATAAGCTTTGTCATCTCAACAACTTACAAAAACAAATGTACACTTCAAATATAATTGTTATACAAACAACTGTTTCTTAAGACCAGACAAAACATCCTAGAGTAAAAGAGAAGTTAAGATGTTAGGGTTTTTTTTCCTCTTATCTGAAATAATAAAGCCAAGTAAAATGTACAAAGTAAAGCCAATGTTATGAGTGCTGTATATATGTTCTGTGGAACATTTAATTTCCTCATTAAGTGCTGACAAGGAAAGGCGCCATCGCGGTCAGACAGTTTAACCCAACTCATCCATCACTAATTCATGAAATATAACACAGTCTACTTTCTGTACAACCCTTCCAATGGTTTTCCAAAAGCAACAAAAAAGTTCTGCTTATTCTGCTAAATGTCTGACCTACATTATCTGCAGCAGATAGAAGATGTCATTACAATGTTAAAGAAAGAGGTCAGAGGTCATGAAGTAGTGAGTTGTATGCACACTAAATAGCTGCGAAACATGATGTAGATACAATAAACATGCTTTAATAAACAATACCTACAAGTTTCATATTATTTTAACTTTATCAAAACAGATCATCTGTGGAGCCATTTTCAGTGCATGTTTAACTGAAGCTGTATGTTTTAATCTCTGTAAATGATCTCTGAGTAAAACTGGAGCATGTTTAAAGTCTTATTCAAAAAACTCAACACATCTTTGGTATTTATTGCTTTAAGCATTAAAACAGGAAACTAAAACATGACTGGAAAAGATATCCAAAGCTATCAGTGCACCGCTAGATCTGCCACCCATGCTTCAAACACAAGCTTCGACAAAGTCCCTTTCTTCAGTTTGTCATTTAGATGTTATAAATATGTTAAAACATGCAGTAAAGTAAGAGTTTTAGTATTTGTTTGTTCTTAAAGCTGCCTGTACAGAGGACAGACTTCATTTTTAAAGTGCGTGTGCTGTTAAAGTTCCTCGCACAGCTTCTTTGGCTGCTGAAACATCCTCACAAATAAAACTAAGTCCTCTTGATTCCTTCATCAGGTGGGTAAATATACAGAATAAGTTCAGATTAATGAACAAGTTATACGTTAAAAAAAGTTATTCATGGTTTTTGTTTGGACAAGAGTCACGTCAGGAATCTTATCAAGGTTTTTGTCTCATTTTAAGTGAAAAATGTCTTGTTATACTTGATATGAGCCACATTTAACTGGTCGGTCCAGAAAAATGTCTTGTTTCAAATTATATAAAGACAAAAATGAATTTCTTGTCACAAGTAAAAAAAAATCTGCAAATAAAATAAGAAAAATTTGCTCACAAATAGAATAATGTGTTAATACGAGTAACTTTTCTCTTGTTTAATTGGCAGATTTTTTTTTATTTCTAACAAGCAATTCAGACCTCCTTTCTGTCCTTAAATAACTCTAAATAAGACTTTTTTCTAGCCTGTTCAGGTGATTGTGGCTCATATTGGGTCTAAAAAGACATTTTCTACTGGAAATAAGACAAAAACACTTGATAGGATTTCAGTTTTTCTGGTGTGGAAACTCCAAGACTCGGTTCACGTACACTCAAAAGTCCAGAAGAACGTCTTATTTCAAGATTTCAAAGACCGAATGACACCTGAATTTAGTTTCTTGAACTGAGACATTAGTCTTATTTCAGGAAAACTAACAAAAACATTTTTCTTCCTGCTTTGACAGATTATTTTACTCTTCACAAGCAGTTCAGACATCATTTTTGTCTTTTAGCAGTCTTTGTGTTTCTCTTTTTAACCCAGGATTTTCCAGGTGTCTGTGTCTTTCTGGACATGTTTAATCCAGTTTTCTCTTGTTCTCTTGGTGTATAAGGGATCTCTGGACTCCTCTGTGTGTCTCTTGGTGTCTCTGTTATATTTTGGTGTCTCTGGGTGACTTTCTCTGAGTATCTCTAGAAGTCCAGATACCACCTGCTCTGGGTCTCTGGGTCTCTTCCTGTGTCTCTGGGTGTCATTGAGAGACACGGCTGTCCCCCTTACTCTGGGCGTAGCGGTCTGAGATGCTCCTCCTCAGCTCGTCGATGTCCCTCCTCAGCTGGCTGACCTCCAGCAGCTTGAAGCGGAGCTCGTCCTCCTCCACCCGCCTGCTGTCGCTCTCCTCCGCAGACACACTCAGAGCTGTGGAGAAACAAGAGACAGAATGAAGAGGAAGATGTTACTGCTGATTCAAGTAAAGAGAGAAATGCTCAAAGTGACACTTTTATCGAAAGAAAAAGTACTGTTACATTGATCATATATGTCAGACACCCAAGATATTTGTATTTAATCTTTGTGTCCTAATTTTCTCTCCTGGAACTTTATTTTTCTTTTATAGACAACACATCCATGTTTTTACACGTTTTCATTATCACATCCAATATTCCTTTCCTTTATCTGAGCCTTTTTATTACCATATGTTGGAGCAAGTGTGCACAAAAGAGCTCAGTGCAGCACATCATGGAGATACTTGTCAATATCTGTCAATTATTTTGGAGGTTCCTGTTTTATTTTGTTAACTCCTGTCTCTTGTCTCTTACAGTTCCTGTCAAGCTGCCGCCCTCACTGCTGATCACCGGGTCCCTCCCTAATGTGTTGCACCTGTGTCTTGTTAAACTCACTCCCCTTTTCCTTCTTATACCTTGGTGTTCCCTCACTTCCCTGCCAGATTATCACTTTACCCGAGTCAATACATCCAGCCGCTTACTATTTTTGCTACTTTGTTTTTCCGACCTTTCCGCCAGATTCTGTATTCTGATTTTTTACCTACTGGACTTGTACTTCTGCCTCACTCACTGACCTCCAGTGTACCGAACCCATTTTTGTATTGAAGACTCTTGAGAACTATCTGCTGTCCCCACATAGTGAATCCTTCGTTCTGAGCCTGACAGAACTGACAGCTCTTTTTTTTGAATGAGATACAAAACAAAAGCAAACCACACAGCGCCACAGAACTTCATGATATTATGAGCTGTAGATGATGTAGTGCTCTCGTTCTTTGCAGTTTTAGTCTGGACTGTTGAATTGCCCTGTGAAAACTCAAACTGAAGAGGATTTTTGTCTAATATTAAGATAAAAATTTAAAAACTCAGACTTCTCTGCTTACCCTACTTTTCTTGACACTGTGATATATGAATTATGGCATGAGCCTGTGTCAGGGTTATTTCAATAAGTCACATTTCACATTTAGCAAATTTGTGAATATTTTCTTTTAAAGGGGACATATCATGCTTGTTTCTCTCTGTCACTATGCCAGACTAGGATGCCTGTAAAGCATTTCTGCCCTCAGTACAAGTCATTTAGTTCCTTCATTGCCCCACAATAGTGTTCTCAATATCCTCATTTTAGGCCATTCTGAAGATCTTGTTGAAACGCTCCGTTTCCAGAATGACCTCCAGTAACCTCGCAACGTCACAGCCCTTTGTGCTCTGATTGGTCAGTTCTATCAGAGGGGCGGAGGGGGTAGAGCCAGGGGGCGGTTTTTGCAGCATGGCAGTATTTACTAAATCACCATATTGGATGGAGCAGACCGAGCGAGTTTGCTGTTTGCCAAAACTTCACCGTAAGGCATTGATAGCATTAATAAAATGTCAGAGTGTAGGATACGTCCTTTTGTATTGGACCCTGAGTCAGACCCAAACGGTTCTGCAGCTCAGGAGGAAGAAAATCCACCTGGACACAGATCATCTCAGGACGCTTCAGTGTGGTGAGTCAAACCGGTACTGTATCTTGTAGAGTTTATACGTTTATACTCAGCTCTTGGTGGGTGTATCCCTCAGTGGTGGTTGTGTGACTAACTGACATCACAGAGGAGGAGCTGCTTTATCAGATTACTCCAATAAAAGAAAGGATCCTCCTGTTGTCATAAAGGTCGAAATCTCGAAGCCAAATGTCAATGACTTAATTTCAGAGGCATCGAATCTCGTTCTAGGATATCAGAAAAAAAAAAAGTATCTCATTTTTTGAAAATTCAGGGGGAGTAAGGTCTTGTTTTCAAATTTATTATTTTATATGTAAGTAATAAATCAGGCATCAGCATGATATGTCCCCTTTAATGCTTCAAAAATATTTTAACACACATTTTAAATGTGTATATTTCATAGATGATGCTAGTCTGTGACTTTCAGAAAAAATATATATATATTTGAAAGAAAAAACTATTTTTTTTCCATGTCTTAAGAAAGGAAAAAATAAACTTACTTGGATTATACACACAGCAATTTGAGGTACTGTTTCATTTATCTGACACTAAAACACTTCAGATTCTTATTTTTCACTCTTTTAACATTTCACACATATCTGATGCTTTTTGTGTCCCTTGTATTGGCCACAGAATTTCTTGGAGTTTAAACAGAACTTAAAGGTTTATGAGGCTAATGTCAAGCTGATCAAATGGGCCTTGACCATGGCGCTATAACAGCATACAGAGATGCATTTATTCGGGGAATGAGCTTGAGGGATATAAATTAAAGCCTGAAAGGCTACTGAAAAAAAAGAACTTGTAGCAGGAAAAATGATCGTGAACTAGTTCATCTAAATTGGTGTCAACTGAACTGTGAACTTTGAGCTTTTTGTGCGAGCTAGTTCAGTGCTGCCTGGTTTGTGCTCAGTTGTGTGCATGTGGGTGTGTGTCATAGACTGTGAAAAAAATGGACGTCCACGTCCTCCGCTCGAAGTGAGGTCTCTACAAAAACTGCTCCCCCTGTTGGCTGGCTGCAGTATAGGTTTAAAAATCTGTCTCTCCAGTCATTCCAGATGGGCTGTGGTCAATCTTTAAAAAATTATTACACCTTGTAGAAATGTTTCTCACGTCCGATTGTTGTGGTGATTTGAAGATATTATTTGGCTGTCTTGTATCCAAATCCTCTTTTTTCTGAAAAGTTTTGTTTTCATTAGCGATGCGAGGTTAAAAACGAGGCTTTATGTAACGTTTAACGATGATTGATAGCTGCTGTTCTCGTGTATTTTTTGGGGGGATTGTAAAATATGTCAGGAGGTAGAGTCAAGAAGTGATTAGACTCTCAAAAAAAATATAATTATCATTTTTGTCACCCAGCTCCACTCAGATTCTCCCAGAATCCCTCTTTGCAACCTCTCAGTCTTTGGTGTGTGTGTGTGTGTGTGTGTGTGTGTGTGTGTGTGTGTGTGTGTGTGTGTGTGTGTGTGTGTGTGTGTGTGTGTGTGTGTGTGTGTGTGTACATTTCATGCCCAGCAGCAGGCTCAGGTTGGGCTCCTTCCCCTGGGCTCTCTGGCTCAGGATGCTGCAGAGCGCCTGCAGGTCCAGCAGACACAGGGACATCTCCTTCAGCAGACGGCTGACTTCAGGAGGCTCCACGCTGGGCACTGGGTGCTCTGATGGGCTCTCCTCCTCTTCCACCTGCTGCTGCTCAGACAAAAAAACATGAGCGTCAGTTTCCAGTGAGCGCAACAGACATGTGCCCTAGTGATTAAAGAGCTTCATCCCTGACTTCATCTTACAGGTCAATATATCTCATCACAGAGTGTCAGAGTGTCAGACACATGGTTGTTCCTGGTACCTGTGTGGGGGCTCTGGATGAGGGGTCCGGGCTGTCTTCAGGCTCATCAGATGGAGGAGTGTGCTGAGGGAGAGACATGCCTCTTTTCTCCTGCAGTCTGCTGCTGGTGGCCTGGAGCACAGAAGCAGATTTGTCATCCAGTGAAGACTCTTTCTGTTTCTGGTTTCCATCAACATGAAAACAGGACAGGGCTCTTTGGTTCCACTATGTAGAAAAAATGTTTTTCATCTTCACAATTAAAAAATAGAAGTTTAAAATATTTCTCTCAGTCTGTGCTACATCTGTACATAATATGAGTTTCTCTTTTAAAGTGACCTACTGAGATTAATTCAGTTTTCTATCATATCCTTATTTATCCACATAAACCTGAAAGGCTCTGCTTGTCCTATCTCTTTTGTTTCCTTCATGTGAGTGTAGAGGTGTATGGAAGCTATCAAAATTTAAATTACACAAGATAAAAATAGAAAAAAATAGATTTATTGAAATTATTCACAATATATTACTATTATTACTACTGTTAATTATTTAATATCAATATATATTATATGTGTGTGTGTGTGTGTGTGTGTGTGTGTGTGTGTGTGTGTGTGTGTGTGTGTGTGTGTGTGTGGTACCGTCAGTCTGGATGTCAGTCTCTCGATCTGCTCTTTCTGATGTTTGATCAGCTGGAGAAAAGAACAGAGCACAGGTCAGAGGTCAAAGACTTCCACATTTTATTTGGTTTCACATCTCCACTTGTGCAGGGTGTGTGTGTGTGTATGTGTGTGTGTGTGTTTAGGTTCATTAGTTCCTCTTGAAACTAATGAACACAAACCCAAAACAATACCCACTCCCAGTCTTAGTCTAATGACTGACGTGCTCATCTGTTTCAGTCACACTCCATTTTTTTTCTTTTTGTAGCTTAAATCAAATATTTATCAAAAAAGAGTTTTCACATTTCTGTCATAACTTTTAAAAATATCTTCTCTTTTAAAACTTGTTCACTGAGGTGAAGAGTGTGTATTATTATCTTTACTTCAGAGCATGAAAAAAGTCATGATTCCTTTGGACGCCACAGATACTCAAACTTTCCTACTCTTCAAATGTTTGTGTAACTATCCACACCTGTGTGTCACACTGAAAAGGGCTGAACTGCACCTTTACAGAGGCCCCTGTAGAGACAAACTAATTCGACAAACACTCAGTTCTCTCATCTTGATGATTTATAGTCGACTCGTGACCAGAAACCCTCTGTAACGTCCCCAAACGAGGAGGGATTGAGGTGTGGACCTACCCTGCTGCTGTGGTCCTGCTGTTCCAGAAGTTCAGAGTTTTCCACCTCCAGCCACTTCAGATCCTGAACATGGAGCCGGACCCCATCATCCAAACACTGCTGCACCTTCTGCTGCAGGCTGAGAGGGGGGAGGGAGGAGAACTCTTCAATTGTTGCTGATCTAAACTTGAAACATAAGTGTACTTAAAAAAAAATGCACAACGTCCTCAGAGAGTGGATACTTTTCATGTTACTGTTGCAGTAACTGTGAAGTCACATGTGGCATCACTTGGTAACGGCTGAGCACATTAATGAATAATTAATAAAAGCACCAGTTGCTCTATATTGGTTGTGATCCCATCAGACTTTAGTAAACAGCCAGAAAACACTAATTTGTCCAAATTAATGCATATCCATTTCCCAAATCAGTTTTTATCCTTATAATGGTTTAAGAGTCAGAGCGTGGCTTCACCTTTTACCATTGTAAAGTTTTGAAGCCAAAATACCGCTGTCATAGGTGCAGCCATTGTGCAGCCAGAATCTGTGCAGTAGAGATTATGAGGAACTCAGAGAGGCCAGGTGACAAAGACATATATATATTTCCTCTTTCATCTTGAGTCTAATTTCATCTTGGCTCTCCCTTCAAATGTATTTTACTAATCCTGGAAAAACAAGACAATAAAAGCTGTGAGTCATTGCTTAACTGTAAAGCCTCATTTTTAACCTCTAATAAGTAATGAAAAACTTTTCACAAAAAAAGAGGACTTGAACATTTTGCAGCTCAATAGTATCTCTATATCGCCACAGCATAAGAATGTGAGAAACATTCCTACCAGGTGTATTCATTTTTTTAAAAGTTTGACCCCAGCCCATCTGGAATGACTGGAGAGGTGGAGTTTTTCACCAATACTGCAGCCAGCCACCAGAGGGAGCAGTTTGAACGAGAAAGATTAGGTCCTTTTTTTTATTTTTTTTTTATTTTTTTTTTTTTACGGTTTCTGATTCATACCATCAGGATATTGGAAACAGTGAAGGTGTTGGACACAAACATTTACTTCACTTTCCAAACAAAGAGGACATGTCTAACAAAAAGTCTAAATGAGATTTAAAAAAAAAAAACCTCCAGCACTTTCGTCATGTCTGTAACAGTCAGATCAGGTGATGATGTACCTGTGCACAGATGCGATCAGCTCCTTTTCTCTCCTCCCCTGCAGCTCGATCTTTGTGTTTTTGTCCTCCAGCAGAGCAACTCCCTCCTGCAGGCTGCTCTCCAGCCGACTCATGGTTCTCTCCAGCTGTTTGGCTTTCTGTTGGACCTCCTCCTGCTGAGCACACACACACACAGGCATACACACACACACACACACACACACACACACACACACACACACACACACACACACACACATACATTGCTCACTAAACACTGTGCTAACTGTTCCCTGGCAAACACCTCAGAGTTTCACTAAATTTGTATTAATTTCATGTTTGTTTGTGTTTGTTTGTGTTTGTTTATGTGAGTGCGTACCTGTTTAGCCTGCACCTGCACCTCGTCCAGCGTGGGCAGGTCTGACAGGTATCTCTCCAGGGTCTCAATGCGCTGCTGCTTCTCCTGGTTCTGCTCACTTTCTCTCTGACACTTCTTCTTCAGACTGCTGATGTAGCGATCCCTCGTCTTAACCTGGCAAAAATATCTTTCTTTATAACAAAACAGATTCAATACCACAATGTAATAAAAAATCATTAGTTATTTTTTTATTACCACAGAAAATGTGTTGTTTTGTTTGACTGGGTTAGGTTTCTAAAAGCTTTGTGAAACATTTTCTTCTGTTTTAGGATCCAATTCACAACACATACTGCATCAAAAATAAAGAGGTGCTTTTTCACCAGAAGGTAAAGGAACTTTTAGTTCCTGGTAGAACATTCCCAGGAACCATATGGCTCCTGGGGCCCCATTGTTTGTGTTTCAACCACAGGCTGCAGACCCAGAGGCCTATATCACGAAGCAAGATTAGTGTCTTAGCGAGATAACTTCAGGGTTAACTCTTGATTACCGAAAGCACGAAGCCGGTTCCTTTTTTATCCGAGTAGATCACCATGGTGACCTACTCTGAACGGCTATCCTGCTCTGGAGCAGGATAAGTTGGAGGTTGAATCTGATCCTATACAAAAGCCCCTCCCACTGACCAATCGGCTTCTCAGAAACGATGACCTGCCCTTTTCTCCCAAACCCGGTGGACAGAGGCGCACAAGTTGTAAGAAGAGCTTTAGGAAGAGAAAGTTTGTTCAAAGATCGATCAGATCCACTCGATCAAAGCGACGATTCCCTGTATGAGAGTTATAGGTTCTCACGGCCCGGACTACTCTACCTCTGTGAGATATTAGAGCCGTACATTGCCCGTGCAACCCGCAGGAGCGGTGCACTGACTGTCCCACAGACATTATGCATCGCCCTGCGATTCTTTGCCACAGGCAGCTACATGTACTCTGTCGGGGATGAGGAGCGGCTGAGCAAGTTTACGGCATCCCACGTGTTGGCTGCTGCCCTCACGTAATTTAGGGACGATTTCATAGCGTTCCCAGGATGAATGAGAAGGAGGTGGAGCCAGTTACCTGTGATAGGTAGCTGATTCTGAACAGAAGATGAAGAAATTCTAGCTCAGATTTTATCAATGAAATGTACACACAGCAGAACATATCACCACTTTTTTGGGAACATTTTAGGGGGAGCTGAGCTTCCCTTGTAGTCTTAGAGCAATCACCACTGCTTGAAACAGACTTATCAGACGTGATGATGTTCTTGTATTTGTTTTTTATCTGCTCCCATGTTCTTCTGACTCCAGAAGGATTACATCTGGGAGAATTACATGATAATTGGAATACACGCAAGTCATTTGCACAGTAGCATTTATTATTTTATGAGATTTAGAAGTGTGATCACTATCATACTGAGCCATGATGAGTAACATTTACACAGTCCGCTATGCATTGCTATGCATCTTGCCTGCGGTTGCCCGCTGCTACCGTGTTCCTCCTTACCAGTTAATGTTAAGTATGTTAAGTTATTGCTTCTATCCTCCTTGTATTGCTGCATTATCAGCCGCTGCTCTTCAGTGGTGACGTACGGTGATTGTGATTGGTCAGCTGCCTCTAAGCCCTCCTCTTTTACGTGCGCGTTCACGGCTCTTGATGAGTCAATCCTGCGTTGAGTTACCGTGTTGATAACTCGCGTCGTGCTATCAATTATCCTGATTGCCATTGTTAGGGTTACTCAATCCTGGATAGGTGTGAGTTACCGCGGATAAGTTGACCGCGCTTCGTGATATAGGCCTCAGGTCAGTTAGGTTAATTAGACCACTGACATATACAGAAAAAAATAAAGGTTACTGCAACACACCACCATACCAGTAGAGGGCAGTAAGACAACGACAAAGACCATTCAGCAAAATTAACACCATCAAAGGCAAGGACAGGTGGCCACCTTTATGTGTAGCACAGCAGTTACCCTGTTAGCATAGAGGATATTCTGCCTGTGCTGGTTTTGATAGTGATTTATTGCACTCCAGATGGATTTGTTGACACCTGAGAGGAGACAAATGGTGTGGCAAAGCTGTCGCAGGTTGAGGCTGTTTCAAAAGACAGCTTCAATTGGCAGAACACCAAACAGCTCATCTGTACAGAACATGAAGATGGCAGATGGCAGATGGCAGATATCAGTGTTGTGGCTTAAAACATGAGCCCGTTGATTGATCAACAAACTCTGGACACCAACATGTCCAAGAACTCATGTGTCTTCAGTTCATAGATCCAGATCAAATTACCTGGACTGTCATGACTTTATGCACACCAAGCCAAAGCTCCACCTGCTGCTCTAAGCTAGAAGTACAGGTGAAACATTCACAGCACTGGGTTGCTCTATGTCTGATGAACTGAGAAAATAAAACATAAAAGACACATTTTGGCTAAAACAAGTCCTGTTTGCTCAGTACCTCAGTTAGAGAAAAATTTAACTTGTGTGTGGATTCAACTTTTAACTTTGTAATTAATCTGCGTTAACAGGTGCTGAAGTTGCAGGATCCTTCAGTGAGTCAGGCCCTCTGTCATTTTGTTTATCATTCTAGGCATCACCCTTCACTGATACCTTCTCCTCCAGTTTCCTGATGTCCTCGGAGTATTTCTGAGTGACCTGCTTGAAAAAATCGCTCAAATGAAGAACCTCCAGTTCAGCCACGGCCAGCTTCCTGCCCAGCTCCTCGTCACAGCACAGCTTATCAGACTGCACTCTCATTGCTGTCTCCTGTTGGGAGAAAAGTGCTTGCTGTGTGACTTTAATCAACAAGTTTCATCTCTGAGCCTTTTGTGTGAAGATACAAAGTGTGTGAAGTGTGTGAAGTGGCACCTTGGTGTTCAGGATGTAGGTATTATCAAACCATCCTCTCTGGTTGTGCAGGACCTGCTGCGCTCGGAGCTCGTTCTCTCTGATCCGAGCGTGGAGCTGAAGGATCTGCTGCTTCTGTCTGGAACAGAAAACCAACATCTGTGTGAAAATGGCTCTGTCCACCATCCCATCATCTCCAATAAAAGTACATCATCATTCTATCACAATAATGGCCTAAGTCATTTTTTGACTAAAATGAGTTTTTGGCTCAAATCACCTCTTGATAACACTGACCATCTCTGGTAAAATCACTTAAAGCTTTAGCTAAAAGTGAAGGGCGTGACTTAGGCCATTCTATTTCTAGTCTAAGTCAAAATTTTGAATTACTCAGGATAAAATGTGTGACTTGGGCAATTTAACAAGCTTTCATGATGGTGGCTGCTTCCAGAAGAAATCGAAACTTAAGTGCAGAAGAAGCTGTAAACATGATTCTTGAATCAGTTTCTACTGGTGAGTGATTAGGTCCACTATCATAAAGGCCAGGGTATAATTTGTAGTAATTTACTGTAAATTTCACAAGCAATAGTTTAACTACAAATTTAGCTGCTTTTTGCTAGCTCGCTATTCCTGGCTAGCCCAATGTGCACAAGGCAATAATACCCCTCAAAGTTGTAAAATTACAGAAATGTTTTTGCTTTTTGGTAGGAGATGTATGAGTATCCCTACTCAGCATATTACAAACATGACATTTGGTCAGTTTAGGTTGGAGTTATTAACGTTTTGAGTTTGCTTTATGGAATTAAAACATAGATATTGGTCAGGTTTCATAAAGTTGTCAGAACTGGATGTTGGAAAATGGGTTAAGTTCAATAAAAATCAGGAAAGAAGACCTGGAGAAGTGAGTGCCTCCTGACCAATTTCATATACCTGACATTTATTTAATTTAACTCAGGGTAATTTCAGTTCTGAGTTCGCTCTATTGAATGCAAAAGCAGTTTAAGCCAGGTTTAAAGTTGCCTAAGTCAGACTAGAATGTTAGATCCTCCTTACAATAATGTACTCCATCTTTTTAGATCACGTTAAAAATAAAGACTAAAACAGAGAAATATGGGAAATCACGGGTAAATCCTGAGAGACAAACATTTATTTCGTCTCTTTTTTCTTCGTCTTTTCTCTCCCTCTTTTCTTTGAATTGAATGAAATGAGAGAAGCCAGATATATACTCAGTATCAGATGTTTAGGGTGTTTATTGTTTAATTGTAAGATGCGCATCAAACTTCCAGCTGCCGTCAGGTTAACTTTCCATTATGACAAACGGCTTTAATCTGACATCAGATGTGATGGGACAGTTAATATAGATATAAATGTATATGCTGGTTCAGACAGTTACATTAAATAGTGATTGCTGTGATTGTTTACTGCATTAAAATGTGCCTGACACTCTGGAAACCTGCCTCTGAGGCTTTGATGACATGTGCGCACATGTGCGCCTGTCACCAAATTACAGCTGCGTGGGGTGCACTCCGCTTGCGCGGAGGATAGACCAGGTTGGAGCTGGCGAGCTTTCAGCGCACTTTTTTGGCACGAAATTGTCACTGCCCCAACATGAATCTGCTGACACCTCCCCCTGGTGCGCCGTCAACTCCCCCTGGCACGCCGTCACACCCATCTCTGCGCAGACGGTCTACCAAATTGGCAAATTGACAGCGCACGGTGGTGCGCCGCACAAAATTACTGCGCAGGGTGCGCCAGGCTTGCACCCCCTGCGCTGCGCCACGAAATTAGAGCCCACAATGTTCTCTGCATGTCAACAGTCATCTACTGTGAGAGCCTTTTTGACTGAGATGATCACTTAATATCATATCCTCTGTATTTGGTCAAGATTTTTGTGCGTTCCCAAAAACTTGAAAAAATGATTTAGGCCATTGCTTTAAAAGGCTGACGATATATAAATCATAAAAACATATTGTGCAGATCAAGCATGATCCTTCCTAGCAATTTCAATCTAACGAAACGAGAGAGCAAGAAAATACACAGTCATGTAGTGAAGAGGACAATGTGTGTTTCTGAGTGTCTTGCAGTACCTGTCTATCTCCAGCTCCCTCTGTCTCAGCAGCCCCTCTTTAACCTTCACCAGAGCATTGACAGGGAGAGAGCTCTGCTTCAGCACCTGTAAAAACACACACACTTCAGTCACACACACCTGCATGGAGCTACTATCGCAGCAACACAATTGATCCACTGATTCATGCACAAATCCTTGATTGGATGGAGAATGAATCAGTTTCATCATTACTGAGTTATGAGCATGTGCAGAGGTCACATCAGGTCAGTTTGAATGTCGTCTCCTGGTCTCTTCCTCTTTTACCCTGGTTTCTGTCGCCCCTCTTACCTGGTTCAGCCCTGGTTCCTGCTGCCATGACAGACCGTCTCCACTGCCTCCCTCCCCTCCAGGGATCCCGCCACGCTCCACTTTGGGTCTGTACTCCATCTGCTCGGTCAGCCACATCTGCGTGCGGACTGCCGGCTGAATCGGGGAGCTTCTGTCCGCCTGAGGGCCGAGCAGAGAGTCTCCCTGTGTGGGTAAACTGAGGCCATACAACCCTCCTCCTCCTCCTCGGGATAGTTTGGTTTCTGGTAAAGCGCTGTAGCTCATGTCCAGACTGGTGTGTTTGGCCGGTGAGGTCAGAGCGGAGGAAATGGAGCGCTCTGTTTCCAGACCTGAGGACCTGCTGCTGTGGAGGTAGCGGTATCCAGGCGCTGCACCTGGTGAGCGCAGCAGCAGGGTACGACTTAGTGAGGAGGAGGATAGAGGAAGATAAAGATCCATGTTTGGACCCCGCGTTTCCTTTCTGTACCCGTACTGCAGACCTCTGTCAAGGGAACCCCGTGAATCAGAGCTTTGAAGGTCCCCTGGTGTCCTGGTGGAGGGCTTATCAGCTCCAGAGGGTAGTTTGGTGAGGGAGGACCATTTCCGAATCGGTCTCTGGTCCTTCATGTCGAGGCAGCTCGGTGCACTCCGAGGAGACACTCCTGGTGTGTGCAGCTGACATGATCTGCTCCAGCAACCCGCCCTGCAGGGGGAGGCAGAAGAGGGGGAGGGCAGGACGTGCACAGTGGGGACGCCGTCTTCATCCAGAGCCACATGACTGTGGGACAGCGGCTGAAAAGACAGGGGTGTTGTGCTGGAGCTGGAGTCATCTGTGGGAAGACAAACAGAGCAGAGAGAAACTTTAAACCCCACTCTCTCCTGTCACACCCTATCATACATCATTTAAAGGTACATGACACTAAAAAACACGACTTTATAACTCCATCAGCATTAATTGTTTCCATTCTTTTGTTCATGTTACAGTGACGACCTTGAATTGCAGCGTAAGCCTAAAGACCATGCAGGCTACTGATGTAAGTCCAGAACAAACTGAGGACTAAGTTCCAGTAACAAAAGATGTTTTGCATGTGACGTCAAAACATCCAGCCACTCCCCTTGACAACAAAAGGACATGTGACTTTTGTGTTCTGGGTGCTGAATTAAAGACTCTTGTCCACAAAATCAAAGCTCAGTTCTGATTGGATCTCCGTCTGCTGATATTGCACTTGTCAGAAATAACAAACAATAAGATTAAAAAGGACGCCTTGCCTTCCATGCTGTCGGAGCAGTAGGTGCCGATGCCGGTGTCCCCGCTGTCCGACACTGTGCTGTGTCTGCGCCCACCCAGGGTAACGTTCCCAGGGCCGTGAGGGTCTTTGTGACAGCCCGATTCATGACCAAGGAGCCATCCTGGAGAGCCTGTATGAGAGGGTTTTATTAGAGGGTAAGGTGTTACTCAGGTCAGTCAGTTTAACCCACACAATAATCAAATCTCTTTTTTGGATGCATAACTCACTGGACAGGGGGTCAAATAAAAATACATTAACTTTAAAATAATAGTACCGAAAAGTATGGTGACTGTAAATATCACCTATTTCAGTCGATTTTTTTTCCAGTTTTATGTTGTGCTTGATATTTACATATTTTTCTTTACTAATTTTTTTTTTTTCATTTACCTCTTGTAATGTTTTCCACTTCATACTTTCTTGTTTGTTACTGTCACTCTGTAAATTCCCCACTGTGGGACAAATAAGCTGTCAATTGACCATAAAAGATTTCAAATCCAGGACAAAGTGGACTAAATTATGTGTTCACTTTTTTCAAAATCAAACTAAAGTACAGAACTTGAGGAAATGCACTTAGTTGTGTTAAGTTACCATGTACAAGATTAGCACTGTCTCATGCCTTGATTCTGGGAAAGAGACAGTGGACCCAGGGAAGGCCAGTCTAGCTCTGAGGAAGATGAGTTACAAGGACATGGAGGGCCCCATTGACTGGGTTTGCCTTGGCCCCCCAAACGACTAAATACGCCCCTGCTGGCATCAGCTCAGTTTTAGCCAATACTAAATCCCAGTTATTGGTATCGGGGATCCAAAAGTCAGATCTGAGCATCAGAGAATATTTCATACCTAGTATTTAAAACTGTCGTTTTATGTGAGATTGTACAACATCATATAGATTTGTGCTGTACTATATTATATAATAAGAATTTTGTTACAAATCGTTACTAAGCATACCTTGTGGGGATTTTTTTCATAACTATTTATTGTTATGATCATAAATTTGTGTCTTAGTACCTAAAGTAAGAAAATCCGCTAATAAAAAGACACTTCTTCTTCTTCCTGTACTGTATTGTTGCCAGGACTCGATGATGTCGCATTGTAGCACAGTATCACATTATGTCCCATCAGCTGCTGTAGCTGGCCTTTAAATCGGAATCACTGCTTCCAGCTCACGTCTTTATTATCATCCTCTACTCTTCATAACTTCGATCCAAACCGATCTTACCTGTTTTATTGGACTCGTTTCCATCTTCAGCGTCACTTCTGTACCACATTGTGTCTGATGGAGGGCTTTAAGTAGGAAGAAAAGGGCAGCTGGAGCGGAGCACCGGAGAGAGAAAAACAAGGCCACAGGCTGGAGACACGGGCACCGAGTTAGTCCTGGGTTTACTCCGAGGGTCGAAAAACATATCTGAACTGGGTCCAGTCTCTGATTTATTCTCGGGGTAAGTAACGGTTTTCGCTGCTCCAGATAAAGCCAGCTCCGCTAGTCCCAGGATAAACGTCCTCTGAGTGTGGGGAGTGACGTCAGCAGACTCCTCCTACGCAGCGCCGCTGAAGGGCAGTTCGACTCCGTGAAATGATCGGGCCATTTGGTTCAACTCAGAAAGAATGAGTTAACAAGTGAATCCTATGGTCAAATCTGGGGCTGTTTCCTAAAGCCCAGGTACCTTGCCTTGCCTTGGAAGCTTGGAAGGCAGTGCCTCCGAAGCCACTTCCTTCCAATCCAAGGCAAGTGTCCTGCCTCTGCTCCAAAGAAGATGCTAATGGAACAGCCTACAAAGGCATATTTTGGGAGGAGCTCAGACGGCTTCAAATATTGTCATGGCTTGCCACTTTTCTACACCTTTTTGCTTTTTTATTGTCACATCATTGACACTCTGAAGGTGCAGCTTCTCAGTAATTATAGTTACGTGAGTGACACACAAAAGAGTTAAGTGGTGGACATGGTATAAGTTGTTATTTTCAGAGGTGTGTTTTGTTACTTAAATTTAAATTGGAATTTACCACGCGCCTCCGCTGGTGCGTCTTTTCCTTCCATTTTTTTCCTTTTTTTGTAGATTCACGCGTTGTATGTTGGGTATTTATAGCCATGGCAAGGCAGCGAAGGATACACCTGTGTATCCTCGGTCAATTAGCCACATGCTAACCAAAAGGAGGACATATGCCTCCAGAGGACATGAACATTGGAACAGCACTTGGGCAGCGACTGATGATGTGGATGCCTGCCCACGCCCACATCAGACCAAGGCAAGGCAAGGTACCTGGGCTATGGGAAACAGCCTCAGTCTCCTCTTTCCTCCGTGGCACTGGAAGTTCTTTCTAAGCCCTTACATTGAGCGGAGACTGATCACAGGAGTGATAGGCAAGGAAACACGAGGGTAGGCTTTGCATAATTATTTATACAGCATTTGTCTGGCAGTTATCAATGTCGGAAATGGAGGGACAAAAGTGCAAGGAAGGGAAATAGTGAAGGAGAGCAGGTGAACATACAAATCAATGACACCCTCCTCATCCCTGTTACTTTCTACAGACATGTATAGGAGTTATTCAGTGGTGCAGTGTTTGATTTTTGCCCTCATTCTGCCCAGTAAAGTAAAAGTTAACAAATCAATGTCAATGGTAACCCCCATTCTGCACACATTTAGTATGAACATCCAGCCATCCAGCATTGTTACTTTATATCCACAAATAAAACATGGGAAGGCAGAATAACCCCTCTTTAATAGTCTTCTTCTCTTCAAAAGAGACTGTGAAATAAAACTTGACAAGACCTGAATATATTTGTGATTCCATTAATGTTATTAAATCAGAAATAATACCAATAAAAAATACAAAATTTTGACAAGACTTTGACTGTTTCTACTTATCCTATTCCTTTTTACTGTATTCAGTCTCAGGTTCAGAAGAGGTGCAGGTCTTGGCGTCAGGGTCTGGATCAAACCCCCTGGGTGGTTCCTGTACTCCACAGTCCTCTCCATGAGCTCCTGTCTCTGTCTCTCCTTTTGTATCTGTTCGGTTTTGATGAAGCTGTGAAGCTGGACCTCCAACACACTTTGAGCTCATGTGTTTCTCTGCTCTGCGGGGAGCCATGTGGCGTTTCAGACACTCATGGTTATATCCAGGGCTTGACATTAACTTTTTTGCTCACCAGCCACTGTGGCTAGTGGTATCCCTGAGTTACTAGCCACTCAGTATTTTCACTGGCCACAATTTGTTGTTGGATAATTATGTTCAATATGACTAAAGCTGATGATGACATGCTAAAGTTTACTTAAAAAATATTTACAACCTCTTTAAATGTAAATGACCCCTATGCACACTCAAAACAAGACTACATCAATGTTAAAATCCACAGGTCCTTAATCAGGTATTCAGCTCTGATAAAGTTGTGTGTAACATTGTGCTCCTTTCATATGAAAATATGCAGTCTATTAAGACAAAGTAATTAAAATAGTAGTTTGTTATTGCTTATAATAAAATGGTAAAGGGGATTAATTAAACTGATAAAAACTCAGCAAGAGACACTGTCTGCTTAAATATTTATTAACCATTGTAATCAGAAAATCATTTCTTTTTTCATGAGAATGACAATGAAGGAGAGGTAAATTAAATTTCCTCAGAGCTTTCATCATCAGAGTCATCTTTTTGCTTGTCTCTATGCTCCATGTTTGAGATAAAATTCAACCCGCCAAAGTGGCCAGTGGGAGCAGCGGTGTTACCAGCCACTGCTGAAATCCACCAGCATTTGGCCGGTTGGCCGGTGTTAATGTCAAGTCCTGGTTATATCTCTTTCCACTCTCCAAGCAGCTGAAGGGTTTCTCTCCTCCTCGCCTCTCATGCGCTGAGAGCAGCTGAAGGGTCTGTCTTCTGTCTGAATTCTCATGAGTTTAATCAGATGAGGTATATAATGAAAACTTTTTTTCAAAGTAGCAACCCTAACCCTTCATTATAAAATTAATATATTGAAATACACTTGTCAAATTCACAAATGTGTCTGGGCACATATGTCTTTTGTTTGTTTGTTTAGGGGACAAGCTTCAGTATTACTATTTAAGAATCAAAAGAAAGAAAAAAATAAAAGAAAGGGGAAAACTGTAAAAACAACATGGTTTACATACCATCAACTATTTAAGGTTAAAGCAAGAAAGAAAGAAAAATAAAGAGTGGGTTTTAAAATTAAAGCTTTCTTTTGTTTACAACAAACATTGTTTCTTTTTCCACCATTAAGTTTTTCTTACAAAAAAAAAAAGAAAGGAAGAAATATGTGCCAGGACACATCTGGGAATTTGATAGGTGTTTGGTAAATATTGGTCTTATAATTTAGCTGCTTTTAAGAAATGTGTTTTGAATCGATCATTTCATAAATCAAGTCAGTCAAGTTTGCCATTGTTTACAGCAAAAATGTTCCTTTTTCCACCATTAAGTTTTTCTTTATGTAAACAATTTTGATCAAGAAAAAAATCACATGAGAAACATTTTTATTTTGATGGTGAAAACTGTTCCTGACTTTTTTCTCCAACACCATTGAATCAGACCCAGCACAACTTATAAACCAGCTGGTTACTGAGAGGAAGAAAGGCCTGCTGTCACTGTTAGTTGGTCAGCTGCTGGAATTAATTCACCTCAGGGGTCATTTCTGTTTCTGCTTTAAGGTTAAAACACTTCCTGTTCAACAAAATTATGATCAGAGAAATAAAACAGTTGGTCACAATTAATTGATTTATTAATAAATAAGGAAAAAAGTTCTAAAAATACACATGCATTCATTGAATAAATTAATTTAAGGAAAAATAATTTTGATTTAAGACGCACACAAACACGCAGACGTACACGTACGTGCTCCCTTTTTGCTTTAAACTCTGACACCAGCTGCTGCAAATCTTTCTAGTGGAAAACAAACTTGTGAAAATTGCTTTAAAAACACCTTCGATGGCCCTTTTTTGGAAACTTGAAACCTCTATATCCATCACCAGCTGACAGCCTTAAGCTGTTAAAGGGCCGTTCTGTACAATTATCAAGTGTTAAATATTTTTCAGTTTTGGGAAACCTTATCTTTTTCTTAACCTCTGCCAGTTCAACACCTACCTTTGTACTGTTTCAAGCTATTTATTGGATTTAAGCTGCTTGAATTTCATAAAAATCTGGATAAATTGGGCTGTTCTAACCGTCTTGGGATCCCCCCGGAAGAGCTAGATGAAGTGGCTAGGGAGAGGGAAGTCTGGGCCTCCCTGCTTAGGCTGCTGCCCCCGCGACCCGACCCCGGATAAGCGGAAGAAGATGGATGGATGGATGATTCTTTTTTAGAAATAGCCTTTTAATTGAAAAACCTGTTTTTATTGAAAGTAAGAGATAATGCAGTTAACACATTTTTAAATAAGCATCATAAAAGGGTGAACAGGTCCCTGAAAACAACAACAATAAAAGCCCAACAAGTTGACAGAAAACATTGATTGAGGGATAATTTTATTGACTTTGGTGTGCTGGTCCTATCCACACCAGTTATATATTTTGAGATTATGTTACATTCAGTTTGGGTATTTCCTGATGCAACCACCATATTGCATTCCCATCCTGAAGGAAAATCTGATACACTTAGTGCCAATAAAGAGTAAAATGAAACAAAAAAGTGAACGGACTAGTAGCTCACTACATTTTGCAGAAAATAAGAGTGAAAATAGAAACTCTTGTTGATACCCCATGTTGATTGAGTGTTTTGTCTTGTCTTTTAGTTTTTGTAGTGTGAATGAGTGTGAATGAATACAATGTTATTGTTTCAAAATTGTTCTGTTTTATGTATCTAAAATGTCTTTTACTTTCCTGTACACACATCAATAACAGAAAATCTAATGAAAATATTTGGCAAAAAAAATAAATAAAAACTCTTTCTCTAAAACCCGACTGACAAAATGTTTTACACTTCATAGCAACATCAGACAGAAAAAAGCAAAAAATATGAAATCTTATGAGGCGTGAACCAGAATATTTTGATAAATTCATTATTTGACTAACATACTACTTTTTAAATCAATAATAAATGTACATGTTGCTACAGTAATGTGTGGTGTAGTGTTTTTTTATACTATTCAGTATTTGAGCTTTGTTCAGGTTTCTGTGCAGTTCTTCCGTTCATACACTAGATGGCAGTGTTTGTGAATACTTCAGACACCTCATGTTTTCCTGTGAGGCTTTTTGCTGAACAGTTCAGGGTTTGTTTTAGGGATTGTCCCTTAAAGGTGCAGTCAGTGCAGAGGGTGGACTGTTCCTCAGCAGCTGTTTGTTTCTGTAGTGTTTGTGTAGAGAGGAGGAGACTCTCCCTCAGACACAGAGCTAGGGATGAGTAGTAATCAGGTTTTATCGATACCAGTGCCCCGCTATTCCTCTATCTATCTATCTATCTATCTATCTATCTATCTATCTATCTATCTATCTATCTATCTATCTATCTATCTATCTATCTATCTATTCCTCCTCCTGAGAATTTACTCTGTAAAAAAGTAGGCTTTATACTTTTCTGTGTCAACAACATTTCGTTGATTTATAAGTAAATACTGGATTTGGATGTCTTTGGATGTAAGTTAAAATACATAAGAATTGACACCTCCTGTGACATTGATGTAGTGTTTTGTTATATATTATTGACTGAAATAGGCAATGTAGTGTCTCGAAGTGGTTATAGGAATACTTTGAATTGGTGAGAACATTGAGCTTGTCACAGTTGTGCTGAGTTGTGCTTCCTCTTTGGAAAACATCTGCGTGTTAGTAATTTGATATTTAGAGGTTTCAGTGTTGTTTACTAAGAGTAACTGTGATGTAAGTCTTCGATGAAAGTTGAAATTCTGTTACAAAACCAAAGTTTTACTGATGTATGCTAACCACTACCATATCAATGCAATTTCCTATATGAATTAGCATCAAGCTAGCGCTTTTTTTCTACATTGTTTTTGGTACATTACTAGATGTATATCATGTTAAGTGTATGAAAGAGGAATCTCCTGTGAGAGAGTAATGTACTTTTATTTGTGTTTCAGTTCTTCAGTAAAACTTCAATCGAAAAATGTTTTATTATTATTAACTGTTGTGAACAGGAACTGGTTTTTGAAACCCATCCCTACACAGAACACAGACTCACATAGGAATCAGAAGACCACAACCCAAACCCAGGATAGAGAGGTTCAGTGAAGGTGGTTCTGAAGGTGTGGAGGTGGATCAGTGTGTCAGAGGAGACTCTGTAGAAGGACAGAGTGCCAGCAGGACAGTCCACATACACGGCTACTCTGCCATGGTCAGAGGACGCGGAGCGAGAGAGGACTGTTCTACTGCTATTGTGCCAGACAGAAAAACCTTCATCAGAGCAGAACAGACTCCAGGACTGATCGTTATATCCAAACCCACCATCATAACTGCCTCCTTTCCTTCTAACTCCTCTGTAACTCACTGAAATAAGAACCCATCCCTTTGAATCGACCTCCCAGTAACCTCGACCAGTCAGACCATCTCTGCACAGCACCTGTTCCCAGAAGTCAAATCTTTCTGGATGATCGGGATATGACTGATCTTCTCCTTCAAACGTCGCCTCTCTGTTGTTGTCAGACAGTCTGATGTATCTGTTTGCTGTGTTTGGGTCCAGAGTGAGGTCACAGAAATCTGATGGAGATAAAAAGACAAAACACAGCAGCAGTTAATCATCAGACACACCTGAAGGCTTTATTCTTTGTTAGCTGACAGTCTGTTTGCTCATCATGCATGGCCACGGGAAGATAACTACAACAAAGTCTCCTCAGATGTTTGTCTAACATGAGTCTGGTTCTGTCCGAGGTTTCTGCCCGTAAAAAGGAACGTTTTTTCTTGCTAATATAACTTGCTAAATGTTGCAATGTGCTTTACTCATGGTGGGTTAAGATGAAATCAGACATAAACATCAAAAGGTCCAGACCCGTTTATGTTTTTGGAAAGTGGAAATTGCAAAGCTAAATAGGTGCATTTAAAAAAATCCAGTGGAAATTCAAATAGACAGTTCTGAGCGCTTCAATATCTGATTTTCACTAAAGTTCATGTCAAGCTGGAACGACAACATGCAAACACAAGGGTCTGATACCTTTTTGTTTTGTGACCATTTTATAGTCAGAATGCATTGGATGTGACATAGTCACTGCTGCTGCCTGCCTCCATTGCTATGTCTCATTTGTGCTTTAAATGTAGCCTTGAGGATTGTCTTTCACCCTTTGTCTAAGTCTTGTCTTTAATGCATGAAGTGCTTTGATCTACTTTCTTTGTGTCTGTTCTTATTGTGTGATGTTGTATGTCTTTTCTTTTTGTTTCAGACCTTATTTAACCGTAAGTGTAACGTATGTCATTGTTTCTTAAAAACTTAATGATTACATTTTAGGCTGCCTATTTGACAGCTGGCCGGGGACTGCACCTGGAAATGAGCCGTAAAGGCCAAAGCTTCCTCTCTGACTGTATATTGAATCAAAGGGGACTGTCCACAATACAAACAAAAGTAAAACTTAAACCTTTAAATACTTCTACCAATTCCAGACCAGCAATCACTTTATTAACCAAAGGAAGGAAACGCACAGAACTGCCATGACAGGGCACTGCAATACGACCTATAGCTGCTAAGGGGTGCTGCAGCACCCTCAGCACCCTAACTTCCCATGGCCATGTCATCAAGAGTCAAATTGGCTCCATACTTACACTTCTTCAGACCAGGTTTTAACCACTGCTGTCCAGCATGGTCCACCCTGGAGGAAGAAACACAGTTAGAATGATTTTCTGTCCAACATGAGTCCTAAACTGCTCACCATGAAGCAGTGATCCTCAGTTTGTCCCTGTGGGCTCAAACTCAACCAAGACAACAGAAGGACCATGCTGTGTGTACTTTATGTCTTAAAATGTGGTTGGATGAACGTCTGCTGCTAAACACCACTCTGAGACCAAACAGAAAAAATCCTCTGAGGATGAAGCAGACAGACTAGCCTCAGCCTGCCAAAGCCAGCCACAGAATCACTCACTACAAACCATGAGTGGATGTTCACTGAGGCTGAATATATGAAAGAGGAGTTTCTCTGCAGCTCTGATGTTGAGTTTCGTCCTCTTGTTTACATGGAAATGGCACTGTAGCCGACCTAAAATCGAAAGTTTTAGAAATAGCCTCCAGAGTAAAATTTTTCTGAAATGCTGCCGCTTTGCTTATTACACTTTCATTTTGGTATCTTGAATTGCCATGGGCGAACCGGACAACACCAGCTGTAACAATGGCAGTCTAGTGTGTTGTTTTTGTGCTGCTGAATCTGCTGACTGCCTTTCAAAAAAATGTCCATCTGTTGCACCACCGTTGCACTTCTCCTGTTTTGTTTATTAGCAGCTGGCTGGACTTCTTCTGGGCGGTGGAGGGGTGTTATATGGGAGAGGAGTTATACTGCTGACTACAGGCCTGGCATGCATACTACAGTTTTTTCAGTCTCTCAGTGTTTCTGTGTAAGCGTAGATTTCTTTCATTTTTTGTTTAAATTACCGTATGCACAGTCATGCACACTTCACACACACTATCACTATTCGAGCTACAAAACAATATGTCATGTACATGGTACAGGCTTTACCAGGTACCAGGACATAATACACGGGGGAGAGTTGCTTTTTGCAAAGCCCAAGGGTGTGTGTGTGTGTGTGTGTGTGTGTGTGTGTGTGTGTGTGTGTGTGTGTGTGTGTGTGTGAGAGAGAGAGATGAACACAGTGGTGTGTTTCATAAGTTGGTAGAGCCAGAAATGAGGGCAGGACGGCGATCTACAAATGTAGTTACGAAATAACATTATTGCAGATTACGGGAAAACTAGGTTTTCTCTCACATTTGGGCATTTTTTGGCCAAACAGTACAAATTTTTGCAAAGACAAGGTTTCCAGTCAAAATCTGAAAAGTTTATGTTGCTTGAACAGTAAAATCTCCAAAACTGTAAAAGATGTCTAAAAGTTGGGTCACACATAAATTAACAAAAGATTTGTGAACGTTTTACAGCAAAAATAAAGTCTGTAGGTGGAAGTATGCTGAAGTTTTAGCAACGTTTAGAGAAAATTGGAGGGGGGTGTCGAAGATTCCAATTCATTCTCTATGGGACATTTTTTGCTGTTTTTCGAGGATAACTCAGCCAAAGTTTTGCTAAATAACAAAAAGAGTCACAGCACACCATTCCTGATCAATCGGCACATTCTGATGTATAATTTGTGGGGGGTTTCTCAAAATCCTAGGAGGAGAAGCAAATCAAAAATTTGTGCGGAACATGAAAAAAGAGCCCCTATCCTCTGTAGCAAAGCTACGGAGGAAAGGGGCTTGTTGTAAGCCCGAGCCACTAATTTCCACTTTGAAATATGAAAACATTAGGAAAACAAGAAGCTCCTATAGCTAAAGAAAGATGTTCCTTTTTCACATTCAATATTAAATATTTTTTTATACCTTAGTGTGCCCAGTGGTTCCTTCAGTTCAGACAGCAGTTTGACTCCTGAGTCTCCTAGATGATTGTAGCTCAGGTCCAGCTCTCTCAGGTGGGAGGGGTTGGAGCTCAGAGCCGAGGCCAGAGAAGCACAGCCTTTGTCCGTGATCAGACATCCTGACAGACTGGAGTGAGAAGAAAAAAGAATAACACTAATCAAAAGTCAGCAGATTATGACTATAGTCGTATATAAATGTTTTCAGCAGGATCAACAGAAAATCTGACCTGAGAGTTTCCAGTTTACAGTTTGAACTCTTCAGTCCAGCAGAAAGCTGCTCAACTCCAGAATCGTTCAAGTTGTTGTTACTCAGGTCCAGCTCTCTCAGACTGGAGGACTGTGAGCTGAGGACTGAGGACAGAGCTTCACAGCTTTTCTCTGTCAGGTTACATCCACTCAGCCTGAAGAAGAAAATGAAAAAGACCAAACAAATGCTTACATGGTTGCCACGAGCAGAGTGAAATCTATTTCTGTTTCATTAGTTCACTCACACAGCTTTGTTTGCAGCTCTGATCACTGGCAGCAGCCTCCGAAGAGCCTCTTCTGAAGCAGAGTATTCCTTCAGGTCAAACAGGTCCAGATCCTTGTCTGAGGACAGTAAGATGAAGACCAGAGCTGACCACTGAGCAGGAGACAGTTGATCTGAGGACAGACGTCCAGATTTCAGGGTTTGTTGGATCTGCTCCACTAGAGAACGATCATTCAGTTCATTCAGACAGTGGAACAGGTTGATGCTTTTCTCTGCAGACACATCCTCATTGAGCTTCTTCTTGATGTACTCCACTGTCTTCTGATTGGTCTGTGAGTCACTTCCTGTTTGTGTCAGCAGACCTTTCAGGAGACTCTGATTGGTCTGCAGAGAGAGACCAAGGAGGAACCGCAGGAACAAGTCCAGGTGTCCTTTTGGACTCTGTAGGGCCTTATCCACGGTACTCTGGTAGAGGCTTGATGGTTCAGGTTTGTCTCCGGATGTTGTTTGTTGTTCTTCCTCCATCAGGTTGAGTCCAGACCTGGTGAAGGTCAGATGGACGTGAAGAGCAGCCAGAAACTCCTGAACGCTCAGATGGATGAAGCAGAACACCTTTTCCTGGTACAGTCCCCTCTCCTCTCTGAAGATCTGTGTGAACACTCCTGAGTACCAAGAGGCTGTTTTGATGTCGACACCACTCTGGATCAGGTCTGGTTCATAGAAGATCAGGTTTCCTTTCTGCAGCTGCTCAAAAGCCAGTTTCCCCAGTGACTCAATCATCTTCCTGTTCTCTGGACTCCAGAGAGGATCAGTCTCAGCTCCTCCATCATACTTGATGCTCTTCAGTTTGGACTGAACCACCAGGAAGTGGATGTACATCTGAGTCAGGGTCCTGGGCAGCTGTCCTCTGTCTCTGGTCTTCAGCATGTCCTCCAGAACTGTAGCAGTGATCCAGCAGAAGACCGGGATGTGGCACATGATGTGGAGGCTTCTGGAGGTCTTGATGTGGGAGATGATGGTGCTGGCCTGCTCCTTCTTTCTGAACCTCTTCCTGAAGTACTCCTCCTTCTGAGGATCACTGAACCCTCTGACCTCTGTCACCATGTCAACACACTCAGGAGGGATCTGATTGGCTGCTGCAGGTCGTGTGGTTATCCAGAGGTGAGCAGATGGAAAAAGTTTCCCCTTGATGAGGTTTGTCAGCAGCACATCCACTGAGGTGGACTCTGTAACATCAGTCAGGATCTGGTTGTTGTGGAAGTCCAGAGGAAGTCGACACTCATCCAGACCGTCAAAGATGAAGACGACCTGGAACTCTTCAAACCTGCAGAGTCCTGCTCCTTTGGTTTGAGGGAAGAAGTGATGAACCAGTTCCACCAAGCTGAACTTTCTCTCCTTCAGCACATTCAGCTCTCTGAAAGTGAATGGAAATGTGAACTGGATGTCCTGGTTGGTTTTATCTTCAGCCCAGTCCAGAGTGAACTTCTGTGTTAAGACTGTTTTCCCGATGCCAGCCACGCCCTTTGTCAGCACTCTTCTGATTGGTTCCTGTCTTCCATGAGAGCCTTTAAAGATGTCTTCTTGTCCGATTGTTGTTTCTGCTTTGTCTGATGTCCTAGATACTGCTTCAATTTGTCTGACCTCATGTTCCGCATTGACCTCTCCAGACCCTCCCTCTGTAATATAGAGCTCTGTGTAGATCTCATTTAGAAGGGTTCGGGTTCCTGCTTTAGAGATCCCCTCAAACACACACTGGAACCTTTTCTTCAAGTCAGACTTCAGTTTGCGTCTGCACTCTGGCCCAGCAACAGATTCTGGATGAAGAAAAAAGAAATGTAATAAATAAGGCTGGATGATATACTGAGATTTAAACCACATTGATATATTTCTTCAATGGCACTGCCCTGCTGGTGACATGGACTCTGTTATGGCTGCTGTACTTTGTTTTGTTTTACCTTTGTTAAACTGTCCTAATTGTGTTTTTATCTGTTCAAGCGGATGTGTTTAATTGTCATTTTTACACGTGTTTTCGATGAGTTCTTCAGTCCTTTTCTTCCTCATGAGTAAGGATGGGTACCTTTCACATTTGAAACGATACGGTACCGATGCCTGGTACCTGGCAATCAATACCGGTACTCAGTGGTACCAATTTTCGGTACTTTTTTTGTGTTTCTGTGTTAAAAAATAACAATTTGTTTAGTAATAAAATACACGTGGTGCACTCTTTGGATGTGAGCTCAGCATGGATATTAGGAGAAATGTGAGATGACAGAGACACAGAGAGACGCTGCAAGTCAGAAAAGTTCAGGCAGCTCACGCTGACACGAAGATGTGTCACGGTAGTTCAGAGAGAAAGAGCAGCGCCATCGTGAGAAAAGACGACGGAGATCATCGAGAGGATCAAAGGATGGAGCACCTGAGATGAAAACGATCAAAAAAGTTTGATATTTCTGTTTTTTGGACCAAAAACAGGAAGAGAGACATAAAAGAAGAGAGTCCACTCTTCTTAAGTAACTTTGGTGTTTACATGGTCAGAGAAGATTATTTGGGTCTTAAAAGATCATTCAAGATGCTCTGAAAATGTCTGGCAGCTAATGAGTTAATCTTGCGTTAATGTGCGGTGTAATTAATTAATCTAATTAACTCGTTTAAGTCCCAGCCTTACTTATTACACTTCGACTCACAAAATTCTCTATTAGCATCTGCATATTAGCGTGCTCTCTCCGTGTGTACCGCAGATCGCATTTTTGACAGATGCTCACTCCGCTATAAATCCACTAACTCCGCTATAGAACCTATGCACCCTGATGTTAGGAAAGATAGACGCAGTGAGCCATCTTCTCATTCAGCCTCTTTGGTCGAAAGAGAGGAGGAAAACAAACATGCATGCATGTGTCAGTTTATCGAGGCTGGCAAACTTACCGAGGACGTTTTTATTTATCATTCGGTTAATTGATTCATTGATTATCGTGACAGGCCTAGAGCTAGCAGATATAAAAGTTTAAGCACCAAGCTCTCCTTCCTCCATCACTCTACTCAAAAAAACAATCTGCACTAGCATAGTGCTACAGTATGATTATGAGGGCTGTCCCACTCTTGCATTATTGTATTAATTGGTATTTTGTTGTGTCATTGGAATGCCACAGTGACACAGCTCCTATTCATTTATTAATCTATTATTTTACAACAGGCACGCTGTTAAAAATTGGTAAGAATAATGTATTGACTGTGAGCAGCACTGCACTTATGTCCTTATGTAAGTTTGCGCCTGTTTCTCCTCACCCTGTGTCCATGTCAAATACAAACAGCCTCTTTGCTGCGCCTCCCTAACTCTCCGACATGACAACCACTCCTCCCCTTCCCCTCACCTATACTTAGTGCAGCAAAAACACATGGATTTAGCCCGGAAAGGAGAGTCGGTCAGATGGTCTTGAATTACCCATCCCTAGCCAAAAGGTGATGAGTTTGAACCCCTGTATATCGTATTCTGTGATATGGCCTAAAATTTCAAGATGTCAATAAAATGCCACAACCCTGAGTCCTATTTCTGACGTCAGGATGGATTTGATTCGGCTCCTCCAGGAAATCCCTTCAGCTCATCTTTTGTGAACAGTTTGTCACAGCTCATAGATGTGAAACAGATGTGTGCATCATATTAGGAGCAGAGTGTGAAATGTAAATCTTTCTCATGTTGTCTCTATTTCCTCTTTCCATCATGTTAAACGTGTTCAAATCGTCTTACTGTTCTGCAGACAGTCAGCCAGCTCCTCCTGCTTCATTCTCTTCAGGAAGTTCAGACAGATCTTCAGGAACGCCTCTCTGCTCCTCCTCTGTTCGTCATCCTCATCCTCCCTCTGACTCTCAAAGCATTCTGGGTAATCTGGACTCAGAACTTTCTGTATCTCTATCAGCTGGCTCTTTACAAAGCTGATGATGTTCTCCTGGAGCAGCTGAAACAGGAGAAAATGTCAGGTTGAACTTGTAGAAGGTCAGACCAGGTAATGCGTGACAGACAGAAAGCCTGCTGGTCTGAAGAGTCCAGCATGGAGACTGGATCACAATGATGCTACAGATCTTAGAGAGATGTTGTTTGCAGTGTGTCAAAAAGCTCCAAACAGAATGAGTGTGTGTTCTGATTCTCAGGAGGAGTGTTTGTACATTTACACACCATCATTATGGATTCCAGCTGTGTTTGCTGCTGTTGCTGGTCAGATTGACCAATGGGAGCCTCTGATTTCAGCTGCTGAACTCTGTGGAACAAACAGAAGATCATAGAGTGTTAATAACAGAATGACACACATGTTCACCTTCACAGAGAAAACACCAACTACAGTTAGGATGAGGGCTACACGATATTCGACAACACAAAATTTGGATAATTCTGTTTCATGTGTTACACTCTTAGGCCACTTTATTAGGTACACCTTACTAGTACGGGGTTGGGCCCCTTTTTGCCTTCAGAACTACCTTGATCTTTCATGGCATAGATTCAACAAGGTACTGGAAACATTCCTCAGAGAGTTTGGTCCATATTGACATGACAGCATCACACAGTTGCTGCAGATTTGTCGGCTGAACATCCATGATGAGAATCTCCTGTTCCACCACATCCCAAAGGTGCTCTATTGGATTGAGATCTGGGGACTGTGGAGGACATTTGAGTACAGGGAACTCATTGTCATGTTGAAGAAAGCAGTCTGAGATGATTCCAGCTTTATGACATGGAGCGTTATCCTGCTGGAAGTAGCCATCAGAAGATGGGTACACTGTGCTCATAAAGGGATGGACATGGTCAGCAACAATACTCAGGTAGACTGTGGACTTTAAACCATGCTCAGTTGGTACTAAGGGGCCCAAAGTGAGCCAAGAAAATATCCCCCACACCATTACACCAGCAGCAGCAGCAGCCTGAACCGTTGATACAAGGCAGGATGGATCCATGCTTTCATGTTGTTGACGCCAAATTCTGACCCTACCATCCAAATGTGGAGCAGAAATCCAGACTCATCAGACCAGGCAACGTTTTTCCAATCTTTTATTGTCCAGTTTTGGTGTTGCTGTGTGAATTGTAGCCTCAGTTTCCTGTTCTTAGCTGACAGGAGGGTCACCCGGTGTGGTCTTCTGCTGCTGTAGCCCATCTGCCTCAAGGTTGGACGTGTTGTGTGTTCAGAGATGCTCTTCTGCAGACCTCGGTTGTAACCAGTGGTTATTTGAGTTACTGTTGTCTTTCTATCAGCTCCAACCAGTCTGTCCATTCTCCTCTGACCTCTGGCATCAACAAGACATTTTGTCCCACAGAACTGCTGCTCACTGGATATTTTCTCTTTTTGGACCATTCTCTGTAAACCCTAGAGATGGTTGTTGGTTAAAATCCCAGTAGATCAGCAGTTTGTCAGATACTCAGACCAACAACCATGCCACATTCAAAGTCTCTTGAATCACCTTTCTTCCTCATTCTGATGCTCAGTTTCACCAGTTTTGACCCTAAATGCTTTGAGTTGCTGCCATGTGATTGGCTAATTAGAAATTGGGGTTTACGAGCAGTTGGGAAGGTGTGCCTAATAAAGTCACTGGTGTATACTGCAATATTATTTAAAGTTTGCTGCTTCACTCTGTTCAGCTGAATTCTCCCTGACTCTCCTTGAAATGATGAGAACAAACCCTCAACCAGTTGCCTCTGTCACTCTCTGCCTCCATGAATGGTGTTTACTTTGGCAAAGAGTGTTAATTATGTTGATATAAATAACTGTAAAAAAAATACACAGAATCTGGAAGTTGCTGTTTTTAACCCAAAAAGGGTTAAGTATATCACCTTATGTGATGTTAACCATAATCAAACTGTCAGACTGTCAAAATCTCTGCTATGCTCTGCTCAGATTCTTTCAGTCACTCAGAGCGCTAGGAAGGTGCTCTGCCCGTGCGAGTCATTGCATGAAATGTGGTCAGATAAATAAATAAATGATGCTCCTTTAGATTTATTAGTTTAGTGATTGGGGGAAGACAGGCTACATAAACTTCAGTGAAAGGCTCAAATATTTTTAGACATCTTTGTTTTTTTTTCCATATCACATGACTTTGCAATATGAATATTCTGCATGCACATATCCTGATGGTGATATTGAAACAACATATCATGAAGCTCTGGATAGAATCAAATGTTTGACACACAAGAACAGAAGATGACTTTGAAAGTCTCACCTTTCATCGGCACTGATATCTCCAGACTTGAGCTCAATGGGTTTGTCCATCGACTGATCACAGCTGGGTCCAGATCCAGGAGAGTCTGATCTCTGATGTTTGATTCTGACAGGAGGACACACGCTGATGAATAAACATGACGAGTTAAAATCTTCAAGGGCTGCTGAACTTTTCTTAGGTTTGAATTCTGATTTAAAAAAAAAATAAGTGACGGATTCTTACTTTGAATGTTCAGACTGAAGACAGCCATCTTCAAAATTAATGGGTTCGAATCTAGAATTGTCACTCTTTAAGGACACACAGCTGGGTCCAGATCCAGGAGAGTCTGGTCTCTGATGTTTGACTCTGACAAAAGCACAAACACTGATGAATTAACATGACAAGTCAAAATCTTAAAGGTTTGAGGGCTGCTGAACTTTACTCAAAACTTTGCTTAAGTTTGAATTCTGATAAAAAAAAAAACAAAGTGACAGATTCTTACTTTGAATGTTCAGACTGGAGATGGCTATCTTCAAAATTAATGGGTTCAAATCTAGAATTGTCACTCTTTAAGGATACACAGCTGGGTCCAGATCCAGGAGAGACTGGTCTCTGATGTTTGACTCTGACAAAAGCACAAACACTGATGAATTAACATGAAGAGTTTAAATCTTTTAGGGCTGCTGAATTATACTCAAAACTTTTCTTAAGTTTGAATTCTGATTTTTTTTTAAATTAAGTCACAGATACTTACTTTGAATGTTCAGACTGAAGACTGCCATCCTCAAAATTAATGGGTTCAAATCTAGAATGATCACTCTGTAAGGACACACAGCTGGGTCCAGATCCAGGAGAGTCTGGTTGCTGATGTTTGACTCTGACAGAACCACAAACACTGATAATTAACATGAAGTGTTAAAATCTTCAAGGTTTGAGGGCTGCTGAACTTTACTCAAAACTTTGCTTAAGTTTGAATTCTGATAAAAAAAAAACGAAGTGACAGATTCTTACTTTGAATGTTCAGACTGAAGACTGCCATCCTCAAAATTAATGGGTTCGAATCTAGAATTGTCACTCTTTAAGGAAACACAGCTGGGTCCAGATCCAGGAGAGACTGGTCTCTGATGTTTGACTCTGACAGAATCACAAACACTGATAAATAAATATGAAGAGTTAAAATCTTTTAGGGCTGCTGAACTTTACTCAAAACTTTGCTCAAGTCTGAATTCAGATTTTTTTAAAAATGAAGTCACAGATACTTACTTTGAATGTTCAGACTGGAGATGGCCATCTTCAAAATTAATGGGTTCAAATCTAGAATGATCACTCTGCAAGGACACACAGCTGGGTCCAGATCCAGAAGAGTCTGGTCTACGCTGCTCCTCTGGTCTTTAACACACAAACACAGCGAGTGTGAATAATGATAATTCAGTGATGTGAGTGCTGAGCTCTGACATGGAGAAGAGTCATGGAGAGCTCGAGATCCTGGTCTCACCTCTGAGCTCTGGTCTGGCTCTCCTGGTCCCCACACAGAGCGCTTTTAGCGGGAGGGGCTCCCTCCTCTCTGTCCTCACACTGATTCATAGCAGAGCCTCCACCTAGAGCTGCACGATTTGGGGAAAAGGTGCGATTTGCGATTAGGTGGACAATATTGCGATTGCGATTGTGCTTGCGATTTAATAAAAAAAGTTGTGTCATGATGAGTCTACAGACTTGCTTGGTTATCATGGAGAAAAATCTGAATTGCATGTGCTGACATAGGGATTGCGATTGCGATATCCTCTTTTGCGATTACGTAATTGCGTGTGCTGACATTGCGATTGCGATTATCGTGCAGCCCTACCTCCACCTACACATAAACACAACATGTTCATTCATTACTTCAGGATTTACACCACAGGACACACACTGCTCTCTAACACACTCAGCAGTTTTACATGCAGGTTCTGTCTCCAGTGCTGTTTACTGCTGTTGGATCCTGATAGAAACAGTTTATAACTCCACCATAAATGGTCGGACTGTTTTACAAAATATTCAAGACAAGGTCACAATAATTTCTGACAGATGTAAATGTATGATCCAGATCCTGGCAAAATTCTGGATACTAAGATCTGGAGTATGAAACATGTACTAGGTCATCATCATTTTCAACACTGTCAGGAAATAAATTATTGTACAAACCTGCAACTAACACCAAATTGTAGCAGACAGTCTGCTGAAAAGGAGTATAACATTCAAGTAAGATTGAAGTGTTGGTGACAATCACAATATGCTTGAAGGAGGTCTGCAGGCTCTGAGTGCTTTTCTAGTTTAAAAAGTGGCGCTACAGATGCATATTTGGTTGAAGGTAGTCAGCAGATCCAGAATACTGGCGTGTATGAATACTTAATGTGAATTTAGTATTGTTTTGTTTGTTGTTACAATTTCAAAGTTATTGTTTGCTAGCTGAGGTGTGAGTAGATATTTTTTAAACAGCAAGATTTTTCTGACCTGGAAAATGGGGAAACATTTTATTTCATCCTGTTACTACTATACTGCGCCTGTTATTCGTTTAATCTGGATACGAATAGGTTGCCCTTTTGGACTGAGGAGTCATCAGTGTAATTAAAGAATGGGGGACTTTTTGATGAGGGCTGGACAAAAATCCCCTATGTACTTTTATAGGTACCGACCGAATTCTGTCAAAAGTACAGAGTACCAATTCACATAAAATCAAAAGGTACCATATTTAGGTACCTAAATGCATCCTTGTGACTGTGAGGGAGTGGAAGAGTAGGTGATTTTCCATGCTGGACATGAACACAGCATTGCAAGGTTATATATTGGAGAATAAATATGTTAAATTGAAAAAAAAATGTATTTTATTCTTCAATAAATTGATATTTTTTTACCACTATAACACAGAAAGTACCGAAAATTGGTACCGTTGAGTACCGGTACTGATTGACAGGTACCGGGTATAGGTACCGTATCGTTTCAAATGTGAAAGGTACCCATCCCTATGTATTGTGCTTGTAAAAAACACCAAACTCAATTGCATGTGTTAAAATTGAAAGGTTTATTAAAAGTTTTTATCGATCGAAACACGGTTGTAGTTGAAACAGTGAAAATACAATGAAAACAAAACAAGTCTGTCAACTTTGTGCTAAATGCATTTTTAGCTTGATCCAGGACAGAGGATTCAAAATGTCTTGCGTCCTCCACTATAGCATCATTTGTGGAAAATATTTAAATAATACATTTTTGACTAATCATGGCTTCATCTTTTTAAAGATGCATGTAACAATCCAAATTTGTACCTTAACTAAGAACTGGTTATTTTATTTAATGTATCAGGGGTTTTTTTCTAGTGTTAGCAATACTTCTGTTAACCCAGTATTGATTATGTTCTGTTCACTATTTCATGGCTGAGGAGTACAAAAAAGAACTAATAAAGGAAGGAGATTTAATCAGGGGTCAGAATATTCAAGGCAGAAGGGGAACAAAAAGTCATAACACAGTTGTGTTTGTGTTTTATGTGACTTGTAACAACTAAGAATGGTTCATTACAGTACCGAACTGCTATCCCATCTCTCCACTGGATTGCACACACTTTCCCTTTACTCTGTGAAGTGGGGGTGATTCAGGGGAAGTGTCCATGCATTTGTTCAACAGACAGTTAAATGTGAGTAGTGTATTCACCTGAATTAGGGCTGATGTGTTTGGTTGAGAAATTGTGAAACTGTCAATGTTAATGTATATTTGAAGCAATCCTGGAGTTATATTAATCCTTTAATACTATTTAAGAAAAAAATGTATTTGGGTTAAATAAAATTTTTTTAACAATGGTTCCAGAAATGTATTCCTGAAACTGCAGCCAACGGTTATCCAATTCGGTAGGTGGCGCCGTCTGAGCGCTGTTGCGAAAATCTAGGGTCCAGGAAATGCGGTCCCAGAGGTGCGGTCCTGAAACTACAGCCTTCGGTATTGCGAGAAAAACTCCACTCTGGAGGCGGTTTGCAAAAGTTTCCGTTAAAGGTCGCTTAAGACGCCGTCTACGTATAAATAGTAGGCCACGTGACTCAAGCATTTATTTGCCTGACGAACACTTCCGGGATCGATCTACGCACTTAAAATTCAGCCATCCTGCCCCAGAGTACCGTTAGTTTAACACAAACCATGCTGTACAATAAATTTAACCGTTCAGAACATACCATCGGAGATTAAGATGTTTACTGAGACCTAAAAGCTGTTCAACAAACTAAAGTTATCGACATGTAGTTTCATTTTCACTTACCTCTGTAACTTTTTCCCCAACAAACATGAACCCTCTGTCACCCACCCTGCCGCTTCACTACAGATAATATCTGAGTGGTCAAACTTTCACAATCCAGGAAAACGACAGGAACTAGTCCAGGTGTGGATTTCTTCACATTGACGTGAACATTAATCCAAACTAACTCATCCTAACGGTCACAAGTCACCGCCGCCCTTCAGCGTCTTGTAAGGGTCGGAAGGAGACATGAGAGCAGACTGACAGATACGCCCCCTTTTGGAATTTCACTCTCTGATTGGACGATGCAGAGGCTCAGACCTCCCTTAACTTCACAGCACCGGATTCTGTTTCTGCCAATAGTGAACTCGTCAGAGTTAAATACTAACTTTTGGAAATAGAGTCATCATATCTATTCAGTCCATGAATACAATATAGTAATGAATCCAATAGATCTGCTGGTCATCACGTTTCAACAAGTTCCCTGGAGATATTATAACATACAGCTCAGACACTGAAGGCCACAGGTTGATAGCAGTGTTGACAGTGGGAAGTTGTCACCTATTGGTTATGTCTAATGTCATAGAACGACAACTGCTTCCCAAAACAAGCATATTCTACAATTCTAAAATTCTACTATTTAACTTAGCAGATGCTTTAGTCCAAAGCAACATAAAACACAAGCTTCACCCTTCTGATCTGGTTCAAATGGGAGGACACTGATGGCTCCAGATAGTTAGCCGTCTACATTTGATTGTCATCACTGTAATTCAGCAATTAAAGATTTCAGTAGGGATAACAGTTGAACAGAAGTATGGAGATACTTAAACCCAAAAGAAAAACAGTACTCCTGGTTCAAATCTAATAGCACATCTAGATCTAGAATAACTGGCTCCCCACTGTTTCAATCTTGCAAAGAACACTATCCCAGGCACCACAAGAAAAGAAAAGGAAAAATAAAGGTTATTGGAAGTTTAATTGCATCTTGAAAAATAAAAAAACATTGGTCAAAGATAAAAGGAATTTTAAAAGAGATGGAAACACCAACACAAAAGACTCTTTCCTCAAGAAATTTGAGTTTGAAAAGTTCAAGATAAGAGAAATGTTTATTTAATCTAGCAAAGGGATATTAAAAGGCAAACAAAAGGGAGAAACCAACCTATTTCAGGTAACAAGTCAGTACTGTAAAATGGAGTTGAACAATGAAGAAAAAGAAAAATTAATGGAATTGCAAAACAAGCCAGATGGCTGGCATCTCAAAAAGGTCCATGGTGCATTTATAAGATCAAAAGCTAAGTGCATAGAGACTGGAGAAAAAAATACCTCATACTTCAATTATTTGAAAAAAAGAAGGTAAGAAAACAAGGCAAGTTTATTGATAAATGAAACAGAATCCAGTAACCAAAAGATAATTGAGAAGGGAGTTTATATGTTTTACCATAAGCTTTTTACTCTGAATATTCTACTGCTGAATCAGATAACTTTTTAAAAATAATTTAAAAAATGATACACGCTTTCAGATAAATCTGTGAGACAGATTTATAACAATCAAAGAATTGGATACCATCATCTCAAAACTGGCATCCAACAAATCTTCTGGCTCTGATGGGCTCACAGATAATTTTTACAAATACTTCTGGAAAGGTAGAAGAAGTTTTCTATTTAAAGCAACACAAGAATGTAAAGAAAGAAAGAGTCGATGTCAAGCATGAAGCTAGGTGTTATAACTTTAACTCATAAACAATTTAAAGACAAACATATACTTGACAATTTAAGACCAATAACTTTACTGAGTAGTGACTTTGAAATATTATTTGAGTGCATCGCAGCAAGAATGAAAATAGGCTTACCTCAAATGATTGATGATGTGCAATCTGGTTTCCTGGGTGGAAGAGCTATACACAACAACATAAGACTATTATTGGATTTGATAGATTACACTCATCCATCCATACACTGGGTTTATTGCATTCCTGGGTTTTTAGAAAGTGTTTGATTCAGTGGAGCATCCTTTCATTGTAGAAACTTTAAAGAACTTTGGATTTGGTCAAAAATTGATTTAATTCAAATTTTACACAAGGATACCAATGGTTGTGTAGCTTTGGAACATGGTACCTGTCCAAGATTCACAGTCAGAAGAGGCATTGGTACCATCTACTTCACTGTTTGTTGTTTCCTAAATGGATATTGTATTTTTGCAACCAGTATAAATACTATCCATTTAGAAAGAAAAAAAAAAGCAGTGAAGTAGTTGGTATTAACATTAAAGATAGATAGAACTTTATTTGTCATTGCAGCAAATACAACAAAATGAGACCCAAAATTCTAATAAGTTAATTCGCCAACATTATTTTTAAAACTGAAATGAAATTTAAACAGCACTTAACTTAATCACTTAATCAACTTAATCCCGAAACATCAATCAGTTCAGAGGAATCGCCTTACTGAATGTGGAAGGGAAGATTTTCTTCTCAGTGGTGGCAAAGAGGCTTACCATCTACGACCTGGTAAATAATTACATCGATACCAGCTGCCAAAAGGCAGGCACCCCAGGATTCCCAGGTTGTGTGGAACATTCAGCCATGATTTGGGAGCAAATTCAGGTAGCTAAGCGTGAGAAGTCCGATCTGCATGTTGTCTGGCTGGATTTGGAAAATGCCTATGGTTCTGTCCCTCAACAGCTCATAACCTTTGCCTTGGAATTCCTCCACATCCCAACCTGCATCCAGACTCTGGTTTCCAACTACTTCAACAGCCTTCAAGTCTGCTACACCACTCAGGATACCACCACTAACTGGTACCAACTGGAGAAAGGCATTGCAATGGGCTGCTCAGTCTCTCCCATCATCTTCACGGCAGCCTTCGAGGTAACCCTGATAGACACTAGGCAGATAGGGCGAGGAGTAAGGACACAGGCAGGCCAGCGACTACCAGCCCTGCGGAGTTACATGGATGATGTAACAAGCCTGCTACAAACAGCGCCATGTACTGCCAGGCTCTTGAACAGGTTTGAGGAACTCCTCAGTTGGGCTAGAAGGAGGATCAAACCATCACAGTCCCGCAGTCTGTCGATCCGGAAGGGAGACAGAAATTACCTCATCTCGTTCACAGTGAGCGGAGAAAAAATTCCACTGCTGGCAGAACAACCTGTCCGAAGTTTGGGAAGGCTGTATACAGCTGGGCGGTCTGACACTCACATGCCGACCACCATCATGCAGCAGCTTACAGACGGGCTGGGGAGGATTGACACGTGCCACCCCAGGGAAGCTTAAAGTGTGGTGCTGTCAATTCACCCTCTATCAGCGCCTCATGTGGCCCCTAAAGCTGTGCGAAATCACCTCAACTCAATCGCCTTTCCAACATAGGCCTGATTGGGAAGACCACACTACAGTTGCCACTAAAGTCCATCAACCTGGGCTACAGACAGGAGAAGGCGACTGACCCCTTTGTGAGAAACACCAAGGCACCAGTGCGAACAGGATGCAAATGGAAGGCAGAAGAGGCTGTTGACCAAGCCATCAGCAGGCTCATGCATAGTGAAGTTGTGAGCAGGACACATGCAGGTAGAGCTGGATATATATATATATATATATATATATATATATATATATATATATATATATATATATATATATATATATATATATATATATATATATATATATATATATGTATGTATATATATATATATAAAATTGATAGATAGATGGATACAGATATAGACAAAGAAAAGATGTATATTTTTTGAAGAATTCTTATTTAGATGTGACCATGACTTAAACGAATTTCCTAAAACTCTCAGATTTTCACCAGCAAACACTTCTTTACTGGAACTTGTTGTAAAAGCACAATTCACAACTCATAGTACTCCGCTGTGGAATAACAGACAGGTTTTGGTCAATTGCAAGTCATTATGTTAGGAAACTTGGATGGAAAATGGACCATTACACATCTAATAAATGAAACAGGTGAATTTCTAAACCATAGGGAATTTAGCAACAAATACAATCTGCAATGAAAGAATACGAAAAAATGATACAAGCTTCTATTAAAACAATAATTTCTCTAACTTTTGAAACTGTTGAGCATCTTTTCTTTCAGTTTAAAATTGTACCTTTCTGGTTTGCATTTCAGGAGTGGCTTAGCTCTAGAGATGTTGTTTTGCAACATTTAACAGTCACGTCAATTAAAGCAGGAGTGTTTCAGAAGAATTAAAATGTAGAATTTTTGGTAAATAACTTTATGTTGTTTGGATATCATTTTATTTACAGGTGCAAATATATAAAGATCAAACCTCATACTGATGAATGGAAAAAATGAACTATAATTGTTTGTAAAATCACTCTAATGCATTCAGGAGAATAATGCTCAACGTCTTAGTAGAATTGTTATTGGAATAAGACTTTCACGATGTATACACAGATTTGTATTTATATTGTTGTTGTTTATAGACCCTGTATCAGCACCAAAGATGGACTTTGTCAAGAACATTTTTACCTTGTTGTTTTTATTAAGAAGATGTTAGTAAAACCCATAGACTGTATGGGACCCAAAGTTTTGACTTTTGCAAAGAATTAAGGACAGCTGTAGTCATAGCACTTTTTTTTATATACGTTTTTATAAGCAATTTTATTGGTTAGTAGAGCTTTAATATTGGATTTATTTGTTTTAAGAAATGTAGATGTGCACTTTTGATTTGCCTACAACGGACACAAACCTTCAAAGGTCACTATTTTTCAGTTTTCATAACTTTTTATACTTTTCAGTTGTGCAATTTTGATTACAATTTGAGATATTTATTTTACTTATATATTTCCAAGTAATCTGTCTGCAATTTTATTACAGTGTTTTGTTTTAATAAAAGAGATTTTATTGTTTTGCACAATTAGTGTTGATTGTTTTTGATGCGGGTGTATATTATGTTAAAAAAATATAGGTAGTAACTTTTTTTTAATGGGCCCCCAATCCAATCTTGTTTGAGGCCTCAGGGGACCCTTGCTACGCCACTGACTATCAAGATGATCATCACCCACCTGACAGTGATGGTGAAAGTGACTATGAAATGGGACATTTGTCTGAGGAAGAATCGAGTAACCTTAAAACTGATTTGGCAAATTGAGTTGTAAAAGTAGGGAAACGTGCACATCCATTGATGAGCTGCTATCTGTTTTGCGGAAACATGGGCATCTACTGCCAAAAGGTTCTGGGAACTCCACCTCAAGCTGAAGTCATGGATCTATGGTCCCATGACTTCCTCTATTTTAGTGTGGCGACAGGATTTCTGAAATAGTGCTCTGAGCATTCTGGCCTTTTTTTTTTTTCCAACGGACTCTAAGATACTGCTTAATTTCAACATGGATGGTGTGCCATTGTTTAAATCTTCAAACGTTAAAATTTGGCCTGTACTTTGTGGGGTAAAAAAAAGCTTGATCCATTTATTGTAGTGCCATTTTGTGGAACTGCAAAACCAAACAGTGTTGCTGATTACACAAGAAGCTTTCTAACAGAACTGAAGGCACTCGGATAACATGAGTTGGAGTTCCAAAATGAAACATTAAATGTAAAAGTAAATGCTTTTACTTGTGATGCCCCAGCTAGAGCATTCCTAGAATGCATCAAGACCCACAATGTATACAACAGCAGCAAGAGGTGCAGCACTGAAGGACAGTATGTAAGTGACAGAGTGGTCTACAACTAGTCTCAAGAAGAGGTCAGTGCTGGAACAGAAGAGGAGTTCAGCCAACAGGCATATCCCAGCCACCAAACTGGATGCTCACCCCTCATCAGCGCAGGGTTGCAGTGCATAAAACCGTTTGTGCTGGACTATATGCAAGTTGTCTACCTTGGAGTTGTCAGACAATTGCTAAACTTTCTAAAGCAGGGACCTAGAGAGTGAAGGCTGGAAAGCATGGAAAGCTGCCATGGGAATTTGCCCGACAGCCACAAATTCTATCTGATCTGAACAGGTGGAAAGCAACAGAATTCCAGTAGTTTTTACTCCACACAGTTCCTGTTGTTCAAGACATTTTTTATAAGACTTTTTGACGCTGTCTGTTGCCATATCATATATTAGAATAGAATAGAATAGAATAGAATAGAAAATACTTTATTTATCACAGAGGGGAAATTCAGGAGTCACAGCAGCATTTAAGAAAACAAAAGTAAGAAAGAGTATAGAAAGTGTAAAAAGGTCCACAAGAAAATAGATGACGACATCCCGTCCACCACTCGTCCACCACTCTCCAGCCCAGCCAGTCTCCACCTCCACAGGGTCCAGGACTGAGCTTCTTCAGCAGTCTGTTCAGTCTCTGTCTCCTGGATCCTGTCTGCCCACAGCAGGCGAAGCTCCTCCAATGTGGCGCCGGCGTCCGATGTCAGCTCCGTCAGCCACATCCACGAACAGCACGATGCCGCTGGGTTAGCACAGCTAGCTCGTCCATCCCCCGGAGCGAGATCCCACGATCCCAACAACGATGGATGGAAGGACAGGTCCACGTCGTCACCTCCCAGCTCACATCTGAGAACCAGCACGTCGTCCTCACCTCCTCCTCCTCAGCTCGAGGGAAATCATCAAGCCCTACATTAGTTAGCATTGACATGCTACAGGCTGCTAACAGCTAATTTCGCATGTAAACAATGCAGCCATGGTTACATGTAGGATCTCCAGACAAACACAGGAGAAAAGTAGTAAAAATATCACTGAAGCCACAATAAGTTTGGTGTCCGTGACCAACAATGAACCATACAAAGTGATGATCCACTCCAAATACAAAGATGACGAAAAAAAGACGAAAAAAATTACGAGAAACGGACAAAGACGAGAGAGAGAGAGAGCTGCAACAGGCAGCTACTTGGGCAGCGCCTAGCAACGGATGATATTAAGTGTCCTCGCTGAACTTGGAGCCCTCTTCAGTGGCGAGAACACATTGTTTGTGCGTTTTCTTATTCTTGTTGCCCCTGCCCTTGAAAAAGTCTGTGCACGCCACTGCTGGTGCAGAGGGGATTTCAAAACCAGCCTCTGTGTGTGTGTGTGTGTGTGTGTGTGTGTGTGTGTGTGTGTGTGTGTGTGTGTGTGTGTGTGTGTGTGTGTGTGTGTTGCAGGGGGCGTGTCCTGGCTTGGGGTCCTCAGCTGCACCTGGATGTGACGCTCTGACTGCAGGAGCTCCCCTGCTTCTCTTCATGTCTCCCTCCCTCTCTGACTCTGACTCTGGTTGTGGCTCTTCCTGGCATAGTGTGTATGCCCTGACGACTGTCTTCTCCTGTTTTATTCAGCACTTTCACTCTGACACACACTCAACACTACTGACAACCCCCTAAAATAGATTTACTTCTGTTTAAAATAAAACAGCAGGCTGGGGCCACTACAGAAACTTTCTGGTGGTGTTACTTCGGCTTTGGAAAGAGGATTAAAATGATCTGTAACTCCCAATGCCCTGAGTCTGCTTCCTCTGGGGTCTTCATCAAGCATGACTACTGTCAAAGGACAAGCCCATCCAAAGACTGTCTCCATCATCTCTCCTCATAAATCACAGACGTTTGAAGTTTCCTGTCTGCTTCAGCCAGACTATTGGGCATGGAGCAGTTGTTTGTATCCATAAAAAGGGGCTGACAACCTAACGGTTTCACTCTGCCCATGTCTGTGTAAACCCCAAACTAGTTTTCAGATGGCGAGAAGTCATGTTCATAGATCTGCTTATGAATCTTCAGTGGTCTCCAAAATATGGTCTCCACCTTTCTCTCATTTTAAAGCGTCATATTTTTATTTGAAATTTTAATAAACTGTATGTATCACAGTAAGAAAGAGCATGTTGTGACATAAATAACAGAAAAGTAAAAGGAGGTTTGAGAAATGGTGCTCTTTGGCTCTGGTTGTAGAAAGTTGAGCTGTTGTGCCACCTTGTGGTCATCAGCTGTTCTGTGTGCAGAGAGGACACCAGAAGTTTACTAATGCTGTATAAAACTCATCGTCTGACATTGAATTAGACAAAACTTATCTCATTGAATAACAACAGAAAATTCAAGAGATTATTTTTAATCACTTTCTTCAAAGAAGTTCACCTACATTGCCTCTATGTTGCTTCCCTTGCCTTTTCTTTCCAGAGCCCTTCTTTGAGGCACAAATGACGTTCTATAAAGAAATCAGGTATCTCAGATATGATAAGCTCTGTGTGCATCATCTTGGTATCACAATAAAGGTAACGAAAGAAGGTATGTTGGAGTTAATGCTGATGAAACACAGCAGAAATTAAGAATTTTTATTCTTGCTAAAAAAAAAATCACTTTATTGTAAATGTTCCCTTTTAAAATATACAACAGAAGCCTAAAGATTCAATCAAACCGTGGAACAACACCCAGATGTCACTTGTGACAAGTGTAAGGCTGTTAAAAGCCCCATTTCCACCAAGCTGCACAGTTTGCTTCGTCTCGGTACGTAGCATGACACCATTAGCAGCAAGACACAGTGTACCTTGCTAATAAATCCAACAAATAAGAAAAACACGACACAGTAAACAAAGAGCAACAATAGAAGATATCCAGCAATTTGCCTTTTTGTGATCCCGGCTCTGATTTTTGTCAATGGAAACTGATCTTTTGACTAAGACCATGACAAATGAACCACATTACCGGTACCCGTACCGTTCCACTTTTTGGGACCCTTCTGTTTGGGTGCGAGACAAACCGATCCAACCCCAGAAGGTGGAGCCTGAAACTTTCTAGCTCTGTTTCTAAAACTAGAAAGACCGCAGTGTTTGTTGATTGGTTGAAAGAATCGTCATTTAGCGTGTAACAACAGCTTCTGTATTTCTCCTGGCATCCCACAGCCTTCTGTGAAACAAAGCTTGGTTGCGCTTTGTAACAAAGAGTCACATGCTGATCACAAAGAAGATGAATTGCTGGATGTCTTCATTGTTGCTCTTTGTTTACCGTGTCATGTTTCTCTTCTTCCTTGGATTTATTAGCATGGTACACTGTGTCACACTTCTATTGCGTCATGCTATTATGCAGCTGACTCAGCTATTGGCATCCAGCTTACACGCCGCCTACCAAGAAGGGGGCATGGTTGGCTGTGGAGACGCAAACAGGATCAGGCTTTACTGATCCAACCCGTACCAAACTGTTTGATCCAAACCAAACCACTTGGTGGAAATGGGGCTTGAGTAAAGCAGGGTAAACAGAGGTTTGAGAAAAGATACGTCTAAAAGTAGTGAAAAGATTAAAGAAATAAATAATACTCCAAGATGTTGACATTACCCAGTTCATAGAAATCCATACAAAGGGATTCTGTTTGACTCCAATGGAGGCAAATTTATTTTCAGCAATTGTTAATATTTCAATTAACTGATAAACAGTAATGAACAAGGACAACAAAGGGCATAAAAACTTGAAACTCTCCATTGAGCCACTGTTCTCCTTCAAAACCATCATCACCCCAGCAGAGCTAGAGGGCTGTAGTGGTTCATATTCATCATCTGTTGAAATAAATATTTAAAAATGTTTATAAAATGGTAAAATCCACTAACTTACTGCCCCTCTACACACAAACTGTACATGGCAACTATATACATACATGTATGTTTTTTTTTTTTTAGATTTTACTTTGTTTTATATTTTTTTATGTAGTGTTGGCTGTATGAATGGTTAATGTGATATGCATTTCCAACTAATCTAACAATATAATAAAGCTAGGTCTATTTGTATTTAAGAGAAACAAACAGATGCTATTACACTTATTAATGTACTTTGTGTTAACAATGTTTATCACAAAAAGCCACAGAGAGACCATAGTGGCAAGACCAGTGAGGGGATCCTGTCCCATGGGTGACCTAAGGTGGGTCTTCTTGATGAGCTTCAGCTTTGAGAAAACTCCTCTTTGCTGAGGCCACAGACAGAACACAGGTGATTCTCAGGACAATCCACAGATTGGGATACAGTTCCTTCAAATGTTTTTGTGGATGAAAGTGTGAAGCTCTAGAGCAGTCATGTCATCAGAGAGCAGGGTTGGCAGGATTTTTGTTTTATCTCCACAGCCAGCTCTTTTCCATCAATGTCACTTTCATCTGCAGAGGTAAATGTCCTACAGAGCTCATCACACTGGTTGGGCCAAAATAAAAAAATAGGCAGCTGAACATGCAAGTCTGCAGATGAAGGCAGCCCTGCTTCTTCCTGGTCAGGCGGAGCTCCTGAAGAATATGAAGTTCCTGGAGTTTCCTGGTCAGGATGCTTTGAAGACTCCTCTGCTTCTATACCTCCAAAGTATTTTAAAATTGCTCCTGCAAAGACAAAGCTCCTGAGGTTACCAGGCAAACTAGATTATATGAAGACATTCCTATTACATTAATTTTAGTGATGTTGCACTTTATAGAAGTAGTCTGCTTTATATCAAATACTGATTAAATATTGAAGTTTACAGTGTACCTTTAAAGCATATACCTAGTTGCAAAGTTGTCAAGGTTTTGGCATTTATTCACATCATGTAGTCAAAGTAATAAAAAAGATAATTCAACCAGTCGCAAAAGTCCAAAACCTTTAACATACATAAGTCACTTAGATAATAACCAATACTTAGAATTATTTATAAAGCATCATTACTTGTAGTTACGGGCCTGTAAAATACACTGTAAATTCAATTTAATTAAGCAATACTGAGTAATTATTAAGTCAAATTTAGTGGCAAATATCTGCCAAACAGCTGTCACTGGATATGACAAGCATGATAACAACATCACGCTGCTTCTGTTATCTGTCAAACGGGTCTGGTCTCACTCATTTCAGTCAGTCAGTCAATCAGTCCATAAACACTGCAGCTAATGCATGCAAATCCTTACCAACCAACTTTACTTAGGGCTAGCTGAGCCACCGAGCAGGACAAATAGTGCGCAAACTTGCTAAAAACACGTTACACAAATAATCGCGGACAATGGCTTACCTTTGTCCTGAAACCGTTTTTCTTCCTCCGTTGAAATAAACGCTGTTCGCTGTCACTGACTGGAATGATGTCCAGGATTGCATGTTACTCACAGTGCGACAGTGCATCCGACGAAGGTGACTCAATTTATGCCACAAGAACACTACGCACTAACACAAACTGTCACACAGTCACAGATATTTTTATCCGTATCCTATATTTAACTTTTAAGAATTTTAGCATTTATGGAAATAATAAACACATGAGATAGCCGCTAAAGATAATAAGATAAGTCGTTTTAATTCGTGGTTCTTTAGATGAGGCTGAACATGCAGCTCTGGGGCCCCCTAGTGGCCCGGGGTGCCCTGTGCTTTCGCGTAGTCCGCACATAGCAAGAAACGGCTCGTTGTCACTTCTGCCCTCTTACTGTAATAGAATTTATGCCCCATGATTTAGACGTGTTTTTATGTATTAATTTGATGATTTTGACTTGTTTTTGCATTTTTAATAATTATTTTTCTTTTAATTCGGCTACGCCATGGACGCACAGAACACGCACAGGTTGCGTTTGAATTTGATTGGTGCAAATCAATTCTAGAATCTGGTAATTCCATCGGGGTATAAATGCACGCCGAGCGTTCCTTCCGCCTTTTTCACCAATGCAATTGGAGAGGTATGTCGCACTTTTTGAGAGTCAAGCTAGGCTAATGCACTGTCTTAAAATATGCATTGTTTTAGTCGTAATAATCTTGTTGTTGGGTGTCAAATAAATGTTTTTCTGTGTATCTTGTTGTGGATTGTGGTTCGTTTTCAAGGTTTGACGGAGTTTTAGTTATCAGCGATGATACGGACCTTAGTCAATCCATGATTTTTATGAAATGGGTGCTTAGTTTAACTACATAATGTGAAAATGAGTGAACATTTAGTATTAAAATGCAGTTTTGAGTGTTTTAGCTGTGATAGTTTCAGTTTTTGACATTTTCCACACTGATTTGTCTCAGATCATATTGGGACATATGAACAAAGTAAGATACAGCTTCTAAAGTCTACAGATTTGAAGAAAAAAATCAATGAATTTAATAAAATCAATAAGGTGTTGTTATATTTTCTCCCTTTAACATGAATTTAATCGGAAAAGGACAACTTTTGCAGCATTAACTCAGTTGTCGCAAAACTGTTGCCGCGGCAACTCAAGCTAGTTTCTGATATATTTGCACGTTTTTGGCTAATATTTTAGCTTTAACTCGCTGCACGTCGGTGTTATACATAGATTAAGGACAACGTGTGAGTGGTGTGTACAATTATGAACCTCGGAGAGACATTCACAACAGTTTGATAAGTCTTCCCGAGAAATATTGTCAGCCGAGGCGTCCGCAGCATTTCATACCACAAGAGCTCACACACAGCTGCATGTTTTTGTAATTAATGCCAAGTGCTAGCTAGCATTGATTCTGTTTAACTATTGGCGAATTAATTAAAAACACTTAAGTAGTGTTACTCTTACAACAACACGACAGGATCACTTTCTTCCCTCTTGAGCATCGTGCTTCTTGAACTCTTAGTTGATGTGTTTCAGCAATTGTGTGGATAAATTTGACAAATGACAGTGTTGGTAAGGTTTTGTGAGAAGGCCGTGTTTCTGATCGTGTTGAAGTGTCAACATAACAAGATACAGCTTAAATCGTACAGATTTGTGTTGAAATAAAGACGCTTTTTGTGCTAAAATTAATAAATTCAGGGAGGTATTTGTTATATTATTAATAATAAAATAATATGTTAATACGAAATTATTTGAAAACGGGACTTTTAAGGAAAAACAACTTCACAACATAAACTTGGTTGTCGCAAAACCGTTGCTGCGGCAACACAAGCTACTTATTGATATATTTGGAAGTGTTTTTGGCTAATATTTTAGCAATAACTCGCTGCACTTCAATGCTATACATAGATTAAGGACAACGTGTGAGTGGTGTGTATAAATATGGACCTCGGTGATACATTTACAACAGTTAATGAAGTCTGCCCGGGTAATATTGTCAGCCGAGACGTCCGCAGCATGTCATACGACATTTCACACACAAACAACTTCTCCAACACAAACTTGGCTGTCGCAAAACCGTTGGCACGGCAACAAAAGATAGTTTCCGATATATTTGCACGTTTATTAGCTATACTTTGCTGCACTACAGTCCTAAACAGAGATGGAGGACAACGTGTGAGTGGTGTGTACAGTTATGGACCTCGGAGATACATTTACAACAGTTTCCCCTCTGGCACTGAACCTGGCATTTTGTGCTTACGACACTTTATTTTTCAGCCACCATTTTAGCTGAGTTAATGCTGCTGAGCTGAAACTTTCCCAGGATTCGTGTTATCGCCCTAATTTAAATTCTTCAGCTTCAGCGCCCAAATTTATCGAAAATAAACTGTTTATTTCAAACACCACCTTCCTTCATGAATAGCTCCATCTTCGCCCATTCAAACCACATGTTTTCATTCCTTGTTATTTGCAGTACAAAATCATAAAATTAAGATGAACTAGCTTTTATGTTAAACTCAACATTTGAAAATTGTACTTTCTAATGTATTTTATATCAGTTAATTTCATTAATTCATTTTTGGTCGAAGGAGCAAGTTCATGTAATATTGTTAGCTTCCAGTAGGGGGTGTTAGTGGCTTGCTGCACTTACTGGAGAAAATCAATGACACAATTTTGACCCAGGTGTGATCTGATGGATGCCAAGAAATGATATGTGTTTGTGCATGATTTTTTTTTTATGTGAAATTACAGCACAGATGTGTATTATAATGCAGAGTGACTTGTATCTTTTAAAACGTGCAGGTCTTTTGATTGTTTTTCAGTTTCTGAGACAAATTGGCTTTGATGTACATGTTAAAAGAACATGTTCTTTTGTCAAAGATAAAGCAACTGAGGAAAGAGAAAACATCTCTGGCACTGTTTATAAACATGCTTATTCAGGTGCAGCCAGGGCTTAGGTTATAAAGAGGCCTGGCTGCTCCCAGGTCATTTTTCTCTCCTGAGATGGAAAGAAGGTTGTATTCACTGTATCAGGCACTAACCCTAACCTTAACCTGCCAATAAAATAAGGAGAAGGTGTGAGGTGTGCACCTCAAAAAGACAAATGTAAATAATTTGCTCCAAATGTAAAAAGCCTGCCTGCAAGGCCCACTATGAAGTGGTCTGCAATACCTGCTGCTCCTGAGCGCACACACACATACACACACATGCAAAACGCACACTCATACACATCTAGCGGGGATTTCAATGGTTAAAATTCTAAATCAATCACTGCACAAAAAAATAGAAATGAATTTTAATCAGTGTTGCTGTTAATCTATTTAAAATCCTAGACTGTATTATTATTACGCAAGAATTGTTGATTGCACTGAGAATTAAAAAAAATGTAAACTTTGAGGGTTTCTTTTTCCAACAGGTGCATTGTGTAAACAAATTGGCATTTGAAGGGTTAAAAACAAAAAGTTGTGAATATTTCATACTTAATGACAAGCACAGATGTTTGATAACTTTATGCAGTAAAAGTAGCAAAAAACATACATAATAATAATAATAATAAAAAAAATCTGGATCACTCTGTAGGTGAGCCTTTTTTGGACAATCATGAAGAAAGTGTGGTGTTATTTTACAGGCCAGAGAGTTAAATAAGTCTGACCAGTTAATATTGTCAGCCGAGATTGTCTCATACCACAAAAGCTCACACACGGCTCTTAATTAATGCCAGGGGCTAGCTAGCATAGATTCTGTTTTACTGTTGACAGACTAACTAGATAACCATGAAAGCAGAATAACTCTAAAAACAACACGATGGATACAGGATTAATTTTCTTCACATTCAAACATCCTGCTTTTTAAACTCCTACTTAAAATGTGTTACAGCAATTCCGTGGATAAATTTGACATATGACAGTGATGGTGATTTAAAAATGCTGACTTCATTTTATGAAAAGTGAATTTCTATTCTTGTGATGACTACAGTTGGTCTACAGCCTCCTTGTTAAGCCTTCATGACTGATACCAACGTGTTGACATGTCTTCAGGGACTGTTTCTGTAACACTTGAATAAAATTACTTTTTTTTCTTGTCGTTTGCCAAGAGATTAAAGTATCACGTTTTACAGAGGTGTCAAAGTGAAGTGAATTTTGGTGTTATTATTATGACTCTAACTACCATTTTAATTCATCACAACTTTGTGTTAATCAGCCAGAACTTAAAATACACAGTCCTTAAGTTGAACCTTCTTCATAATGATTAATGTCAGGACAAAGTGTCCTTTAGTAAACTGTAAATAAGTTTGAAGAGATGAATGAAACTAGATGGAGACGTGCTATATTGGAAAGTTAAATTTTTTTCATTTCAATAAAACAAATGTTATGTTGATTCATTTTTCAGAACACTGAGCAAGCGAGCAAAACTCAAAACCTAACTGATTCAAAAACACCACCGGAAGGAGAGAGGAGGACAGAAAGAGGAGAGGAGAGAGGCAGGAGAGGCTTGAGGAGAGACATTGAAAGTAAGGAGACATCTAGACAGGAGCAGGGGACAGAAGTAAGACAGGTAAGTATGGAGGAGTCTAGGAGAGAAGACATGAGACGGAGACAAGGCCAAGAGGAGAAGGAGACACCAAGACAGGAGCAGGGGACAGAAGAAAGACAGGTATGTATGGAGGAGACAAGGAGAGAAGACATGAGACTCGACCAAGAGGAGAAGAAGAAACCAGGACAGGAGCAGGTGACAATAGAAAGACAGGTGAGTGTAAAAGGAGAGGAAAGGAAAGAAGGAGGAGAGGAGAGAGGCAGGAAGGGCTTGAGGAGAGAAATTGAAAGTATGGAGAGTCCACAACAGGAGCAGGGGACAGAAGAACGACAGGCAAGTATGGAGAAGACAAGGAGAGAAGACATGAGACTAGAGCAAGAGGAGAAAGAGAAACCCGGCTGGGAGCAGAGGACAGAAGAAGGACCAGGAAGTATGGAGGACACAAGGAAATATGTCTGGATACTGGAGGAAAAGGGGAAGGAGAGACCAATTCAGGAGCAAAAGACAGAAGAAAGACAGGTAAGTATGGAAGGAGAGAAAAGGACAGAAAGAGGAGAGGAGAGAGGCAGGAGAGACTTTAGGAGAGACACTAGAAGTATGGAGAGACCAAGACAGGAGCAGGGGACAGAAGAAAGACAGGTAAGTATGGAAGGAGAGAAAAGGACAGAAAGAGGAGAGGAGAGAGGCAGGAGAGACTTTAAGAGAGACACTAGAAGTATGGAGAGACCAAGACAGGAGCGGGGGACGGAGGAAAGACAGGTAAGTATGGAGGAGACAAGGAGAGGGGTCAGGGGACAGAGATTAGAGCAAGAGGAGAAGGACAGACTGGGGATGGAGGAGACATTGAGACAGGATCAAAAGGACAGGCAGGGGGGTGTGAAAAGACAGAGACAGGAACAAGAGAAAGGACTGACACAGGACAGGGAAGAGGAGGACAGGCAGATGAAAGGAGTAGAGGATAGACAACTGAAACTGGAGGAGGAGGACAGAGAGGGACAGGAGATAAAGGAGACACTGATAGAGGAGCAAAAGAAGGGACTAACACAGGAGACAGACGAAAAACCAAAACAGGAGAAAGACAAAGGGCTTAGACAGGACAGGGAGGAAGAAAATAGACAGGAAAAGATGGAGAGGAGAAGAAGGAGAAGGGACATAAGACAAAGACAGGAGGATGAGGAGAGAAGAAGACAGGAGGAAGAGGAGAGACTTAGACAGGAGAAGATGGAGAGACGAAGAATGAGACAGGAGAGAAGACAAAGAAAGAAGGAGGAGGAGGAGGCAATGAGACTAGAGATGGAGAGACCAGTCAGTTTAGCAAGGATAAGATGGAGGGAGAAGAGACAAAGACGGGAGCAAGAAGAAAGAGAGGGACGAGAGACAGAGGAAAAATTGAGACAGGACCAAAAAAAAAGAATGAGACAGGAGGAAGAGGGGAGACAAAGACAGGAAGAGGACAGACAGAGACAGGAGGAAGAGGAGAAAGAAAGACAGGAGGAAGAGGAGAGACAGAGACAGGAAGAGGAGAGACAAAGACAGGAGAAAGAGGAGAGACAAAGACAGGGGGAAGAGGAGAGACAGAGACAGGAGGAAGAGAAGAAAGAAAGACAGGAAGAGGAGAGACAAAGACAGGAGGATGAGGACAGACAAAGACAGCAAAAGATGGAGAGGAGAAGAAGGAGAAGGGAGATGAGACAAAGACAAGAGGATGAGGAGAGAAGAAGACAGGAGGAAGAGGAGAGACTTAGACAGGAGAAGATGGGGAGACGAAGAATGAGACAGGAGAGAAGACAAAGAAAGAAGGAGGAGGAGGAGGCAATGAGACTAGAGATGGAGAGACCAGTCAGTTTAGCAAGGATAAGATGGAGGGAGAAGAGACAAAGACGGGAGCAAGAAGAAAGAGAGGGACGAGAGACAGAGGAAAAATTGAGACAGAAGCAAAAGAAAAGAATGAGACAGGAGGAAGAGGAGAGACAGAGACAGGAGGAAGAGGAGAGACTGAGACAAGAGGAAGAGGAAAGACAAAGACAGGAGGAAGAGGAGAGACAGAGACAGCAGAGGGAAGAGGCAGAAAGACAGGAGATGATGGAGAAAGAAAGGATCAGAAATGAGAGAAGACAGGATGAGATAGAGAGACTCAGAGAGGATGATGAGGACTTGGCAAGACTTTTAGAGAAGGCAGAGCAGATAGGAAGAGAGAAAGAAGAGGAGAGACAAAGACAGAAAGAAGAGGAGAGACAAAGACAGAAAGAAGAGGAGAGACAAAGACAGAAAGAAGAGGAGAGACAAAGACAGAAAGAAGAGGAGAGACAAAGACAGGAGGAAGAGGAGAGACAAAGACAGGAGGAAGAGGAGAGACAAAGACAGGAGGAAGAGGAGAGACAAAGACGGGAGGAGGAGGAGAGACAGAGACGGGAGGAAGAGGACAGGCTGAGACAAGAGGAAGAGGAGAGACAGAGACAGGAGGAAGAGGAGAAACAGAGACAGGAGGAAGAGGTGAAACAAAGACAGGAGGAGGAGGAAAAGAAAAGACAAAGACAGGAGGAAGAGGAGAAACAAAGACAGGAGAGGGAAAAAGCAGAAAGACAGGAGATGATAGAAAAAAGAAGAATAAGACAACAGAGAAGACAGGAGGAGATGGACAGACTTAGAGAGGAGGATGAGGAGTTAGCGAGACTTCTAGTGGAGGCAGAGCAGATAGTAAAAAAGAAGGACAAGGGGAAACAAAGACAGGAAGAAGAGGAGAGAAAAAGACAGGAGGAAGAGGAGAGAAGAAGACAGAAAGAAGAGGAGAAGAGATTAAGACAAGTGGAAGAGGAGGAGAGACAAAGACAGGAAAACATTGAGATGAGAAAAAGGAGAAGGAAAAGAAAACAAAGACAGGAGGAAGAGGAGAGACTGAGACAGGAGGCAGAGGAGAAACAGAGACAGGAAGAAGAGGAGGAGAGACAAAGACAGGAGGAAGAGGAGAGACAGAGACAGGAAAAAATGGAAAGGAGAAGAAGGAGAAGAGAAAAGAGACAAAGACAAGAGGAAGAGGAGAGACAGAGACAGGAGGAAGAGGAGAAACAAAGACAGAAAGAAGAGGAGGAGAGACAAAGACAGGAGGAAGAGGAGAGACAGAGACAGGAAAAAATGGAAAGGAGAAGAAGGAGAAGAGAAAAGAGACAAAGACAAGAGGAAGAGGAGAGACAGAGACAGGAGGAAGAGGAGAAACAAAGACAGAAAGAAGAGGAGGAGAGACAAAGACAGGAGGAAGAGGAGAGACAGAGACAGGAAAAAATGGAAAGGAGAAGAAGGAGAAGAGAAAAGAGACAAAGACAAGAGGAAGAGGAGAGACAGAGACAGGAGGAAGAGGACAGACTGAGACAGGAGGAAGAGGAGAGACAGAGACAGAAAAACATTGATGGGAGAAGAAGAAGAGGGGAAAGAAGTCAAAGACAGGAGAAGGAGGGGACATTGAGACAGGATGTAGAGGAGAAACAAAGACAGGAGGAGGAGGAAAAGAAAAGACAAAGACAGGAGGAAGAGGAGAAACAAAGACGGGAGAGGGAAAAAGCAGAAAGACAGGAGATGATAGAAAAGAGAAGAATAAGACAACAGAGAAGACAGGAGGAGTTGGACAGACTTAGAGAGGAGGATGAGGAGTTAGCAAGACTTCTAGTGGAGGCAGAGCAGATAGTAAATAAGAAGGACAAGGGGAAACAAAGACAGGAAGAAGAGGAGAGACAGAGGCAGGAGGAAAAGGAGAGACATAGAAAAAGAGAAGAGGAGAGAAAAAGACAAGAAGAAGAGGAGAGAAAAAGACAGGAGGAAGAGGAGAGAAAAAGACAGGTGGAAGAGGAGAGAAAAAGAAAGGACGAAGAGGAGAGAAAAAGACAGGAAGAAGAGGAGAGAAAAAGACAGGAGGAAGAGGAGAGAAAAAGAAAGGAGGAAGAGGAGAGAAAAAGACAGGAAGAAGAGGAGAGAAAAAGACAGGAGGAAGAGGAGAGAAAAAGACAGGAGGAAAAGGAGAGACAAAGAAAGCGAGAAGAGGAGAAAAAAAGACAGGAGGAAGAGGAGAGAAAAAGACAGGGAGAAGAGGAGAGGCTGAGACAAGAACAGGAGGAGCAGGATGAGAAACAGGAGCAAGAAGTTGAGGAGCTGGAGGCTGAAGGAGAGAAGGAAGAGGAAAGGGGAAGAGATCCAACTTCTCAAAATAAAGGCTTATTATCTAACCTCAAACTGCGCTTCCTGGAATACCGGAGGGACAAGACGGTCAAAGCCATCTCCAAGACCCACAAGAAGGAGGCCAAGATCAAGGCTGGAGGTAAGAAACCAACTTAAACTCTTTGTCTTTGTCATGAAAAAGGATTTCCACATTCTGTGATCACTTGGTGATTTCTCATGTCTTACTGACATGGTAGAGAAGATTTTCTAAGTCTTTTATCAAACACTGACACAATTTCAGAAAAAATCTGCCCAAGTCAAGTCAAAGAAGAGAGACTTTTTCAACTGCACTCCAAACTTACCTTGAATATTCTCTTTCTTTCAGAGGACACTCCAGAGTGGAAGCAAAGGCTGATATGGAAGCAACAGAGGAACAGGAATAAACTGGAGAAGAAGCAGCAGGACTTGGAGAAAAGGATCCAACACAAGAGGGAGAAAAGACTGAGGAGAAAAGAAAGAAAGGAAGAAGAAAGAAGACAATATGCTATCCAGCATAGGGAACTTTTAATCTGGGCACCTCCGATGTAGGTGGTTTGAACAGAGCCAGGTTCAGACCTGTTTGACACATCAGGACAATGTTAGTCAGCAAACGATTGTGATGCTGGAAAAAGATTCAGATGTTATTTCGCATGAGGATGAGACACAGACAGGAAGTCCCCAGCAAGAGAAGCTTCCTCCAAGGTCTCTGTAGATTACCAGACAGGACTTTACGACCAGTCTCCTCAACAAATAAGAGACTGGAGGACATGAACATCTGAGACTGGAGGAGGAGGAGGACAGAGATAGACAGGAGATGGAGGAGACAATGATACAGGAGCTAAAGAAGGGACTAACAGCAGGAGGAAGACAAAAGATGTAGACAGGAGAGAAAGGAGAGCCTGAAAAAGGAGGAAGAGAAAAAAACAAGGACAAAAAGAAGAAGAGTACAGACAAAGACAGGACGAAGAAGAGGGGCTGAGATAGGGCAGAGGAGAGAAAGAAAGACAGGAGAAGGAGGAGATAAAGAAGAGACAAAGACAGGATGAGGAGAAGAGACAAAGACAAGTGGAAGAGTAGATGCAAGGACAGGAGGAGAAGTAGAAAAGACAAAGACAGGAGGAGGAGGAGGATAGACAAAGACAGATAGAAATGGAGAGACAGGGACAGGAGGAGAAGGAAAAGAAAAGACAAAGGCAGGAGCCTGAGGAGAGACAGAGACAGAACAAGAAAAATGAGGACAAAAAGAAGTAGAGGACAGAAAAAGACAAGACGAAGAAGTGGGGCTAAGACAGGGCAGAGGAGAGAAAGAAAGACAGGAGAAGGAGGAGAGGAGAAGGAGGAAAAAATAAAGAAGAGACAAAGACAGGAAGAGGAGAAGACAACAGGACTAGAGATGAAGAACCCAGCAGATTTAGCAAGGATAAGATGGAGGAAGAAGAGACAAAGACAGGAGTAAGAAAAAAAAGAGAGAGGTGAGAGATGGAGAAAAAATTGAGACAGGAGCAAAAGGGAACACAAAGACAGGAGGAAGAGGAGAGACAGAGACAGGAGGAAGATGAAAGGCAAAGACAGGAAGAAGAGTAGAGACAGAGACAGGATGAGGAGAAGAGACAAAGACAGGACAAGGAGGAGACAGAGACAGGATGAGGAGGAGAGACAGAGACAGGATAAAGAGGAGAGACAGAGACAGGATAAAGAGGAGAGACAGAGACAGGAAAAAGAGGAGAGACAGAGACAGGATAAAGAGGAGGGACAGAGACAGGAAAAAGAGGAGAGACAGAGACAGGAAAAAGAGGAGAGACAGAGACAGGATAAAGAGGAGAGACAGAGACAGGAAAAAGAGGAGAGACAGAGACAGGATAAAGAGGAGAGACAGAGACAGGATAAAGAGGAGAGACAGAGACAGGATAAAGAGGAGAGACAGAGACAAGATGAGGAGGAGAGACAGAGACAGGATAAAGAGGAGAGACAGAGACAGGATGAGGAGGAGAGACTGAGACAGGAGAAAGAGGAGAGACAGAGACAGGATAAAGAGGAGAGACAGAGACAGGATAAAGAGGAGAGACAGAGATAGGATGAGGAGGAGAGACAGAGACAGGATAAAGAGGAGAGACAGAGACAGGATGAGGAGGAGAGACAGAGACAGGAAAACACAGAGAGGAGATTAGGGAGAAGGGAAGGAAGACAAAGACAGGAGGGAGAGGAGGGACAAAGACAGGAAAGATTAGAAGCAGAAAGACAGGAGATGAAAGAGGAAGAAAGAATCAGAAAAGAGAGAAGACAGGAGGAGATAGAGAGACTCAGAGAGGAGGATGAGGACTTGGCGAGACTTTTAGTGGAGGCAGAGCAGATAGGAAGAGAGAAAGAAGAGGAGAGACAAAGACAGGAAGAAGAGGAAAGACAAGGACAGGAGGAAGAGGAGAGACAGGGAGAAGAGGAGAGACATAAACTGGAAGGAGGCCAAGATCAAGGCTGGAGGTAAGAAACCAGCTTAAACTCTTTGTCTCTGTCATGAAAAAGGATTTCCACATTCTGTGATCACTTTGTGATTTTTAATGTCTTACTGAGATGGTAGAGAAGATTTTCTAAGTCTTTTATCAAACACTGACACAATTTCAGCAAAAATCTGCCCAAGTCAAGTCAAAGAAGAGAGACTTTTTCAACTGCACTCCAAACTTACCTTGAATATTCTCTTTCTTTCAGAGGATACTCCAGAGTGGAAGGAAAGACTGATATGGAAGCAACAGAGGAACAGGAATAAACTGGAGAAGAAGCAGCAGGACTTGGAGGAAAGGATCCAACACAAGAGGGAGAGACAAAATCAGGAGAAAAAGGAGAGACAAAGACAGGAAAATGTGGAAAGGAGAAGGAGATAGTACGAAGATGAGAGACAGAGACCAGAAACCATGGATGGGAGAAGGAGGAGAAGAAAAAGAATTCAAAAACAGGAGGAGGAGAAGAAAAAGAGACAGGAAGAAGAGGAGAGGAAAAATCAGGAGAGAAAGGAGAAGAAAAGACAAAGAAATGAGGAGTTGGAAGAGGAGGGGAAAAAGGCGGGAGGAAGTAGAGAGACAGAGACAGGAGGAGAAGAGACAAAGACAAAGATGAGAGGAAGAGAAAAGACAAAGACAGGAAGAAAGGAGACAAAAAGAGAGAGAGAAGAGGAGAGACAAAGACAGGAGGAAGAAGAGAGACAAAGACAGGAGGAAGAAGAGAGACAAGGACAGGAAGAAATGAAAAAAAACTGAGACAGGAGGAAGAGAAGACTGAGAGAAAGAGCAGGAGGAGAAACACTGACAACTTTTCATTGAGAAGATGAGTAGAAGGAATGAGAGTAGACTGAGAGGGCATGCACATCTGAGGAAGACAAAAACGTAGAACGAAGAGAAAGGGGGCCTAAAAAAGGAGCAAGAGAAAAAAAAGAGGACAAAAAGAGGGAGGAGGGGGGGGACAAAGACGGTAATAAAGAGACAAAGACAAGTTTGATGTAAAAAATACTTGAGTCCCCCCCCCCCCAAAAAAAAAAAAAAAAAAAAATTAAAAAATTAAAAAAATTAAAAAAATTAAAAAAAAACAAAAACAAAAAAAAAAAAACAAACAAAACAAAAACAAAACAAAAAAAACAATAACTCCGCCATCGTGCCTAATTGGTCACTTTGCCGGTCCCAAGCCCGGATAAAGGAGGAGGGTTGTTTTTTTATTTTTATATAAAGGAAAAAATTGCACTTTTTCCTCTACACATCCAACAGGTTTCAAGGACATCATTGTTTCATCTTTATAATATCAGGAAAATTAGACACATTTTGTCTGAGAGCGATGCTGGGAAACTAGCCCATGCTTTGGTTTCTTCCAGGCTGGACTACTGCACTCTCTTTATACCGGCCGTCCTAATAAGTCTATTCAGACTCTACAGCTGGTTCAGAACGCTGAAGCTCGGGTACTGACAGGGACCAGGAGGAGAGAGCACATCTCTCCAGTGTATGCGTCTCTACACTGGTTACCTTTAAAATCTAGAAAAGAGTTTGAAATTCTTCTTCTGACTTACAAAGCGCTTAATGGCATCGGGTCAACCTATCTTAAAGAGCTCATTGTTCCGTATTATCTGTCTAGGTCACTGCGTTCTCAGCACACAGGTCTGCTCGTCATACCTCGGGTCTTAAACATAAAAAGTAGTCTGGGAGGTGGAGCCTTTAGTTATCAGGCTCCTTTTCTTTTGAATCAGCTACCAGTTGAGGTCCGGGGGCACACAGTCCCTACTTTTAGAGTAGACTTAGAACTTCCCTTTTTGATAAAGCTTTTAGTTAGAGCTGGATCAGGTCAGAACCAGCTCTGAGTTCTGCTGCTATAGGTTTAGACCGTCTAAGGGAAACTAACCCACAGGGCTCCTGTTACCCTCCCTCCTTTATCTGTTGGTTTAACTTCTAGTCTTAATGTCCTGTTATAGTTACTGACCATACACCTCTCTGGGAGGCTCTGAGTTTGTCCTGTAGGTTCCTCTGGATCAGTGATGTGGACGGCCTGCTGCTGTGGACCTGTCAGACTCCAGCTGCCACGGCTTTGGATTGTTGCTGTGGACCGCCTGCTGTCTTGGACCCATAAGTTTCACCTTGACCATCGCCACGGCGCCGAACTACGGACTGTGTGTTTCTGTGTGTGTGTGTGTTCAAGTGAGTGGGTGTGTGTGTGTGTGTGTGTGTGTGTGTGTGTGTGTGTGTGTGTGTGTGTGTGTGTGTGTCTCACACACACACACCCACACACACCCAAGCAGCTGACCAACTAACAGTGACAGCCCCCTCAATAAAGAGGTAAATTAAAATTAGAATAAAAAATATATATATTTTTTTTTTTTCAAAGAAAAGCAAACACACAAACAAAAAAATGCCCGGATGCATTTGTGGATTTGACAGGTGTTTTCAATATATTAGTCTTACAATTTAGCTACTTTTACCATTATGTGTGTTGAATCCATTATTTCATTAATCAAGCCGGTAAAGTTTTTCATTTTTTACGGCAAAAACTGTTTCTTTTTCCACTTTTAAGTTTTCTTTGTTGTAAATAACTCTGCTGATCGATAAAAAAACGCATCTCAAACATTTTTATTCTGACGGCTAACACTGTTCCTGATTTTTTCCTCCAACACCACTGGATGAGACCTTGTACAAATTTTGGACCAGCTGGAGGAAGAAAGGCCGGTTGCCATTGTTAGTTGATCAGCTGCTGAAATTAATGCACCTCAAGGGTTATTTCTGTTTCTGCAATAAGGCTAAAACACTTCCTGTCTACTAACCAAGCATTTTCTTTACCTCTACAAGAGAAAATGATAAAACATATTTATAGTATCAATTTCAAGTTGGAGAAACAAATATCAGTTTATAAGGAAAGATGACATGGTCAAAAATTATGAGGATGGTGGCTGAAATGAAATTGATTTTTTTTCTCTAAACTATGAATGGTGTTTTAAAATTGAAATGGTTAAAATCCCAACACTCAAAACAAACACTCTAAATGGTAAATCATTCCCAATCTAATTTTCCATAAAGTGGGAGGAGTAGACTTTTTATTACGTTGTGATTTTGATTGCAACAGGCTTCATATTAAACTTTCTGCCTTCCATCAACAGGTCCTGCTCTACTGGAGGTTGATTTATAAGCATAATTTCACTTTACACAACACCCCTATATGGAATAACAAATATATGCTTCTAAAAAAAGTCAATATATTTAGAAGGGTGGTGTTACAAAGGAGTTTAGGCGATTGCTCATTGTATGGATGATGAAGGGAGTTTATTAAGTTTTGGAGTTTAAATTTTGCAAGAAAATTTCAACTGACATGTACTTTAAGTTTTATATTTCTATTTTAAAAGCAATCCCAACTTCTGTGAAAACAATGGTTCAGGACGGTGTTTCTCGATTTTTTTCAGACCAAGGACCACTTATCCCTCTAGAAAAATCTTGCAGGTGAAAAGCAAAAGTTTTGATGCATTTTAGCCTCGCGTATACATGGAAACGACGTTTCAGCTGACCTAAAGCGCAAACTTTTGAAAACAGCCTCCAGAGTGGGATTTTTCTGAGGGGCCATTTACACAACAACGGTTTTAGGGGCAGAAGTTTTGTTGCGTTTCAGCCTTGCGTTAACATGGAAACTACATTTACCTAAAATGCAAGCTTTATTGGAGTGGAATTTTTCTGAAACGCTGCCGAAACCGTTGCCGTGTAAACAGTAAGCCGGCGTTTTCAGTGGAAACACTGATGTCACACTCTCCTCCTCATGAGCACATATGACAGGACAAGAGTACTGTTGTTTCAGCTGTCGCAAACTACCGTGTTGGGCTTGTGCTGCTCAATCTGCTGAATCTGCTGACTGTCTTTCAACAAAATGCGCATCTGTTGATCCTCTTCTGATCTTAGTATTCACCAATACACCAGGGGTGCGTCTCAATGCGTTAACTTAGTGCTTCCTCTTTCCTATCTCCTCCACGACATCGGAAGTACTTTCCCAGTCGCCATTTTGAAGACTGTCCCAAAGTGATAATTGCGCTCAGAGGAGAGAGGAGAGAGGATGGAGGAGACTGATCGGAAGAGTGATGATCGAGGAGACACGAGAGCCGGCTTTGCAGAAGTCTTTTCACTGACCGACACGCCCCCATATGGAATATCACTCTCTGATTGGACGCTGCAGCGGCTCAGACTTTACATGAAACTTCACAAAAACACAACGAAGTTTAATGAGGGAAAAGACGAGCTGAAAACAGGCACAGAGGATCGTTCAGAAACTGATCATAAATCTGGTAATAAAGTGTTTGTTGTAAGTTTAAAGCACAAAACACTGAACACAACCATCATCAAATCAATACAACAGAGGATTAATACAGAAAACTGACTGATAAATAATATCTTCCTGAGACACAATAAACCGGGTTATATTAATAAGCTTCAGAGTTCATGATCAGATGGGCTCTAGATAAAGGCTAAATAATTCATAAATAATGTCACAATTACGCATTTCACCGTAAAAGTGATCCTCGAGCTTCTAAACTGCACACAGAATAAACAGAGAGCAGGTTTTCTTCATGTTAACGTGTTTAACTGGTTAAAGGAACAGATAAATCTCTGTTACTGTTTATGTTTGATCAGAGTTATTACAGCGCACAGACACACTAACAGCTGTTAGAGCTGACCAACAGATGATCCAGAGGTGATGTTGCTTCATGTGACGCTGCTAAGGAGAGGATGTCCCATTGCTCTAAAAACCAATCTCTTCCATCCTCTCTTCATTTCCTCGTGTCTCTCCATCATCTCTGGTGGGAGGGACTAAGACGCATGTGGAGGAAGGAAGGATGGAACTTTGGAGCTTTGAGACGCACCCCATATGATCAGCCCAAATCTACTTCAGTGGAGATCTACCAAAAGCTGCTTCTGGACAAGACAGTTATAGCGCCGACTACAGGCCTGGGATGCTTACTACAGCGTTTTCAGTCCCTCTGCGTTTACATGTAAATGCAGATGTTTTGGACTCTTGTTTTGGACTCTTGTTTTGGAGTCGACCGGAAGCATAATGGCACAGATAATGGAATATCCGAAATGCCAAAATTAAATTTTTATCCGTGCCCTTTGTGGCTCAAATGACCACATTTTGGTATTCTACGTGGTGAATTTCTCGCCTAAAATGCTCCCTGAACTTTCAAATGTGGCGAATCAACTATTTGATAGCCTGGTGTGCTTCCATAGACTTGTGTGTGCTTCCAATTTTTGTCTTCGGAGGTTTTGAAATGCATCATGGGAGACTTAGTAGTATACTACAGTGTAAACAAATGGCACTCTAATAATAATTAAAGAATGTAGTATACAGTATATACACAACGACCATGCAGTATGTAGTACTTTAGTATGCCATTTTGGAAACAGCTATCTGACCTCACTGTGTCTGACCTCACTGTGTCTGACTTAGTGTCAGTATTTTGTGCTCCTTAACCAGCAGAGGTCAGAGTTCACCCTGCACTGTACAAACTGGCTGAACTAATCTCTTGGTTTGTTACCTTCAGGTGGAGGTAGAAGTCTGTTTTGTGTTGTTCTGTGCTCCCCCCTCTTCACACTAACATGACTTAACTTATATAAGGTTTATATTTAAGGAACAGATGCTGACAACAATGTTCAGACGGCTTTCAGCATCTCTTTTATTAGAAACCTGTCTGCACAGTGTTTTTCATTTGAAGGTTTGTGGTCTTCTGGATGGTGGAGCGCTGGATGTGATATTTCTTTCTCCTGAATCTCCTCTCTGTTTGAGAGCATCAAGACTGAGAAACTCTCCAACATTCAGGGTGTGGTGAAATCTAACGTCCAGCTCAGCCAGCTGTGGAGACAAACACAGACAAGAGGATAATATCTGATCCAGGGCTGTCACATGATCACAACTGGCTCCTGCTGCTTTCTTTCTATCAGTCCATCTTTCTTTGTCGGGCTAGAACCAGGGTGAAGAACAACTGACGCCTCCTACCATGAACTAACCAGTTACACCAGAAACTCCTATTTAACACTTAGTTTCTTTAAAGGACATCATCATCAGTTCTGGTGATTTCCACAGCTCTGATCTCATACACTGACTAATATGAATGAAATGATTTTTTTCATATATATATATATATATATATATATATATATATATATATATATATATATATATATATGTATGTATATATATATATATATATATATATATATATATATATATATATACATATATATATATATATATGTATGTATGTATGTATGTAACAACTGGACTGAACTGAAGTGAACTGAACAATCACAGTGAAAAAAAGAAAAGTAGGCTCATATAACTCACATGGAGGGATGAATCCTGGACGGCGTCTGTTTTTAGGTTGTCGGACACCTGGACGGACAAAGAGAGCTCGGTCAGCAGTCACCAGAAATTTCTTCAACACTTTGTTTCTTTAAGGATGTTTTTATCAGTTCTGGTTCACTGTCATACACTGACAAATAGGCATGAAGTGCTTTTTCAGTTACATATATATATATATATATATATATGAATAAGAACTGAAGATCTGAACTCGAAAACGAAGAGAAGAAAGCTGGCTCATATAACTTACCACTTTCGTCCTTGACGGCTACTCCAGTGTGTTGGTCTCCATGTCCAGATCTATCACCATCTGGACAGACAGAAAGAGCTCAGTCAGCAGTCTTACTAATAGGATTAATTACACTGTTTCTTTCTTTCTTTCTTTCTTTATTTATTTCTTTCTTTCTCTCTTTCTTTCTTTCTTTCTAACCAGTGTGAAGAACAACTGGCGCCTACTGCCATGCACCAACCAGTTATACCAGAAACTCCTATTTAACACTTAGTTTCTTTAAGGACGTCATCATCGCTTCTGGTTATTTCCACAGCTCTGATCTCATACTCTGACAAATATGCATTTAATGATCTTTCAGCACGAAAAATAGTTCGTTTAGTAAAAACTGAAGATCTCTATGTTAAAAAAAAAAAGGGGAGGCTCATATTACTCACGTAGACTGAATGCGCTTGGAGGGCGTCTGTTTTCAGGTTGTTGGACACCTGGACAGACAGAGAGAGCTCAGTCAGCAGTCTCAATTAAAGGAACAATTACACTTTTTCTCTTTTTCTTTCTTTCTTTCTTTCTTTCTTTCTTTCTTTCTTTCTTTCTTGCTTTCTTTCTTTCTTTCTTTCTTTCTTTCTTTCTTTCTTTCTTTCTTTCTTTCTTCAAAGTTATATTTATTAAAATTCAGCCAACACAACATTATGATGCAGACACCCACAGAGTTAACACTTACCATCAGCTGGAGAAACAACCATCAGAGCACAGATCAACAGAGAGACAGTCAACAGCTTCATGATGGACCACATGATCCAGGTGAAGTGCTGAACCAAAGGAAAACCAGCTCTTTTATACACTTCAGTAATCGGCATGACTCCAACAGGGCTCCAACATGAGTCCAACATCAACAACACACCTACATGTGCAAATATGTCATTCTTCTGGAGACGTCAGATGACTCTGAGTTTATTTAATCTGGGATAAATCTTAAGTCTGTTAGTCTGACAATCAGAGTAACGATCAGTCAAATAATCAGAGGGTCCTTAGTCAGAAAAAAAATAAAATAAAAATAATAATAATAATAATAATAATAATAATAATAATAATGATAATAATAATAATAATAATAATAATAATAATAATAATTATTATTATTATTATTATTATAATTACAGAAAAAATATGATTGTCAAGTAAAGTTTTAGTTCAAAGAGGAATTGAAAAACTATACAAACATAATTCTTTAAAGATATGATATGACCGTACAAAGGTTACCAAAGGGTGATACAGTTTCTTTCTTTCTTTTTCTTTTTTTTAATTTATTTATTTATCGAGTCTTCTATTTATTACTATTTGTTCTTTTATTCTTTTAGTATTTGATATATTTTTCTAATTTAGTTATTATTTTTATTATTGATTTACTATTTGGAAATGTCTCTGTTAAATCATTAATTAAACATGTATGGTAGAGGGTTGCTCCTTTTTGAACATGGATATGACGGTTTTATTTTGTTTGTGTACTTTTGTTTTTGCATTGTTTTTGTTCTGTGTAAATATTAACTCATGTTGAAATGAAAAAGAAAAAAAAGAAAACAAAGACTTAAAGATAGCCTTTGAATCTAGTTTAACTGAAGCAGGACTTAATTAGAGTCTGCATGGAAAAAACAGCTTATTTATGTGCTTTTTTATTTTGGTAAGTTTTGGTCAAACAAAAATAAACATGTGCCATTGTTTAGATAAATAATCAACTAAAGGAGGACTGAAAATCTTAATAGTGGAGTTGTGTAGACTGCAGAAAACTACAGAAACCAAATCGAGGCAGCTGGTGAGAGTCTACTTTTTCACAAAAGTAGGTGGATGATGTTACGACAATGCTAGCACAGGTTCTTTTTCATTGTTTTTCACTTATTGCAATAAAAAAAGGTGATAAAATGATAGAAAATACGTACAATATTTATTAATGGATACATATTTCTGATCTGAGGTCTGAGAAATGATACAACCATAAAAATCACTCCTTCAGTTGATCAAAAGCAAATATCTAATCCAGGGTCAAATTACAAGGTTTTTAAAGATGAAGAAAAATAGATTTATGCTTTTCTCATGATGGACCATGTGATCCAGGTGATGAGCTGAGCCAAAAGACAACCAGCTCTTTGTTAGACTTCAGTGATCCATATGACTCCAACATGAGTCCAACATCAACAACACACCTGATCCAAATATGTCATTCTTCTGGAGAGGTCAGATGACTCTGAGTTTATTTATTCTGAGATACACCAGGTGTTTGATGAGTCATGGTGTCACCTGTTCCTCTCTAAAAACCACTGATGCTCATTTCAGGTGATCACTTCAGGCCTTAAAGGAGAAACTGATGGAGGAACAGTGAGCAGGTCTGGCTGCAGTTCTCTGCAGACGGGGTCCGGTCTGTTGTTTGAATCAGCTCATGCAAAGAGACTCTGACCCAAGCACTCATCTCAGTTTCAGGGTACGCTCTACTGAGACTTTATTCAGCACTTTACTTTGTCCTTACAAAGACTTTTTTACCACTGACTGTGGACACAACCCCACTGTGCTCTGCTACAGGAAGACATGCTCTCAGTTTGAGTGAGTCGCCCTGTTCTCAGAAGGACTGTTAGTCAGTAAATCAGTAGGCCCTTTAGCCAGGAAATCATAAGGCTCATTGGTCAAGAAATCAGAAGGTCTGTCTATTTGAAAATGAGAAAGGCTTTTTAGTCAGAAAATCTGAAGGCCTGTTGGTTTTGAAAATCAAAAGGCATGTATGTCAGAAAATCAGAAATCTCATTAGCCAGAAAATCTAAAGGCCTTTTACTTGGAAAGCCCATTAGTGACAAAACCAGAAGGCCTGATATTCAGAAAATTAGAAGACCCTTAGTTTGAGGTCCTGCCAGTCAGAAAATCAGAAGGACCTTACGTCAGAACAATAGAGGAGAGTTAAGTTTAAAGGCCTATTATTCAGGAAATCATAAGGAGCATTTGTCAGAAAATCAAAAGGCCTGTTAGTCGTAAAATCAGACGGCCCATTACTCAGAAAATCAGAAGGACTATCAGTCTAGATCAGTCCTTTAATTTTAATTTCCGCTTATTTCACTTCCTTTCTTCTAAAGTTTGATTTAATTGTGACTCTCCTTAACATTGTCAACCTGTTTAAATCCTTTTTATTACAACGGACAAATATGACAGAGACGATTTGACCTTTGCCTATTTGACCTAAATTTGGCTGTCCAATTTAAAATCATGTCCAACTTAAAACCCAGATTGGTACCGGTTGTTTTAGAATACACTGTCAGGTGCCTCAGATCAACAGAGGTGGACTTACAGGGGCCACTTGGTCCAAACACCATAACCTCTGTTTTCTATTCATTACAGTTTAATGAAAACTGTGGTTACAGGGGCCTGTCATACTGGTCCCTGGTGGAGGGTGGTGTCAACTACACCCCTCCTCTGAGGCCTGTGCTCAGGCTCCTGTGGCTCCTTGTGCAGACAGCTCCTCTAAAGGTGCTTCCTCCTTTGGTTCATCTATACTCAGCTTCATCAGCTTCATCAACGTGTGTGCGTGTGTGTGGGTGGAATGTTTGATTTTTTTTAATTGCACTGTAGAGCACTTTGAGTTACGTCTTTTGCATGAAAAGCGTGTCATAAATAAAGTTTGATTTGATTGAATGATTTGTATATTAATAAATGAAATGTCTGACTGGGCTATGCTGGTCAAGCGGTTTTTAAATTTAGTGTAAAATGATTTTTTTTTTTCCTTCAGTTAACTTTTAATTATCACTAAGATAATAATAATATTTTATGCACATCCAGCCAGTCCAAACCATGTGGAGCATAGACATGCGGTCCATGCTGTGAAGCACAGACAAACGGTCCCTTGTGTCCCCTCTTCACTAACGGTTACAAAATGCAGTCATAGGAACAAATTGCTTTCCTTAAACCATTTTCTTACAATGTAAAGGAGCAGGTTTTTAAGTTTAATTACAAAGAATAATTCAATGAAAAGTATAAAAACTTTAGGTTTGTTTGACTATTTTGAGTTGGGTTTGTACAAGGTAATATTTGAAATGAATCAAATTTTAAGTACAGATGACTTTTATTTATTTTTATTAGTCCAGCTTAAAACATTTTTTAAAAAAAATTGAGCTATTTTTGGTGTAAGTTGGACTGAGTTTTTTTTTTTTTCAGTGTATGTGGACTTACCCACAAATGTTCTGGAAATGAATAAACACCAAGTAGATAGTAGATAAAGAAGAGAACAGATGCTGACAACAATGTTCAGACGGCTTTCAGCATCTCTTTTATTAGAAACCTGTCTGCACAGTGTTTTTCATTTGAAGGTTTGTGGTCTTCTGGATGGTGGAGCGCTGGATGTGATATTTCTTTCTCCTGAATTTCCTCTCCGTTTGAGAACATCAAGACTGAGACACTCCAACATTCAGGGTGTGGTAAAATCTACGTCCAGCTCAGCCAGCTGTGGAGACAAACACGGATGAGGATAATATCTGATCCAGGGCTGGTACATGATCAGAACTGGCTCCTGCTGCTATCTCTATGTCAGTCCTTCATTCTTTGTCGGGCTGGAACCAGTGTGAAAAACAACTGACGCCTCCTACCATGAACCATCCAGTTACACCAGAAACTCCTATTTAACACTTTCTTTCTTTAAAGGACGTCATCATCAGTCCTGGTTATTTCTACAGCTCTGATCTCATACACTGACTAATATGCATTTAATGTGTTTCAGCATGATTTTTTTTTTTTTTTAATAATAACGGAAGATCTGTATGGTAAAACAAAGAAAAGACAGCAGGCTCAAAAACTCACCTCCTTTGCTGCTGGACGCTCATGAAGTGTGTCTGCGTCCAGATCTACGACCACCTGGACAGACAGAGGAAACTCAGTCTCCAGTCTGATGTGAAGGAACATTTACACTTTTTCTCTCTCCCTTCTTCTACTTCTTTCTAATAAGCATCAAGAACAACCGATGCCTTCTACCATAAATAAATAAATATATATATATATATATATAAATATATATATATATATATATATATATATATATATATATATATATATATATATATATATATATATATATATATATATATATATATATATATATATATATATATATATATATATTGTCTGTACAGTTAAGGCAAAAAAAGCAGGAGCACATAAAACTCACGGGATCCTCGAGGGCCTCTCTTCCAAACTCGTTGGACACCTAGACAAACAGAGAGAGCTCAGTCAGCAGTCTCAATTAAAGGAACAATTACACTTTTTTCTCTCCTCTTTCTTCTTCTTTTGTCTCACCTTTTTACAGCTGCCTTTTATCAGACCGTTTTAACGGTTCATTTAATAACTTTCTTTTTAATAACTTTCCTTTCTTTCATTCATTCATTCATTCAATTTTTAACCACTTGTCCTATTCAGGGTCCCTGGTTGCTGGAGCCTATCCTACTGGGCGAGAGGCGGGGTACACCCTGGACTGGTCGCCAGTCAATCTCAGGGCTGACACAGAGACAGACAACTATTCACTCACACACTCACACCTTGGGACAATTTAGAGTTACCAATTAACCTCCCGAGCATGTTTTTAGACTGTAGGAGGAAGCCGAAGTACCCAGAGAGAACCCACGCATGCACGGGGAGAATATGCAAACTCCACACAGAAAGGCCCACTGGCCGAGGTGGGAATTTGAACCGATGACCTTATTGCTGTGAGGCTGCAGCGCTAACCGTTGCGCCACAGTGCAGCCCAACTTCCCTTTTAGATAAAAAAACAAACAAAAAAAAAAAAAAAACACAATCTTGCAACTGTACTGCAATTCTTATCTTGAAATCTGTTTTAAAACTTTTCTTTAACTTCTTTTTCTCTCTTTAATTCTTATTTTTTTAAGCCTGTCTTATTCATTTGTAATCTGCTTTTTAATTGAGTTTGATTTTTTTCTTTTAATTTGTTCTGCCTGCAAAGCACTTTGAATTGCCTTGCTGAAATGTGCTATATAAATAAACTTGGCTAGCCTTGCCTTTCTTTCTTTTTTTTTTTAATAAGCTTTAAGAACAACTGACGCCTCCTACCATGAACCAACCAGTTTCACCAGAAACTCCTATTTAACACTTTGTTTCTCTGAAGGATGTTATCATTTCTTTTCTGCTTTCAATGAAGACGGACACTTTTTTTTGTAGCTCCCTCCTCCCTAACTGTCCTGCTTGCTCTTGGTCTGTCTCTGTCTGAACTATCAGAGCCTCTTTTTGTATCCTATCCAAAACCTAAACCATGGATTCATCGTATGGTCTTTCAGTTAAATTGATCAAATTTTTTCACGAGGAAACTGGGCAAAGGAGAGCCCGCCTGCCTAGGCGGAACGTTTGCAGCAGGGTATACGATGAACTCCTGGGAGACTTGGAGGACTGTATGACTGTCTAAGATGTCTACATATCTGGATTTATAATAACAGGCATTCTGCTGTCTGCAGCTGGCAGTTTCCTGATTCATTGCGAACTTTGGAAGACGCAGGCTGCAGTTTTGGCAATCAACAAGCTGCCTGTCATTGAGGGATTGTGCAGGGCTGTCAACACTCAGACTTGAAAAAAAGCAGGATTATATAACTTACGTGGACGGAGGAATCCTCGAAGGCCTTTCCTCACAACTCGATAGACACCTGGACAGACAAAGAGCTCAGTCAGTAGTCTGACTTAAAGGAACAATTACACTTTTTTCTTCTTTCTTTCTAATTAGCTATGAGAACAACTGATGCCTCCTACCATTAACCAGGAAGTCACATGATTACACCAGAAACTCTTATTCAACACTTTCTTTCTCTGAAGGACAATATCATCAATTCTGCTTATTTCCACAGCTCTGATCTCATACACCGACAAATATGCATTTAATGTCTTTTTCAGCATGAAAAATAGGGATGGGTACTGAATTAGGTAATACTTTGGGTACTTACTGATTTCTATCAAAAGTACTGAAAACCGATTCATGTAAAATCAAAAGTACCATGTTTAGGTACCTTAATGCATCCTTGTGACTGTAAGGGAGTGAAAGAGTAGGGGATTTCCCATACTGGACATGAACACAACATTGCAAGGTAATGTATTGAAGAATAAATATGTGGAAATTAAAACATTTTTTACTATATAATAAATCAAAATTGATATTTCTAACCACATAAACACAAAAAAACACCAAAACTAAGTTGAGTGCCAGTACCTAATGCTAGGTACAGGGCATCAGCACTGTATCGTTTAAAGGTATAATTGGTAGTTTGATTTAGATACTCTTTTTGTTATGCTGGTTAAAATGATCTATATGTACCGATGGCAAGAAATACACTATGTGTTCTTAAAGTAGAGCGGAAAATATCCGCTATCTACAGCAGGAGTAAAACAGGGGAAACACCAACCAATCGTCATCCAGGGACACCTTTTTTGTAAACCAATAAAATCCTGTCGACGTTCTGCCCCCCTCCTGCGCGTACATTTCACTGGCGTGCACATGATTTAGTGCACGTGGCCGAGCTGAGAAGGAAGGACCAGTGCTGCAGAACGGCGGAGAAGCTACCTACACACTGCCCGTTGCCGCTCCTCCAGCTAAACAGAGCAAGAAAAGAAAGATGGAGGCTTTCTTTTCTTGCTCTGTTCTCCTGCCTCTAACTACTGCCCCTCTCGCTCCACCTCGAGCGTGTCCCCTCTGACCTGATGGGGTACTTGGCTCTGGGTTGTAGTCTGGATCAGAGTCTAATAAACTCTCACCACAGGGGCTCTGACAAGCAAAAAAAACTGTGATATTTGGTAAGTCCTAGAGAAAATGTAGGCCTACATGTACTGTTTGTATTATAGCTTTACTCCTGATATCATGTCACAGGTAAAAGTGGACGATTCTGACATGACAGCGTGAGTAATGACAAAAGTCCCGTTTGCTTATTGTTTTTTGTGTGTGTGTGTGTGTGTGTGTGTGTGTGTGTGTGTGTGTGTGTGTGTGTGTGTGTGTGTGTGTGTGTGTGTGTGCACTTAAAAAAGAAGTGAGGGCCTTAAGGTAAAGAAAAAAAAAACAGGCTCATATAACTCACGTCGACGGAAGAACCCTGGAAGAACTCTCTTTCCAACTCGTTGGAAACCTGGAAAGGCAAAGAGAGCTCAGTCAACAGTCTCAGTTAAAATGCATTGTTCCCTCCTTTCTTTCTAATAAGAATCAAGAGTGTAAGAGGAGGTGATTTTCCATGCCAGACATGAACAAAGCATTACAAGGTTATATATTGAGACAAATATGTTTAATAGAAAGTCATGTATTCTTTATTCCCTAAACAAATTATTTTTTTTGCCATATAATCACAAAAAGGTACCAAAAATTGGTACCATTGAGTACTGGTACTGATTGCCAGGTGCAGGTACTGTATTTTTTAAATGTGAAAGGTACACATCCCCCCAAAAATAATGACAATTATATATATATATATATATATATATATATATATATATATATATATATATATATATATATATATATATATATATATATATAAATTTATATATATATATATATATATAATGAGTACCAATGGTTTTTAAGTAAAGGAAAAAAAAGTGCTCATATGACTCACGTCGACGGAGGAGGAATCCTGGAGGGCCTCTCTTTCCAGCTGCTTTCTTCTTCTTTTTTTCTAACCAGGGTAAAGAAGTTACACAAACCTATTATTAACCACCCAATTTCACCAGCAACTCCTTTTTAAAACTTTCTGTCTTTACAGCAGGGTTTCTCAGTCCTTTTAGATCATGGACCACTTTCAGGTTAGACATTTTTCCAGGCACCTCCTCGTCATCGTTACAACTATTAGGTTAATATTAAAACTTTTTTTTTTTTTAAATGTACTTTGTAGTTTATGACATTAAGCTACATTTATACTTATCAAGTAATTCATTCTTAAACTTTGAGGAAGTGTTACCTCTGAAGCAGTGGTGTGCACAGAGGGGGGATAGGGGGGGTAGTCACCCCCTTGTGGTCAAGTTGTTGAAAGAACTAAAGATCTGTGCCAAAGAGGAAAGAAAGAAAAAAGAACAAGCTTATATGACTTACCTTTCTTTTCAACTCCTTGGCCACCTGGAGAGACAGAAAGAACTCAGTAAGCAGTCTCAATTAAAGGAACAATTTCACTTTTTTCTCTCTTCTTTTTTTTCTCTCTTTCTTTCTTTCTTTCTTTCTTTCTTTCTTTCTTTCTTTCTTTCTTTCTTTCTTTCTTTCTTTCTTTCTTTCTTTCTTTTTAAGCACCAAGAAAAACTGATGCCTCCTACCATGAACCTACCAGTTACACCAGAAACTCCTATTTAACACTTTGTTTCTTTAAGGACGTCATCATCACTTCTGGTTACTTCTCAAACACTGACATATAAGCATTTCATGCTTTTTCAGCATGATATACACATATAAACAAACTATAAATGTATATATGTATACACACACACACACACACACACACACACACACATACATACACATACACATATACATGGGGAAGCTCATTTTTTTCCGGCCTCCATCATTAATTTGTTTATTTATTGAAAGATAAATTCTACCCTCTGTCAGCTTGTTAGCAGCTGGAGCTGCTACGTGAGACTATGACAGGCTGTAAGTGTGAGTGACAGGGGGAGAAGCTCCACAGCTGGAGCTGTAGCTGCTTATTGGTGAAAAGAGAGAGAATCTTTAAACACAGCGCTCGTCATTTTTAAGAAAGGTAAACTCGCTGGGGATCTATAAAGCCTCTGGATCAGTCCAGAACAACTCAGAAGATGCTCTGGTGGAGGATTATACTTCAAGATCGCTGACTGGCTCATTTCACTGTCAATCAAAAAGGGATTCGGCCTCAGACAGATCATCCAATCATCATGCAGAAGCCCAGCGTCTAGGCCAGCCTACTGCCTCATAGACCCCCAGAGACGCTAAGCGGCTGATGGGCGGGACAAAGCCCAGCGTTTATCCAATGACCGTCAAGTTTCCACAGTGGAACAACCCACTCTATACTTCCCTGCTGAAGTCAGAAGGCGCCCAGCGTATGACTGTGTTAAAGCGCTGAAACGCTGCGAGGATGAAAGAAAAAAAGAGCTGGCCCATATAACTCACATGGGCGGACATCATCTGGAGGGCCTCTGGTTTCAGGTTGGTGGACACCTGGACAGACAGAGAGAGCTCAGTCAGAAGTCTCAATTAAAGAATCAATTACACTTTTATTAACACTTTCTTTCTTTATTTCTTTCTTTGAACTTTTATTAGATCAAATTCAGTCAACAAAACATTACGTTGTGATGAAGCATTACATTCATAGAAAGATCTCATGCTCAGGTATTTTATTTACTTCAAGACCCATGGTCAGCTGAGAGAGGTCTTTCTTTTCCCCTATTCATTAAAGTTCAGTGCATCTAAAAGTCCCCTGAGAAGAAATAGAGCAATGGGTGCCTCTCTAGTTTATTTAAATCAGACAATCTAAAAAGACACTCACCAGAGGTAGGAGCCAGCTCATCTTCTTCATTTTCTCCATCTGGAGCATCTGAAAGGATAAGATGTGAGACAAGATGTTAGATGCAAGATGATATTACAAAGTTTAGAGATAAGATAGGAAATTTGAGATAGGATAGGAAATTTGAGATGCAAAAAGGAGATATGAGACAACATGTAAAAAGAGATGAGAGATAAGATGAGAAATGTAATATTTGAGATCAAAAAGGAGATGTTGGGTGATATGAGAGACTAGAGATGAGAAATGAGAGTTTATTGATCTCCACTATAAAAAATACTACAGATCAAAGACAGACCAAACATTTCACTTCAACAGAGCCTTTAAGGCAATGGAATTTAATTAAATCAGAAAATCTAAAAGACACTCACCAAAGTTAGTAGCCAGCTCATCATCTTTGTTTTCTTCATCTGGAGCATCTGAAAGGACAATCAGAGCAGGAAGAAGTCACATTAAGAGGATGTGTTCAGCTTTAACATGAACAGATTAAAATCAGACAGATTAACTGCCTAGATATCCCCTTTTCCTCATTTCACAGCTGATTCAAAAAAGTGAACTCATACACAAATTGGTACTGGAGCTTGGCTTTGGAGTGATATGTCCAATTTCACATCTCACTCAGCTTTGCTCCTTATTCAACTAAAGCATGAGGGAATAAACATGTTTCACAATGCCTAATGATATGAGATTATGGGATGAAATATGGGTGATGGGATAGTTTGGGAATGTATGATAAGATTTGAGACAACATGTAAAAAAGATAATAGTTGAGATAAGAAATGTGATATATGAGATGGGAAATAAGAGATGTGGGATGAGATGAGACAAAAGAGATTAGATGTGAGACAATTTGTGAAATGCAAGATGATATTACAAAGTTTAGAGATGAGATAGGAAATTTGAGATGTGAAAAGGAGATGTGAGACAACAAGTAAAAAAAGATAAGAGATAAGATTAGAAATGTGATATTTGAGATCAAAAAGGAGATGTAGGGTGATATGAGAGACTAGAGATGAGAAATGAGTGTTTATTGATCTCCACTATAAAAAATACTACAGAACAAAGACAGACCAAACATTTGACTTTAACAGAGCCTTTAAGGCAGACTTGCAGCACTGATGGAAAGATGCTGCAAATAATTCTTTTTTTTTTTACTGTTCATCTTTTTTTGCTGATTTAAATTTCTTAATGACATTTACTTAAATCAGACAATTAAAAAAGACACTCACCAAAGTTAGGAGCCAGCTCATCTTCTTCGTTTTCTCCATCTGGAGCATCTGAAAGGACAATCAGAGCAGGAAGAAGTCACATTAAGAGGAAGTGTTCAGCTTTAACATGAACAGATTAAAACCAGACAAGGTAGCTACTTAAATATCCCCTTTTCCCCATTTCACAGCTGATTAAAAAAAAAAAAGTGAACTCATACAGAAATTGGTACTGGAGTTTGGCTTTGATGTGATATGTCCAATTTCACATCTCACTCAGCTTTGCTCCTTATCCCACTTAAGCATGAGGGAATAAACATGTTTCACAATGCCTAATGATATGAGATTATGAGATGAAATATGGGTGATGGGATAGTTTAGGAAATGTACGATAAGATTTGAGACAACATGTAAAAAAGATCATAGTTGAGATAAGGAATGTAATAAATGAGATGGGAAATAAGAGATGGGGGGTAAGATGATATATAAGAGATTAGATGTGAGACAAGATGTGAGATGCAAGATACTGCAAAGTTTAAGGATAAGATAGGAAATTACAGATGTAAAAAGGAGATGTGAGAAAACATGTAAAAAAGATAAGAGATAAGAGATCAAATGTGAAATGTGATATTTGAGGTTTGAGATGCTGCAAAAAATCTTTCTTTAACTGTACATCTTTTTTTCTGATTTAAATTTCTATATGAGATTTACTTAAATCAGACAATCTAATAAGACACTCACCAAAGTTAGGAGCCAGCTCATCTTCTTTGTTTTCTCCATCTGGAGCAGCTGAAAGGACAATCAGAGCAGGAAGAAGTCACATTAAGAGGACGTGTTCAGCTTTTACATGAACAGATTAAAATCAGACAGATTAGCTGCTTAAATATCCCCTTTTCACCTTTTCATCGCTGATTCAAACAATGGAACCACATCATGAAACAAACACTAACAAGACCAGGGAAAGAAATCAAATCATATCCCCATCATTTCCTCCACACACACAGAATTAACACTCACCACCAGCTGGAGAAACAACCATCAGAGCACAGATCAACAGAGAGACAGTCAGCAGCTTCATGATGGACCACATGATCCAGGTGAAGTGCTGAACCAAAGGAACCCAGTTCTTTTATACACTTCAGCGATCCACATGACTCCAACAGGGCTCCAACATAAACAACACACCTATAGGTGAAAAATGTCATTCTTCTGGAGAGGTCAGATGACTCTGAGTTTATTTATTCTGAGATAAATCTGGAGGCCCTGCGTCAGTCAGGAAATCACAAGGTCTGTTAGTCTGACAATCAGAGTAACTATCAGTCACGTAATCAGAAGGTCGTTTAGACAGAAGGCCGGTCAGTCAGGAAATCAGGAGGCCCTTAGTCAGAAAATTAGGTCTGTTAGTAAGAAATCCTTTTATTAAGTGCCTTCAGCAGTGGCTAAATTCTTGACACTAGCGTCCTGTCCAGCCATGGCCAACCACAAAGGGACAGGCAGAGGTGAGGCTATAACAACCCTCTAGATCAGAGATCTCAAACTCGTGCCACGGAGGGCCAAGAGGCTGCAGGTTTTCCTCTCAACCAAGAACTCCACCAGCTGATTCCACTGATTACCTCACCGTCAAGCAGAGAGCAGGGACTAATCAGTGAAATCAGCTGGTGGAGATCTTTGTTGGAAGGAAAACCTGCAGCCTCTTGGCCCTCCATGGCACGAGTTTGAGATCCCTGCTCTAGATAATACAGCGGTAAGAGATGCTGACACACTCAGGTGAGGGTTGTAGCAGGGAAAACTTTTCCCTTTAGTCAGGAAACCAGGAGTTCAGTTAGTCAGTAGCCCTGTTAGTCAGAAAATCGTGAGTCCTTTTAGTTAGAAAGCCTATTGTTTAGAAAACTAGAAGGCTAGTTAGTCAGAGGGCCCTTCAATAGCCAAGTGTATATGGACCCAAATATTCCGCTTGCATTCGGTTAATTTGCTCAAATGGAAAGAATTTAACCTTTATATACGCCTCAATCCAAAAGAAAAGTGCCAGTCGGTTTCACAAGGGTCAAGTTTTTCTGCGCATGCCCCATTGACTATTATGTTTGATTATAGCGGTGCATGTAGACCAGAGATTGAAATATTCTTTTCCATGTTTACTATTGTTTTCGAAAAAGTCATTCAGAAAGATTCCATTCGGAAAGATGAAAAACTCTTCATGTAACCGTGGCTAAGAAAATGAGAAAATAAGAGAGATACTTAAGTCAGAAGGCATATTAGTCTAAAAAGCAGAAGGTCCTGGAAATCAGGAAATCACAAGGTCTGTTAGTCCAACAATCAGAGTAAAATGATCAGTCAAATGATCAGAAGCTCCTTAGTAGAAGACCTGTCAGTCAGGAAAACAGGTGGTCCTTAGTCAGAAAATCAGAAGGTCTGTTATTTAGAAAGCCTTTTATTCAGAAAATCAGAAGGCCAGTTAGTCAAAGACCTTTCAATCAGAAAATCAGGAGGCTCTTCTTCAGAAAATCAAAAGGACCTCCTCTTAATCCTTTTTGACCATGCATATAACAATTTTATTTGGCTCCATGGTTATTGTTGGTGTTTTTTTTGTTTGTTTTTTTTTTCTGTTTATGCATTGATTTTGTTCTGATCAAATATTAACTCATGTAAAAAAAAAAAGGAAAAGAAAGAAAGTCGATCAGACTTCAAAAAAAAAAAAAAAAAAAAAAGCTTTTAAATCTAGTTTACCTGAAGCAGGACAAAATAAGAGTCTGCATGAAAAAACAGCTTATTTATATGTACATATTTTGGTAAGTTTTGGTCAAATAAAAATAAACATGTGCCATGGTTAAGATAAATAATCAAATAAATGAGGGCTGTAAATCTTAATAGAGGCATGTAGATTGCAAAAAACTACAGTAACCAAAGAGGCAGCAGGTAAGAGTCTTTACTTTTTCACAAACTATGTGGATATCGCTACGACAATCCCAGCGCAGATTCTTTTTCATTGTTTTTCACTTATTGCAATAAAAAAAGGTGATAAAATGACAGAAAATACATAAAACATATATTAGTGGATACATATTTAATAGAACTGAGATCTGAGAAATGATAAGACCATAAAATCACTCGTTCAGTTGATCAAAAGCAAATATCTAATCCAGGGTCCAATTACAAGATTTGTAAAAACAAAGAAAAATAGATTTATATTTTTCTCATGATGGACCACGTGATCCAGGTGACGAGCTGAACCAAAAGACAAGCAGCTCTTTGTTAGACTTCAGTGATCCATACAACTCCAGGTGTGTTGCTGTTGTTGGACTCATGTCCAACAACAGCAACACACCTGATTGAAATATGCCATCCTTCTGTAGACGTCAGATGACTCTGAGTTTATTTATTCTGAGATAAACCAGGTGTTCCTGATGAGTCATGGTGTCACCTGTTCCTCTCTAAAAACCACTGATGCTCATTTCAGGTGATCACTTCAGGCCTTAAAGGAGAAACTGATGGAGGAACAGTGAGCAGGTCTGGCTGCAGTTCTCTGCAGACGGGGTCCAGTCTGTTGTTTGAATCAGCTCATTCAAAGAGACTCTGACCCAAGCACTCATCTCAGTTTCAGGGTACGCCCAACTTAGACTTTATTCATTGGCCCTTTAGCCAGGAAACCATAAGCCTAATCAGTCTGTAGATCTGAGGGCCTTTTAGTCATAAGGCCCATTAGTCAGGAAATCACAAGGCCCATTAGTCAGAAATTCATAAGGCCAATTAGTCCAAAAAACAGAAAGCCCATTGGTTTAAGAATCAGAAGGCATGTAAGTGTGTAAAATTAAGGCCTGTTGGTTCAAAAATCCAATGATCTGTTCGTCAGAAAATCACAAGGCCTATCAGTCTGAAAATCAGGAGGCCTATTTGTCAGAGGATCAGAAGATGCATCAGTCAAATAATCAGAAGGACCTTTAGTCAGGAGTCATATTAATCAGAAAATCAGAAGGCCCTTAGTCATATTATCAGAAGTCTCTTGAGACAGGAAATCAGAAGGCCTATTACTCAGAAGGCCCTGTCAGTCCGAAGATCAGAAAGCCTGTCAGTCAGAAAATCAGTAGGCTCTCAGTCATAAACTCAAGAGGACTGCAACTCATAAAGCCCATTAGTGATAAAACCAAAAGGCCCTGAAGTCAGAAAACCACAAGACCCTTTGTCAGAAAAGCAGAAGGACCTTCAGTCAGATATTAAGGGCTGACTTACGTAAAAAGGCCTATTATTCAGGAAATCATTAGATCTTTGAGTTACAAAATCAAAAGACCCATTCGTCAGAACATCAGATGGACTTTTAGTCCTTGCCAGGAGGCAAATGGCCAACTTTAAGTAGTTAAATTCTTAATAGGGGAGTTGGGTAGACTACAGAAAACTACAGAAACCAAAGAAGCAGCTTATGGGTCATTACTTTTTCACAAACGTAGGTGGATGATGTTAGTACAATGCAAGGACAGGTCTCTCTCATTGTTTTTGACTCATTGCAATGAAAAAGGTGATAAAATGACAGAAAAATCATTAAAAAAACCATTAATATATAAATATCTGATACATCTGAGAAACGATACGACCATAAAATCCCTCGTTCAGTTAATCAAAAGCAAAGATCTAATCCACGGTCAAATTACAAGATTCTTAAAGACAAAGAAAAATAGATTTATATTTTTCTCATGATGGACCACGTGATCCAGTGGATGAGCTGAACCAAAAGACAACCAGCTCTTTGTTAGACTTCAGTGATCCATATGACTCCAACATGAGTCCAACATCAACAACACACTTGAATGCAAATATGTCATTCTTCTGTAGACGTCAGATGACTCTGAGTTTATTTATTCTGAGATAAACCAGGTGTTCCTGATGAGTCATGGTGTCACCTTTTCCCAGGGTTGGAATTACCCAGTGGCCTCTGGGGGAGCTCTGTTTTTTTCCATGTGCACCACGACTTTTTACCTCACATGTATTTGTATGTGCATGTCTCATTAGATGCAGAGAAAGCTTTTGACAGGGTAAGCTGGGACTTCCTGTTTCCTGCATTGGAGAGATTTTGTTTTGGACCATTATTTATTCACTGGATTAGGACTCTCTCCACCTCACCCTCAGTCACAGTCATCACTAATGGGCAAATATACCAAAACTTTACATTGCACAGGGGAACTATGCAAGGGTGCCCACTCTCCACCTCACTATTTACTATATTTATTGAACCCCTAGCAGCAGCCATTCGCCAGAATAGTAACATTATAGGTATCAAGACTCCAACATCTCATCACAAAATCAGTTTATATGCAGATGACATATTGTTATATCAGAAATCCCAATCTAGGTCACTAAAAGAAACAATTAATTTAATTAGATCATTCTCCCATATATCAGACTACTTAATAAACTGGTCTATATCAAGTATTCTTCCCATTAAAACCAGCGGTTGGGATGTGGCAGCCCATCCATCACCTATCCCTATATGCACCAGTCACCTGACATACTTGGGTATTCACATCCCCTCCAGGTTGTCAGAGCTGTTTAACCTAAATTTTACACCACTGTTAAAAAAATTACGGATGACCTTGAACGATCGATAAATTTACCAATATCTCTCACAGGCAGAATAGTCAATATCATCATGTCAATATTACCAAAAATAAATTACTTATTTTCATTGATTCCAATTCAACCTACACTCACTTGGTTTAAATCTCTAGATTCCATCATTTTAGATTACTACTGGAAAAATAAACCAGCAAGGGTTAAATTATCCACACTACAGAAACCCAAACATCTAGGAGGCTTAGAATCCCCACAATTCTTCCACTACTTCTTAGCAAACCAACTGCAGTATATCACAAAATGGATCCACAATAGTCAACAGTGCGACACTTGGCTAGACATAGAAAAAACATTTTGTAAAGAAATAAAAATTTCAGACCTACCGTTCTTAAATCAATCAGTTAAACTCCACCCATGTTTTAAAAGTCTAACCATATCGACAGCTCTGAAAGCTTGGTGGAAATTCCACAAAATCACAAACACCTCTTTTGCTCTGTCAGACTACACACCAATTTGGAACAATCCGGACATCAAAATCAACACAAAATCAATTAACTTCCATGCATGGGCCAGAAAGGGAATCACTCATATTAGACACATTTTCACAAATAACACTATGCTGCCATTCTCTGATCTGGTCTAGGAATTCAGCATTGGGGGAAACCATTTTCTTGAATACCTACAACTTAAATCTGCCATTACCTCTAAATTCCAAATCACTTGTACGAACTTAAACTTACCCACCTCAACTTTGGACCTAATTAAAATCAACCCTATAAAGAAAAAAACATTGTCCAAAATATATAAGATAATTGCTAACTTAGACAAATCAATATCACTACCATCAATAAAGTGGGAACATGACCTGGCCCTCACCCCCAATGCTGACTTCTGGAACCAAATCTGTGAAAACACCTTTTCTATGACCACCAACAGTAATATCCAACAAATCCAGTACAAAATCATCCACAGGGTTCACTTTAAAGGGCACAGGATGTTTAAAATGGGGTTAGCACAATCTGACACTTGCACCCACTGCTCCCAACACACTCCAGACACTTACCTTCATGCCACCTGGAACTGCACACCTGTTCAACAATTTTGGGTTGATATTATCACATCTCTCTCAAATATTCTGGGCTGCCCCATCCCTCTGTCCCCCTCACTATGCCTGCTAGGGGATTTATCATCATTAAACCATAAAATGAAAATAAATAAACCTCTTCTCATAGCTCTAACCATTGCTAAGAAAACTATTCTCATGAACTGGAAATCAAAACAAGCAATAAATATTAAACACTGGAAAAACCTCCTGGCCGGCCACATATCAATGGAAAATCTAACTAAATCAAACATACAAAGGGCCGAAGACCAGGACTCAATTTGGCAACCTTTTCTAGCATATCTATCCTCTTAACCAAAGATTCCTCTCATGTAAGCTAGTACTGCCCCTGTTCTGTCGAGTTGTCCTACCCGTCGAGACGTCCTACTTTGCGTCACTGCGCATGCGCACGAGTCAACAGCATTGCCTGAATGACAACAGCACAGAATCGTCCCACCAATCAGCTGTTTATTAAGGAAAACGGTGAAAACTGTAAGATTTTAGTGTTAAGACATAGACATCAACATTTATCTATGTGGAAGTGTGATTTGACAGGTTATTTTTAACTTTCAAATCCTCCTACCTGCTAATATCAATGTAGAAGCCTCATTTGACAGGGTATTTTTAACTGTCAAATCATCCTACCTGCTAATATCTATGTGGAAGTGTGATTTGACGGGGTTTTTCTTCCGCCAAAGCGTCGTACACATAGATCTATGTGGAAGCATATTCTGACTTCCTGCTGTTAAATGGTCTATTTACATGAAAAGGCCTTTGAAAAGGACAGAAACTAAGACAAAAGAAATGGGAATCGCACGGTAGCATTTTCTGACGAGGTAGGACAGCTTGGCAGAACACCCCCTCTTGCTCTGTTCTCTCGTTTTTTTGTTTTTGTTTTTTTTTTTCCCCTCTCCTCTACCGGTTTAATATAGCACAGTTTCCTGGGAACTAAATAAAAGGAAATAGCATACCTTTGTGGGACCCAAAGAAGGTAAATATACTCTGGTGATGGTGGTCGGAGACATCTTTCCACCTAGATACCCAGGTTGACTCACTACCTTGTGGGGCTCGCTGGCCTAGCGGCCTCCTCTGGGGTAGTGTGGTGCTCGGTGCCTTCCCTCCTTTTCCCTGTAGCTGCTGGGTCCGTGTTCAGTCAGCGAGGTCTGGGGATGGCGCTGGCCTTCTCTCGCGGTGGTGCCTTGGCTGGCCCTGGGGCTTGGGAGTGGTGGGCTCCTCTGCGCTGCTCCCGTGCCTTTCCCTTCCTGCTGGCCGCCCTGCAGCTCCTCCCCTCCTCCTTCTCCCTCGCCTTCTCCTCCCTCTCCCTTCACGAGGGTTGGGGGCCCTCGGCCACCTGGAGGTCGGCCGCTGGGGCCTGGCATACCTCCAGGGGGGGCTGCAACATCTGGGCTGGATCACTGGGTCTGGGTGGGGCGACTAGATCCTACTATGAGGCAGGAGATAACGGCGGTGGGTGTCCCCTGGTCCTGGTCCTACCTCCCTCGGTGGCTGGGCAGTGGGTGGGCGCCGGGGACTCGATGTTTCGGTGCCCTGGGGTCCTCTCCTGGGGGTGGCCCGCCTTAGTGAGGTCCCTGTTGGGCGCTGGGCCGGTGGTTCTGGTGCTGCATTCTACTAGTACGGGGTGTTCGTGCTGGGCGCGCTTGCTCACTGGGGCTCCCCTGGATTGTCACTCGTGGGTCCTGGGGCCTTCTGTTCAGGGAGCCACTTGGTGCTGCTTCCCTCACTAGCCCTAGCTCTTAATTGCACTTCACCACTCAATCATTGCACTTTTGTTTATATTTTCACTTTCGGGCACATTCATAACACTTAGGGTTCTGGGGGTCGGGGGTAACAGGGGGAGCGACCAGCTCGACCCCTCTGTCTCTCCCGTCCTCCTGTTTTAACTGCACTACATACATTACTTGGAGGAGGGTTGTGGGGGGGTGTCAATCAGTTTTAGGCTGTGGCCGCTCTCTGTTCCCCTCCCGCCTGCCCCACCTATCCTTTGTTTTTAATGCAACACAACATCCAATTTTTTTGGCCAGGCAGGGAGAGGAGGGGTTGGTGGACCCCAGCTCGACCTGTTCTTCCCCAGTTTTAACGCACCACATTACACTTAGCTGCACTAATCACGGTGTAGGGATAATGTAGCCTGTCTGGGAGCAAGTTGCAGAGTAGTGAGAGGGGGGTTGGTGGTAGAGGGTTTGTCATTGGCATAGGCTTGGTGCGGCTGTGGGGGTTGGGCCTTGCTGGTTATGACTTTGTGGGGGGCGGGTGGCGCCGGTGGCTTTCCAGGTGCAGCTGGGCTCCGGTGTCTGCGGATGGGGGTCTGGCGCGGGCCCTGGGGGGCGGATGGGCCCCGCTGGGTCATGTATCTGTTGGTGGGCTGTGGTGCATGATCCTTCGGCCTGTTGCTCGCTGGGGGCCTCGGCATGGCAGGATCCCTGTGGGGTGCTGTCCTGTGCAGGTTGCCAGGGGGGCCTCCCCTGTTGCTTGGGCAGCAGTCTCCGAGGCCTCTCATGGCCTCAGATTTTCTGGGGGGCGGGCCGTGACCTCCATCCCACCGCGACATGCCCACATCTTGCCCCACCTGGCCTGGCTGTGGTTCCGGGCCTCCCTTATGGGGAGGGCTTGGGGCTGGGTGGACGGATAGTCAGGGAGGGCGGGCGCTATCTGCAGGGGGGGGCGCTGCTCTGGGCCCTGGGTGCTGTCTTTGGTATCGGCGGGGAGGAGGGTCTTTTTCCCCTTGAATCCTGGGGCTGTCCCTGGGCCTGGTAGTTTGGGGATTGTGTGGGGGCTTCCAGGTGCCCTGGTGGCCCGGGGGGCGCCCGTGGCTGTGTTTTACCTACTTGGTGACCACCTCACACGCATGCAGATACTCAAGCTCCTGTCGAGACTAACTGAGAGATATGATAGATCCCGTCAGAACATGCTGAGTCAGGTACTCTTACACATCTTCTCACATCCTGTGATGCATGCCACTCCATCTCCTATCCATGGAGGCCCACACTCCCCACACTATCAAGACCCCACATTTCTGGTGTCCCTAGTTTCGTACAGCCTTTACTTTCTGTATTGACTTGAATTAGCCCAGCACTTGAACTGATATCTCAAATCAACAACAGTAGACATTTGTCCTCCCTTCTGTTTGTCTTGTCTCGTCCTGTCTGTCATTATTTCCCCTTCTTTCACACTGTGGTGTGGCATGGCCCTCCCCTTCAGCTCACATCAGGTGTTAAATAAAGTTTAGAATGATGGAGTAGCCTACAGGGAGGGCTGGTGATGGTCACTATAGCAGTTAATCATATCCACATCTCTCTGACTGCTAGAAAAAAAAATGCATTGGTCTCTTCGCTGTCATCTGACACATGGCTCAGCAGAAAAGATAAGGCAGACAAGGGAAAAAAAAAAAGACAATCAGTAGGCTCTAAGTCATAAAATCAAGAGGACTGCAACTCATAAAGCCCATTAGTGATAAAACCAAAGGGCCCTGAAGTCAGAAAATCACAAAACCCTTTGTCAGAAAAGCAGAAGGACCTTCAATCAGATATAAAGGGCTGACTTACGTAAAAAGGCCTATTATTCAGGAAATCATTAGATCTTTGAGTTACAAAATCAAAAGACCCATTCGTCAGAACAGCAGAAGGACCTTTAGTTCTTGCCAGGAGGCAAATGGCCAACTTTAAGTAGTTAAATTCTTAATAGGGGAGTTGGGTAGACTACAGAAAACTACAGAAACCAAAGAAGCAGCTTATGGGTCATTACTTTTTCACAAACGTAGGTGGATGATGTTAGGACAATGCAAGGACAGGTCTCTTTCATTGTTTTTGACTCATTGCAATAAAAAAGGTGATAAAATGACAGAAAAATCATTAAAAAAAATCATTAATATATAAATATCTAATACATCTGAGAAATGATGTACTAACATAGATTTATGTTTTTCTCATGATGGACCACGTGATCCAGTGGATGAGCTGAACCAAAAGACAAGCAGCTCTTTGTTAGACTTCAGTGATCCATATGACTCCAACATGAGTCCAACATCAACAACACACCTGAATGCAAATATGTCATTCTTCTGGAGACATCAGATGACTCTGAGTTTATTTATTCTGAGATAAACCAGGTGTTTGATGAGTCATAGTGTCACCTGTTCCCAGGGTTGGAATTACCCAGTGGCCTCTGGGGGAGCTCTGTTTTTTACCATGTGCACCATGACTTTTTAAATCACATGTGCATATTTTATTACCCATATGTGGCCATTAATAGGTTTACAGAGAAAATATCCACTATAACTACGGCAATTGCCTAATACTGTTGTTAAAATTTCATATAGGCATCACAGCAGCAATCCAAAAAGTGTCAGGGAATTTTTCTGTTGAACTTATGAGTTGCTAAAATTCACAGTGACTATGAATCACAGTGTGATGAATCAAATCATGTCAATATGGACCAAAATCTCTGAGGAATGTTTCCAGTGCACCAATGAATCTTTGCCACCAAGGATTAAGGCAGTTCTGAAGGCAAAAGGGGGTCCAACCTGGTACTAGCAAGGTGTACCTGATTAAGTGGCCGGTAAGTGCATACCTGACAGTCATCAGCATAGACATGGAAAGCTCTTCCATGCTTTGTTAGGATAGACCCCAGAGGCAGTAAGGAGAAAAGCAATGGCCCAAAGACTGAGCCCAGTAGGACTCCACATGACAGAGGAGCAGAGGGAGACTCTAAGCCCAAAATATCCACCCTGAAGGACCAGTCAGAAAGGATCTGAACCAATCCAGTGCAGTGTCACATAAGCTCACTTGTTTTTTTAAACGAGGTATTAAAATATTGTGGTCCACTGTGTCTTCATGGGAACATGACTTTACTTCAGTGTGTAGATGAAGTAAACATTTGAACCTGTTCGTCATCTGAGCCAGGCATGTAAAGGTGTGGCAGACAGCCTGACAGGTGAAGAGTGATGTTTGATGGAGGTGTTACACAAACAGCTTCTCCCTGAAGCTGACCTGAACAAAAATCAGCAGTAATTGTAACCGTGAGTGAGGAGGGAAGGCAGTCGATATGAGACCCCATTGTACAATGAAATCTTGTTCCTCACAGGTTGTCTGAGCCCAAGGAACGGGGGTATTGGCCTTTTAACTTTTGCAGTGTACCTTGCAGTTAGCCAGCCCCCACTTTCTATAAATATGGCCCTTTTGAATATCTCTGCCGAACAAGTCTTTTATTGTCAATGACCTTATTCTAAACCACAAGCTTGACTGTTTGTTTTTAACTGAAACATAGCTGGGTGCAGATGCACCGGTTGTTGTCACTGAGGCCTCCTCAGCTAATTTTTACTTCTCATTTTCTGTTTGAAGCGGTAGAAGGGGAGGTGGCACAGCAGCTATGACTTTAAACACTCTAGCCACCAAACCCATTTAATTCAATCAGTCGACCACTTTTGAACGTAATGCAATTGTTATTAGTAGTCCTCCAATCTTATGCATCACAGAATACAGACCACCTAAAAAAGATGCTGCTTTCATCAGTGAATTTGCTGAGTTTTTATCAATTATCCACAGCTCTTACAATATGATTGTTGTAACTGGTGATTTTAACATAGATATGGATGACCCCTCAGACCAGATCTCATCTGAATTTTAAATGTTCTTAATTATATGGATTTTACTCAACATGTCAAGCAGCCGACCCACAAAAGGGGGCACACACAGGCCTGGTCATCACCTATGTCCTCTGTTGTCGATTTAGCTGTCTCTGACCACTATAGTGTATTTTTTGACATCACTGTTTTCATTCAGTGGGAGACCTCTCTGAGAACTGTGAGGAAGCACCATCTGGGCCTTGGAGTAAATTTGATTGACATTTTAGAAAACTGTCAGGAAGAAGTGCTCTCAGTTTGAGTGAATCGCCCTATTCTAAGAAGGCCAGTTAGTCAAATAAACAGAAGGCACTTTAGTTGGGAAATCATAAGGCTAATCCGTCTGTAGATCTGAAGGCCTTTTAGTCATAGGGCCTTTTATTCATAAGGCCTTTTAGTCAGGGAATTGCGAGGCCCATTAGTCAGAAAACAGAAGGCCAGTTAGACCTTTATACGTATAAATAATAAAGTGAAACTAGGTCAATAAACAAAATAAATTTTTCTTCATTGGAACTGGAGAGCATCCATGTTCACAAATGTATCCTTTGTGTTGATCAATAACAGTATGATAGATGAGGTACTGTAGGTATAGCTTCCCATCCCTCTCAATAAAAGAACCGAATGTGTTTTTTCTGGTGTCACTGAATCCAACACACTCCTGGCAGACCTTTTTTATGTCCAGCTTGTCCAGTCTCTCTTGGTGGACATAGTAGACAACCACATTGTTCAGCCTGTCTTGGACCATAGTAGCCCAAAGCCAACTCTTCAATCTGGGCAGAGCACTAAAACTCCTCTCAGCTTCACATGAAGACACTGGCACCACCAACAAGATTCTGGTGAGAACCTCCACTTGATTGAACAACCCCTGCATCTCCACAGGCATACCCCTGAGAACCTCTGCTGTCACTCCACTGCTGCTGCAGGGGTATTTGTTGCAAAAGAGGGGAAACTGCACAGAGAGAGAATCTCTGACTAGTTCTGGGTACTGATCTAGAGAGCCATCCAACTCCCCAGTAAGGAGTGCACTCTCCATCTTTTGCAGAAGCTTTAGACTCTCCTAGTCAAAGCGGTCACCAAACTGCACCTCCACACAATCCAACACTTTGAAGAACTCTGCCCTGTAGTGGTTTACTGGTTTACCAGCAAAGCGTCTTGATTGTTTAACCTCAATAGATTCAATCACTTCAATGGAGTCAACCAATGTTGTTGCTTCCTCATACAGTGCAAGGTAGCTTTCGTCATTTCTCTTTCCCTTAAGAGAAGACCTCACACAAGTAACTGCAGCCTGCATACCAGAGATGGTCTGAGTTTTGTCCTATAATGCAGTGCTCAGGCATTCCAGCTCCCCAACAACAGCAGAGGCAAGGGTGAGGCCCAAAACAGCCTTTCCTTTGCTGAAGTGCTCAAACAAGCCACTGGCAGTTGAAGCTGTCTAAGATGTGCTTTGTGCCATCTCCTCTAGGCTTCTGAGTACCCTCTCATATTGTCCTAGTACTGATATCAATGCAGAGTTCTGCACAGTCCACCTTGTTGGGCAGAGTGGTTTCAGGAAAGTCAGAGGTGCATTTTCAGAGGTAGCAATGTTTTCAAACATGGTCTTGAACTTCCCTGACTGGCCAAAGAGGATACCTAACTGGTGGACCCAAGAAAGGCAGTCCCTAATCAGTGGGGAAGACATGCAGGCAGCCTGTACAATCAGGTTGACACAGTGTGCACAACAATGTACATAGAGGGCTAATGGCTGCTGCTTCCTCAGTGTTGCCTGTGTGCCTGTGAAACGTCCTGCCATGTTTGAGGCACCATCATAAGTCTGCCCACGTAAGCAAGACATAGGCAGATTAAGTCTCAATAGCACATCAGAAATCACCTTTGCTATGGCCTGGCCTGTTGTATCAGACACCCTGTATAGCCCAACAAACTCCTCATGCACAAAGAGGTCATGGTCCACATACCGCAGACATACACTCCCCTGTTCATCACCAGCATGGACAGCGCCAGGATTTTTTTTCTACCGGTGCTAAGGAAGGGCTTGACCAATACCTGAGGGTGCTAAGAAAATAATAGATTTTCATGATCGGTAACTTTATAAAGAGGTTCTCGTTTTTCAATAAAAGCAGCTATATGATACACAGCACAAGCATATTCGAGTATTTTTTAATTGAATTTGGCCAAAGAATATTCAATAAAATAACTAGCACCAGACAGCGACGATGCGCCTGCCAATAACCAGACAATACCCAAAATGCGACAGATGTATTTATTCTATAGCACTTAATGAAAACGAAAAACTGTGCATTGGCAATATTGTCTTTGATCACAACATCATAGAGATGAAATAACAGTAAAATTAATAAGGCTACAAAATGCAGCCGCAACGAGAACAGCTCACAACATAGGCTACGGTCAAAAATAGAACTAATAGCCACAGCGAGACGAAACAACAAACACCCTGTGCCTGTTAGATGGGCAAGGCACACACTTTAACAACATAAAATGAACATGCTCATCCCAATTTTGGTGATTATATTTCTACTGCAAACAAAAATACATGTCACGTCCCGCTGTGCATTCGTTACAGTGTAACAGATTAAATCTCACATCATCACATCAAATGTATCGCAACGTCAGGGGGAAACTCACCACAGTTGTTTTATAAGAGGACAATGTGTCTGTTGCTTGGTTAAGTGCAAATGAGTCTATAATCTTCTGGACATCCAAGGCCTCGGTTCGTTCTGCGTGTATGGACAGGCAGGCCAAGTTGCTAAGTCGAGGGTTTGCCATCCTGTTCCTCAGGTAGGTTTTTACGCGCTGCATGCAGGAAAAAACTGCGCTCACATGAAGCGGAGGTTACAGGCAGTGTAACAGATATGCGGAAAGGTTTATATATGTCCTCAAATGAGTCTTTGAAAGGTTTAAGCATGGACAGAAATTCCAGGGTGCTGTTGACTGCTTCACCTTGTTCTTTTTTTCTCTCCAAGAGACGGCGCATTTGGTGCACCTCAGCCAGCAGGTTGTCCTTTTTGATCCCATACAACTGTGCCATGGGCTCAAGGCTCTCTTTTTCAAGGAATGTGGCATTTTGCGGGTTGAGGGCTGACGTGCCCATTAGAACTGCGCCTGCTTCTGTTGAAAAACATTGTGTCATTTCATTCACTAGTCGGTCAATAACAGGGTAGAATGAGGATTCTCTGAGTTCATCTGGAGAGGACATGGATGGATGTTTTGTTTGAGTTTGAGCTTTAGCTACATAGTCCTGCAGGTGGTGAGGCTGTTGGGATTGTCTCTTTTCATGTGGGAGCTGCGGTGGTTTTAAGACACCGACGGTGGCGCACAGGGCCTCTGCCTCGCTCCATATGGCTCTCCAAGAGTCCTCTGTGCGCTTTTCTTTTAGGCCCACGATTACAAAGTGTGCGAGGTCAGTGGCAGTCTCCAGCAAAAGATCGGGGGACTGTAGAGTGTCAGACATGAACTTTGCTGTACGAAAAAGATCCTCAAACAGAATGAGGTGGAGGATGAATTCAGCATCAATGAGTGAGAGTAATGACCGCGCGTCAGTGGCTCTGCGTGGATTTGGTTGCGCTTTAATGTCATTTAAGGTTGCAATGATGGCGGGTAAGGTTTTTTGCACTGCCCACAGGGAATAGTACTGGCAGGACCAGCGTGTGTCAGACAGTTTTTTAAGTTCAAGTGGCTGCTGAGAAGGCTCAATTTCCCTTTGCTTTTTAATGAAATGGGCATGGACAAAGGAGCCTGAGAAAAACTTGTACATGTCTTGCACAATAACAAAAAATCCCGGCTGCCTTCACGTTTCTGACACAGTCCACCAAAACAAGATTGAGGCGGAGTGCATGACAATGAATGTATATTGCCTGTGGGACCTCTTCTCTGAATTTCTCCTGGACTCCGTTGTGAACCCAAGACATTACGGCAGCGCCGTTGTAGCACTGAGCAATACAGATCAATGTTACATTTACTGAGTGTGTAGCGAAAAGTGACTGTGCATCTAAACCATCGGCTGGTGTGAAATGGAGAAATTCTTCCACAACTTTTTCATTTTTCAGGTAGCGCACCACGACAGACACTTGTTCTGTTTTACTCAGGTCCTCACTTTCATCAACCATCAAGGCAAATAATTCAGCATTTTGTATTTCACCACTTATCTGATCTCTAATCATATTTGCCATGATGCCCAGGATTTCATTCTGTATATCATGATGCGTGTACTTCGCATTTCTTGGATTATCTGATACTTTCTGTGCAACTGTTTTGTCAAATTTCCCTATGATCTGTAAAAGTTCGAGGAAATTTCCCTGGTTGACAGCCGCGTCATCCTCTGTGTCTCCTCTCTGTGAAAGTCCCTGGTATGCAGTGAAACGCAGTGATTCCACAACTGCTCTCATATACTCTCTATTCTCTCTGACAATTTTTGCATGTGCATCACTCAGAGCATTGCATATTGTTGAGCCAGACTCCTTCTGAATAGTCCAGTCATTCCACGCTGCCATAGCATATTTATGATCCACACTAGCATTGTGTGTCTTGAATGAACTTGTTGCTTTCTTCCAATTCTGGTAGCCATCATGAATAAATGCTGCCTTCTCTCCGTGGTTTCCTGGGCGTTGAAAGTGGCGGCAGGCAAAGCAGAAAACAAGATCCCTTGAAATAGAATATTCCAGCCATTTGTAATCGTCATACCATCGACGATTGAAGTAGCAATCCCGGTGTCCAACTTTCGTGGCCGGATAACGCCGGAGAAGAGGCCGCCTTGGTTCATCAACAGGTGACTGGCTTAGATCAGAGGCAGCAGTAGTACCTGTGTCAGCAGCAGTGCAGGTAGGGCCCGTAGAGCAGCTTGCAGTGATGGACTGCACTGGTGCTGCTTCATATTCTGGCTCAGCAGTTCCTCCCCCAGAACCATTTTTCGATTTATCTCCTCCTTCTTCATCTTCTTCTACCATTCTTTTTTCTTTATAACAAAACGATCCATATTGCAGGCAGCCGACTAGCTTGCCAGCCTAGCCGAACGCACGTGTATCTATGGTGACAAAACACGCGCCCCTGTCCCCTCACACACACTACACACTGTAGAGGGCTACACTTAGCAATGGGAAACAGACAAGGGGGGATGGATTGGAACTCGTGAACTTTTTAATGTTTTTTTTTTACTTAAAATATGTATCAAAATATATAATGAAATGATTGAAATCATTTTTTAACTTAATATACATGTATCATGATATGAAATAAAATTCAGGAGGGGCTTAACTGGGGCTACACAGATTTTTGATGGGGCTATAGCACCCCCCAGCCCCGGTTTGGAGCTGTCCATGATCACCAGAAACATCCTGATTACCATCAACAATCACTGAAAACTGAACAACAGGGAGAAACCTAATTTTGGGTGCAATGCCTTGAATTACGTTATTCACTATGATGTTCAGAATTTCATTCTGGGATTTGGAGCTTGTGTACACTGTATTGCGCTCTGTTAACCACTTTTGCAACTTTTGGCCATCATTTTCTGCCCAAAGTTTCAATAGTTGATATAGATTACCACACTCAGTAGTATGGCCTCTTATGGCTAGTCCCTGTCTTGCAACAAGACGCACAGAACTAACAATTTTCTTGAAGCAATGTCTTGCTTCTCCCTGCTGTTTACTCCATGTGCTGGATTAGTGGTGCAAAAAGTTGATATGCACTATATGCAGTGCAAAGGGGTGCCTCGCTAGAGGGGGCGCCAGCGATGGTTGGGGGGGGGTTATTTAGTTTTTCTGTCGTGACTTTGCTCATTCGTTTTCCGAATTCAGCAAGCGTGGATTGGCGGGGTGAGCTCTCGGTAGCATTAGCCGCACCTCTAACAGTGGAACTTGTCCGAACATGTTTCGCATTTAAATGATACCGCAGGCTGGAGCTGCTTCGGTGATACGAAAATTATTTTTTACACAAGGTACAAATAACTGCGTTCTTGTTAATAGTCCCGTCTTTATTCTTTTTATAAATAAACTTGCTGTCCAAAGGTCCCAGTAGGCTTGCCTCGCTCTCCTGTGTCGCGTTCATGTCTGCTGTCACCTGGCTTTTGATTGGTGGTGCTGGAAGTAGCCTACGGGTCACTCAATGGGCCAAATTTAAGACATTTGCGCCTTGACTTCCCAGTCATGATTAATTGCGTTAATTTTTATAGTGTGTTAATTTGCATCGTAATTAATTCATCTAATTAACGCGTTAAACTGACACCCCTAATTTTAATATATAAAATTTCCATCCCAATTTTTCTGATCGGAACAAAAATTCAACCCCTCCTTTCATGTTCTGCCCTCTGGTGTCAGAAATCAAAAAGCAGAATTTATAATACATCCAACAAGGCAAAACTATTATATGAACAGTGCACACCCAAGTCGTCTTCTCTTACTTAAGCTCAGGTCTAATGACCAGTTAGCAAATATTTCTGTAATCAAGACCAAAGTGGGTGACCTGACATCTGACCCTAAGAGGATTAATAATACCTTCACAGATTTTTTATTCAGAGTTGTACAAATCAGAACTTACTCTTGACTAAAAAGCATGGAGCGACTTTCTTGAAACGCTTAATTTACAGAAATTGCCTCCAGAGGCTAAGAGTATTTTAGAAGCACCTTTTACTTTGGAGGAATTAGAAAAGGCAATAAAAAATCGGAACAAAAGCAGATCTCCAGGTTTGGTATTCAGAATTTTAGTATTCAGAATTGAGTTTTAGTCCCAGCTTGTCCTGTTGTTGCTCTATATGTTTAATTTTTCAATCTTGAAAGGCTCTTTTTCCCTCAGTCTAAATACTGCTCTTATTTATCTCCTTTAAAGAAGGATGAATCTCCCCCCGATTGCTTGTCTTATAGACCTTTGAGTCTTCTTAATTCTGAAATCAAACTTTTTGCAAAGGTTCTGGCAACCCGTTACATTAATTACTCACCTTTTTTGATTCATCATGACCAAACTGGCTTTATCAAATCTCCATCATCATCTGATAATGTTTGTTGCCCTCTTCATGTTATAGATTTAGCTTCAAGATCAAATGATGATGAGGCCATTCTCTGGCTTTATGCCGAGAAGGCGTTTGATTGATTGGAGTGGAACTATCTCTGGGCCGTGCTCCAACATTTGGGTTTCAGTGACGGCTTCATTTCTATGGTAAAACCGTTGTATAACAACCCAGCTGCAGTGGTGCTAGCTGGCAGAACCTGTTCATCTAGGTTTCCTGTTTCTAGATCTTCTTGCCAGGGCTGTCACCTTTCTCCTCTTCTGTTTGTCCAATCTTTAGAGAATGTTGCTTAATCTATTCGACAGTCAGAAGTTCAAGAGCCACTGACACAATGCAACATTAAGCATCACATCTCTCTGTATGCAGATGATGTCTTAATCTCTTTGAAAAACCCATCTACATCAATTGCACATTTACTTAATATCTTTATGAATTTTGGCAGACCATCAGGCTGCAACATAAATTGGGAAAAATCGTCTTTATTGCCTCTTGGGGAACCAAATACGCAGCTATTCAGTTTCAACATCCCTATTGTCAATAACTTTAAATATTTAGGGGTTTACATTTTCCCTCGACTAGATACTACAACTGTAAATAATTACAATAAGACACTAAATGAAATCCAGGAAGAATTATTGAGATGGGGAAAACTCCCTACCTCCTTTCAGTCCAGGTTGTCTGTGGTGAAGATGAACATAAAGCCACGCATTAATTTCATTAGCTCACTGATTCCTCCAGCACCCCCATGTAGTTTTTGGAAGAAGCTACACTCAATCAACATTTTATACCTTTGGAAAAGGAGAAAACAGGATCAAAGTCTCCACTTTGCAAAGGCATAAATCAGCAGGAGGCGTTTATCTGCCCAATTTTGAATGGTATTCATGGTGCTTCACTCTACGTCCACCCACAGTCTGGGTCTAACACGGACTCTAGAGGATCATGGCGTCCAATTGAAGAACAATGAATAAATCCTCATAATTTGAATAATCTGATTCTTTCTAACAACCCACAGAAAACAGTGAGATATTATTTTGGACCAATTATCTCACATATATTAACTGTTTGGCACAAAGTTAATCTGTTAGCTAAGATTCCCAATAAACTTTACCATCAATCACCACTTTTTCATAATTATTTGCTCTTAATAAACCAAGAAACCTATTATTTTTCCACGATGGAAGGGCAGAGGTATTCATAACATTCAAGATATCATAGGTAATCAAGGTCTTGGTGAATTCCATGATTTACAGAGCTCCTACAACCTGCCAGGCACCTCTTTCTTCTTTATTTACAGCTCCAGGCAGCAGTGCATGCTTACACAGTACCATGGGCACAAATATGGAAAATCAACCTTAGTTGGCTTAAAACATGATGACAGTGTTACATGCCTTTATAACTATATGACTAAGGCTTCATACAAATCTCTGATGCTGGATAGCCTGTGGAGAAGAGTCATGGAGAGTTAGAGATCCTGGTCTCACCTCTGAGCTCTGGTCTGGCTCTCCTGGTCCCCACACAGAGCGCTTTTAGCGGGAGGGGCTCCCTCCTCTCTGTCCTCACACTGATTCATAGCAGAGCCTCCACCTACACACAAACACAACATGTTCATTCATTACTTCAGGATTTACACCACAGGACACACACTGCTCTCTAACACACTCAGTACTTTTACATGCAGGTTCTGTCTTCAGTCCTGTTTACTGCTGTTGGATCCTGAGAGAAACAGTTCATGACTCCACAATAAATGGTCGGATTGTTTTTCAAAAGATACAAGACAAGGTCACAATAATTTCTGACAGATGTAAATGTATGATCCAGATCCTGGCAAAATTCTGGATTCCAAGATCCAGAATATGAAACATGTACTGGGTCATCATAATTTTCAACACTGTCAGGAAACAAATTATCATACAAACCTGCAACTAACACCAAATTGTAGCAGACAGTCTGTTGAAAGGGAGTATAACATTAAAGTAGGACGAAAGTGTTGGTGACAATCACAATGTGCTTGAAGGAGGTTTGCACTCACTGAGCGCTTTTCTAGTTTAAAAAGTGGCGCTACAGATGCATATTTGGTTGAAGGTAGTCAGCAGATCCAGAATACTGACGTGTCTGAATACTAAATGTAAATTTCGTATCGTGTTTGTTGTTACAAGAATTTCAAAGTTATTGTTTGCTAGCTGAAGTGTGAGTAGATATTTTTATGATAGTAGATTTCTTCCGCAGGACTGGAACAGTGTGGCTGTCAAGAGACATCAAATATCTCAAATAATTGATAATATGCAATCTGGTTTCCTGTGTGGAAGAGCTATACACAGCAACAACATAAGACTAGTCTTGGATTTGATAGATTACACTCATCCATCCATAGACACTGGGTTTATTGTATTCCTGGGTTTCTAGAAAGTGTTTGATTCAGTGGAGCATCCTTTCATTGTTGAAACTTTAAAGAACTTTAGATTTGGTCCAAACTGATTTAATTCAAATTTTATACAAGGATACCAACGGTTGTGTAGCTTTGGAACATGGTACCTGTCCAAGATTCACAGTCAGAAGAGGCATTAGACAGGGTTGTAACAGCTCTCCTCTTATATTCATACTGGTTGTAAAAAATACTATCCATTATGGAAAAAAGTGAAGAGGAAGGTATTAACACTATGTGACATGTTTTGGATCATTGCAAGTCAATTTCGTTGTACTTGATGCAATGACAAATTAAGTTCTATTCTATTCTAAGTTGTTGTGTTTGGAAGCTCAGATTAAAAAGGAAATATGGGCCGTTACACATCCAATGGATGAATAAGGTGAATTTCTAAACCACAGAGAATTTTCCAACAAATACAGTATGCAATGAAAGAATATGAAAAAGTGATAAAGTCATCCCACTTCCTATTAAAAAAAAAATGATTTCACAAACTTTAATGTACTCATATGAGCTGTTTGAATTGATACCACTCTCTAATGAAGGTGTTACCTGTGTAGCAAACAGTTTACAAATAAGTTCACAAGAACTACTTTATCTACACATCTTTTTTTATCCCACTCATCTGAAAAGAAGATATGTTCTACAAGAATTTGCAGATTAAGAAGCAAAGAAAATAAGAAAAACATTATTTTTTTGGTCTCACCACTTTGTTCATATGAAATTTTATTTTGGTAACAAAGTGTGTGGATTTTGTGAGAGGGATATTGGAACTGTAGAGCATCTTTTCTTTCAGTGTAAAATTGTACATGGTTTCTGGTTTGCAGTTTAGAAGTTGCTTAGCTCTAAGGATGTTGATTTGTAACATTTATTGTGTTTGGAAATCATTTCAGTAAGAGCTGCAGATATATGGAGATCAAACCTGATATTGATAAATGAAAAAATGAACTGAAACAGTTCGCAAAATCCCTCCAATGCATTCAGGAGAACAATGCTCAATGACTTAGTGGACTTAAGTCCACTAAGTCTAATTAATCTAGTTAGACTCTCACAATGTGTTCACAGTGTTATATTTCTGTTGTTGTTTTCAGACTGTATCGGCACCCGAAATGGACTTTGTCGAGAGATTTTTTACCTTGTTGTTTTTATTCAGAATATGTTGTAAAAGGTTTAAAAAAAGAGTCGTGTCTTGCCTGTCGCTGCCCCGTACGTCACTCACAGTGCGACAGTTCAACACTGGTGACGTATTTTATGTCAAAAAGTCACGAGCTACAGATTATCATTGAAGCTGATTTTATTCATATCCCACATTTATTTTTCGGCATTACTAGGATTAAAAAGCACGAGATGGCAGCAAATAAAGATAGGTAATTAAAATCTGCAGGTAAGGCTGAACATGTAGCTCTGGGGTCCCCTGTTGGGGGCATTCTGTGCATTCACGTAGTCGCCATTTACAAAGAAAAGGCAGAGTCCAATAAACAAAACACCACATAATATCATTTCCCTAATTTCTCTGAATTTTCAAGTTTTGAATTTTTTGTCTCCCCGAAATTAAAAAAATGAAATAAAATGAAAAATAAGCGAATGAAAATGGAGAAACAAAAAGAAGACATTCGCCCTAAATTGTGTTATTCTGAGGACATCTGGGAAAAACTGTTTTCTTTTTCATGAAAAATTGCATACATGTTTTTTCAATTAGATTACATGTACCCAATTGTCATAAGTAGCCCTAATTCATGAATTTATGTACTGACGGGTTATTATAAAATCAATATTTTTTTAGGACGTGCCATGGCTGCTTGGTAACCACGTTCGCCTGATATGAATCAATCTTTTGATCGGACAGATATTTCACGGCTCTCACGGAAAACTTTTACAAACTTACTATTTCTGTGCAGAAAAAACTTCTTCAGTCTATTTTCATCCAACAGGAACTCAACTAAAGACCAACTAAAGCACATATTCAAATTAAAGTGAGAATTTTGCACTTTTTCCCTCGAACTTTTCAGCATTCGGCTGAGTCTGAACCCTCATCGTCGATGTAAGCTTGTTTCTTACTTTAGCTACTAAGCAAAATAATTACAACAGACTAAATCAAGAAACACAAAGCTACTTTAGGGCTCTGATGAAACAAAAGAAAATGATTTCGGACTTATTTTTGTACAATATTTGTCTTCAGTAGTCTGCATTAGCCAAGCTAACCTTTACTTCGTGTTATGTTGTCACATTAAGACATTTTCCAGATTTAATCACAGTAAAGAAGGAAACAGGTCACAATTAAAAATTAAAAACAATTTGTTTCATAAATTAAACCACATAAAGGAATACATTTGATGTGATTTACAGAAAATTTTTGACCACATATTTCGATCTCTGTCCTGATGTTTGTTCTCGGTTCCTACAGACCTTTGCTTCGTTTTCACTTTAACAATTATATTTTAACATGTTTTAAGATGTTGACACAGCGTTCCTCATGCCTTTATCATTTTCATGAATTGAAATCAGGTGTGATTTTAAAAATGAATGTTGTTTGAATGTTGGATGACCAGTTAAGCGTTTAAGACACGACTGAGTCTGTTTACATGCTACATGTTTTATTCACTAGCTAATATTTGTCATTGGCTGTTTCATGAAAGTAAAAACAATGACATTTAATCCATGCTTAGGCCATAAAGTACTTGAAATGCCTGAAATATCTTCCAATAGATTGTTTATAGTTTAATAATAATAATAATAATAATAATAATAATAATAATAATAATAATAATAATAATACATTTTATTTATAGAGCGCTTTTCAAGTTCTCAAAGACGCTTTACAAGGTAAAAGCAGTATAAAAAAACAAGTTTAAAAACAGATACAAAAACAATGAGATAACAGAAAAAGAAAGATGTATAGAAAAGAAGACGAGACAAAAACAATTCAAAGGTGTAGAGTAAAAGCAAGTTCAGTTACCGGGGGTTGTTAAATCAAAAGCTATGCGAAACAGGTGAGTTTTGAGTTTTGTTTTGAAGGCGGTGAGGTCAGCAGTATCATGGAGGTGTTGTGGGAGTGAGTTCCAAAGGGAGGGGGCAGCAACAGAGAAGGCTCTGTCCCCCCAGGTTCGGTGCTTGGTCCTAGGGACGGTGAGGAGGTTTGCTACTGAGGAACGGAGGGTGCAGGAAGGGGTGTAGGGGTGGAGCATGTCAGTAAGGTATGGAGGGGCCTGGTTATGGAGTGCTTTGTGAGTGAGAAGGAGGATTTTAAACTGGATACGGTAATAGTTCATATCTCAAATTATTCTTCATAATAATTCAATTAGAGTGATTTTTTTATCAAGTCAGTAAGAAGTTTGACTCCAAGCTTGACACAAAAATCTGTAGTCAGTGTAATCTTAAAGAACTTTAACAGTTATATTTGAGGATAATTGTTGACACATATGTATCTGATACTTATTGTTTGTCAGGGCTGACGCTGCTCATCAGCTGCTTCTGTATGAAACTGTTGTTACAGAACAATGTTGCACTTTAAGACACAAGCTTTAGTGGAAATACTCTCTATCTTTAACTTGTGTTACACTCAGACTGTCTGTTTTTAATAGAGTATGTCTGCACCAGAGTGCAGTGTTGATGTTTTAATTCAGTCTGTGAAGCAGTGGTCAGAAGTTTGTTTTTCTGTTTCCCTGAAGATGAAGCAGCGCTTTACTTGGATCTCCATCCTTGTTGAGGACCCCAGCCGGACCAGGATCCCACGGCTCATCCTCCGGGGAGTCCCACTACCCACCACCAGCAGCGTTTCTCCATCTGTCTCTCTCCACAGCTCCATCACCGGATCAGCAGCAACACCTCCCTCCCGCTCCCTGGGTGTGGCTTTTAAAGAGCTCTGCTGAGAGACACTAGGGGCACTTGGAGCGCTTGTGGAAGCCCGTCCCCCTAAAAGACGGAGGACTCAAAACCACCCTCCCCAACCACTATTTCATTTAAAGTGTGGCAACCAGAGACTTTTTTGACCCCAAGTCAGGCTCATGTAGGGAACCACACAGAGACAGCTGTGGAACCCAGGGAGGTTCTTACAAGGCAGGCCCCCAGAAAGACTTTGAAAGCCTGGAGGGCTCTGCAGGTACGCCCTCCTGAAGCAGCTCGGGTCCTCAGTGCTGCTCCTCAGGTATGCCCTCCTAAAACGGCTCTAGTCCCCAGTGCTGCTCCACAGCTGCGTCCTCCTAAACCCGCTGGGTTGGGTTTTGGGACAGAAATCTGAGAAACTTTTTCAAACAAACGGAGAAGTTCACATCGTCTGGTTCTATCTCTGACCAGGGTCAGACCGAGAAAGAGTCGACTTGGACTCCACGATTTTTCACTGTGAAATGATTTTTACTGATGGCGGGAATGACTCCGTTTTACAGGGACAAGTTGTGAATGTGTAAGCAGTTAGTGTAGGGGTTTTAAAACACGTTTATTCTGGTTTCAGGACATTAAAAATACAAAAAATTAGCAATGAATGATTAGCAAAGAACATGGAATCATCCATTCTTTGATTAAATGTTTAAAATGTCTGTCGTCGCCATGGAGACGATGAAAACATGAACCTGTTGAGACCAGGACACGCCTTTTTAACCGCAGCAGGGCACGTTTGTCTGTGTGGATGTGATATACACTTTGAGGCTTAAGCTTTTTAATCAGGAGCTGATTCTTACACTGAGCTGTTAGTGACAAAGTTGATGAATTTATATGCAGCTGTGTGTGTGTGTGTGTGTGTGTGTGTGTGTGTGTGTGTGTGTGTGTGTGTGTGTGTGTGTGTGTGTGTCTTTTTCTTACTCAGATTGTCCCTCAGCTTCAACAAATGTTTAGTCTTTAAAGAGAAAGTTCAAATTTCCAGCCGTGTTCTCAGACGTTGTGACTTTTTCTCTCCAGACGAGAACTTCATCATCGAGCGTCCTGAGGAAAACCTCGTCCCTGATGTCAACATTGCTGTGGAAGACCACCCAGGTGACCTGGATCCAAACTACGTCTCCTCCTATGATAATGATGATGATGATGTTGTTTTTGGAGATGAAGCTGCAGGGGGTCCCCCTCCCTTCATCAACAATGACGACATCCTGCAGCTGCCCGACATCGACCCGCTGCCTGAAGTGGACAGGTGGGCGTTTGATGTCATCCTGCAGAGGTTTGAGTTGCAGCTGCCTGACGTTGACTTTGGTGAGGATGAAGAGGGTGAAGATTCAGACTATGGCTCCATGTCTGAGGATGAAGAGGAGGAAGAGGAGGATGACTTCAGAGCTCATAGCCCCCTCATGCAGGAGATCCCAGCTGCTCCTCCTGTGGATCTTCCTGTCAATCCTCCTGCTGGTCCTCCTGATCTGGCTGGTCCTCCTGATCTGGATGGTCCTCCTGTCCTTCCTCCATCAGGTCCTCCAGGTCCACCATCTGTCCCTCAGAGTCCAGAAGAGTGTGCCCCCTCCACCTCTGGCCTGGGGTCCTTGAAGAGGCACAGGGAGGAGAGCAGCCCGGAGCAGGTAGGTGTGAAGAGAGCGCAGACGGCTGGAGAAGACAACCCCGAGGATCCAGCTCCTTCAACCTCAGGCCTCAGCTCCGGCTCCAACAGGAGGTTCTGGCACCATCCTTTTCAGTCCACGGGATGGACTGACGACAGCGACTCTGACTGAGACAGAGAGCCTGTTCACTGAGGAAGGGGAAGTATACACACACACAAAGGCACAAACACTCATAACAAAAAATCTCAGTTGTTGTTGATGTTTGGATGAAATGTTGATGCTTGTGCAGGAGGTGAGTATGGGTTCATGTCAGTGTTTGAAATCTTCCTCACATTTGAATGAAAAGAGATTGTTTTTCGTACTCTTCTTTTTTTCTCCTGAAGTGAAGCAGACAAAGGTAAGTTAACACTCAGTAACAACATGAGCTGCTGCTGCTAACTTCACAGTGTCAAGCTGTCATGTTTGTGTAGTGAGATATTTGTAGGTGGTAGAGAGGTAAGGTATGATTACTAATACAAATAAAAACCCACACAGACTCTAACATCTTGTGAAAATAACTCCAATAATGATTGAAAACGTCACCATGTATCTAACTCTGTTAACTCACTCTCTTGTTGTGCACCAGGAGAAAGGATGAGGACCAATCAGAGCAGACCAAGGAAGGATGAGCTCAGGACCAGACGCAGAGCGGTGTTAGCTTTTCTTTGAATGCGCTCAGTAAGTGATTATCATTTCACTTTTTAATATCAGATTCTCTCACACCTCCTCCAGGAAAAGAGAGTTTTAAAGTTGTGCTCAAACGTTTCCTCACTTGTTTTTCTTTTGCAGCTCAGAGAGGACGTAACCAACGGATCATCACAAGTAAACCACTGACCCCCTGACACCGCTGTCTTCAGCCGCCAGCCCAGAGGAGGAGGAGCGCCCCCACCAGACCAGCCCAGAGGAGGAGGAGTGCCCCCACCAGACCAGCCCAGAGGACGCTGTTAGCTTCTTCTTCCTCTGAGCTGGAGGGTTTGGGACGCTCCTCACTTACCACAGATCTTGTTGAGAGCCTGGATTGAAAATGCTGATAAGCCTTTCATTTGTTTCTGTTTTCATGTTTTACAAACCACTAACAGCCTTTGAATATAAAAAAAGAAACATTTATTTTCTTTGAACTCATTCATATTTTTTCCTAAAGCATTACAGAGTGTTTTCAGAAAACTGATCCTACATCAAAACATCTTGAATAAATGAACAGAGCTTAAGTTCATGGTTTATGGGATAGTTGTTTTTCTTAATCCTCATAAAAGGCTGTCACAGGTTGAGACACTGTCGTGTTTGAGATGCTGAAGTATCACACAGTTAAAGAGTGTCACATGAATAGTGGTCATGTATTGTTTGGAAAGTGAGATTTTCTGTGAAGCAGCATTTTAAAGTGTGTTTCTTGAACCATCAGCACAAAATGATGTTTAGAAACAGTGAAGTGAACTTTTAGGGAGCAGCCATTGATTTGGGAATGTCTGTGCAGAGAAGCTTGTTATTACAGGCCTAAATAGGGACTCAGTCCATTGCAATGAGTAAAAATGGCTGCACTCAAAAAGAATTGATTGGATGAATGTGATTTCATGGTGGTCCTTACATTTCAAGAGAAATCATTGTATCTTGACTGTGTTATCTGAACAGTCTAAACATCAGGAGGTGGAACTTCATTTTCAGCTTTCATTGAATTGATGAACTTAAACTAAGTTTAGTCTACATTTTGAAAACACACAGCCTGTTATATTAATGTCCCAGTTGTTGGTCCAACAAGAGTTGTGTTTGTTGCCTGTAGCAGCAGTAAGTGATTACATCACCAAAGTACCAGGGTACCCCAGCTGTCACAGGGCAAGAGAGTCCACCCTGAACAGGTCTCCAGTCTATTACAGAGCTACCAGGTAGAGACAGACAACCATTCACACACACTCACGCACGCCTAGGGGCGTTTGGAGCGATCAATCCACCCGATGAGCATGTTTTTTGGACAGTGGGAGGAAGCCAGACAGAACCTGCGTCTGCACAGGCAGGGAATTAAACCAGGAACAGCTCCAACCACTGCACCACTGTGCAGACAGGACATTACATTCATCTTTTTATATTTGTCTCTTACAGTCCACTTAGCTTGTTGATGTAGATTGTGAACAATTAGGTAAAAAAAAACAAAAGAAAAAAACAAAGTTGTATTAAAAATGTTCACGTTGTACTGTAACTTTTGTAACAAACTATGGACCAAAAAAAAAAAAACGAGTAGAAAAATCTGTGTAAAAAATACAAAAAAAAAAAAGACAAAGAAAAAAACGTAAAAAAAAAAAAAAAAAAAAAAGTAACTCCGCCATCGTGTCCCTTTTGGGTCACTTTGCTGGTCCCAAGCCCGGATGAAGGAGGAGGGTAATTATTTTGATATTTTATGATACTATGAGGAGGATCTGTTTAAACTGGACTGCAGCGACACCTTTTGGCCTGAGGCCTCACACACACTGTCATAAAAATGTGTCTGTTAACAACAAGACGTGTTTGTTTTAGAAATAAATGGAGATCAGGTCTTGATTTTATAAGTCATTTTCTTTTCTTTCTGTTTCTTTGTCTTACAGGAAACAACACAACAAGATAAGATATTTATCAACGTGGAGTAAATGAATCCAGTCCTGCTCGACCCGGCTCGATTAGGAAGAAGTAGCCTTTAGGAATAACCTGTTCTGGTTCTGATAATCTCATTTTTAAATGTGGATTATAATCACGCATATATCTAGAAACGAGACTTTTTATAAGATCTCTTTAAACTACTCACAGCCCCTTTAAGAAACAAGGCAACATAAAATATGCCTCTTTTTCCCATAGTTGTAGCTGTTGATGAGGGTTTAACATTTGTGTTCTCATATCATATTGTAGTGTATCATATTTTTATCCTAATTTTTCAGTTTGACCAAGGTACGTTTTATCAGTCTATTTCCTGGGTATAAAAGACACAAGCAGAAACAAGAAATGAAGCAAAAATAAAAAATAAAAAAATAATAAAACAGAAATCGGCTTGTTTTTTCATTATTGTGTTTTGCGCAAAAAAAGAAGAAGAAGAAGAAGAAAACGAAACCACCTGTTTCTGTTTTTTTTTTTTTGTTTCTTTGTTTTCAGACAAAAAAAAAAGAAAACTTCATATTTCATTTTGTTAGTGAGCGGGGCTTTGAAGCGCGACAGTGCTGTGCCCTTCATAACAAAAGTCTCTCTGTCAGGCATGGAGGACAGGACTTTCAGTGCATTGCCTGCATTTAATCCAAATCAACACACACACACACACACACACACACACACACACACACACACACACACACACACACACACACACACACACACACACACACACACACACACACACACCCATAGGCCCATATATCCTATCTGAGTCAGCACTGACCTACATTGATGTTTTCATCAGTTTTGCGATATTTAAAATGCTCCTTTAAATACTGAATAAATAGGAACATCTTGTCAAAAACAACTATAAAAAACTAAAAATGAACTATAAATATTGGACTACACTGATTGGGCTAGAATTTTTGCTGGATTGATGTCACTATGCTGTAGTAAGTATCTGGCGTAGCGGAAGTTAATCTTGCTTATTTCACAAAGGTCATCTCTGAACGAAGTAGTAACGCTCATGAATCGCATTAGTTTCAGGTACAGTTTTGTTACATAGTATGTTATTCAAGAATAGAGTATAAACACATAATGCCTACTATCTGTAAGTTACAAATAGTAAGTGGGGGGCTTTCATTGGCATGTGCAGCATCTATGCTTTGCCAGCAGAGGTCGTACTTCACTAACAACTTTATAGGATGTTCAAATGGTGCCCGTGTTTAGTTTGAAGGACTGAGCTGTTTTATGCATTCACGCCGGTTGTGATCAAGTAATGCTGTCTGTTTGTCATATAGAAGATCGGATTTTTATCTCTGTATTGTTTAATTGAAAATATTACATTTTAATCCATTGTTATATTGCAGTGCTGTTAGTTAAAACAGGCTTGATTGTTAGCTATACATCCAATAACCTCACCAGGTGATTAATGTTTACATCTGTATGTTTGGGTTAAAGTTTTTACCACACGCATTTCAACTTAAAGCATCATCAGATGAAAAGCCACTCTATGATTCAATAGTGGAACAAATCAGAGCAGGGTCAGTGGCGGGGCAAATGACTGGGTCCTGTTAAAGTCCATCAAGTGGACATAAAGTAAAGCAAACCATGAGAACAACAAAAACATGAGGCCATGGTCAATAATGATAAAACAACACAAGGCAGTTCAGCACCATGGGGAGCGACCGCATCATTATGACACCCACTTGATATGTTGGGGAGTGTCCATGTTCTGGACGGGAGCGGCTGGTTTCAGTGGATTTTCATAAACAACAGTGTTTAATGAGTAATCCATTATAATCAGGAATTCATTCATGGCCTTCATTCTTGGACTTACAAATGGCATAGTCGCTCTCCGTGGTGCTGAAGCTTTTAAGCCCCACTATTGCGGGCATGCGGATATTGTTAAATTATGTTATTATGAGCTTTATTATTTGTGTTGATAGAAGACTTTTATAAACCCTGAAGGTCTCTGTCTCAAACTAAAGTTAAATCTCAAATCATGACACAGATCTCACTGTGTCTCTGTTTTTAATAACAGCTGTAGAAATAGAGAAATAGTTTTAAACACTGAGAACCTCAGATTAAACCTTTGGTTTCAATGAAAGTATCAGCAGAATGAGCCTTCAACAAAAGAGCACCATAAGTGCCAAGAAACAGAGGTCTGAAGTGATGACACACGAGTCACTCTGGTTTTAAAGAATCACATGATCAGTCCACACAGCTGGCCAACTGCCTGCTCACATACAAATATTCAGTCAGCACCTTTCAACCTTAAAGAAATCCATATCTACAAATATCTGTTGGACAGGGAATTTATCTTGGCTTAAGTTGTCTTTGTGAAACAGAGTGAATCCTTCTTTTCTGTCCCTCTGTTTCCTGGAGGCCTCTGGGCTGGGTGGCATCACGTCTTAAAACAACTCAACAATTACCTCCAGTTGGTTGAAATGTTTAATTCTTCATGAGCCAGAGCTAGAGGACAACACATGGAACAGCAACAACACCTGGATAAATGTGTGTCTTTACATAAATACTATTAGATAAGAAACAATGACACATGATACAGTGGAGTTAAATCAGTGAGACGCGTTGTCAGATCATCATTCAGTTCATCACAACTGTTTCACACCTAACAGGATTCATTCAAAGCAGTAACATTTGGGTTAGATATAAACATATGAGCTAAAATCTGTACAAAGCTAACAAATATTAATCATCTCAAGGTCAGCCAAAAAATTCTCTGATCTGATGCTGTCAGTATTTTTACCCCAACCTCACAAAATCATAGAAACAGGAGAAGTATTGTGATGACATCTAACAGCTGTGAGGTGCAGACAGAAAGTCAACAAAAAGTTAAACTTAGAAAACACCAGAATCCAAGACAAAGCTGAACCCATTTTACTGGTTTAAGCGCTTTCATGAAAAAATCTTTCTGTGTAAACCATTTTTCAACACCAACATTAAAACAAAGGACTTCTTGTTTGCTCAGAAGGTAACTCCAGCTGTGTGTGTCACCACACTCTGAGCAGAGAAAGGGTTTCTAACCAATGTTTGGAGGAAGTTGACCAAAGTTCTGGTGTCTCCTTTTAATCTTCTTCACTAGTTTCAGTCTCAGGTTCAGGCTCAGGCTCTGAAGAGTCTTCAGTCTTAATCACAATCTCTAGTTGTAAAGGGTTTTCTGGATCTGAGTCCAGAGCTGGTTGTGCCCCTCCACAGCTCTCACTGTCAGCTCCTGTTCCTGCCTCTCTGGTCTCCTCCTCCGTTTGGTTTTGATGATGCTCAGAAGTCTGACCGCCAACACACTTGTGTTGTTTTACCTGATACGACCAAGAGAATCTTTGGTCACAGACTCTGCAGCTGAAGGGTTTCTCTCCCGTGTGAACCAACATGTGTCTGGTCAAAGTGTCTTTTCTGTTGAATTTTTTATTGCACTCAGTGCAGCTGAAGGGTTTCTCCCCTGTGTGAACCAACATGTGTGATCTGAGAAACCCGATGCGGTAATATCTTTTACTGCAGAGAGCGCAGATATATGGTTTCTCTCCTGTGTGAACTAACTCATGTGTGGTTAGACTTCCTTTGTGTTTGAATCTTTTCCCACAGTCAGAGCAGCTGAAGGGTTTCTCTCCACTGTGACGTTTCATGTGTGACCTCAGATCTCCAACATGGTGGAACTTTTTACTGCAGCCAGAGCAGCTGAAGGGTTTCTCCCCTGTGTGAATAAACATGTGGGTGGCCAGACTTCCTTTGTGTTTGAATCTTTTACCACACTCAGAGCAGCTGAGGGGTTTTTCTTCTGTATGAACCAACATGTGGGAGGTCAGTTCCACTTTTTGGTTGAACCTTTTACTGCACTTGGAGCAGCTGAAAGGTTTCTCCCCAGAGTGAATCCTCAAGTGTCTGTTCAGATTCCGTTTTTCTGTGAATGTTTTACCACACTCAGCACAGCTATGGGTTTTCTTCTCAGCCTTTGTTGTTGTATTTTTCATGTTTTCCACAGAGTTTAAACCTAGCTTTGGTTCTCTGGTGTCCTTCTTATTATCATCACTGGTTTCAGTTTCTGGTTCAGAACAGTCTTCAGTCTTGACCTTGGTCTCGATTTGTGAAAATCTCTCTGGATCTGAGTTCCTGGCTGGCCATACTCCTCCATACTCCTCTCCACCAGTGCTGGTTCCCACCTCTTTAGTCTGGCTTTGATGAGTCTGTGAGGACTGAGGTTCTCCTTCATCGTCTTCACTTTTTACTGTGACAAGAGTGAAGGGAAACTCTAGCTGCTCTCCTTCCTGCCAGCTCCACACTTCCTCCTGTTCCTTTTTAATGTATGTGGACTCAGTGTCCTGCTGGTCCATAGCGGGGCTCCACTCCTGCTGCTCATGGAGGAGGTCTTCTTTACTTTTCTTCTTTACAGCTGCTGGATGTCTGCAAGACAAAGTTCATAAAAAATTAACAGAAGAAGTGGAACACATCACCTAATGACATATCATCATTCACTCAGACAAGTTCTTCAAACACTAAATTCAAATAATTCTTCAAACAAGCAGCGTAAAAAATGTACAATTGTTATGTGGTCAGCTGTCAGAAATGACCACATCAGCTAGAGGTATCAGTGATTAACCACTGAGAGTCACCAGTTAACAGGGTCACACTTTACACTGAAACACCAATGATGTCAGCAGCTGTTATTTAATACATCTTCTTTATCTAATTTCAGTTAACCAGGTCTAAATAACTGCTGGTATTCTAAATCAAGTTTTTATTTTGCTTATTTGAGAAAAAAGTTGGTTTGAGGCAGAGGTTATGACCAATGGACTCAATAAAGAAAGGAAATAATAAGTGAACCTTTAAAATATTATTAACATTTAGATTTTATGATAATGGTAAAATTACAGAACATTATCAAACTATTAACCAGTCTTATTAGTAATCCTGAACTACTCAACCGTTAATATTCTGATCTGGTAAAGTTCTCTGGACGTAGTTTTCTGATTCTTTTATTATGCACCGGGTCTCAGACTCAGCAGTCTGTGCTTTTTCTGGTCTGGGAGGGTTTCTAAATTAATTGACACATGTTTGGTCTGTCACAGTCTGGTAAGCGTCCACGGATAATGGAGTCATGCAGAGAGCGTAATGTTAGCTAAACTCTCAAATATCAACAATGATTGTTTTTCCACATGTACTCTTCTCTAAACCCTGTTGTATGAGGCCAGTCAATGCAGAGCGTTGGTTTTAATGATTTAGAATTATATTCACACTGCAAAAAAAAGAGCTTTAAATGAGAGAAAATGCAGCATTTGTGTTTAATATTAAAGGGATAGTTCAGTTTTTTTGAAGTGGGGTTGTATGAGCTCTATGTGACCACTAAGGACATTAGATACAGTAGAAAGTTGTCTCCTCTCCCTCAGTAAGACACAAACTGTAATCAATGGTGGTGAGGAAATAGGGGCTAACAAGGACAGACGGTACCAAATTCAAAGGCTATTTTCTCTGCCTACAAGAACTAACATCAAAAAGTAAAACTACAGTTTAAGAGTACGCTACATAAAATATTTTTTAAGTGCATTAAGTCTTCGGAAATATAAACATTTATCTGGACCTAACTAACTGGTCATGTGTCCTTCCGCACAGCGCTAGTGCGCTCCGTCCCCCCTCCTCCTCTCAGCTGTAGGGAATGTAAACAAACTATGCTTCGAGCGCTGGTTTTAGCCTCGTGTAAGTTTGATCAAGTATCGTAATTCTTTTGTTTGTACTCTAAGGATTGTGAGGCAGCGTAGGAAATTCAAAATGAGTGACTATGACAGTGACGATGAAGTTCCATTCACTTTGGAACCAAAAGGATACCTGTATGAACTGGAGTACACAGAAGAGGAGCTGCTACAGATGGAGACTGAAAGGAATACAGAGGAAACATCCACGGACACAGGACATCGAAATGCTGAGTGTTACTGCTGCCACGACTGTTGCTGTTGTTGTTGCTGTTACAGGACACTCCAGAATTCAGAAGAGCAGGGGAAATCTGTGTGATGAGTTACACAGACGGCTTGAGAGCCAGCAGTGTCCTCTAACTCAGACAAATCCTGAAGAGTGTTTGTAACCAAGTTCCACTCGTGACAGCAGTAACACTCAGCATCCATGGGCATTGAGTCACAGCTCAGACATTTACACCACTGAGTATTTCCGACTCTATCTTGATGTCCAGTGTCCGTGGATGTTTCCTCTGTATTCCTTTCAGTCGCTATCTGTAGCAGCTCTTCTTCTGTGTAGCTACTTGCTTCATGCGGGTATCCTTTTGGTTCCAAAGTGAATGGAACTTCATTGTCGCTGTCATAGTCACTCATTTTGAATTTCCTACACTGCCTCACAATCCTTAGAGTACAAACAAAAGAATTACGATACTTGATCAAACTTACACGAGGCTACAACTGGTGCCCGAAGCACAGCTTGTTTACATTCCCTACAGCTGAAAGGAGGAGGGGGGACGGAGCGCACTAGCACTGCGCGGAAGGACACATGACCAGTTAGTTAGGTCCAGATAAATGTTTATATTTCCAAAGACTTAATGCACTTAAAAAATATTTTATGTAGTGTACTCTTAAACTGTGGTATTACTTTTTGATGTTAGTTCTTGTAGGCAGAGAAAATAGCCTTTGAATTTGGTACAGTCTGTCCCTGTTAGCGTCTATTTCCTCGTCACCATTGATTAAAGTTTGTGTCTTACTGAGGGAGAGGAGACAACTTTCTACTGTATCTAATGTCCTTAGTGGTCACATAGAGCTCATACAACCCCACTTCAAAAAAACTGAACTATCCCTTTAAAGTCTTCACATCAGCCTGTTTAACTTTTAACATCACATTTCACTGAAAGTCACAGTAATGACTGAATCATTCTTTTTTCCTTGCACACTGCCAACGCTCACACTGTGTTGTGGTTTGTGGTTCCTTCCTGACAGGTGTCTTCAATTTGGTCAACGTCTCTTTCTCTTTACGTGTTTGAACAACCATCAGTAGTTTCTTTAAGGTTCTCCCTGTCCTTCTTTTACCTACAGTTAACGAGCCAGCTATAAACAACAAATTTAAGTTCTGTCTTCTCCAAATAAACCAAGAGTAATACTGAAAATAATCTCTATGTTGAACATTATGGCCACACTGTCAAAAGAGGAGGTGTCAACAGATCTGCTGCTTTGTAAAAACTGTACAGTGTGTGGTTGATGAGGGTCAGGATGAGTTTTGATTTTGGCATATTCATTTTATCATTCATTCATAAAAAAAACAAATAGTTCAAAAACTATTATCTCAACTAAAAAAAGACATTTTATTTTTTTCATGAACCCTGGGTTGTAATGTGATATAATCAACACAAGTTGTTTTTTATGGCACCTGCAAGCTGTTATCTTTTCGCCATTTAAACACGTTAGATTTTTAGCCTGTATATTGTATTATATGTTTTTGTGCAACCATAATGAATTTATTGTTTGCATATTATACTTTATTATCCTCATTGGATTCATAATGTTTGCCTCACAAGAGTTTAAATAGTAGCTCCTTTACTAAAGTTCTGTGTGTAAGTTTCCTCTGGGAAGCCAAGGCCAGCTTACTGATTAGAAGTGCAGGACTCCTCACAGCTGTTGTTGGGCTTATCACCCCTGACCTCAGCCTCCCTCTCCCCCCTCCTTTCCTCCATCCTCCTTTTTTCTTTCTTCTGACAATTCAGGTACGCGTCTGCCACACACACATGAACAAACACCTATATTAATACACACCTAGGAGGGAACATGTGTGTCTGTTGGCACTCACATGTTCATTATTTGGCCAATAGCAGACTGTTGTGTAGACTGTGTGTATTGGATATTCAGTGTGTATCTCAGAAGGTATAAGTTAGGGGTGGCCTTATCGATCTAAATATCGATAGTATCTATATCAAGATGAGTATCGGTATAGGATAAATAGTAGCGTGATGAGATCAATACTGAAGTTTCTCTTGTGTCGTCCAGCAATTTACCTTACTTTCCTCCATCTCCTGCTTCTCTGTGCAAATGGGAGGGAACTTTTTGTTATTTTGCACTTGTGATTTTTTTCCTAAAACAATTGTGGTGGTAGAGCAATTATTTCATTACTTTTATACAGTTAAAATTTTGTTCTATTGTTGGGGTTTGTCAATAAAAAGCATTTTCATTTCCTAAAATCCTTGTGTTGTGTTTTACCATAATCTGAATCAGAATCAACCAACTCAAGGCAAAACCACAAAATTATTCAATGATTATTACATTTCATGTAAAAAGGTTCAGTGTCGGTATCAGTATCCTTGATACTAGCCCTGTATTTACTTGGTATCGGATCGATACCAAAATTCCCAGTATCGCCCACCCCTAGTATAAGTGTGAAACCTATCTTGTGTTAGCTGCTCTTCCCCAGAGTGAACTTCTGCCAGAAAGAATCCAGCGCTGACCTTCTACATGTGATGACCCATAAATGGTTAAGCTGAGACCTGAAGATTCTCCAGTTTTCTTTTCAGGGGTACCAATATTAAAGAACTGGGTTTAACACAGAGAAAATGTCCAAAATAACATGGCAAAGCAGCAGTGCCTGGTGAGGCACTGTAACATTAAGAACTGGAGGAAAACAGAGATTACCACGCTACAAAAAAAAAAAAAAAAAAAAGCAAAAATAGAAAAAAAAGTTTTTTAAACTGGATTATAACTTGAATATACAGTACAGCTTTCCATACTGAGTCCTTGGGAATGCATCCGTGTTCAGTTTTATCATTATTTACATAAATAAATAATGATAATCTAAAATGGTTTGAAGAGGATGCAACCCTTTTATCTTGAAGTCGTCAAATGAAAACACTATGAAGGAAAGAAGAAAAGCAGAGAAGATAGTCTGAGCCTTTATTCATTTGTGTAAATTGAATTTCTTTCAGTTTCCATTTTTTTAAATCTTAGAATTCACGTTTTGGGTAAATGATTTAAAACTTGTATTATCAGATCTTAAAATCATAGTAATACCACGAAATGGGGGGTTTTCATTAACGGTTGCCATTAACTGCTGTGATGGACATGTATATCACAGCAGTTAATGGCAACATGTAATAAAATCTTCCCATTTCTTGACCTGCTGCAGGTAACGAGGTCAATGTAGATTAAAGTAAGATGAGGATTCAATACACTGTTTTCTGTACTAGTTTTGAGAAATAACTGGATTTTTACTTTTCTTAATGTTAAAGTTGGTGTTAGCCCTCATCTGTTGTTTTGGGAGGCTCCATGTCAGCTGATCAGTGGCCCCTGTCTGGATCTGAGTGGTGACCGGTTTTGATACCAATGAACTGAAACTGATCAAGGACAAACCTGCAGTGTCTGAGAGAAGCTGGGAGCTGAAGTGAGGACCCAGTAGCTTCTGTTGATGATCATTCTCCTCTTGATCGAAGCTCCGTGCTACCCCTGCTCCTTCCTCCAGAGGATGCTAAGCTAATGCTAACCTCTTCTACCATGTAGCAAGAGAAACAGCACACAGATCATTCAGAGTCATCACTTCACAAGAGGAAGGCATCACAGACTGATCGCTGCAGCTCAAACATCCTGAAACACGTACGACACTCAGAGAACAATAGTGAAGACCCGACATTTTCATAAAGCGCCACGTCGTCACGTAGAGAAGCACTTCCGGTGTATTAGATTTGTTACCTTCAAAATAAAGTTGTGTAAATTGAATAAAGCAGATTAAGTTGGATTCAAGTGCAGACGTTCCCCATGGCACAGTTCGTGTCCAGAAAGTCATTTGCTGCATTTCTGCAGAATTTAAAGAGATTGTTAATTAGGAAAAACGTGGTTCAGTTATTCAAAGGAAAAATAAAAGCAGTGAAACCAGGACCCCCGCTGGGTTGGCCAAGAAACCAAATGTCAAACACTGTATGTCTTTAGGTTTAACAGCAACTGAAGGAGTATTTCACACATTTTGGTGGACTTTAAAGAAAGGTAGTGATTTTATGTTGTTGTTTTTTTAGGCTTCATACTGTCCCGCTAGTTCCCCCAGCCCCCAAAATCTCTATTTTTCCTCACTCTAGTGTTTCGTAAAACACGTGTTTTAGCCTCTGTATGAAACTATGATTTAGCTGTTGTCTCCTTAAGACTCTCTGATCCACAAACCCCCTTCCTTCTGATTGGTAAGTTCACTGGAGGCCTGTCAGGGGCGGGCATATGGGAAGACCTTAGCGTTTGAAGCCGCCCCTCTAGCATGTTTTTAGCTCAGAATGGCCAGTTTTGTTGTGTTTTAGCCTCGCGTTTACATGGAAACGGCGTTTCAGCCGACCTAAAATGCAAACTTTTGAAAACAGCCTCTTGAGTGGGATTTTTCTGAAACACTGCCACCTCTGTTGCCATGTAAACAGTAAGCTGGCGTTTTCAGTGAAAACGCTGCATCATGCTGATGCTCCGCGGGAGCGCATACAACAGTCCAACAGTACCATTGTTACGTTCGTAGCGAACTACCGTGCTGTGCATGTACTGCTGAATCTGCTGACTGTCTTTATACAAAATGTGCATCTGTTGCTCCACTTCTGCTCTTAGTATTCACCAATACACCAGATGACTGGCTTAACTCTTCTTGGGTAGAAAACTCTCAAAAGACAGTTATAGCCCCACCTACAGGCCTGGCATGCTTACTACAGCGTTTTCAGTCCCTCAGGGTTTCCGTGTAAACACAGATTTTTATCACTGTGTTTTAGGATTTTCAGATTAAATGTTGTGTTAACGGGGCCTAACACTCTTTGGCAGCAGTACATGAAAAACACTGACCGAGCCTTCAACGTCAGCTGTTCAGAGATGACTGTGTGACTCAGGCCTTCAAGGTCGAAAGGCTTCATAGCACACTTACCCAGTATTCTAAAGGGACATGCTACCCAATCTTGGGTGGACGATGTTTTCCCAACAGGCCAATGACCCCAAACACAATTCCAGGCTCTGTTAGGGTGAGATGACCTGGACTTTACATTCACCTGTCAAAAACTGAACCGAGATGGTTTGGAATAAGATACACCCACAGAATAAAGCAAAAGGAGCAAACTGGCAGTCAGCCAATCAGGGAACTCCTTTACTATTGAAAACCATTTTAGGCAAATTAGTTCTGTAGGAAAAAAATCTACTTGTTTTTTTTTTCATTTCAGTAACGGATATAACACCAAGTTTTACAACATGTTTACACCAGCTGGACACATGATCCTGGTTTTGTTCCATTGTTTTTACTATACCACAATACAAAGATGGCAGCAGAGAAATGAGGTCTTACTTAAGGCCAATCCCAATCGTCACTCTTTCCCCTTCCCCTTCACCCTCTGTCTTGTGGGCCAAGGGGAAGGGGTAAAAACACATCTCTTAGAAATGAGACGCCACTCGATTCTTACTGGCTGTGTCATAGGTAGGTGTTAATTCACTTCCAAACCAAACAAATTTTTACAAACTGATGATAAACTGAGGTCAGATTAGGGTGACACATTCACAGCAAAAAGACTTCACTACGATGTACTGCGTTACATGAGTTATGAGACAGTTGAGTTAGGAAAAGCAAACGTTACAGTATTCAGAAGCTACACTGTCAAAAATAAATGTCATTTTACAGAAAATTTTTAACAGATTTTTTCCTGTTTTCTTATAAAACAACAAAATGCCAGTAGATGTACAGATATTTACAGTAATTTTACACAGTTAAAAAACAAATCTGGAATTTAACAGTTATTAACACACTGCCCTTCTCTTAAAAACACTTTCCTCTCATGCATCACTGGTCATTTTATCCTCCATCAGTTTTTGTTTAAAATTTTACTATTTTCCTTTAATTTCACAGCAAAGTCATTTTTATTGTAACATTTCTTGTAACCATGAGTGAGGAGGACACACTGTGGATATGAGACCCTGCAATAAAGGGGGCACAGCATGTCTGTGCTCTCTAGTGCGAACTTGCTTTCTGTGCTCCAAGGAGCTGACTGGCTGTCTGTGCTACATTGTGCAGACCCTGTACCCAGTGATTTTACGTTGTTTTGTTTTTAATAAATAAGATATGTTGATGGTCTTTGCTTTGTTGGTTAAGTTTTAATAACAATGCTATTTGACTTACACAGACGGGCCATGCAGTGTTGCACAGGCAGCATGTTCCCCTAATGCAATACTTAACTGTTCAGCAGAGTCTTATATCCTCTGTGTGCCCTCCTCACTCACAGTTACAAAACACCATCACAACAAAAAGTGTTTTGCTGTAAAATAACGGTATTTTTCTGCAGAAATGTTTGCATTGTCACTATATTGAAGGTGTTTGACTGTAATAATTTAGTAAAATCTGTTAAATAATGGTATTTTTCTCTAAAGTTACATATTAATACTGTAAATCTGCAGACATTTATCTTTAGTTTTATAAGTGGAGTTTGTTTTGATACATAACAAATTTGTTATTGTAAATGGGAAAAACAGAATTTTCACAGAAAATTACTGTAGATGATTTGACTGTTTCCTACACTGTAAAAAATTTCACCATAAAATTACAGTAAGTTACTGGTTAATAATTGCATTACTTTCACAGCAAGTTGCTGCAAATATTTTCACAGCAATTTACCATAAGTAATACACAGTAGTTTACTGTAATTGTTTCACAGTAGTTTACATTAAAACAACAACACTTTACTGTTAATTCACGGTTGCCAGGCCCAAGGAATTACCGTAAAACAGGACAAGCAGCCTATGCTGTGGAGCACAACCAGACAGCCAGGCAGCCAAGACAAGCAGCCTATGTCATGGAGCACAACCAGGCAGTCAAGACAAGCAGTCTATGCTGTTGAGCACACACAGCCAGCGCAGTGGCCCATAGACAGCTAGCTGGTCCATGCCATGGAGCACAGACACACTGGCCCTGTGTGGTATCTTAATGTGCATCAGGGTCTCATACCTACAGTGTTACCTCCTCACCCATGGTTTTCCTTTCGGGTTTTGCAGATTATTGCGTTGAAACAACTGAAAACTTTAAGTTGGACTGATGCAAAATGTTGATTTGAGAAGAATTAAAATATTTAGTTTATTTGACTTATTAAGTTGTGTTAAATGAACTAGTTAATTTCATTTCAAAGAACTTAATTTATTTAGGTGTGACCAATTGAAGCAATTCATTTAACTTGGTCCAACTGTTTTCTTTTTATTAGTTGTACTACCGCAGAATTTCAAGTTGACATGATCCACAAAAATACATTGGAAACCTTAATCTAAAAATTTTGAGTTGGATTGATTAAAAAAATTACATCACCTCAAATGACTAGAGATTCCCTTTTTACAGTGTAAGCTGACATACAGTCTTTGTTTCTAACGTGATCTAAAAAAGATTTTGTACTCCTATTATTGACAAAGGAACAGTTTACATCTGTGCTGGGAGCTGGCCCACACGGTGACGCGCTTCATGGCCTCTGATGCGCGCCCCGATGGTCAGTCTGTTCTCCCGGTTGCTGAGGTAACAGAGGCTCTGACCGTCTCCGCTACCGGGTCTTTCCAGCACACTTTTTCCGCACTGGCATGGATCATCCAGACCAAGCAGTCACTGCGCCTCGGCCGCAATAAAAAAGCGTCAGAAAAGCAAATAAAAAAGCGTCAGAGAAAAGAGGAATTAATATGGTGAGCTTCACACTAGTTCAAAATGACAATATGTAGATAAAGTAAAGGTGGAAAACAAGGGTACAATAACTTGACAGAATATGTTAAACTTACTTTGGTGGCATCAACCTTGAAAATGTTGAAAATCTGCTGCACGTCCCACAATTCAGTTCATGGAATTTGCTGTGTTTTTGCAGTGGATAGTCTTAATACAGCATTTCATGGTGAAATAATGCAATAAAATGCTGTAAAATCCTGGTAATAATTGAAACAGCAAATATCACAGCAGTTGACTGTAGTAATACTGTTGTTATTGTAAATTTTAAAATTACAGTCTTATATTGTAATTATTACAGTTAAGTCCTGTAAAGTTGTAATACAGCAATTTACTGTGAGAAAATACAGTGAAATATTGTGAAATCCTGGTAATTTTTTACAGTGTAGAATATATTTTTTTACCGTAAAATTATAGAGATTATTCTTAAAGAAATCTGATTTGAATGTATTTTGACTGAATTTATATGTTATTTTACATTATAGGGGACATTAATAAACTATGGAATACTGTGTTTTAATTTATTTTGACTGTAAAATCTAGTCCTGTATTTTACAGTCATTTCATGAAGTTCCATGTTTTTACAGCGTCTGACAATAATTTTTCAGTATCTGTCCGGAAACTTTGTTTCTAGTGCTTTTGACGTTTTTTTTTACAGTTTTTTTTAACAGTATACAATATGTGGCTTATGAATACCCAAACATTTACTTCTCATAGCTTTTGTAGCTAATGCAGCTCCTGAATCCAGCTTAGCTATCTGATCACTCATAAAATACAGTTTATTGTAGTGAAGTCTGTTTGGTGCGAATTTGTCACTTGGGTCTGACATTGGTGAAGCGATTATTAGCTGTAGCTGTCACTATAGCGGCGTTAGGTGGATTGTTATGAGTGATTTTAAAAAAATACAACCAACCAAAAAAAAAAAAGGGAAAAAAAGGAAAAAGAAAAAAAAAGAAAAAGAAAAAGAAAAAGAAAAAAAAGGGAAAAAAAGAAAGAAAAAAAGGGGGAAAAAAGAAAATAGAAAAAAGGAAAAAAAAGAGAGAAAAAAGGGGTAAAAAAAATACAACCAACCATTCAAAACATGGCTAATATTTACATGGAGCAGCAAAGAGTTAAACATCTGATAAAAATATTGATCTCATTGGAAATTTGTCATATACCTTGGCTTCATGTGCGGTCCCGGTTTGTCTTTCTTTCAAGGGCTGTGTAGCTCTTCTCCTTCACTGTAGGGAGAATTGAGACACCACCACTAGACGTTCACGCACAAAACCAAGGGCTAAGGAGTAGAATTGGAATTGGTCCTGAGTTACATAATACTAATTAATTCACACATGACATACACATATTTGGTATCATCAGTCAAAGCATTCTTCCTCTGATACCATCAACTGTGAATTCACCTATATCCTAAAAATGATCAAACGATGTCATGACAATTTTTTAAACATGTTGCAGAGCTAGTGGTTTTTAGTGTGGTCATAAATGTTAGCTAAAGCAGGTAAAATATCTGCAATCATCAAAGTTTAGCCAGAAAAAACACCTCTTTCACCACAAACATGCCATCTGAATGGTTTCTCTCCTGCTTCAACCTCCAATGAGATTTTCACATTTTACACATGCACTACACACAGAGAGGTACATTTGAGTTTCTGATCTCTGTTTACTACATTCTGTCTCAGTTTTTAACTTTCACCTCAGTCTCTCTTAATCTGCGTCCCTGCCTGGTTCTGTCCCTCCCCTGTCCTCTCCATCAGTCCCTGCTCTGTTCTCCTCAGCGTGGCTCTGATGGAGCTCTGCAGCCTGACTGTGGACACACTTGTGTTTCTTTAACTGATAAAACCAAGTAAATCTTTGGCCACAAACACTACATCTGCAGCTTTTTTCACCCCTGTGATGAGCCATGTGAAGTTTCAGATTACACTTGTGGTTGAATTTTTTGCTGCACTCAGAGCAGCTGAAGGGTTTCTCTCTTGTGTGAACCAACATGTGTGAACTCAAATGTCCTTTCTGGAAGAATCTTTTACTGCAGACGGAGCAGCTGAAGGGCTCTTTTCCAGAGTGAACCAACATGTGCGTGGTCAGATGTCCCTTTTGGTAGAATTTTTTGTTGCACACAGAGCAACTAAAGGGTCTCTCTCCGACGTGAACAAACATATGTGTAGTCAGGTGCCCCTTTTGGTTAAATCTTTTACTGCAAACGGAGCAGCCGAAGGGTTTGTCCTCTGTGTGCACCAACATGTGTGTGGTCAGGTGTCCTTTTTGATAAAACCTTTTACTGCAAACAGAGCAGCCGAATGGTTTCTCACCTATGTGATATGACATGTGAAGGGACAGGCTGGACTTAAGGCTAAATCGCCTACTGCAAACAGAGCAGCTGAAAGGTTTCTCTCCTGTGTGGATTCTCATGTGATTGGTCAGACGTGTCTTTTCATTGAACGCTTTACTGCAAATAGAGCAGATGAAAGGTTTGTATCCCGTGTGGACCACCATGTGTCTGGTAAGATTTCCTTTTTGGTTGAATGTTTTGCTGCAGACAGAGCAGCTGAAGGTTTTGTCCCTGGTATGAGTTCTTGTGTGTGTGGTTAACTCCTCCTGGTTTTGAAATGTTTTTCCACATTCAAGGCAGCGGCAAGTACTCTCATCAGGGTTTGGACGTGGAGGTCGTTTTCTGGTCTCTTTCCAAAAATCACTGTCAACGCTGTCGTCTGAGTGAGGAGCGTCTTCAGTCTTGATCTCTGGAGGCTCTTCAGTTTTGATCTCAGTCTCTGGTTGCAAATGGTTCTCTGGGTACGAATACCTGGCTGGTTCTGATTCTCCACAGTCCTCTCCACCAGCTTCTCTCTTGACGAGTTCAGACTCTCTCTGGTGAAACTGAGAAGACTTATCTTCATCATCCTCACTCTTCACAGAGACAGCAATGAATGGGAACTCTAAGGCACTATCCTGACCAATCCCCACTTCCTCCTGTTCTTCTTTTATAAGTGGGAGCTCTGGGTCCTCTTGCTTGGTACTTCTTTGTAACTCTTTGTGGACTGTTATATTCTGGTCAGGCCTTTGTGCTGAATGGTCCCCACATCTTGAGTCACAGAACAGTTCCTCCCCTGTGTTCATGACTTCTTTGATCCTCAGAGGGTGGTTGTTGTTACAGGTTTCATCACTGCTACTGTCAAAAACTGAAGTCTTGATGGAGTCAAATGTTGCTGCACATTGGGAGACGGCATCAGGCTCCAAAGAGCCTTCAGTCTGTGGATGTAATTCTGGATCTAAGTTGCTGCTGGACTCTCGTCCTCCACAGTTACCTTCATCAGACTCTGATCCTATCTCTTTCTCCTGTTCAGTTTGAGTTGGGTGAAGTTCTGGAGCCTGAGCTCTGAGACACTTGTGTCGTTTCAGTTGTGAATGCCAAGAAAACCTCTGGTCACAAATACTGCAGCGAAAGAGTTTCTCACCTCTGTGATGCGCCATGTGATGAGTCAGATTAGACTTGAGGCTAAACCGTTTACTGCACAGAGAGCAGCTGTATGGTTTCTCCCCTGTGTGAACTCTCATGTGTTTGTTCAGGTTTCCTTTGTGGTTAAATCTTTTACCACAGTCTGAGCAGTTGAAGGGTTTCTCTCCTGTGTGAATGCGCATGTGTTGGATCAGCTCAGGTTTGTTTTTGAATGTTTTAACACACTCAGAGCAGCTGTAAGGTTTCTCCTCACCGTGATGTGCCATGTGGAAATCCAGTCTGGCTTGTTGGTTGAACGTCTTGCTGCACACAGAGCAGCTGAAAAGTTTCTCCCGTGTATGAACCTGCATGTGTCTTGTCAGATGTCCCTTTTGGTTGAAGCCTTTACTGCAGACAGAGCAGCTGAAGGGTTTCCCTCCCCGGTGACGTACCATGTGAAGCGTCAAACTGTTCTCACGATTAAACCTTTCGTCGCAAACAGAGCAGCTGAAGGGTTTCTCTTTGGAGTGAGTTCTCATGTGTTTTGTCAGATTTCCTTTCCTATTAAATCTATTACCACACTCAGAGCAGGTGAAGGGTTTTTCTCTTTTATGAACACACATGTGCGAGTTCAGATGCCCCTTAAGATAAAATCTTTTGCCACATTCAGGACAGCAGAAAGGTTTCTCTCCTGTATGAATTCTCATGTGTTTGGTCAGATTTGCTGTATGGTTAAACCGTTTCATGCAAACAGAGCAGCTGAAGGGTTTCTCTTGAGTGTGAATTAACATGTGTCTGTTCAGAATTTCTTTAAGGTTAAATTTTTTATCACATTCAGAGCAGCTGAAGCGTTTCTCTCCTGAATGAACCACCAAGTGTCTGTTAAGATTTCCTTCATGGTTAAATTTTTTACCGCACACGGAGCAGCTGAAGGGTTTTTCTCCTGTGTGAATTCTTAAATGTGTGGTCAGATGCTGCCTGTTATTAAATGTCTTTCCACACTCAGAGCAGGTATGTGTTATCTTATTAGTTTCTTTTCTCATACATCCAGTGTTTTCTACAAAGTCTGAAGCAGAGTTTTGTTCTCTGGGGTCCATCCAGTCATCACTGTCTTCAGTCTCTGCTTCAGAAGAGTTTCCACTTTTGTCATCCGTCTTTGGCTGAAAATGTTCCTCTGGATCCAATAACCTGGCTGGTTCTGGTCCTCCAGAGTCCTTCCCACCTGCTCCTGTTTCCATGTGTTCAGTTTGTCCCAGATGAAGCTGAGAAAACTGAGGTTTCTCTTCATTGTCTTCACTCTTCACAAGGACGGAAGTAAAAGGACACTGTCTGTCAGCAGATGCCTCCAGTCCTTGAGGCTTCCGTCCGTTTTGACTGCACCACACTTCCTCCTCTTCCTCTTTAATGAGGGGCTGCTCAGTGTCCAGACTGGGGCTCCTCTGGGCGTTTACAGGAAACACTGAAACAAATCAGAGTCAGAATCAGAGTTGTGTTTTGTTATAAAAGGAATCTGACTTGGTGGTCTAACAATTAATTAGGAGTTAACATAAGACTAGAAACTACTTAAATAATACAGAACTAGAAGCTATACACCCTTTAAAATTGTAAATAAGAAAGCTTGGATGTAAAATAATAATAAAAAATGTATTAAAAAGTAAAAAAAAAGGAAAATATAAGAAAATTAAATAAAATAAAATGAGAAACTAAATATACAATCACATCAAAGTTGTTAAAGATACCATATTATATTTTTTTAGCTTCTAGAAATGAGTCTAGTTTTCTTTTATGCTAAGATTAAAGTGATTTTAAAAAAAATAATAATAAAAAAAAAACTTCAGTGTTTGTGAAGGATCTGTTGCCTCTCTTTTTCTGACCTCATAATCTGTGTACCTGAGAGATGCTAAATCTACAACCTCTGGATATAAAACTAGCATCTTAGAGAGGCTGAGTCTCTAAGGAGTAAAGATGGGCAGGCGTCGTCTGTAAAAAACTGTGTCAAAAATGTGGAACAACCTTCCTCAATGTACAGTCAGGGAGACTTTGAATATCTTGACATCACAGCATTAAAAAATGTATGACTCTGTGGCAGAGAATAATTCATTAATAACAACACGTGGGACTCTGTATTGGAGATCACTGCATTAAAAAAACAGAAATGACTCCATGAATGTAAGTTAAAGCTCTATTAGGAAAAAAGAAACCGTTTTTGAACAGTATCCTCAAATGCTACTGTCTCCTCTGGTCTAAAGATCATATAATAAAGACTGAGGCAAAGAGGAAAACTGAATTCTTTTTGGAAATCATGGATGCTGTGTCCATGGTGCTACAGAGGAGAGGGAGCACTGTTCTCAGCTCACAGTTTTAAGCCAGCATTCCTGCTGGTATGGGGGTTGGTGCTTACAGCGTGGGGAGCTTTCACATCTGTAAAGACTCCATCAATGCTAAAAGGTGTTTACAGGGTTTAAAACAACATGTGCTCCCATCAAGAATCCGTTTTTTACAGGTAAGGTCAAAAACCACTCAATTCTGCTGAGATTATCCTCAAACTTTTTATTTTATGTTAAATAACAAGTGCTGCATACACTCACAAACACAGGCAACCTTTGTCCACCATTATGTCCATCTGTTCATGGCTTTGTGGGAGAGCATGTGTACTAGTTTCATTTGCAAACATCCTGACCTAAAAAGCAAAGGTACACTACAGGCCAAAAGTTTGGAAGCAAGATCAAATTTGTACAAAAAAGATCACATTTTTGTTGGTATGCTTTGCAACAAAATAAACATGATTATTATATGAGGACTAACTTAACTGAAGACATTTTTACTATAATTATCAGATATGTGAGTTAATCTTGCTCAAACTTTGCGCTCTTCAAAACAACCACCTTATGCTTAAACCACAGCAAGGAATACATGAGGCATTCGTTCTTGTTGTGTTTTAATTTACCAGGAGTTACTTTCCAAGCGTTCTTAAGCTCATCAGTCAGACTGCTGATTTGTGGGACATGCTTTTCTGACTAACTGATCATCACACACAAGCTCAATTGGAGTGAGGTCCGGGGACTTTTGGAGAACACCTCCCTCTTAGTTTTTATCTGGGTAACCCTGACAGACCTCAACATAAGGGTCATTATCTTGCTGCAAAACAAACTTTTGACCAACAAGTCTTAGTCCAGGTGGAACTGCATGATGCTGGAGGATGGAGTGATGCTGTGCCTTCTTCTTTATACCCTTCAATTCTAACAACATTTTTGTATGCAGACCCTCAATACCCATACTTTTCAAGAATCATGCAAATGGTGATTTTTTTTTTTTTTTTTTCACACTGAAGTTGTGACTCTTGCAATGGCTCTCAACCCTCAAACTAAGCCCCTCTTTTCTATGGTTGACATTTACCCAGCAATGGTCTGGTAACATCAATGTATACTTGGGCTGGACAATTATGGCAAAAATAATAATCTTGATTATTTTGATAGATATTGAAATCACGATTAATAAACACAATTATTCATAATTTCAAAACTTGAGTATTTATTGAAGTACAACTTGAAAGAATAATCAAAAATAAATTATTTTCTGGAGTCCTGGGTTGCTTACGGTACTGATGAGGCACATGTCCTTTGCTAGCATAAATGTAACAGCCTCTGTTACCTCTTGATGTCTCCAGGAGCTGGTGGGGTATAGAGCAGCACTGTAAAGAGTGTCCTTAATGGAGGACTGTGTTGTCATTGTGGTGCTGACTGAAACTGACAAGCTAGCTCTTTTTCTGCTCTTTTGGTCCTTTAAAACTTGGTCATAGACCACTTTGTGGCTGAGCTTTTAGTGGTTAAATAAATAGATCGTGTTGCCTTGGGGAGCAGACACGACAGCATGACCAATTTTGCAAGTGATGTCCTTTTGCTGGATGTCCAGCAACTTGAAGCCAAAATGCTTCCAGATGACAGAAATAGTCCTACCTTTCTGGTAGGAAAGGCTTCCTTTCTGCCATGTTTGTAAACTGCTTTCTTCACGTGTGCTGATTGACAAACACTTGCTGTGGCTGCACACACAACACGAGTGCATTCATGGTGCTTTGCCAGCGCAGGGAATTACATACACGCTGCACCTTGTGGCACATCAATCATTTTTCTTCAATTATAATGTTTTTTTGATCATGATTAACCAAAATCGAAATCAAGATTAAAATTCAATTAATCGTCCAGCCCTAATGTATACATTAAGGCAAAGTGAAAAATATGGTGCATGTTAATGAAAACAAAGTCTAATCATGCAGTAAATGCATCTCAAAATAACTCGTGATGATTTTTAAGAAACAATGATGTGAATAGAAGTTGCTTCTAAACTTTTGGCCTTTAGATTAACAACATGCTTACAGAGTGTAAAGGTTCTGAGGATGAGTAGGGGGAATTCAGTACTTCTTAGGCAGCACCTATCTTACTTTGTCATTTAGTACCCAGTATAATCCAAAAGAAAAAAAATGTTTAAAAAGCTTTTGACGAAGATACTGACACAATTTCACACTCTGCAGGTTTCCACCTCAGCTGTATGATTTATAAGGAAATGCAGTTAGAATAATAAATATCATAAAAAGGAAAAAAATGTCTCGGTGCTTCAGACAAAGGGGAAACAATTCCTTTGAAAAATCCAAGAAAAATGGAGGAGGAATTGTTGAGTTGCCCCTTACGGAATACAGAACAATAAAGTAATTTGTGAAAGTCAGAGAAATTATAAACAAAAAGCGAATATTTTACAATGCTGTCCCAGTCCAAACCATCTCACATCCTCTCGACCTTGTTTCAGCTTCAAGAGAGACAGGACGGTGTGAGGTATTGTTGTCACTTTTAGGCATTTAAAGGTAGAGATGGGTACCTTTCACATTTGAAACGATGCGGTACCAATGCCTGGTACCTGGCAATCGGTACCGGTATTCAACAGTACCAATTTTCTGTACTTTTTTGTGTTTATGTGGTAAAAAAATATCATTTTTTTTCATAATAAAGTATTTTTTTCACTTTGACATATTTATTCTTCAATATATTAACTTGCAATGCTGTGTTCATGTCCAGCATGGAAAATTGCCTGCTCTTCCACTCCCTCACAGTCACAAGGATGCATTTAGGTGCCTAAACATGGTACCTTTTGATTTTACATGAATCGATACCCGGTACTTTTGACAGGATTCGGTTGGTACCTTTAAAAGTACCTGATTCGGTACCCATCCCTATCTAAAGGTGGAACAAACCAACTGACATTTCATCACCTTCATTCAGAACAAACATACGTATGTTACCAAAGATCTATCTATTGCCTCTTTTCATTGCTCCCTCTTAAAATGCCCATGAGGCCAGACGTATAGTGATTAAACTAAAAGATGGTGATGTGGGTAACCAACTTTTTGGAAGAAGTCAACTGTATAACAAATGTGTCTTTTCTTTTTCCATTGATTACAGTTAGTGAGGCTGTTTCAGAGATCATCAACACTCCCATGTGTTCAGTTAAATCTTGGCAGAAAATATCCTGGTAGCCTGAGGCCACAAAACTATCTGCTCAGGTTTATCTGTTGATTATTTAAGCATTTTTATTTTAATTTTTAAACCACAGTAAACTTCCAGATGTGGGAAAACAACCAAACCAGTTCATAACAATGCAAAATGTATTGTATAGTGTATTATCCTACAACACCATCTTACCATCGTTTTCTCACTGGCTTTAAAGACTCTTTTGTCCTCCTCTCTACTCATAACTGGTTTCTCCTGAGAAGCTCTCCTCAGGACCAGGATGCTTTGAGAAAGATCACTACATTAAGAGGGATCTAAGCTTGACTATAACCTTGTTGTTTATGGATAATCTGACGACCAACTCCTTTTACCAGGAGGTTCAGTGAAGAGAACCAGAGAAAAGCAGATGTTACTCTCAGCTGGAGCTATCTTTAGCTATGGTTAAAGGCTCGCCCCCTGAAACATGAGCGTTTCAAACCGTGGGAAATAAACCAACCTGCTCTCTGCGGCTCCAGATCCTGCAATCCAGACATGTCCACACCTCCAGCGTTCACAGACAGAAGAAGAAATGAATGTAGACTTATGTTAAAGCGTTATTCTGCTCCTAAATAACGTTAGCACATCCATAGCTGCTGCCTGCACTCTGCTGGAGACACTGACCCGGAAACTAAACACTTCTTCCTGTAAACTCAGCTGCCCTTCAGAATAAAAGCTCTGAAGTCATGTCAAACTAAGTTTGTTTGAAACATTTCATGAGCAAAGCAAAACAATGTGTAGAAAATGTGAAAAATTAAGATAAAAAAAATCAAATAAGAAATGAGGAAAAAAGTGTAAATGTGTAAAATATTCCCTGATGTAGGATACTTGTATACACATGATGGGTGGAGGCACAGAGTTCAAGTCCACATACAAAGTGGCACAGAAAGAAAATAAGCAAGTGTTTCAGGAAGTCAAAAAATTTCTTGTGATTGTGTTTAGCTTAAATTTAATGAAAAAGATAAATCTGTAAGGGTACCACGGGGTCCTAAGGTAAGAGTCATGTGTATGGTTTCTCTTTGACTCACCACTATAATTTCTCTAATTCAAGGGGACAGAATGCTCATGGTTATCTTGCCTAAATCTCTTGCGTATTGTACATAAAAGGTGGTGATGAATATTACTTTGTGTTTCATTTGTCATAAACATGCGCCAAAAAAATTGGTAAAAAACTTCTAATCTAGAGATACCCAGTGTTCTTGTCCACAATGTGTCTACAATTCTCTCCACAATGTATTGAAAGGAAGGAATTATGCCTGCTCACTTTATTCAAATATTCAATTCATAAAAGAAAAAAAAAACAAGAGGGCAGGTTCAGAAAATCACAAACCCAAGTAATTCAAGATATTTAAAAAAAAAACCACATCATTTTGATGAATTAAATGTGGTGTATAAGTTTTAAATGTATTTTTTAAATGTGGATGATTTTTGAGCTACAGATGATGGATGAGATGCTTAAATATCTGAGATTCAGGCATGTACCTGAGGAAGATATACAGCGATTGCAAGAATAGAATAGAAGAAAAAAACTTTATTGTCATTGTAACAATAAAATTGAAGTCACAGCAGCAATCGAAAAAACAAAAGTAAAAAGTGCAAAAAGGTCCATAAGAAAATAGATGATGACAGCTTGTCCATCATTGTCCAGTTCAGCCAGCCTCCACCTCCACAGGGTCCAGGACTGAGCGTCTTCAGCAGTCTGTTCAGTTTCTGTCTCCTGGATCCTGTCTGCCCTCAGCAGGTGAAGCTCTTCCAATGCGGTGGGTGTTGGTGTCTGATGTTAGCTCTGTTAGCCATGTCTGTGAATAGCATGAAGCTACTCTGCCCTCTGGTATTCCCTCTGTTGCTGGGTTAGCACAGCTAGCTCATCCATCTTATTGGAGATAGATCTTACATTCCCAATAACAATGGATGGAAGGACAGGTCCATGTAGTCACTACTTAGCTCACACCTGAGAACCAGCACCTCGTCCTCACCTCCTTCTCCTCACCTTGTGGGAAACATCAGGCCTTACACCAGTTAGCATTGATATGCTACAGACTGCTAACAGCTGAGTTTACATGTAAACAATGCAGCCATGGTTACATGTAGGATCTCCAGACAAACAAAGGAGAAAAAGTAGTGAAAATATCACTGAAGCCACAAAAAGTTTGGTGTCCATGACCAACAAATCAGCCATACAAAGTAATGATCCACTCCAAATACAAAGATTACGAATAAAGGGACGGAAAAAAAATTACAAGAAACGGACAAAGAAGAGAGAGAGCTGCTGCAAAAGGCAGCCATAGCCAACAGGGTGGTGCCTATCTACAGCTCAGTAGCCTTATTTTCTACAGCTAATATCTGTCTTTTCTGTTCCTCTATTTCCAGATGTTTCTGTGTTGGATAGCACAAGTTCTCAAGATGGCTTAATTGTACTGATAAACTGTTGTAGAGTGAGAATGGACACCATCCACCTTTACCTGGAGAGTACAACATGAAGAGTGACCACAACATTTTAACTGTTTTATGTCAAATGGATCAGTGTCAAATAACAGCTTGATAATCTGGTCAATATATAATATAAACTGTTTTATACATACATTACCTAAAGGCCTCAATAATTCATATATAATCTAACAATTACGCATTTTACCGGTAAAGTGATCTGTGAGCTTCTAAACTGCACACAGAATAAACAGAGAGCAAGTTTTCTTTATATTAACGTGTTTGTTAAACTGGTTAAAGAAACAGACAAATCTCTGTTACTGTTTCTGTTTTATCAGTTATTACAGCGCACATGTGCAGGCACAAACAGCTGTTAGAGCTGACTGACAGATGATCCAGAGGTGATCAGCTGATGCCGTCGTCACTGAAACACGTCGCTTCATGTGACGCTCCAGAGGAGAGGATGACCCATTGCTCTAAAAATGAATCTCCTCCATCCTCTCTCCTCTCTTCATTTCCTCATGTATCTTCCATCATCTCTGGTGTGAGGAATTAAGATGCAAATAAATGACGCAAGTGGAGGAAGGAAAGATGGAACTTTAGAGTTTTGAGACGCACCCACTGTCTCCTTCCTCCTCCCACCTCTCTACTCTGAGCACAGCTGTCGCTTTGGGACATCCTTCAATGTTGCAACTCGGAAAGAGGAGAGAGGAGACTGCAGTTTATCACTTTGTGACGCAACCTGTGTGGATGCTACTTCTTCTTCTGCTGGTTTTCTGTCAGCCTTCCTGCTTTGCGACTCCTGGCTGCCTGTGGTGTAACTACACAACCAGTCGTGTATTTTAAGAGGATGGTGTTTTAGCAGAGAGAGAATAACAAAGGGGGAACATCAAAAAAGACACAACACAGCAGTTAAGCTCTAAAAGTTGATTATTTTTCCATTAATCACCCATCTCTATTCAAAACAACTCACTTTCATTAAGTCCTATAGAGAAAATGTCTTTTTTTAAACAGTGACTCAGGAAAATATAAACAGCTGAACCATTTCAGAATCACTCTATTAATCAACAATCACAAATCTCTAAAACCTTTGTTTGTAATACTTGTTAACAAAAACCTTGTTCTACCTTTAAAGTAGATTTGGTTGTTTTCCCATTTTTCAGTGACCTCAGCGAGCTTTCTCAGACAGATTTGACAACAAGTTATTTTCTATTTAACAGTTTTATAAAACTAAATCAAACGTCATTGGAAGAAATATTTTCTTTTTTTGTTTTAAATTTCATTTATTTATTTATTTTTTATTTTTACATTATTTTTTAAGTTTTTTTTTTGTTTTTTGTTTTTAGGAGGGGAGGGGGGTGGGGGTGGGGGTGGGGTAGGGGGTGGAGGACAGTTTCACTTCTTTTTCCATCGGTCAGGTTTCTTTAAGCCCAGAAGGTGCCAAGTTCTTTTCCACACTGATGCCGTTGATGTTGGCGTCTCAGGCGGGCCGTCAGCTCCTGCAGCCCCAGCTGGTTCCTCGGGTCCAGAAGTCACCTCAGGTCCCTGGGTCCCAGAAGGTCCTGCAGTTTCCTCCAAGTCTGTGGTGTAAACCTCCATGGCCTGCTCCTCTTCGGGCTCCTCTCTCCTCACTTTGTGGAGTTGGTTGGAGAGCTGCGTGTTTTGGGAGTGCAGCAGAGCACACTGCCTCCTCAGCTCCTCCAGCTCCCTGCAGTGGGCGCTCTCCCCCTCCTTATAGATGGTTTTTTGGGCGTTGATGTCCTCTGCCATCTTCTCTTGCATCCTGCTGATTTCAGCTTTCAGAGTGATCATTTTCTGCTGGTCGTCTGTGTTTTCTTTTTTCAGATGCTGGATCTGCCCCTGGAGCTCCTGCTGCTGGCTCTCAGCTTGGTTTATGACTGACTGAAGATCAGCGTCGAACTTCAGTGTGAGCTCCTGGTTCCTCACTCTTAGCTTCTGCAGCTCTTCTTGGAGAAGCCCGTTCTTCGTCTTCTCGCCTTGAAGCTCAGCTTTCAGGTCCTCTTTGGCGCTGTTTGGGTCCATGCCGGCTTCGTGAGCTCTTAGTTTAGTTTTCAGCTCCTCCAGCTCGGCGCAGTAGAGCGTCTCCTTTTCAAAGTTGCTCATGTGTAAGTCAGCGACCTCCTTGTTCATCTTCTCACGTATGAGGTCCAGTTCCTGTCTCAGGGCCAGGATGACCTGCTGGTCCTGGGAGGCTCTCTCAGCATGAGCCTGGTGTTGCTGCTGAAGCTCTTGCTGAAGTGTTTGGACCTGCAGCTTGGCCTTTTGGATGTCGTTGTTGTACTGAAGCTGGAGTCCCTGGTATGACTCCGACATCCTGCGCAGCTCTTCTTGTTGGGTCTTGATTTTGTTCGCCATCTCTTTGATTTCTGCAGAGAACTTCTCATTGTTGACAATATGAGCCACCTGCAGCTCCTCATAATCGGCGTGAAGATGTCTCTTCTTCTTCTGCCGGGTTGTGTCCCTCACCTTCAGGGCGATCCTGTGCTTGGAGAGCGTCTCCTGAGAGCTGTATTTCTGGAGCGTCTCCAGCTCTCTCTTGGTCTCTTTCCCTCGGTTAATAAACATTTCTTTGAGGCTTTTCTGTCTCATCAGTTCAGCCTTGGTGTCCTCCAGTTCCTGGTTGAGCAGCAGCTCTCGGTCTCTGGTCTGAAGATGACGAGACCTTTCTAACTCCAACATGTCTATGATCTGTCTCACTTCCCTGCGGAGATTTTCCATTTCGACGCCTTGTCGATAGGCGTTCCTGTTGATTCTTGCTTGGTAAGCTGATCGCTGCATTTTTCTCTGTCTTTGTGAAAGTTGCAGAGTGAAATCTGAATGTGACTGTGTTCGTCGATGAATGTTTGAAAATGATCTGACTGCTTGGACAGAGTCTCATTAATAGAGATAAAGGCACTGTGATGTCATAGAGATGAAGGCACTGTGATGTCATAGAGAGGAAGGCACTGTGATGTCATAGAGGGAAAGCTCCTTTCATCTCAGGAACTCTCTGCTGATTGTTTACATTCAAACTCAACAGCAGCTGTCTTTGTAATTTTTGATCACAGGTTGTGAATTTGATTGTAAACAAAGGACAGATTTGTCTTCTGACTGCTAAGCCACGCCCCCAAGGTGTTGTTACAGGTGTTACAGTGAGAGCATAAACATATAATATCAGATAATATGTATGCATGTTTATATCAACATATAAACAGATAATATCTGTATAAACAGAAGAAAATGATGGGGCCAGCAACTGAGCTTCTTTACAGTTCAGCTTCATTCAGCAGAATGAAGGAGAAACGCTAGTTGTGCTACCAAAAAGAGTTGATATGGGGGAAGCCCAGCACCACACTGCCTCCTGCTGGTGACACTGAAATGTCCAATTATTTGGCTGTTACATCCAAATTGAAACATGGGGGAGGAAGCTGGAGTGCCTGGAGAGAACTCACACATGCATGGGAGAACATGCAAACTCCTCACAGAAAGGCCCACCAACCACGACGGGGATTTGAACCAGTGACCTTTTTGCTGTGAAGCTGCAGCGCTGACCGTTGCGCCACCGTGCAGCCCCTAATCAAAGCATCAAATCTAAAAGTTATGGGGAGCCAGTGATAAGGAGCTAAAACAGGAGTTGTACGTTCTCTCTATTTGGGTCCTGTGAGGAGACGTGCTTCTGCATTTTGTACTAGCTGTAACCTCAGTACACAGTGCTGGTTTGAACACTGACACAGAGATTAACAGTAGTCCAAACAAAAGGAAATAAAAGCATGTCAGACAACCTCAAGATTTTTTCTAAGTAAAAATAACCTTATTTTTGATTTTTTTCTTAGCTGCGCAAAACAAGACAAGAGTTTTACGACTAGGTTGATTTGCTGGTTCAGACCGAGGTTCTCATCAAAGATGACACCTACAATTTTAAAGCGGGCAGCAATTTTGTTTGATAGTGAACCTAGATGTGTCGGCACTCCTGCTGAACCAGGGGCGACACTCATCAAGATTTAATGTCAAGAAATTCTGTGACATCCAGCTTGTTATGTCTTTGATGTGGTTCCTCAGTGTGTTCGAATGGTTTAAACTGTTCAGATTAAAAAACAGTTACAGTTGGCTATCATCAGCATAAAGGTGGAAACTCTTGTTATGAATGTGGATACGTCCCAGGGGTAACATATAAAGAGAGAAGAGGAGTGGTCCAAGGACTGACCCCTGGGGGACCCCACAGGTCAACTTTGCATGCGATGACTGTGAGCTGCCTATTGCCATACCAAACAATGTGTCCTATAAATGAGAATAAATCCAAATAAACGATGGACCAGACATGCCAAACAAATGTTTCACTTGTTCCAGTAAATAAATGATCAACAGTATCAAAGGGAGCACTTAAAAAGAACTCAAACAGTGCCCTGAAAGCTAGGGATGGGTACCTTTCACATTTGGAACAATATGGTTCTGATTCCTGGTAGCTGGTAATCACTATCGGTACTTAACGGTACCAATTTTCTGTACTTTTGTGTGTATATGTGGTAATAAATATCATTTCTTTGATAATAAATTGTAAATTCTTTTCAATTTAACATATTTATTCTTCAGTATGTAAACTTGCAATGCTGCGTTCATGTCCAGCATGGAAAATCACCTACTCTTCCACTCCCTCACTGTCACAAGGATGCATGTGGGTACCTAGACATGGTACCTTTTCATTTTAAGTGAATTGGTACCCGGTGCTTTTGACAGAATTTGGACGTCACCTATCAAAGTACCTAATTCGGTACCCATCCCTACTGAAAGAAGACTGATTTTTTCAAAAAGTTTATTTTCTTATAAAAAGGCAATGATTTGTTTAGCCACATTTTTTTTCAAGAGTTGTAGAGAGAAACGGCAGTTTTGAAATTGGTCTAAAATTACACTGCCTGGATTTAACCAAGTAAACAGATACAAGCCTCCTATTGGATAATTACTGCCTGGGCCATTATCTTTCAGCCAGCAACAAGTTATTTAACCCCAACTGGTGCAATGAGAGTTGTTTCTCATTTCTTCAACAACCATGTGGAAAGACACATTCCCTGGTCTTGGAAAAGATGTTTGTCTGTTTGAAAAGAGGCAAATCATTGGCATGAATTAAGCAGAAAAAACATCTAAGGAGATTGCAGAAACTACTAAAACTGGGTTAAGACCTGCCCAACGCATTATTAAAACTGGAAGGATAGTGGGAACCCATCGTCTTCCAGGAAGAAATATGGCTGGAAACAAATCCTGAATGATGGTGATCGGTGATCACTTAGATATTTGGTGAAACCAAATGAAAGAAAAACATCAGTAGACCTCAGGGCTATGTTTAATTGTGAAAGTAAGAGCATTTCCACAAGCACAAAGTGAAGGAAACTCAAGGGATTGGGACTGAACAGCTGTGTAGCTTTAAGAAAACCACTAATCAGTGAGGCTAACCAGAAAAAAAGGCTTCAATTTGCTAGGGAGTGCTTTAAGAGTGGACTCTGGAGCAATGGAAGAAGGTCATGTGGTCTGATGAGTCCAGATTGACCCTGTTCCAGAGTGATGGGCCATCAGGGTAAGAAGAGAGGCAGATGAAGTGATCACCCATCATGCCTAGCGCCTACTGTCCAAGCCTGTGGGGGCAGTCTATGATCTGGGGTTGCTGCAGTTGGTCAGGTCTAGGTTCAGCAACAGTCTGTGCTCAAAGAATGAGGTCAGCTGACTACATGAATAAACTGAATGGCCAGGTTATTCCATCAATGGAGGTTTTCTTCCCTGATAGCACGGCCATATTCCTAGATGACAATGCCAGGATTCATCAGGCTTAGATTGTCAAAGAGTGGTTCAGGGAGCATGAGACATCATTTTCACACATGGATTGGTTCCCACAGAGTCCAGACCTTAACTCCATTGAGAATATTTGGGATGTGCTGGAGAAGGCTTTGCTCAGTGGTCAGACTCAACCATCATCAGTGAAGATCTTGGTGAAAAATTAATGCAACACTGGATGGAAATAAATCTTGTGACATTGCAGAAGCTTATCCAAGCAATGCCACAGTGTATGTGTATGCTGTAATCAAAGCTAAAGGCGGTCCAACAAAATGTTAGATTGTGTGACCTTTTGTTGGTGGCGACTTTTTTTTGGCCAGGCAGTGTATTTAGGCAGTCTGGGTCTAAAGATATATTTTTTTTCAGGACAGGCTGAATGGTAACTTTTTGTAAAAGTGAGTGATTTGTTAATGATGTCAAGGACATAAACTGATTGGCTTATTTACCTCCTTTAGAAGCCTTTCTGGCAAGTGTTGTGCAAATTTTTCTGTTACAAGTGAAGAATGAAATAGAGACTTCTGCCGGCAAACAAGGTTTTATTTTCTTTGCAAAGTAAAGTTCAATCAACATGCAAGTAGTAGGTATGAAGACACCAAAATGTGGGGATTTGCATTCATGTTGTCCCTTTTGCAAAATCGGCTAACACCTATCAGCCACCGTGGTTTGTCATTCTGACTGTTTCTTCCTCCAGAGTGGACCATGGTGGACAGCAGTGGTTAAAACCTGGTCAAAACAAACAGCAAACTTCAAGTGTGCCTGATGATAAACTGCTGCTGTGTTTTGTCTTTTTCTCTCCATCAGATTTCTGTGACCTCACTCTGGACACAAACACAGCACACAAATGCCTCAGGCTCTCTGGAAACAACAGAGAGGTGACACGTGTGAGAGAGGTTCAGCCGTATCCTGATCATCCAGACAGATTTGACTGCTGGGTTCAGCTGCTGTGTAGAGATGGTTTGACTGGTCGAGGTTACTGGGAGGTCAAGTGGAGAGGAGAGGTTAATGTATCAGCGAGTTACAGAGGAGTCAGAAAGAGAGGAGGCAGTTATGATGGTGTGTTTGGACACAACAATAATTCCTGGAGTCTGTTCTGGTCTGATGAAGGTTTTTCTGTCTGGCACAATAACAGAAGAACAGACCTCCCTCTGTCCTCGTCCTCTGACTCTGGCAGAGTAGCCGTGTATGTGGACTGTCCTGCTGGCACTCTGTCCGTCTACAGTCTCCTCTGACCTCCACACCTTCAGAACCACCTTTACTGAACCTCTCTATCCTGGGTTTAGGTTCTGGTCTTCAGGTTCCTCAGTGAGTCTGTGTTTTGTGTCTGAGGGAGAGTCTCCTCTTCTCTACTCAAACACTACAGAAACAAACAGCTGCTGAGGAACAGTCCACCCTCTGCACTGACTGCACCTTTAAGGGACAATCCCTGAAACAAACCCTGAACTGTTCAGCAAAAGGCCTCACAGGGAAACATAAGAGCTGTGTCCCAATTCAGGGGCTGCAGCCTACGGAGGCTGGATTTGAAGACCGATTACGTCACAGCGGTGCGTCAGAGGCTGTCCCAATACGGAGACTCCTCCAAATGCGGCCGACGAATCTGTCCTCCGTTTCGGGGGCCGCGAAGGATGGGTTTGGTGAATCCTTCATAGCCTCACATATCCCAAGATTCATTGCGTATGAATGCCGAACATGATGGACACGGCCGAACTCCAAAAGGAGTCCTGATTTATCCAGATATGAAGGATTTCTGGCAACAACTATGTGATTGTGTTTCTAAAGCGTGAAAGAATATTTGGTTTTTCCATGTGAAAATGTGTTGTTTGGGCTCTTTTCAAGTAATATACTGTGGAAAAACAGTTCTTTATGAATCTTCTCATTATTATATAAAAATATGTCCATAAATGTAAATTCTCTTGGGAAAAAAACTTACTTGGAGTTTTTATTTATTTATTTATGTATTTTTTACAGGGAATTCACAAAAGACATTAAATCATTTCAGCAGCTTTTATTTTATACTTATTTATTCATCATCCCCCCAGCACTTGATCAAATGTTGAAAATGTACGTTGTTGCCTTACTCTCATGTAAATGGTAGATCTATACTCTATCAATAGGGATAATAATAATACAAATGATATAATGATAAAAATGATGATAATAATAATGATAATAATAGTAACAACGCAAAGTAATAAAAAGATAGTAAAAATTATCCTGTTTAAATGTGAGGTTTTGGTTTACGTGTGTTTAAAAGTAATGTAAGCCTGACAGGTGAGGGCGGTGCTGTGTGACGTCGAGGGTGACAAACAGGAAATGCTTCGTAGACCAGACCGTCTCAATTCAGTTCGACCTTTGCGGTCTTCGCAGGCTATGAAGGCCGGGTCCTCCGAAGGCTACAGCCTCCGTAGGCTGCAGCCCCTGAATTGGGACACAACTAAGGTGTGTGGAGTATTTACAAACACTGCCATCTAGTGTATGAGTGGAAGAACTGCACAGAAACCTGAACAAAGCTCAAATACTGAATGTTATAAAACACATTACTGTAGCAACATATACATTTCAAATTGATTTAAAAAGTAGTATGTTAGTCAAACACTGTATTTTTTCAACACATAATGGTTCACGGCTCAAAAATGTCATTCTTTTTTTTTAACTTTTTTTCTGTCTGATGTCACTGAACTGGAAAACTTTTTGTCAAACAGGTTTTAGAGAGAGAGATTTTACTTTCACTCTATTTTCTGCAAAACGTAGGGAGCTAGTAGTCCGATCACTTTTTTGTTTCATTTTACTCTTTATTGGCACTAAGTGTATCAGATTTTCCTTCAGGATGGGAATGCAGTATGGTGGTTGCATCAGGAAATACCCAAACTGAATGTAACATAATCTCAAAATATATAACTGGTGTGGATAGGACCAGCACACCAAAGTCAATAAAATTATCCCTCAATCAATGTTTTCCTTCAACTTGTTGGGCTTTTATTGTTGTTGTTTTCGGGGACCTGCTCACCCTTTTATGATGCTTATTTAAAAATGTGTTAGCTGCATTATCTCTTACTTTCAATTAAACCAGGTTTTCCATTAAAAAAGGCTATTTCTGAAAAAGAATTAGTCATTTATAAAACAGATAATGATATTTACATTTAACAACATGTACACTACTGATCTCAAGTTTTAGAACAGCCCAATTTATCCAGATTTTTATGAAATTCAAGCAGCTTAAATCCAATAAATAGCTTGAAACAGTACAAAGGTAGGTGTTGAACTGGCAGAGGTTCAGAAAAAGTGTAAGGTTACCCAAAACTGAAAAATACTGAACACTTGATAATTGTACAGAATGGCCCTTTATCAAATTAAGGCTGTTGTGCAGTGTTGGAGATTGACCAAGCAGAATCAGAAGACCAGTTTCTGAGAGTCAACAGCTTCAAGCTTCACAGCTTCAAAGAGGTCGTAGTGTCACAGTCTCAGTTTCAGTAACTGTGAAGAGAAGACTCAAATAGCAGGCTTATCAATGTTGCCTTGTTTTTTAAAGGGGCTGTGAGGAGTTTCTAAGAGATCTTACAAAAAGTCTCTCTTCTAGACATATGCCTGATCACAATCCACACTTTAAAATGAGATTATCAGCACGTTGAAGTCTTTATGACAACACCACGCCAGCTGACCAAGTTTAGAAATGTGTTTTTCTCTGCTGAAAATGATTTCTGTGATTAATTTTGTAGTGATGGTGGACACTGGAGCCTAACTGTCAGACAGAAAAAGGACAGAAGAGCAGAAGAAAGATAAACAGGAGAGAGATACAACCCAAGCTTAAGGCTAAATTATGGGTTAAACTGTTTGTGATAATGTTGATTCCAACCCACAGTCAGCAGTTATTCTGCAGTGGTCTGTTCAAACTTGAGAGTTTATCAATAAAATGAAGAGTGAGGTTACGTTAGCTCTGATTGGTAGATGACTGGAAGGACATAACCAGGATTCACTGATGTTACACAGACAAGTCTTAGAGTAGAGCTAAATATCCCCGACTACTAAACTACAGTACAAACTGACACAGTTTGCTTGTTGTCACATTTTAAACAACAGGGCAATGCAACAGTTGATAAATACCTTACCTCGTCGTGTTGTTTCCTGTAAGACAAAGAAACAGAAAGAAAAGAAAATGAATTATAAAATCAACACCTGATCTCCATTCATTTCTAAAACAAACACGTCTTGTTGTTAACAGACACATTTTTATGACAGTGTGTGTGAGGCCTCAGGCCAAAGGGTGGCGCTGCAGTCCAGTTTAAACCGGTCCTGCTCACATGATTTTAAAATATAAAATAATTACCCTCCTCCTTCATCCGGGCTTGGGACCGGCAAAGTGACCCAAAAGGGACACGTTGGCGGAGTTACTTTTTTTTTTTTTTTATGTTTTTTTTCTTTGTCTTTTTTTATTTATTTATTTTTTTTTCAATAATTTTTTTTGTATTTTTTACACAGATTTTTCTACTCGTTGTTTTTGTCCATAGTTTGTTACAAAAGTTACAGTACAACGTGAACATTTCTATTACAACTTTGTTTTTTTCTTTTGTTTTTTTTTTGTAACCTAATTGTTCACAATCTACATCAACAAGCTAAGTGGACTGTAAGAGACTAATAGAAAAAAATGAATATAGTGTCCTGTCTGCACAGTGGTGCAGTGGTTGGAGCTGTTCCTGGTTTAATTCCCTGCCTGGCCAGGAGCCCTTTTGTTGTCCCTGTGCAGACGCAGGTTCTCTCTGGCTTCCTCCCACTGTACAAAATACATGCTCATCAGGTGGATTGATCGCTCCAAATTGCCCCTAGGCGTGTGTGTGTGTGTGTGTGTGTGTGTGTGTGTGTGTGTGTGTGTGTGTGTGCGTGTGTGTGTGTGTGTGTGTGAATGGTTGTCTGTCTCCACCTGGTAGCTCTGTGATAGACTGGAGACCTGTTCAGGGTGGACTCTCTTGCCTTGTGACAGCTGGGGTACCCTGGTACTTTGGTAATGTAACCACTGACTGCTGCTACAGGCAACAAACACAACTCTTGTTGGACCAACAACTGGGACATTAATATAACAGGCTGTGTGTTTTCAAAATGTCGACTAAACGTAGTTTAAGTTCATCAATTCAATGAAAGGTAAATGAACTGGATGAAGGTCTGAAAATAAAGTTCCACCTCCTGATGGTTAGACTGTTCAGATAACACAGTCAAGATACAATGATTTCACTTGAAATGTAGGGACCACCATGAAATCACATTCATCCAATCAATTCTTTTTGAGTGCAGCCATTTTTACTCATTGCAGTGGACTGAGTCCTTATTTAGGCCTGTAATAACAAGCTTCTCTGCACAGACATTCCCAAATCAATGGCTGCTCCCTAAAAGTTCACTTCACTGTTTCTAAACATCATTTTGTGCTGATGGTTGAAGAAACACACTTTAAAATGCTGCTTCACAGAAAATCTCACTTTCCAAACAATACATGACCACTATTCATGTGACACTCTTTAACTCTGTGATACTTCAGCATCTCAAACACGACAGTGTCTCAACCTGTGACAGCCTTTTATGAGGATTAAGAAAAACAACTATCCCATAAACCATGAACTTAAGCTCTGTTCATTTATTCAAGATGTTTTGATGTAGGATCAGTTTTCTGAAAACACTCTGTAATGCTTTAGGAAAAAATATGAATGAGTTCAAAGAAAATAAGTGTTTCTTTTTTTATATTCAAAGGCTGTTAGTGGTTTGTAAAACATGAAAACAGAAACAAATGAACGGCTTATCAGCATTTTCAATCCAGGCTCTTCACAAGATCTGTGGTAAGTGAGGAGCGTCCCAAACCCTCAAGCTCAGAGGAAGAAGAAGCTAACAGCGTCCTCTGGGCTGGTCTGGTGGGGGCACTCCTCCTCCTCTGGGCTGGTCTGGTGGGGGCGCTCCTCCTCCTCTGGGCTGGCGGCTGAAGACAGCGGTGTCAGGGGGTCAGTGGTTTACTTGTGATGATCCGTTGGTTACGTCCTCTCTGAGCTGCAAAAGAAAAACAAGTGAGGAAACGTTTGAGCACAACTTTTAAAACTCTCTTTTCCTGGAGGAGGTGTGAGAGAATCTGATATTAAAAAGTGAAATGATAATCACTTACTGAGCGCATTCAAAGAAAAGCTAACACCGCTCTGCGTCTGGTCCTGAGCTCATCCTTCCTTGGTCCGCTCTGATTGGTCCTCATCCTTTCTCCTGGTGCACAACAAGAGAGGGAGTTAACAGAGTTAGAGACATGGTGACGTTTTCAATCATTGTTGGAGTTATTTTGACAAGATGTTAGAGTCTGTGTGGGTTTTTATTTGTATTAGTAATCATACCTTACCTCTGTACCACCTACAAATATCTCACTACACAAACATGACAGCTTGACACTGTGAAGTTAGCAGCAGCTGCTCATGTTGTGACTGAGTGTTAACTTACCTTTGTTTGCTTCACTTCAGGAGAGAAAAAGAAGAGGAAGAAAAACAATCTCTTTTCATTCAAATGTGAGGAAGATTTCAAACACTGACATGAATCCATACTCACCTCCTGTACAAGCATCAACATTTCATCCAAACATCAACAACAACTGAGATTTTTTGTGATTAGTGTTTGTGTGCGTGTTTGTGCCTTTGTGTGTGTGTATACTTCCCCTTCCTCAGTGAACAGGCTCTCTGTCTCAGTCAGAGTCGCTGTCGTCAGTCCATCCCGTGGACTGAAAAGGATGGTGCCAGAACCTCCTGTTGGAGCCGGAGCTGAGGCCTGAGGTTGAAGGAGCTGGATCCTCGGGGTTGTCTTCTCCAGCCGTCCGCGCTCTCTTCACACCTACCTGCTCCGGGCTGCTCTCCTCCCTGTGCCTCTTCAAGGAGCCCAGGCCGAAGGTGGAGGGGGCACACTCTTCTGGACTCTGAGGGACAGATGGTGGACCTGGAGGACCTGATGGAGGAAGAACAGGGGGACAAGGAAGGACAGGAGGACCATCCAGATCAGGAGGACCAGCAGGAGGATTGACAGGAAGATCCACAGGAGGAGCAGCTGGGATCTCCTGCATGAGGGGGCTATGAGCTCTGAAGTCATCTTCCTCTTCCTCCTCTTCATCCTCAGACATGGAGCCATAGCCTGAATCTTCACCCTCTTCATCCTCACCAAAGTCAACGTCAGGCAGCTGCAGCTCAAACCTCTGCAGGATGACATCAAACGCCCACCTGTCCACTTCAGGCAGCGGGTCTATGTCGGGCAGCTGCTCGATGTCGTCATTGTTGATGAAGGGAGGGGGACCCCCTGCAGCTTCATCTCCAAAAACAACATCATCATCATCATTATCATCATTGTCAGAGGAGAAGACGTAGAGTGGAACCAGGTCACCTGGGTGGTCTTCCACAGCAATGTTGACATCAGGGACGAAGTTTTCCTCAGGACGCTCGATGATGAAGTTCTCGTCTGGAGAGAAAAAGTCACAACGTCTGAGAACACGGCTGGAATTTTGAACTTTCTCTTTAAAGTTTGAACATTTGTTGAAGCTGAGGGACAATCTGAGTAAGACAGACACACACACACACACACACACACACACACACACACACACACACACACAGAGCTACATCTAAATTCATCAACTTTGACTCTAAAAGCTCAGTGTAAGAATCAGCTCCTGATTAAAAAGCTTAAGCCTCAAAGTGTAGATCTCATCCACACAGACAAACGTGCCCTGCTGCGGTTAAAAAGGCGTGTCCTGGTCTCAACAGGTTCATGTTTTCATCGTCTCCATGGCGACGACAGACATTTTAAACATTTAATCAAAGAATGGATGAGTCCACATTCTTTGCTAATCATTCAGTGCTAATTATTGTACTTTTAATGTCCTGAAACCAGAATAAACGTGTTTTAAAACCCCTACACTAACTGCTTACACATTCACAACTTGTCCCTGTATAACGGAGTCATTCCCGCCATCAGTAAAAATCACTTAACAGTGAAAAATCGTGGAGTCCAAGTCGACTCTTTCTCGGTCTGACCCTGGTCAGAGATAGAACCAGACGATGTGAACTTCTCCGTTTGTTTGAAAAAGTTTCTCAGATTTCTGTCCCAAAACACTTTAAAGGGTCTTTAACAAGACGAATCAACACGAATCTTTCATAAATGAGATATTAAAGAAGTTTTATTCAAAGTCAAACCTGCACGGTGGCGGCCCACCAGGTCGGCTAGCCCCGGCAGCAGTTGGTCCAGGTTGGGACACGGTCTCCTGAAGTCCATATCAGACCAGGTCAGATGGACAGGTCAGTCGGTGATGGATAAAAAGGTTATAGGTTTCCAAAAACGGACGATTGAAGGTGTTTTTAAAGTGATTTCTACAAGTTTGTTTTCCACTAGAAAGATTTGCAGCAGCTCGTGTCAGAGTTTAATGCAAATAGGGAGCACGTACGTTTACGTCTGCGCGTTTGTGTGCGTCTTAAAAATAAAAAATTAAATTAATTTTCATCAAATTAATTTATTCAATGAATACATATATATTTTAAGAACTTTTTTCTTATTTATTCATTAATAAATTAATTATTTGTGATTAACTGTTTTATTTATCTTTTTATGGGTTTTTTTTGTTGTTGTTGTTGTTGCTCCGTATTGATACAGGAAGTGTTTTAACCTTAAAGCAGAAACAGAAATGACCCTTGCGGTACATTAATTTCAGCAGTGACAGCAGGCCTTTCTTCCTCTCAGTAACCAGCTGGTTTATAAGTTGTCTTATAAGTCTGATCCAATGGTGTTGGAGGAAAAACCCAGGAACAGTTTTCACTGTCAGAAAAAAAAAGTTTCTGATGTGATTTTTTTAATTGATCAGTTAAGTTATTTACAATAAAGAAAAATTAGTGCATGAGGAGACATTTTTTTGTTGTAAAAGAAAACCTTAATTTTTGAACCCACTCTTTATTTTCTTTCTTTCTTGCTTTAACCTTAAATAGTTGATGGTATGTAAACCATGTTATTCTTACATATGTCTTTCCCCCTTTCTTTTTTTTTAAAAAAAAAACCTTAAAAAGTTCATGGCATTTTCAGACCTTTAACTTTGGGGCCTACTGAGGTATGTGCCCAGACACTTTTGTGAATTTGAGAAGTGTTTTGTAAAACTATAAATTTTATAATGAAGCTACAATATATATATATATATATATATATATATATATATATATATATATATATATATACATAGCAGCATGTGTGTGGTCAGATGGCCCCTTTGTCTGAATCCTTTACCACAAATAGAGCAGCTGAAGGGTTTCTCTCCCAATGAGCACTGAAAGGATAACTAACCTGCTCTGTGCAGCTTTATCTCAGTTATTACAACCGCATCCAGTAGTTCTCTTTGACACTGGAGCTCCTCTTTGTATCCACATGTTCTTTATCCTTACAGGTTTTCTCTAGCGAGCAGCTTCTAGTCAACTGAATCTTTGAGATCTTAAGCCTCAGAAATTTCCCACACATCCAACAGTCAAAAAATAAAAGAATGAAAAAACTTACGGCTAATTATTTTACAACGATGGCTGCTTCATACAAACTGTGGACACTCTTCGGACTTCCAGAATAAAAGTTAACTGATCAAACTTTTTTTTATACATAACAAGTCAGACACAGGGAAAAACCAAGTAAGTAAAAGGTGAGGAGATTGTCCAATGCCTGACGTATCAGTGACATTTAAAAGATAAAAAGAAATAAGCAGAGGAATAGTAAAAGCCATCAGTTTTATTTTCAGAAAAAAATTGTTAAAACATGAATAAGAAACAGTTTACAGTCTGTTTTTTTTTCATTTCTTCACTCTGCTTCTCTATCAGTATCTGGTATCACAGGGCCTTGTTGTTTCATGACAGTACTTGGAGCAGAGCATGTGAGTGGAGTGGAGTGGCGAGGATTTCCGCTCCTCGCTGTCTGCATCAGTCACTGCTGAAAGTCCCACCATGCCGCTCCGCCCATTACTGCTTAGCATTAGCAAGAAAGCGTCTCCACTCCACACTGGCTCCAGGTTTTGGCCCAGATTTAGGCATGCATCAAACTCTAGAGCAGAAAACTGAGCAGGACAGCGTCCCGCTCCGTCACCACCTTCATAAAAGAAAAAAAACCTGCTTTGTGCTCGCGCTCACACGCTCTCACTGGGAGACATGTTACTTAAAGCACAACACACAGTCACAATCTTATCAATGAAGGAAACTTCCTCACTCTCATGTGGAACCAGTAGGCTCACCGGTACAGTGTGCTGAAGTATCTTGTATTTTTTGCGCACCAAACCGACCACTCTTTTAACGTGGACCCTTAGGTGAGCTATCTGCTGCGTCTCCTCTGCAGATTTTAGGTCCATTCGAGCTTGTCCTCTTGTGAAGCCTGTAGTTTTCACCTCAGCACACATTAGACCAACTTCATCCCCAATGTTAAATCCACGGCCTGCCAAAACCAAATCTCCAGGTAACAGTTTACTGAGGATACCACACTGCTCTGCCAGGTGCTTGTCACTTACATGCCCTCCCACGTTAGAAATGTAAGAGACTGACCCCTGTGGGGTGAGGCCTATCAGGTATTTAACACTGTGTTTCTGCTTGTAGTGGGAGTGAGTCTGTGGTTCTGCTTTTAAATTTGATGGCTCCTCAGTGCCAATCTCAAAGCAGTCAAGAATGACAGCAACACGACTGCCAAACGCCTCTACAAACTGATGCGGCACGGCGTGCTTCAGTAAATGTCTGGCAGGCCAGTGTACCGAAGGTGCCAGGTGGAAATACAGTAAATCTATCGTCTCCTGAAACGTTTCACACACTGTTGTGTGACTTATCTCAAAAAGGTATGCAAGGTGCTGCTGAGGCAGATGCAGTCTCAGCCTCATCAGAGTCAGGACGAGCATTTGGAAAGGGGACAGTTCTCTGTCTGCCTTTGTGAAGCATGGAAAAATGACAGAATACAAAGCCTGTAGTAAAGTCCAGTTCCGCAGTCCGGTGTAGTATTTCACCTTCTCATCTCTGGCCTTCTCATCGTCCTCGGTGAAGAACGCTTCGTCCATCTTTGATACTGCAAGCGCTTTCTTTAAAGTCCTGTTCTCCTCAAGCAAGCGGTTCATCTCAGCCCGCCTGGACTTCATTTTACCGTATTGTTTATTTTTGACCACACGTCCAACACTGTCACATTGCTCAGTCTGTGCAGCTTGATCCACTTCCGGCACCTGTGTGGAACTATTCTGTCTCTTTGTCCTCCGTTTATATCGAGGGTACCCAGTCTGGATGAGTTTTGTTTATTTCATAGGCAGGTCTCCCTAAAAAAAAAAAAAACACACACACACAGAGATTAGAACTTCAACCCTTGTAAAGTGTTAGAAATCAGCCAACATCTTTAGTGTAAGCTGGTCAAATCTGACCCGTGGTTAAACTTAGCTTGTTAATACTTAAAAAGCAGCGGTTATCACCCCGTACTGTTTTTCACCTCATTGTTAACGTATTACATAGGGATGCACAATATTGGATTTTTGCTGATATCCGATATGCAAATATATCGAAACCCCTTTTGGCCGATACCGATAATCACAAGTTTGTTTGTTTATTTCACTGTAAAGAAAGCTAAGTCTATCCTGTACTGGAATTTATATGTTACTCTTATTGTGACGGTCTTATTTGTTTAAGAAACAAACATAAAACAAGACAAAAAACATTTGATTTTACCATAAATAAGAAATGCATTATTCTTTCAAACTCAAGACATTCAGTATGGACATACAGAAAAATAATTTCTTTAGATCACATGAACTTTAAATGTACAATGCATTTTTAAACATAACCAAGTTGCATTTGATTATTTTAGAGCTACTGTAACAACCTGGAGACAGACACAGTGCAGTGCAAATAAATGAAGTGCTACATTTTATTTAAGGAGCTTATTTTTCAGATGGAAAATAATAATAATCCTAACTGAATAGCACCTTATCGGCTGTGCATATCGGCAGAAATTTTCATATCTGCCGATACCGATAAACGTGTTTTTAAGCTTTTATCAGCCGATACTGATATTGTGCCGATAATATCGTGCATCCCTAGCATTACATATTCATATCCATATAAATACTGTTTTAAATGTTCCTTTTTTGGCACCATAGACCTTTTATCTTACAATATACCACTCATCTCAATTTAAAAAAAAAATGTTTTAAACCACTTTCATTAATTTCCTACAGTCAAGATCATGGGTAAGCACATGATCAAAGTCTTAAAGACTAATAATAAAGCACACCTACCAAAAGTTACTTTTTTTAACCCCACGTTATTAACTATGGTGACATCACTGGTGTTGAGTGTTGAAAAAGGCAAAAAAGCTTTTTTTTCCTCATAAAACCAACTCTTTTTACTGATAATAATAAGAACTACAGATTGGAAATTAATCCATAAGGTGTGTGTGTGTGTGTGTGTGTGTGTGTGTGTGTGTGTGTGTGTGTGTTTACATGAATCGCAGTATGTGGTGGTTTTTGTGTGCTCTTACATTTGTTTTGCAGCCCTCACCTAACGCTGGCTAACGCTAGCTAACGCTGGCTAGCGCTGGCTAACGTTGTTTTAAAGTTACCAGTCTGAAAAATGCCGTGAACACTCCAACATTCGTCAGTTGTTCGCGTTGAACACGATCTTTGGTCGTACCATGGCTGCTACTCAGTCAATTCGGCGTCTCTTTGTAAGCTCTCAGATCAGTAGTCCTTGGCCTTTCCTCCACGTTTGAAATGAGAAGAATCTCAACACGTTGTTTCAGCAATCGTGTGAACGAACTTTGCAGGTAGGGACACAGCACGTTCGCGCCGTGTTTGGACTTATTAACACAAGGGAACAGAACAAGAACAGAACAAGTACAGCACACGACGACGGCAGGTAAGCGGCTGGAGGAAACAAACCGCAGCGTTCTTCTTCTTCTTCTTCTTCTTCTTCTTCTTCTTCTTCTTCTTCTTCTTCTTCTTTGTGGTGTTTAAGGGCGGTTGGCCACCTTAAAAACGGGCATTACCGCCACCTTCTGGCCCCGGAGTGGGCCAGGCTCCAATGACCCTACCTACTTCTCTCTTGTCCTACGTAAATAAATGGAAAACTACTAAATAACCAAAATACTATAATTTAATAAACAAACAAATAAATAAAATAATAAAATAATAATAATAATTAAAATAAATAAACAAATAAATCTATTTAATTTGATAATAATATGATCAAATACATAATAGTCACAATTAAAAGAATATATATATATATATATATATATATATATATATATATATATATATATATATATATATATATATATAAATTCCTTATAATCTATCATATATCCTTATGCTCTTGAGAAACTCCACCACCATCTTTAAAGTAGCTCTCCCACCCTCACTAAGTATATCCTTCATTTCAAATCCCAGAATCCCCACACTCCTCCCCATATTCTTCATACGCCCTACACCACAGTAACACATGTTACACTGACTCTTCCTCCTCCCCACACCCTTCACATTTCTTCTTCCTCTTCTTCTTCTTCTTCTTCTTCTTCTTCTTCTTCTCGGCCTTTTATGGCGGTTGGCAAACAGCGTTTTGGTGCATTACCGCCACCAACTGGTATGGAGTGTGGAATCGGGTATCTAACTAAAGTGTACTTATTCTACTTACTAAAATAAATAATAATTAGTGCTGTCAGGCGATTAAAAAAAATAATCTAATTAATTGCAGGATTTGTAATTAATTAATCTAATTAAACGCATTTTAATCTCATATCTGCCTAATGCCGCGGCCACACCAAACGCGAGTCTTGCGGCTGGACTTTTTTGACAAGCTGAGGCGCGAACACGCGAATGCGCGGTACTGTGCATGCGGAGTAGAGAGCGCGTTCATTTAAAGACCAAAAGTCCAAAAGAGCAGCTGAAAAACAATGAGCTGTGGTTTCCAAAGCATGACAGGAGAGTGTGTGAAAGCTTTGGAGATCACAATCAATGCCTGCTGCCTCTCCCTGGTAATCCACCAGCCCTGCTTGGCTGTTCCCTGCGATCTCATCCCCGATCCCCCGAACCTCCAATCCCCCGTACCCCTGACCACCCGAACCCCCGACCCATGTTCCCGGAGGTCTCCCTGGGGATAATGAAGGGGTGGAGGAAAGAGAGGAGCACAGAGAACTTCCATCGTTTCCCTGGCTCTGCCCCTGCTCCACTCTTTCCTCCTCTCTATCAGGCTCAAAACTCCGCTGAGGAAAACACAGTCGGACTCAGTGATGACCCGTGCAGGCAGATCCAGCTGGGAACGAATGTTTTCAGAACTTACATTCAAAACCTGTCTCCTCAGAGACTTCAACCAAGCCTGCTCCTGTTTTTCTGGTCTCTGTAGAGTACACACGTCGTATCGTATAACTCTGGATGATGACACACCACATAGATTATTTTCTCCTCCATCCTCCGGCGGAGTTGGAGCCGGAGCAGGAGCAGGCGGCAGTTGCCCCCCAACGTCGTCAAAACAATGACGTCGTGGGGGAATATTTCGAACTCGAGCGAATTCGCGTCTACCGCCCAAACGCGTGAACGCTCCAAACGCGTGAATCGCGCCGCCCGAGGCGAATCGGTGGCTAAACGCGTCTTTGCATTGACTTTGTATGTAATCGAGCCGCAAATTCGCGTTTGGTGTGGCCGCACCATAAGGTCCCAAAATAAATAATTTGAATTCCAGGACATCAGAATTACATTAAAAGACACTAAAAACATTTAAAAATAAGGTGGGAATGTATACAACACATTTTTAGGTACACTGATGCATAAGGAACACATGAAAAAAGTTTTATGGTTCTATCTTTACAAAATCTACACAGTCCTGCACCTAAGATAAGCTGATTTGTTTTTAGGACGGTTTTTGCTTCTGTTCACATTTTTACTCAATGTGGACTCAATTTTCACTGCAATATGAACTTCTATACTCTTATGAGGTCAGGAGAACCAGGGCTAAAGGCTAAAAACTGTGAGGAACTATGTACAAAACACTTTTTTCAAGTCTTGGATCAAAGAAAAGTGAAGTATTCTCAGTTTAACATGCTTTGAACACACAAACTGTTGCTCATTGGTGCAGAGCAGCCCCAAGCTGAAACATGACACCAGGAAGATGGAAGCAAATTTTCAAAGAATTCTTTAGGTTTAAATACTGGATACATATCGATCATTCAGGGCTTCTTCAATGCAGTAAAGAGTGTAGAATTATCTGGGTTTTCTTTTTTACAGAATTGAGCTAGAGCAAACGGTTGATTTTCTGCAGATTTTCAAAAAGAACGTGTGAATAAACTAGATGTGGACGGCAGTCACAATCACTCTCGCTTCCCTCCCTCCTGTTTAAAGCATGTTGCTGACGTGAAGTGTGATACATTCAGGGACCATCGGAAATGTGAAAATCTGACGAGAACTCCTCTTTTTCCAAGTAGGACACACGGTTTGTAAATGCCAGAAATTTAAAAATAAGTGCGTCTTTGAACGCCCCGCGGGTTTGGGATCCAGATTAATCTGCGTTAATTTTTATAACGCATTAATTTGCGGTGTAATTAATTAATCTAATTAACACGTTAAAATGACAGCCCTAATAATAATAATAAAAAAAAAGGAAAAAGTGGAAATTATATTCTTGTCATCAAATTTGTTCTCTTAATATACTGCAATAGTGCATCATAACATTTATCACCTGAATTTCTCTGTGAAATATCTTTCAAGTCCAATCTCAACTTCATTTCTGTGAGTTTGAAAATAAGTTCCCTTCTTTCAGCTTCATACTTTGGACAATAAAGTACCACATGCTTGATGTTTTCCTGCTGTTCACAAAACAGCAGCTACCTTCTTCTTCTCCTTCTTCTTCTTCTTCTTCTTCTTGGTTGTGGTTTTATGGTGGTTGGCAAACAACTATAAAGGTGCATTACTGCCACCTACTGAACTGTAGGGTAGATCTGAATTTGACCGTTGCTAAATTCTATAAATTACATCTGTTCTTTCGAGAAAAATGAGTATCTCTCTGTATGTTTGTTGCAAATTTTCACAGAGTATACACTTTAATGTAAACTTAATATTCTGGTTTTTGAGTGATTCCTTAAGGCTTTTCCTCTCTCTGATACAATGTTGTACTGTTTCCAGTTCACTGCAATGGGAGCATAGTCCTGTAGGATGTCTGCCTATAATATGAAGAGTACTTTTTAATCCTGTGTGTTAAATTCTGAGTCTTGTTATAATTGCTTCTTCTTTTCAAGTAGTGAAGATTTACCTATTATCTTTAACCTGTTGCTGTATACTGTGTAAATTCCTTCCAGTATCACTAATTCCCCAGTATCCTTGCCATAATTGTTGAATGTAGGTCTTAATGATTGATTAAGCTTCTGTTTTCTTAAAGTGATTTGTAAATCAACTGTTTCATTCTCAATGATTGTTTTACTCATATATCTGTTCTGTACATTCTTTGCCTTCTATACCGACATGTGCTGAAACCCAAATAAAACTTACATTTGCACTACTGCTTTACAGACTGTAGAGAATATGGTTTATTTTATAGATACTATCTGTTCAAGATGTTCCAGTTTTAATGCTTGAGAGGGCTGAAAACCTATCTGAAGCTATCATGGTATTCTTGACGTTATTGCATGGAGTCCCATTAGTATTGCAACTAGTTCAACAGTGTAATCAGACAGATGGTCCGTTGTCCTTTTTCTAATGACTATGTTATGTGAGGGTATGAAAGCTGCTGCTCCAATACGTCCTGTCAACTGATATTTTGAGCCATCTGTATAAATAACTGTTTTATCCCACATGACTTGTTCAAAATGTTTTGGGGCTACATACGGAGCTTTCTCTGATTTACCTTCTGCTTCGATTTTCTTTTAAATGGCCATGTCTACTTTAGGTTCTGTTATCAACCATGGAGGGATTTTCAAACATGAGATTGTTGGACTGAACCATATGTTATGCAGGCTACCAGCAGAGCCCACAATGCATTGCGCTTTTAAAGCTCTGCAACGTCACCGGCTGAGAGTCACCAGTTAACAGGGTCACATTATAGACAAAAAAAAAAGAAAAAGGGTCACACTATAGACTGGAACACCAGCGACATCTGTGGGTGTGTAATTAAATGTGCCGTCTCTATCCAACCTCAGTTAACCACGTTTGACCACAAACAAGCAATATTTACAAAACAGATTTTACTTTGCTTTTTAAATAAAATGTTGGTGTTGTCGGGTGGCTTCCCAAGCAGCAACCTCTGGTCTAAGAATATGACACAATGCTGAAGTGCTAAAATCTGCTGTTTCTTGAGTGTCCACCTGAGGCTGGCGCCTGAAGTACCGGGCACACACAGGCACACCAAGCCAAAAAAAAGCAGTTTTCAAAGCAGAATTTAACCTATTTGCAGCCTGGTTCAAAAAACGTCTCCTGTCTGAGTCACTAATTTTACTGTGGGCACCCACTGTGCGGGGAGTATTAAGATCGCGAGCTCCCCCAACAAGAGGCATAGCTGAGGGTCACGTGACTGACAGGCACCCTGTAGCTGTACGTAAAGCCCTTTCCACTACCAATATGGCCGCTATGGCTGTATGCTTCATTTACGGTTTCAGAAACAGACCTTTCATATTCTCTATATATTTTATACGTACATACATATCTCTCGCTATCCTTTTCTTCTATTTTTTTCCACTTATTTCTCTAATGTTTTGTTCTACTTGTTTTCATTTGGATTTTTATTGAGCACTTGTCTGTTGTGTTGGTCATTGTTAATTGATTTTTGTTCAATAAAAAAACAAAAAAACAAAAAAAAAAAAAAAAAAAAAAAATTACAATAATTATAATAATAATCCTCTGCTGCACTGGAAACACTTTCTTCATTTTTAACAGTGGTAGTAAAGTATTTCAGTACATAACTGCCGACCTAAAGTCTGGAATGGTTACTGCATAGCCTTACAGACTAGCATGTGTAGCTTGTAGCTACATACTGGAAAGAGAAAATCATACTCTTTTCAACAAGCTTGTATTTTTGAAAAACTCACATATTAATCTCACAATCTTTAATCTGTTGATTTATGTAACATTTCACTAATACAGAATATTTTCTCTTTTATATATATATATATATATATATATATATATATATATATATATATATATATATATATATATATATATATATATATATATCATATCATATCTTCAAACTCTTAATTTCTCAATGACATTTTTCTAAATTTCACAAAACAAGTATCACATTGACCATTTTTATGCTTTTCCATTACAAAAAATGTTTTATTCAGACCTATATGTCCTATTTTAAGTCTTTTCACTATTGTTTCCAATTGCTTTATTTTTTCCCACTTCTTGATTTTCCAATTTGAGGATTAGTAGAAGATAATTCTCTTCCTTTTGATTCATCATTCAATCTTTCCTTTCCTTTGTCAACCCAACTAGTGAAGTCTGTGGCTGGTATTACACGTGTCTTCTTTATCCAACCTCAGTTGTCAGTAAATTTCTTTTGTTCAAGACAACTTTTTATAAGATATAACACGATGAAGTAAGGTATTATCAGTTCAGTTGTGTAGCCCTGTTGTTTGAAGCGTGACAACAAGCAAGCGTTGTAAGTTTGTACTGACATCAGAAGCTGGCTATGTGAAGTGTTACTAGCATAGTGCATAGTGCTATCAAGTATCCACAGGCTAATGTGACAACAAGCAAACCGTCAGTCGGTACAGTGGTCTATTAGCTAGTGATATGTAGCGCTGCTGAAAGCCTGGTGCTCTAAGGCTTGTCTGTAATGTGCAACGTCAATGAATCCTGGTTATGTCCTGCCAGTCATCTACCAGTCAGAGCTAACATAACCTCACTCTTCATTTTATTGATAGACTCTCAAGTTTGAACAGACCACTGCAGAATAACTGCTGACTGTGGGTTGAAATGAACATTAGCACAAACAGTTTAGCCCATATTCAGCCTTTAGCTCGGGCTGTATCTCTCTCCTGTTTATGTTTTTTTAGCCCTTCTTTCCTTTTTCTGTCTGACAGTTAGGACTCCAGTGTCTACCATCACTACAAAATCAATCACAGAAATCGTTTTCGGCAGAGAAAAACACAGATCTTTCTTTACACATTAGTAGTTTGAGGAATCGCAGATTGACAACTCTTCCTGTGACCTCACTGTGACCTCACTGATGTCATTTCACTACCTTTTGAACTGTACCCGTAGACTTGAATTTGTGTTCAAAGTGAAGATCTTGTTGTTGTAGAAACGTGAGTTGTATTCACAAGACTTTGCACTCACAGACTTTAGACTCGTACTCATTAAAATAAAACAATCCTAACCCAAACCCAATTTTACAGACTCACATATTTAACATTAGAATTTTGTGTAACACAACATTTTTGACATAAACACAATCAGAATATGAATGATTAATTTGGGAGACATCTTTACAGTAATCTTACACCATAACCAATCCCCTGAAACCTTTGTGTTTCTGTCACCTTTATGTTGTCCTCTTTTTTCAGTCTTTCTCAAAGGTTGTATTTGCACCTTAATGAAAAATGAAGGATGCTTTTCTACAGTAAGCTAGGACTCAAAACCCCTAAAACCTCTGCAAGAGTCCACTAGACTTCCTTAGAAAATGACGACGCTTACAGCCACACAAATTCATTTGAATATTTAATACACTTTTCATAAACCTTCAAAAATAAATGCTTAATTACTCTGAACACAAAAAGAAACTGTGTCATTTGGAGCAGCTGAGGTGCTTTCCCCCCAACTGTGGTTGCTGGGTGAAACTCCAAAGTCAGCTAGAGGGAAAATCTATCACCACGCCCAGAGCAGCTGAGTAGTGTCCCTCATTCATGAACAAACATGTGCTGCAAGACTTTCTATGTAGTAAAAACCTTTCCAACAATCGAAACAGCAGAAAGTTTTTTTTTTATTTCGTGTGTGTGTGTGTGTGTGTGTGTGGACAAACAGGTGTCCACCCAAATCTGTTCCAAGGTCACTGGAAGGTGACTCATTATCCTCATTATGGACTTCAGGTTCCTCTCTTAAGTGTAATTTAACATTTCAGAGTTTAGAGCTGATGAAGGTTTTTTCAACTGAGTAACAAAACATGTCTCTTCTGACTGTAGGACGGTGAAAATCCTCTCCAAAACTCAGTACACTTGTAAAGTTCTACTTTTGAGTGACTTTTTATGTGTGTGGTCAGATTTGATTTTCCACTAAATCTTTTACCACATTCAGAGCAAGTGAACGGTTTGTCTTCTGATTGAATGGTAAACGTATGCATGGCCAGATTTTGCTTTCTGTAAAATACTTTCCCACATTCAGAGCAGCTTCAAGGTTTTTCTTTTATATGGATAGACAGATGTGGAGTTATATTTTCTTGTCAGCTAAATCCTTTACCACATTTAGATAGAAGGTTTTTCTCATGTGTCATTAAAGAATTTTTGGTGTTTAAATTTTTCAACACATTCAGAGCAGCTGTGAGGTTTTTCTTTTAAGTGATCGGACATGTGTTCAGTCAGACTGTATTTTTTGTGAAATCCTTTCCCACATTCAGGACAGATGAAAAGTCTTCAGTTTGAGTGATCTAGCATATGTGAATTCAGATCTCCTTTAAGGTTAAAACCTTTCCCACACACACAACAAAAGTAAGGTTTTTCTCATGTGTGAACACACATATGTTTAGTTAGAGTTTTCTTTTTGAGAAATCCTTCTCCACAAACAGAACAGCTGTAAGGTTTTTCTATGAAGTGAATAGACATGTGCCTGTCCAAAACTCTTTTCTGAATAAATCCTTTCCCACACTTTGAGCAGGTGTAAGGTTTATCTTTGGTATGAACAAACATATGTTTTGTAAAACTTCCTTTTGAGGTAAAACCTGCACCACATTTAGAACAGCTGTAAGGGTTTTCTTTGGTGTGACTGAACATATGTGAGGTCAGATATGCTCTACGATTGAATCCTTTCCCACACTTTGAGCAGTTGTAAGGTTGATCTTTGCTGTGGACTAACATGTGTTTTCCCAGATTTTCTTTAAGGCTAAATCTTTTCCCACTTTCAGAGCAGCTGTGAGGTTTTTCTTTAGCGTGAACTAACACATGGATGCCTAACTCTGCTTTATGAGTATATTTTGTTCCATACTTTGAGCAGCTAAAAGGTCCCTTTTCTGTCCGAAAATCCGAAGTACTGTCCTCAGTCTGGAAGAACCAACAGTTTGACCTTGAAGTCTCTGCTCTTTTGTTTGTGTCAGATTTGGGTCTTCTCTGATTGCCTCTGGTCTCCTTCAAGTCATCTGCACCATCTTCAGTCCCTGATCCAGCATCTGAGGAGTCTTCCGTCGCAAATCCAGTGTTAGAAGAGTCCTCAGTCTCCTTTAAGTCATTTGCACCATCTTCAGTCCCTGATTCAAAATCCAAGGAGTCTTCAATCACCGATCGAGTATTTGAAGAGTCTTTGGTCTTCTTTAGGTCATTTGCACCATCTTTATTTCCTGATCCAGCATCTGAGGGGTCTCCCATCACCAATCCAGTATTTGAGGAGTCTCTGGTCTCCTTCAAGTTGCTTGCACCATCTTTATTCCCTGATTCAAAATTTGAGGTGTTCTCAGTCTGGAAGAACCAACAGTTTGACCTTGAAGTCTTTGCTCTTTTATTTGTGTCAGATTTGGGTCTTCTCTGATCGCCTCTGGTCTCCCTCAAGTCATCTGCACTGTCTTCCGTCTCTGATTCAGCATCCGAGGAGTCTTCCGTCACAAATCCAGTGTTAGCGGAGTCCTCGGTCTCCTTTAAGTCATTTGCTTCATCTTCAGTCACTGATCCAATATCCGAGGAGTCTATCATCACCAATGTAGTATTTGAAGAGTCTTTGGTCTTCTTTAAGTCATCTGCACCATCTTTATTCCCTGATCCAGCATCTGAGGAGTCTTCCATCACCAATCCAGTATTTGACGGGTCTTTGGTCTTCTTTAGGTCAATTGCACATTCTTTATTCCCTGATCCAGCATCTAAGGAGTCTTCCATCACCAATCCAGTATTTGAGGAGTCTCTGGTCTCCTTTAAGTGGCCTGCGCCATCTTTATTCTCTGATTCAAAATTTGAGGCGTTCTCAGTCTGGAAAAACCAACAGTTTGACCTTGAAGTCTCTGCTCTTTTGTTTGTGTCAGATTTGGGTCTTCTCTGATCGCCTCTGGTCTCCTTCAAGTCATCTGCACTGTCTTCCGTCTCTGATTCAGCATCCGAGGAGTTTTCTGTCGCAAATCCAGTGTTAGCGGAGTCCTCGGTCTCCATTAAGTCATTTGCTTCATCTTCAGTCCCTGATCCAATATCTGAAGAGTTTTCCATCACCAATCCAGTATTTGAAGAGTCTTTGGTCTTCTTTAGGTCATTTGCACCATCCTCAGCCCCGGATCCAGCATCTGAGGATTTTTCCGTCACCAATCCAGTATTAGAGGAGTCTTTCGTCTCTTTTAAGTCACCTGCACCATCTTCATTCCCTGATTCAATATCCGGGGAGTTCTCAGTCCCTGAATCAGTACTCAAGGAGTTTTGGGTCTGAACCTCAGTCTCTGGTTGTAAATTTCTCTCTGGATCTGAGCTCCTCTCTGGTTCTGGTCTTCCACAGTCCTCTCCACCAGCTGCTGTTTCCATATGGTCAGTTAGTCTCTGATGAAACAGTGAGGACTCAGGTTCCTCTTCATCATTTTCACTCTTCATATGATCTGAAGGAAACAGGACGTTGGTATCAGCCTCCTCCAGTCCTTGAAGCTGCTCTCTGCTCTGACCGATCATCAGTTCCTCCTGTTCCTCTTTAATGAGTGGAGACTCATTATTCTCCTGTTCCTCTTTAATGAGTGGGGACTCATTATTCTCCTGTTCCTCTTTAATGAGTGGGGACTCATTATCCTCCTGTTCCTCTTTAATGAGTGGGGACTCATCATCCTTCTGGTCTGGATAGGGGCTCCTCTCCTGCTGCTCAGGGGGAAGCTCCTCTTTCTTCACCATTTGTAGCTGAACATCTGCAGGACACAGTGAACAAAAAGCAATGAGATATTAGATAATTTTCCTAATGGAAAGCAAATGTGAAGAAAAACACTGCAAACTACTGATCAGTTCAACGAGATTCAATCATGTCAATATTGGCTTCAGTCATTTATAGTGTAAACTCAGTTTACTCTAAGAACAAACATCGGACTTCTCAATCCACCAGAGGAGGAAGAGGAAACTAAATTACAGCAGAACCTCATGGACCTGATATCTAGAGAGCTAAGAGTTGAAATAACTCCTGAAGATTTGGATCTCTATTGTTGAGTCAGCATGGAGCAGGGCAGAGCTCTAAATATCCCTGCATGGTTATCTTGATGTTATGGGGACGACGTGAGGATTACCTCATCACAGAAGAACTAGACAAACCTGAGATCAGATCTCAGCTACACTTACAGCTACTCTGGGTGTGGAAGAGGAAGCAAAAGGTGCAATTCCAGGGAGCCAAAACTAAGACTTTAATGTTTGGTACTGAAAATAAAATTTGTCATTAAGAAAAAAATCCCGGAACTGAAAATGGAAACGTCTGCATTGAAAACATGTGAAAATTATAATCCCATCAAATGAGGTAGTGACATTGATAACATTTAGCTTAAAGTAAAATCACAGACATAGAAAGTTAAATGATTTCATTTTTATAAATTTTGAGTGACAGCGAGAGCGAAAAGTGGTATTTGGCATCCCACTTTCGGCAGAATGGAATATACCACTTTCTACTGGAATATGCCAGTTCTTTATACTGGCATACCAGTTCCATAAGTGGTATACCACTTGTCTTGGACTGGTATGTTCCGTTTTCGACCCCTTGTATTTAGTTTTTATATTCATTGTAATTTCAGTAGTGATGAAAACAAATGTTTTTATGTCGTCTTTTGGAAATGTTTACGTGTATGTAAGAAAAAAAGGTCAACTTTCTTACGGCCAAATCTTTGCCCCAAAAAAGAAAAGATGAGGCAAAGATTTGGCCGTTAGAAAGTTTACTTATATATATTCCATATTCCATTCTGCCCAAAGTGGTATGCCAAATACCACCACTTTTCGCTCTTGGCGCTGCTGGGTAAATTTTTGCTTTCTGATGTTTTTGAGTTAAAATCTTATTATACTGATTTTGATGTCACTGTTTCATCAATGACAGTTTATACTTTCAATTATGTTTTTCTTTTTTTGATTACACTTTTTTTCTTGCCGACGGGTTTGGGGGTAAGAGCTAGAATGGCATGATTTGCATATTATTTGCATAATGCTGGCAAATACAGCACTTGGCTGGACCCCACAGGATTCCCAAGACTCTAGAGCATTAGACATCCACAAATTTGCCTGGAGCTCCAGTACCACTGGCCAGTCTGTCTCCTTCCTGTCAGGAAGTGGAATGGATTACGTCCTACCTTCTGTATCATTTTCTGCATTGGTCTACTCTGAGATGCATAAAAGAAAAAAAATACATTGTTTATTATACATGCAAAGTAGATCACTTTTATCTTTTTTTGGGAATCACCATTTTTATCCGATAAAATATAATAATATAAAGACAGATTTCGTTGCTAGGCGCTGCCCAAGTAGCTGCCTGTTGCAGCAGCTCTCTCTTCTTTGTCCGTTTCTTGTAATTTTTTTGTCTCTTTTTTGTCATCTTTGTATTTGGAGTGGATCATTACTTTGTATGGTTCATTGTTGGTCATGGACACCAAACTTTTTGTGGTTTCAGCCATATTTTTAGGGCTGTCATTTTAACGCGTTAATTAGATTAATTAATTACACCGCAAATTAATGCGTTATAAAAATTAACGCAGATTAATCTGGATCCCTAAACCCGCAGGGCGTTCAAAGACGCACTTATTTTTAAATGTCTGGCATCTACAAATCGTGTGTCCTACTTGGAAAAACAGGTGTTCTCGTCAGATTTTCAAATTTCCGACGGTCCCTGAATGTATCACACGTGACTTCAACAACATGCTTTAAACCGGATGGAGGGAAGTGAGAGTGATTTGTGACTGCCGTCCACATCTAGTTTATTCACACGTCCTTTTTGAAAATCTGCAGAAAATCAACCGTTTGCTCTAGCTCAATTCTGTAAAAAACAGATAATTCTACACTCTTTACTACATTAAACAAGCCCTGATTGGTCGATATTTGTCCTGTATTTAAATCTAAAGAATTCTTTGAAAATTTGCTTCCATCTTCCTGGTGTCATGTTTCAGCTTGGGGCTGCTCTGCACCAATCAGCAACAGTTTGTGTGTTCAGAGCATGTAAAACTGAAAATACTTCACTTTTCTTTGATCCAAGACTTGAATTAAGTGTTTTGTACATAGTTCCTCACAGTTTTTAGCCTTTAGCCCTGGTTCTCCTGACCTCATACTAGTATAGAAGTTCATATTGCAGTGAAAATCGACTCAACATTGAGTAAAAATGTGACAGAAGCAAAAACCGTCCTAAAAATCAAATCAGCTTATCTTAGGTGCAGGACTGTGTAGATTTTGTAAAGATAGAACCATAAAACTTCTTTCATGTGTTCCTTATGCATCAGGGTACCTAAAAATGTGTTGTATACATTCCCACCTTATTTTAAAATGTTTTTAGTGTCTTTTAATGTAATTCTGATGCCCTGGAATTCATTTTTTTTATTTTGGGACCTTAAGCAGATATGAGATTAAAATGCAATTAATTAGATTAATTAATTAATAATCCTGTAATTAATTAGATTAATTTTTTTAATCACCTGACAGCACTAGAAATTAGCTGTTAGCAGCCTGTAGCATTTCAATGCTAACTAGTGTAAGGCTTGATGATTTCACTCAAGGTGAGGAGGAGGAGGTGAGGACGACGTGCTGGTTGTCAGGTGTGAGCTGGGAGGTGACGACGTGGACCTGTGCTTCCATCCATCTTTGTTGGGAATGTGGGATCTATCTCCGGTGGGATGGACGAGCTAGCCGTGCTAGCCCAGCGGCAGAGGGGCTGCCGGAGGGCAGAGTGGCATCGTGCTGTTCACGGGCGTGGCTGACGGAGCTGACATCGGACGCCGACGCCACATTGAAGGAGCTTCGCCAGCTGTGAGCAGACAGGATCCAGGAGACAGAGACTGAACAGACTGCTGGGGAGGCTCAGTCCTGGACCCTGTGGAGGTGGAGGCTGGCTGGGCTGGAGAGTGGTGGACAGGATGTCTTCATCTATTTTTCATATGTGGTTCAGTCCATGTTTTTCCTTTTTTTCTCCGATTTGCTCCTCAGTTTGGAGCGTGTGTAGTAGTTCTGATCATGCGCATATGCAACACGCACGTGGAGAGAGCCGTGTGTGTTATGTAGCCCATATGTAGCCTACATGGCGAGCAGAAAACAGCCAGTTAGAGCAATGTTTCCCAATCCTGGTCCTGGGGACTCCCTGCCCTGCATGTTTTTTATGTTACCGACTCCAACACACCTGATTCAAATGATCAGCTCGTCATCAAGCTCTGCTGGAGCCTGATAACGAGCCGTTCATTTGAATCAGGTGTGCTGGAGTGGGGTAACATCTAAAACATGCAGGGCAGGGAGTCCTCCAGGACCAGGGTTGGGAAACAGTGAGTTAGAGGATGACATGAATCTGGAAGAAGCTGAGAGGTGAAGGACCCCAATGCAGATGGAACAGAAAGATTTTATTATCTAAACTCAAAATCCAAAAACTTAAAACCAAAAATCAAAAAACTCTCCAAAACTTACTATAGAAACTAAGAGGCACGAGGATGAGACATGAGAGACCAGGGACACATGAAGGGCAACAGCAGATACACAGAGACAGATAGGGATGGGTACCTTTCACATTTAAGACAATATGGTATCAATGCTCGGTACCTGACAATTGGTACAGGTACCAATTTTCATTTCTTTTTTAGTGATTATGTGTTAAAAAACATAATTTTTCATTATAAAATCTCTAATTTCTTAATTTTATCATATTTTTTCTTCAATATAAAACCTTGCAATGCTGTGTTCATGTTCAGTAGGGATGGGGACTGAACTCGGTACTTTTATAGGTACCGAATTCTGTAAAAACTACTGGGTACCAATTCACTTAAAACTAAAAGGTACCATGTGTAGGTACCTAGATGCATCCTTGTGACTGTGAAGGAGTGAAAGTGCAGGCGATTGTCCATGCTGGACATGATCACAGCATTGCAAGGTTATATATTAAAGGATAAATTTGTTGAATTGAAATTTTTTAATAATTTTTTTATCAAACAAATTGATATATTTGACCACATAAACACAAAAAAGTACAGAAAAGTGGTACTGTTGAGTACCTTCACCAATCGCCAGGTACTGGGCATGGGTATTGTATCATTCCGACTGTGAAAGGTACGCATCCCTAATGTTCAGCATGAAAAATCACCTACTCTTCCACTCCCTCACAGTCACAAAGATGCATTCAGGTGTTTCATTTGATTTTACATGAATCGGTACCCAGTACTTTTGACAGAATTTGGTCAGTTCCTATAAAAGAACATAACTCTGCACCCATCCCTAACGACAGGTTACAATGAACCGACAACAGAACAGAAACACAGAGACTGTATGAGACAGTTAACCACAGGTAAAACACACGAAGCGGGGAACACAAGGAAAACTAAACCAAACACAGGGAGCAACAAAGTGGCCAGAACACCCGAGGAAAATGCAAAAAGAATAACTGAGGTTATCACAGGGAACACAAGACAAAAATCTTTAAAAAAAAAAAAAAAAACAATTGCAAAGTGACATCAGAAGACTAAAACAAGGAAAACTTAAACCCTGAAATCAACAAAAGCAAACTCACAACACAGTCATCACAGAAGATGTGCCAACAGCACTTCTGCTGTTTGGAAGCACTTTAGATTTAGTTTGAGCTCTGAGGGCGGAGGTTAGAAAGAGGAGCTAATTATTCTATTTGACTACAAGTGGGTGAACACTGTGGTTCTATACAGTCTGTCAACAAAAAAATAATAAAGTAAACTAGTATTAATAAAATGAATAAATAAAAGCATCACGTTTAAACTGTAAGTTTATGGTTTACTTGTATTTTAAAAGCTTGCCATACAAAATGTATGTGACATTAGTGACGTAAGCCTGATAGCTGAGGGCGGCGAGTCGTCGGAAGTGACTTACAGAAAGTGCTCCGCAGACCACACCGTGTCAGTAAAGTTTAGCCTTTGTGGTCTACAAGGGTTTCAGCTCATGATCACCACACACATGTTCAGAAACCAACCTGCTCTGTGCAGCCTTATCTCAGGTATTAAAATCACATCCAGTAGTTGTCTTTGGCGCTGGAGCTCCTCTCCGTATGCAGACCATGATTCAGACGGTGTTCGTCGTTGGTCCATGTCTCTGCTGATCGCAGCGAGCAGCCGCCGCTCGAACAAATCTTTAAGATCCTTGAACCTGGACATCTCCTCACATCCAAGAGCAAAACAAAAGAAAACAAAAGTTGGACAGGGTTGTTTTCGTTTTGAAGAAATTTTCAAGTTAGCTGATTTCAAAGTGCTTCCACTCTCGTCTGCTGCACCGGAAGTACTACTATTGTATCTTCTTCTTTGAATGGAATTCCGGCAGACTGTACACTAGCAAGCGTAATGCCGCCCCCCATAGGTTAGACTACTTCTTCTTCTTCCTTGTTAGTTTCCGGCAGTGTAGACTCGGCAAAGGCGTGTTACTGCCCCCCACAGGTCTTTTAGCGCTGGCTCATCAGCGCTTCAAATTCTTCCATACAGTCCGGTTGAGTGAAGAAAGTTAATGAGGGCTTCTGCCGACTCATGATGTTTCCAGCTGAGGGGTGACTTCAACGATGTGTCTTTAATCCCAGATGCTTCTCTCTGAGTCATAGTTGCTGCATGCTGTTAGAGCATGAGTTACAGTTTCTACCTCTCCACAGGTGCATGTGCCATCAGGATGTTTACCAATCACTGCCAGCCCATGATTTACAGTACAGTGCCCCAGCCTCAGTCTTGTGATCACCACAGTGTCCCTCCTACCCATTTTAAATCCCTGGGTGACTTTATTGAAAAGTAGAACCTGCCCTTTCTCCCCTGCTCCCACTCTTTTTGCAATGATCTTGCAATTTCTTGTTGGATTAAACTCTTATACTCCGCCTTTCCAAACTGCACTTGTACAGCCACTTCCTTCCTGTTTAGTGCCCTTTTTGCTGCACTGTCAGCCTCCTCATTCCCCAGAACTCCAACATGAGCTGGCACCCAGACAAATCCAACAGTGCTTCCCAGTTTCTCTATTTGGTGAAGTGTTATCATTATTTCTATAATCAAATCAGTTCTAGACCCACTCCTCCCAGCCTTTAGTGCCATTGGCGCTACCCAAGTAGCTGCCTATTGCAGCAGCTCTCTCGTCTTTGTACGTTTCTTGTAATTTTTTTGTCTCTTTTTACTCATCTTGGTATTTGGAGTGGATCATCACTTTGTATGGTTCATTGTCGGTCACGGACACCAAACTTTTTGTGGCTTCGGCGATATTTTTTACTACTTTTCTCCTGTATTTGTCTGGAGATCCTACATGTAACCATGGCTGCATTGTTTACATGCAAAATTAGCTGTTAGCAGCCTGTAGCATGTCAATGCTAACTAGTGTAAGGCTTGATGATTTCCCCTCGAACTGAGGAGGAGGAGGTGAGGACGACGTGCTGTTTCTCCGATGTGAGCTGGGAGGTGACGACGTGGACCTGTCCTTCCATCCATCGTTGTTGGGAATGTGGAATCTAGCCCCAGGGGATGGACGAGCTAGATGTGCTAACCCAGCGGCATCGTGCTGTTCACGGACGTGGCTGACGGAGCTGACATTGGACGCCGGCGCCACATTGGAGGAGCTTCGCCTGCTGTGAGCAGACAGGATCCAGGAGACAGAGACTGAACAGACTGGGGAGGCTCAGTCCTGGACCCTGTGGAGGTGGAGACTGGCTGGGCTGGAGAGTGGTGGACGAGTGGTGGACGGGATGTCGTCATCTAATTTCTTATGGACTTTTTTTGCACTTTCTATACTCTTTCTTACTTTTGTTTTCTTAAATGCTGCGGTGACTCCTGAATTTCCCCTCGGGGATAAATAAAGTATTTTCTATTCTATTGTATTCTATTCTATTAGTGCTGCTGCTGAGTCTGAGCACAAAACTACATGTTCTGGACCCACCTCCTCCACCCACCTGAGTGCCCAAAGTATTGCCACAAGCTCTGTAGTGAAGACTGATGTCCAATCTGAAACCCGCTTCCCAAGTTGTATTTGTAAATATGGAATGCTCACTCCTATTGCTGCCCTTCCATTGATTTGATGTTTAGAGCCATCTGTACAGATCTGTATGTATCCTGCCCATTTTTCTTTCAGATGTTTACTTGTTAAAGCCACTATGTTGCCTGCATCCTTATTTCTTATCTTGTCTAAAATAGAGAGGTCTACATCTGGCTCAGGGAGGAGCCAAGGAGGAACAGGCGGCCAGCACACCACAGGTCCAAAGGACAGATCCAGTAGTCCCACCTCTGCTGCTCTGCTTCTCATAGAATGCATTAAATTTCCCTTCCTCCCTTTAACATTGCTCCTCTGCAGCTCCCAGTGGTCTCCCAGTAGACTTGTGGCAGGAATTTGGTTCCCCCAACTAAGCAATTTAGCCCAGTAGTTCAAAGCAAACATGTTCCTTCTTATGTCTAATGGGGTTTCCTCCATCTCCACCAAAAGAGCTTGAATAAAAAGAAAGGTTTTTAGGCCCTTCTTAAAAGAGTCTGTTGTTTGTGGAGCCCTCAGGTGTTCAGGGAGGGCATTCCACAAGCAAGGAGCGGCTGAGCTAAAGGCCCAATCACCCATTGTACAAAGTTTAGTCCTGGGGGGCAGAAGGAGGTAGTAAATATCTGTTATTGGCCTCCTTGATGACAAATAATCAGGATTGGTATTGACCCGGAGAAATTCATATCGGTCTATCTGTATTCTGACCGCTCAAAACTGAGGCAACTGAACTGTTTATACTTTATAATTGAACCTGTTGAGACTGATGAAGCCTAATGGATGAGAAGAGAAACGTCTTCACAAACTCTGAACAGTCCCGTTGCCTGGTTTTAAGTGTTCAGAATAACTGACCTGGATGAGCGAGGATTTACATGGACCCAGCAAGTGGAGTTTGCTACATCACAAAAGACATGCTGGCCTTTAACACAACTTTTTATTCAAGTGCAATTTTGATTATGATTTTTGATTTTGACTCCATGACTATATTAGTGAAAAATTTGGTCTCAAAATAAAATTGGCCTTAGAATAGTTTATCATCAATAATATGTGGGACAATAAATCGCCCAGCAAAATTTGGTATTGGCCGATGCCTAACACACACTTTATAACTGAACACAAAGAGAATCTGCTTCATTCAGAACAGCTGAGGTTTCCCTGAAAATGTGTAAAGCTCCATTGTCAGTTAAAGGAAAAATCTAACACCACACCCACATTTTAAACAGCAGAAAGGTTTATTATTTTTCCCAAGTCAACAAATGTGTCTGGCCAAATCTGTTCCAAGGTCAGTTAGTCTCTGATGAAGCAGTAAGGACTGAGGTTTCTCTTCATCATTTTCACTCTTCATATGGACTGAAGGAAACAGGACCTTGATATCAGCCTCCTCCAGACCTTGAAGCTGCTCTCTGCCCTGACTGATCCACAGTTCCTCCTGTTCCTCTTTAATGAGTGGGGACTCATTATCCTCGTTGTGGACATCAGGTTCTTCTATAAGTGTTTACTTAACATACATACATTCAGAGATGATTTGAGGGAAAACATTGTTCCCACATTAAGAGCAGCTTAAAGGTTTTTCTCTGGCATGGACTAACATATGAGAAGTCAGATTAACTTTCCAGGTAAATCTTTTCCCACATTTAGAGCAGCTGAAGGGTTTCTCATTTGAGTGACTTTTCATATGTCTGGTCAGATTTCCTTTACAGCTGAATGTTTTACCACATACAGAACAGACGAACAGTGCTTCGATCTTTTTTTTGTGAGCGGCCATGTGTCTTGAAAGATATCTTTGATGCTTAAATCTTTCTCTACATTCAGGGCAGCTGTGAGGTTTTTCATTTGAGTGAACAGACATATGTTCAGTTAGAATGCCTTTTTGGCGAAATCCTCTCCCACATTCAGGACAGATGAAAGGTCTTTTGTCTGAGTGACCTAACATATGTTTATTCAGATTACTTCTACGGTTAAATCCTTTACCACATTCGGGACAGATAAAAGGTTTTTCTCCTGTGTGTATACACATATGCACAGTCAGACAACTTTTTTTGTAAAATCCTGCCTCACAAACATGACAACTGTAAGGTTTTCCTCTTGTGTGAGTAATCATATGTGCAGTCAGATTTCCTTTACGATTAAATCCTTTCCCACACTCTGAGCACTTGTGAGGTTTTTCTTTGGTGTGCACAAACAAGTGTTTACTCAGATTTCCTTTAAGTTTGAATGTCTTCCCACATTTAGAACAGCTGTATGGTTTTTCTTCAGTGTGCACTATCATATGGTTGATTAAATGTGATTTAAAAGTAAATCCTTTCCCACACTTCGAGCAGTTGTAAGGTTTATCTTTGCTGTGGAATAACATGTGTTTCCTTAGATTTTCTTTAAGACTAAATCTTTTCCCACATTCGGAACAGCTGTAAGGTTTTTCTTTGGTGTGAACTAACACATGGATGCCTAATTCTGCTTTATGATTAAATTTTTTTCCACACTCTGAGCAGCTAAAAGGTCCTTTTTCTGTCAGAAAATCCAAAGGACTTTCCTCAGCTTGAAAAAGACGGCTGTGTGACTTTTTAGTCTCGAATGTTTTGTTTGTGGCAGATTTTAGTATTTTAAGACAGTCTCTGGGCTCCTTCAAGTCATCTGCACCAGCTTTAGTCCCAAATCCAGTATCTGAGGAGTCTTCTGTCTCTGATCCAGTTTCTGAGGAGTCTTCAGTCTCTGATTCAGAATCTGAGGAGGCTTCGATCTTAACCTCAATCTCTAGTTGTAAATTTCTTTCTGGAACTGAGCTCCTCTCTGGTTCTGGTCTTCCACAGTCCTCTCCACCAGCTGCTGTTTCCATATGGTCAGTTAGTCTCTGATGAAGCAGCAAGGACTGAGGTTCCTCTTCATCATTTTCACTCTTCATATGGACTGAAGGAAACAGGACCTTGGTATCAGCCTCCTCCAGTTCTTGAAGCTGCTCTCTGCTCTGACTGATCCACAGTTCCTCCTGTTCCTCTTTAAGGAGTGGGGACTCATTATCCTCCTGGTCTGGATAGGGGCTCCTCTCCTGCTGCTCAGGGGGAAGCTCCTCTTTCTTCGCCATTAGTAGCTGAACATCTGCAGGACACAGTGAACAAATATTAAAGAGATATCAGTTCATCATCCCGATGGAAAAGCAAATAGGAAAGAAGAAAACTCAGGATCTTAATTTTAGCACTGCTGCTGAACTGTTATGACAATCTCATATACTGGACAAATGATTACAGGAGCCTCCTGCTTGTTAAGACACTGATCTGAAAGAAGGACATGGCCTGCATGTCCTACTGTGGGATAAGACTGGTAATGTTTTGGGTAAATGGCAAAAAATGAGTGTGGAGAATTTCTGAAGCTAATCTTTATTTAAACTTTGAAATATTTAAATGGTTACTAGCAAAAGGATTCTTCAGAATGTAAACACGTTCTTTTCAATTGAAAACTTTCATACCCCGTTGAATTGGAATGCAGCAAAAAACAAAAAAAGTGTATCAGAGGTAACACTTCAACTCAAGTAGACGAGAGCGCATGCAAAAAAAAAAAAAAACCCATGGAGCTGGATGCCTGGATCGGCACCATGGATTGGCACATTCCCACTGATACTGATCCAGCTTTGAGGGGCACAAAACACCAACTAATATCAGTGCATCCCTCGTGATGATGTATAAAGGTTATTCATTTCCTGTGTCTTATGTATGTCCTGTTACTGATCAATTTCTTACACCTGTGGGCATACTCTGCTTTGAATCTTACACGAGAAATAACAAAATTAGCAACGTATTTCTAAGTGATTGGATTTCTGTTCTATACATGATTTTTCTGTGGAATAGGGATGGGAACGGAATTAGGTACTTTAATAGGTATTGACCAAATTCTGTCTGTGGTATGGAATACTGATCCATGTAATCCAAAAGGTACCATGTTTCGGTACCTAAACACATTCTGGTGACTGTGAGGGAGTGGAAGAGTAGGCGATTTTCCATGGTGGACATGAACACAGCATTACAAGGTCAGATATTAAAGAATGAATTAGTTAAATTGAAAAACTTTGAGATTTTATTATGAAACAAATTGATAATTATTACCACATAAACACGCAAAAGTACCAAAAATTGGTACCACTGAGTACTAACATTGATCCGGAGATACCCAGCATTGGAACCGTATCAGTTCAAATTTGAAAAGGGACCCATTCCTACAGTGGAATAATATGATTAAAGATATTCTCTGGGACAGACTTGCCACTCCCAAATCAGTATCTTCTTGTCAAGAAAGTTAAAGAAGTGTCTTTTAAATTAATTCACTACTGCTTCCCTGTTAAAATATGGTTGGTATGTTTGGTAAGGTTTAGGAAGAACATTGATGTATTTTCCACTTTCTGCGATGCACATCCAGAGGCTGTTTTTTTCACATATTTTGGACTTATGAACACAGTTATTGGCACAACATCTGTTGCTTTGTGTTGGACTATATTTATAATGACTTTGAGCTCTGTTTAAAGAATTCCTTATTTGGCTTTACAGTATTTGAGTATTTGAGATCACATTATCTTGCTAGCAAAGTGTTATATCCATTAGTGCACAAGGTTTAAAAACCAAACACTCTTTCTGTGCCTTTAAAAAAGGAGTCAGAACTCTATATTTGGATATTAGCAAACCCCCTGTAACAAAAAAAAGCTGCTAAAACTTTATCCTTATGCTCCAAATTTAAAATGTTTTTGTAAATTTCTGTTAATTATTTGTCTCCACCATCTATTAACAATTATTACTCTAGTTATTCTAAACGTTTTAACTGCCTACCCTAATTATCCTTCGTCTAATATTGTTAAATTTTTGTTTTCAAACCCCTGGCACCCAGTCTGTATGTCTGTTTTGTAACTGCTTGCTCTTTTGGGGATGTTCTTCGTGTTATTCAAATAAAGCGTAGAGGGTAAAAAAAAAAAAAAATCAGTTCGGCGGGCTGCGAAGGTCGCGTGCTCTCCTGGATGGGGACACAGCTTCTGCCTCGCGCTGGCAGCAAGATTCTCTACTCCGCAGATACTAGCTGACCACTGGCTTCAAAAACGTACAATACTAAAAGGAAGAGCCACGCTAACCATTCATTTAACGACCTATGATCTCACATACTCATGTTCAGACACCAACCTGCTCTGTGCAGCTTTATCTCAGGTATTAAAATCACATCCAGTAGTTCACTTTGGCGCTGGAGCTCCTCTTCGTATCCAGACGGTATTCTTTGTTCATTCAGGTCTCTGCTAACCGCAGCGAGCAGCCGCCGCTCGAACAAATCTTTGAGATCCTTGAATCTGTACATCTCCTCACATTTGAGACCCGAAGAAGAAACAAAATACTTAACGCTGGGGTCTTTCACAGAAGAAATGTTTTAATCCACTGACTGGAGTGAATCTGAAAGTGGTTCCAGCTGCACCGGAAGTACTTCTCTTACCTTCTTCTTCGAATGGAATTCCGGCAGGCTCCTTCTCATCTTCTATGGTGTTAAATGGCAGCTGACATCCATGGCGTTGCATTGCTGCCATCTTCAGCTACTCATCCGCTCTTTCTGTTCGTTTATATTCCATTAAAAAGTCCAGTCACAGTAAAAAGGGTCATCAGCTCCTCCCTTCCTTGCACACCTTCTGCACACTTAATAATATTTTTAACACTTTTTTCCTCCTCTTGCTATTCTCTTCAACTTTTTCATCATAATTTTTCTTTCTTGTCTGTATTTTACAAGTCAGAAGGACATGCTCTTTTGTTTCCAGCTCTTGGCATTGCTCACACAATCCTGTTGGATGCTTCACTCTGAAGTGCTAATCTTGCTGAACTCAATAATTCTGGCCTATAACGGGCTTGTTTTCCTTGTCTCTTGCTTCCAAACAGGCTGGATGAAAAGAGGGTTCACTCTCATCGCTCTCAGCACCTGGATGCATTTGTTCCATAGTGGAATAAACAGTGAACCCTCTGGTCATTCACCCAGAATCTTTGTCTTCATCGACAGAGTCATTAAAAACTGAACAGCACAATACGATGTGTGCGCTCACAGAGCGTCTATTCTAAACGCTCAAAACCGAGTCAACTGAAGTGTTTATACTTTATAGTTGAACCTGATGAGACTGATGAAGCCTCATGGATGAGAAGAGAAACGTCTTCACAAACTCTGATCAGTCCCGTTGCCCGGTTTTAAGTGTTCAGAATAACTCTGACCTGGATGAGCGAGGATTTACATGGACCCAGCAAGTGGAGTTTGCTACATCACAAAAGACATGCTGGCCTTTAACACAACTTTTTATTCAAGTACAATTTTTAACTGAGAGCCCATTTTTTTAATTGTTGGATTTTTAAAAGTTAAATACATCCATTCCAATTACAATAGTAATAAATACTTGCGAGAAATAAAATTATATTGAATTTGAAAGGGTGTATTGCATTCAACGCAAAAATAAGCTATTATGATACATAATAACAATATAAGTAAAAAAAAATGGTTTTAAAAAAAATGATGTTAATATAGTTTACCATCAACAACATGAGGGAGAATAAATCGCCCAGCAAAATTTGGTATTGGCCAATGCCTAACACACTCTTTATAACTGAACACAAAGAGAATCTGCTTCATTCAGAACAGCTGAGGTTTCCCCCTCAATGTGTGAAGCTCCAAAGTCAGTTAAAGGAAAAATCTAACACCACGCTCAGAGCAGCTGAGTTGTGTCCCTCATCCATGAACAAACATGTGCTGCAAGACTTTCTATGCAGTAAAAACCATTCTCACATTTTAAACAGCAGAAATCCCCCTAAGTCAACAAAAGTGTCTGGCCAAATCTGTTCCAAGGTCAGTGAGTCTCTGATGAAGCAGTGAGGACTGAGGTTCCTCTTCATCGTTTTCACTCTTCATATGAACTGAAGGAAACAGGACCTTGGTATCAGCCTCCTCCAGTCCTTGAAGCTGCTCTCTGCTCTGACCAATCCACAGTTCCTCCTGCTCCTCTTTAATGAGTGGGGACTCATTATCCTCCTGTTCCTCTTTGATGAGTGGAGACTCATTATCCTCATTATGGACATCAGGTTCTTCTTTTAAGTGATAACCTAACATGTCTGAGTGACTTTTCATAAGTGTAGTCAGATTTCTTTCATCACATTCATCACAGCGACAAGGTTTCAAAACTGGGTGAATCAATCCATGTTTCTTCAGATCTTCTTTGCAGCTAAATCTTATACCACATAAACCACAGAGGAATGGTTTTTCTCGTTTTTTTTCGTGAGCGATCATGTGTTGTGAAAGACTGTCTTGTTGCTTGTATCTGTTACCACATTCAGGGCAGCAGTAATGTTTTTTTTTCTTTTTTAAGTGAGCGGTCCTATGTAAAAACAGACCTGATTTTGTGAGAAATCCACGCCCACATTTACGACAGTGGAAAGGTAGTTTGCCTGAGTGAATACCTCTATGGGTATTCAGAGCAGTTCTAAAGGTAAATCCTCTACCACATTCAGGACAGATGTAAGGTTTTTTTCCTGTGTGAACACTGAAATGTTCAGCCAGGAAACGTATTCTGTAAAATCCTGCCCCACAATAAAAACAGATGTAAGGTTTTTCTTTGGTGTGAAGAAGTATGTGTTTAGTCAGATTACCTTTAAGGGTAAATGTTTTACCACATTCAGAACATGGTTTTTGAGTCTGAGCCTCAATCTCTGGTTTTACATTTAGCTCTGGATCTGAGCTCTTTGCTGGTTTTGGTCTTCCACAGTCCTCTCCACCAGCTGCTGTTTCCATATGGTCAGTTAGTCTCTGATGAAGCAGCAAGGACTGAGGTTTCTCTCCATCATTTTCACTCTTCATATGAACTGAAAGAAACAGGACCTTGGTATCAGCCTCCTCCAGTTCTTGAAGCTGCTCTCTGCCCTGACCGATCCACAGTTCCTCCTGTTCCTCTTTGATGAGTGGGGACTCATTATCCTCCTGTTCCTTTTTGATGAGTGGGGACTCATTATCCTCCTGTTCCTCTTTAATGAGTGGGGACTCATTATCCTCCTGGTCTGGATAGGGGCTCCTCTCCTGCTGCTCAGGGGGAAGCTCCTCTTTCTTCACCATTAGTAGCTGAACATCTGCAGGACACAGTGAACAAATATTAATGAGATATCAGATCATTTTCCTGATGGAAAAAGCAAATCTGAAAGAAAAAACTCAGGATCTTTATTTTAGCACTGCTGCTGAACTGTAATGACAATCTCATATACTGGACAAATGATTACAGGAGCCTCCTGCTTGTTGAGACACTGATCTCAAGGAAAAACTGAACAGTGTTTTCCCTAATATTATACAGGGGAGGCGCCGCGCAATTGCAAATTACAGTCTCTTTGATCTCACATACACATGTTCAGAAACCAACCTGCTCCGTACAGATTTATCTCAGGGATTAAAATCACATCCAGTAGTTCACTTTGGCGCTGGAGCTCCTCTCTGTACCCAGTCGCTGGCCATTGTTCGTCCAGGTCTCTGACAGCCGCAGCGAGCAGCCGCCGCTCGAACAAATCTTCGAGATCCTTGAATCCGGACATCTCCGTATATCCAAGGGACAAAGAAACGCTGAGTTCTTTCAGGGGAAAATTTCAAATTAACTGACTGAGGCAAATCCCAAACCGTTTCCACTTTCGTCTGCTGCACCAGAAGTACTTCGGTTTTTACTTCTTCTTCGAATGGAATTCCGGCAGACTGTACACTAGGAAGCGTAATGCCGCCCTCCACAGGTTCGACTGATCCATTCATTTTAGATTTTATAATACATCATTCATCGTCTTATATCCCTATATCTGATGCACTCAAATATTACAGGCTGAGGTGTCTCTTCACTGACACAGACGTTTAGATTCGTGTCTGTTATTTTAAAATTGCTGGCCAGACCACAATAATGAAACCAGCATTTGAAGTCAATGTATGAAAATATGAAGAGATTATTGTTTTTTTTTATTAAGAGATATGTATAAGTAAGAGGAGTGATGTTCTTTGGGTGTTTGTGCCAAGGTTGTTGCATTGAGATTTTTTTTTTTTTTTTAAATGGAATGTGAATTGTATTTGCCGATGTTCGTCTGACTGTTTGTTTGTTTTCTATCTCCATCGAGAGTTTGTAATTTGCATTTTGTCAATAAAAAAATAAAATAAAATAAAAAAATAAAAAAAAGTTTGTCTAACCACCTTAAAAAAAAAAAAAAAAAAAAAAGGTGGCAGGCAGCTTGGTAATGATGAGGGAAGGAGATGGGGATGAAAGGCGTGTTGGGTAAATTAGTCTGAGCTCAGTCAGAGGAAGGAAAATGTGACACGGGGCTTTTGGGGGTATAACTGTACAACAAAGGGCTATAAAAGGCCCAGAAAGCCCCACTTTTCAGCTTTTTTCCCCCTTTTCCTCCCCCCCAAGACTTGGGTTACACTAGAGGTCTCTCCTCTATCAGCATAACTGAGTCTTTCTTAAATTGTACCAAGATTGAGCAAGAGCACCCTTTTTTTAAAAATATTTGTTTATTTTGACATACACAACACAGCACACAACACAACACACAACATATGTACATATATACATTACTATTTACAATACACATAACGCGGCAGAGAGACAAACCCAGCACAGGGGTATCAAACTAGAAGTTCATGAATCATACACGTAATTTAAGGCTTCACATATCTGCAATGTTTTAATTGCCTTTTGATTCTTAAGTCCTGTCAGAGTCCCAAAGTAACAATCAATTTCCAGTTTAAGTTAGAAAGCGTGGGATTTTTTCAGCCCATCTGGATTTATGTATGTGGTATTTCCCAAGTAGTATAATAAGGTTTAAAAGAAAAGTCTCTTTGTATTTAGTGCTGCTGTCGAAATATAAAATAATGTCCTTCATATTTAAGTGGACGCTGATTCCAAATTGATCTGTCATAAACCTTTCCACCACTATCCAGAGCAGCTTTACACGAGGACATTCATAAAACAGGTGAATCACAGTTTCGGGCTCAGATTTGCCTCTCAGATTGAAACAGAAACAATAGCCTTCATACTTTGTGTACATGTTTTGGAATTCCACTTAAATGCACCACGTGGCTGATATTTTATAAAAAATGCATGTGATGTGGATTTGTCATGATGGTGGTGGAGGTGTGTGTTTTAATTTTTGTTTGTTTGTTTGTTTGTTTTTTTAAATATCCAGAAACCATTTTCTTAATAGAATGTTCTCTTGTATTTTTACAGGGTTCGGCCTGAGCCTGTTGCTCCTCCATTATCGACTGCTGTCAAAAAGGAACACAGCTTATTTCTTCGCACTCGCCCTACAGTTAGAGCACCTACTTGTCACTTCTCACATCCTGACGCGTCTGTTCATAGGTAAACCACAGGTGAATTTCTTAAACCACAGATCAGTAAACCAAGGTTATAATGGTTAACTAAAACAAAACTAAAAAAGGAAAATTGAAATTTAAAGTACATTGCAGTTAACTCAAACTAACTAGAAAAGAAAAGGAAAACGATAAGTAAACTAAAACTGTATCTTGTGTTCACAAAACTAACTGAAACTAACCACAATTAAAGACAAAATGTCCTTAGTTATAGTTTTTGACAATATTAACAGCCTTTAGGATTTAAATTAATCCTACACATTTTCCCAGCCAATGTTAGGACAGTTTTCGGCAGTTGTCAGCGCCGTACGGCACCATCACAGCGACGTACTGGGACGTGCTTGTTTACTGCACTGACTGGCTGTGCGCTGTGCTGCGACCAAACATAGTGGAGCAATGAATCAGAGCTTCTAAAATAGTTTTATTTCATGTGAGTCTGACTTTATTGTTACAGAGTCCAAGTTTCTAATTATTAAAACTCATGTTATATTGTTTTATATAATTTATGTTTTTATTATTTCTATTTAATTCATGTTAACATTATTTTATATAATTTATGCTTATATTCTATATTAAGTTTATATCATTTTCTTGTGTTTAAGGCAGCAGCCAACAGTTCAGTATCAGCATTAACTGAGCAGTGAGCACTTTGTTGGACTTGAAAATAAACAGTATTACAAAATATTTACTCTGATCTTTTTGAATCCTGCACCTGGTTAATAAGGTATGAAAAAACTAAAACTAAAGTAAAACTAAAGTAAAACTAAACTAAAACTAAGCCTTGTTGCAAAAATTAAAACTAAATAAAACTAGAATGCCCACTTCAAAACTAATTAAAACTAAACTGTAATGGAAAAAAAATGTCAAAACTTACTAAAACTAAACTATAATGACAAATCCAAAACTATTTTAACCTTGCAGTAAACCAGACACTTGATGTGATACATGTAGTATTTACAAAATAAGAGCTGTAAAAAGTTGCATCTGATGGCAAGTCAAAAGTGAGGTTATGTATAGTTTTACAATATATTCAAAACCTTTTGTTTTTAAAACTGTGTAGGAACAGTAGCTTGACTATACTCACAGTAAAAATAAATTTCTGAAATTGATTTTGCTTTCTATTACAAGGACTCAATGACCTGAACGTTAATAGCCTCAGAGGAAAACTTGCTGTCCGTGCAGTGGTGTACTTCATCTTAACCTCTTTGCTTGCTGTCTCCATTGGTAAGAGTACCGCAAACACATGTACTGTAAATGTGCAACACTGTGCACATTTATTTTAAAATCTTTTTTGTGTGTAGTATTATTTTAACTTCTCAGCCAAAAGCTGCAGAATAAACATTCATGAATTCTATGTTGTAGGGCTATTAGTGCCAATGCTGTTCCAGCCTGAGGTCTTTGCAAACATTGGAGGCTTGACACCTGTAAATCTTGTCACTTCCAGTCATAAAAGAGGCGTTTACTTATACAAGTTCATTAGCCCATATAAACCACTTATTCACTTTTCAAACCATATGTGGATTATATAGAAGTGTTTTTTCCATCAGCTGTAAAAATAAAAATCCAGATTCATTTTCAGTCAGTGATATAACTTTTGGTGTAAGATTAGAAATCAAGAATGATGATTCTGTGTGATATGATTAACAAAATAACCAAATGCCAAGATCTGCTCATAGATTGTTTTGTATATTTATATTAAAGGCAAAAAACCCCAACATCATCTGTAGCTCCACCTTCCGAGATTGGAAACCAGAGTAGTATACTACAAAACAGACCCAACAGAACAGTCATACTACATACTACAAGCTTAAGCAGTAGGTAGTATGTAGCGCCTACTACATACTACATTCACATGTAGTATGTAGTAGGCGGTTTGGAAAACAGCCAATCAATCCAGTACCTGTGCCCTCCCACAGCTGGTCTGGGGCACCTGCTTGGTACTGTATCGGTTCAAATGTGAAAGGTACCCATCCCTAGTGCTCTCCCAAGATATGAAACTATTCTGATAAGTAACATGCAGTGGCGAACCATGGCCCAAGCCGCTGGGCCTTCAGTAGGACCATGGGACCACACGTGGCAATAAACAATCAAACAAAGAAATAAAAACAATAGCCAAAATCATGTGACATGGAAGTTTAGTATATTGATAGTTGTGCAAGATTACAAATTCATCATGTGCCTGAACACTGCAATACCTGACACAACGTCAAACAATTAAAAAATTAAGATTTATAATTGGAAAAAAAATCAACTTAAAATTAATCACTATGCTCACAACGGGCCTCATTCATGAACAGTGCGTACTCACAAACTTATGCTTAAATCGTGTGTACCTTTAGTGATATACTGTATACTCTCCCAGTGTCTCCTCCTCATCCTCCTTGCAATTATGTTCTCCCTCTTTTTAGATCACGTTAAAAATAAAGACTAAAATAGAGGAATATGGGAAATAACAGGTACATCCAGTAATACATTTCCTGACTGAAGAGGTTTCTTAGCAAATTCATCAGCAAGTTCATTCATTCCATTGTATCCCAGCATGTGAAGTTACTCAAACAAATTTAACACAAGCTCTGATATTCATATTCTTTTTATAATTTCACATTTCCTATCACATATAGCATCTTGTCTTCCACATGATGAAAACGACTGCAAATTCCCAAAAGCTGATAATGAATGTACTCATTTGATTTGTAGTCTTAGTATTTAATATCCTCTACCCGCTTTAGAGCCCTGAGCATTGCTTTAAGTTCTTCAGTAAAAACAGAATTATGTTAATCTTTCTATAACTGATTCTAGAAATTTATCAAATTTATCCATACAGCTTTGACAGTACTCTTTTCATTTGTGTCCTCATTGTGTTCAATAAAGTTTACAGAAAAAAAAAAACAATATGATCACGTGCTTGTCTACGGTAGTGTGTGACTGAGTCTGCAGCACTTCCTGTCAACACTATTCTGTGTAAGAGGTAAGATCGTATTAAGATGTGTGACAGCTCCGAGCTGCTGCAGGGTCTGAAAGAGAAACTCTGCTGCTGCATCGATGAGTCCAAAGAGAAGCTGCGCATGCTCAGTCAGGACATCTGGAGCAGTCCGGAGCTCGCTTACGAGGAGCACAAGGCTCATGACAGGCTGGTGGAGTTTTTCAGACAGGAAACAGGCTGGAAGGTCGACAGTCACTACAAACTTCAGACTGCTTTCAGAGCCACATGGGGACCACCTGAGAGCAGCGAGCAGGGTCACGTGGTCAACGTGGGTTTCCTCTGCGAGTATGACGCTCTGCCGGGGATCGGACACGCGTGTGGACACAACCTGATAGCTGAGGTCGGAGCTGCTGCGGCCGTGGGGCTCAAAGATGTGCTGGAGAAGACCCAGAACCTCCCAGTCAAGGTCCAGGTACTGATACCCGAAGGTGTTGGACTCAAGTTCCACGTAGAGTGTTTATGTCAATCCAGAAGTTTGCAGTTCAACCTGCAGGTTTCTTTATAGGCCAACAGGGGGCAGCAAACACTGCTGTATAAACCTAACTGTAAAGAAGAATGTAAGAAAGTTTTCCAAATTCTTGGTTACTCACTTCCCTTAGGAAACCTTTACCTGAGCACTAATGGTCCCCATGCCGAGTCTGAAGTCTTCAATACTGCAGGATGTGGTTTCTTCAAATCCTGGTCCCCTGTAGAGTCAAAAAAGAAACAAGTCAGGTCGAAAAGAATCAACAGGTTCTTTCTATGGGTATCAGAAAAATGGGTTGTTTGTCATTGAATAGAAATACACTCTGAGAAGTTACGTTCATTGACAGGATATTTGTTTCAATTTTCTTTTTCTCCATTAGTAACAAGTTTCCCAAGAAATTTAGACAATAAAGATATTTTGAAAATCTTTGCTAAATTCAACCTTTATGATGTTCCAATCAAATAACTATGAGCTCATGTACAAGCTGAAAGGTCATTGTGCTTGTGTTGTATTTTCGGTCTGTATCTCTTGACTACTGTATTTGATTTTTGTCTCTTCAAAAACACAAATTATTAAAACCAAATACAGACCCAGCTGTCAAAAGTGTGTCAAGATGCCTTAAGATGTCTTAATAATCAAAATCAAGACGTCTCAAGACATTTTTGTACATAAAGACATCTTGAAAAAAAAAATTGAAGACGTCAATCTTGTGTTAAGACATTACAGAGTAAAACATGGGGCGCAGATTTTTGACAGATTTTTGTGTCTTGAAGTTATCAAGTGTCTTAAGACATCTTGAGATATATTTCCTTTGTCTAAAGGCATTCACATCTTAAGATGGCTTCGGACATGGTATGTATATCTCAAAGACATGGTCAAGTTATCTTGTTTCTAGGGATGGGTACCAAATTAGGTACTTCTGGAGGTACCGACCGAATTCTGTCAAAAGTACTGGGTACCATGTTTAGGTACCTAAATGTATCCTTGTGACTGTGAGGGAGTGGAAGAGTAGGTGATTTTCCATGCTGGACATAAACACAGCATTGCAAGGTTATATATTGAATAATAAATTTGTTTAATTAAAAAAAAAATCATTTTATAATTAAACAGATTGATATTTTTTACCACATAAACACACAAAAGTACCGAAAATTGGTGCCGTTGAGTACTGATACCGATTGCCAGGTACCAGGAATTAGTACCGTATTGTTTCAAATGTGAAAGGTACCCATCCCTTCTTGTTTCAACTGGAGTATTATAATGATAATATGATCATAGTCTATTTATATTTCATTTTAAAATGGTATATTGTTATTGAAGTGTTGAATGATAATTGAATGATAGTTACTTATTTTTTCAATATTTGACTTGCGTTTTTTTTAATTGCCACGAGAACCATGTGTAATGGGATCAATCAAGTGAATATTGAATATTGTTGAATTGAATTGAATAATATTTTGTCCACAGGTGACAGTTCTTGGGACTCCAGCTGAGGAGGATGGAGGAGGTAAAATAGACCTGTTGAATGAGGGGGCCTTTGAGAACATGGACGTGGTCTTCATGGCTCACCCTCTGCAGGACAACGCTCCCTTTCTCCCCCTAGTGGCAGAACATGAGTAAGTTTTAAATATTTTGTTAATGGGATATTGTTTTTGCCACATAGTGTATCCTGCTAATAAATCTAGCAAAGAAGAAAAATGTTGCACAGTAAACAAAGAGCAATAATGAAAGACACCCAGCGATTCTTCTTCTTTGTGATTGGTATGTGTCTTTTTGTTACAAAACACAACCAAGCTTTGTTTCAGAGAAATCTGTGTGCTGCGAAGACACACTAAGTGGTAGTTCTTTTGACCAATCAACAGACTGCAGTGTTTCCAGCTCCACATTCTGGGGTCAGATTAGTACGTCTGGCACCTCAACAGAAAGGTACCAAAAAGTGGGACAGTACAGGTCAGAAATCTGGAGACCTAAGCTGGTTTTACCAAATGGAAATGCCACAAAATTCGTGCCACACCAAAACTAACTGAACTGAACCAATTGATGTAAACTGGGCTTCATTTCAGCCTCTGTCCAAAATGCTTCATTTTAGCTGCTGTCTCTGTATGGCTCCTTACACCCTGTTCCCTCTGATTGGACAGCACTTTGGAGGCCTGTCAGGGGCGGAGCTAAAGGTAGACCTTAGTGTTTGAGGCCCGCTCCTTCAATGTGTCATGAACCAGTTAGTGAACCAGTGAAGACTTTGTGAGTTTTTTTTTTTTAACTGAACGTTTTGAGCAGTTTACAGACAGATTAGGGGATTTCTACAACACAGACTTCCACATGAAAGATCAGGCAGACTGAGGTCTTGTCTATGTTTTTTGTTTGTTTCAGTGTGTTTATAAGGTACCGTGGGAAGGCGTCTCATGCCTCGGCCTATCCCTGGGAGGGTGTCAATGCCTTGGATGCGGCGGTGCTCTGCTACAACAACCTGTCCGTGCTCAGACAGCAGATGAAGCCAGACTGGAGAGTTCATGGTGAAGTCACATGATGAGTTTCTGTGCTCAGGTGTTCCTCTGTGGAGGTCAGCGAGCTCTGGATAATCATGGTGTGTTGTTCAGGTATCATAAAGCACGGAGGAGTGAAACCAAACATCATCCCTGACTACACTGAGCTGGAGTACTACCTGAGGACGCCATCACGAGCTGAGCTAGACCTCCTGAAATCCAAAGCTGAGAGGTGCTTCAGATCAGCTGCTGAGGCCACTGGATGTCAGGTGAGGAATAAATCAAAATGAGACTGAGTCCATCACACAGGAGTCTTTTAATGTGTAACTTTTCTGACCTCAGGTTGAAGTGGAGTACTCCAAAAATGCTTTTGACAACCTACTGAGGAATAGAACTCTGGAGGATCTATATGAGAGCAATGGAAAGGCTCTGGGGATAGAGTTCACGACAGATGAAGAAGTGCTGAACAATGCTTCAGGTGAGACTGAATACTGACATGGAGGCAATGCACCAGTGTAGCAGTCAAGTCACCAAAGCTGTAGTCTGAATCTAGTTTTGGGGTCTTTGTGTTTAAGTCTGAGTCTCTGGAGAAGACTCAGAGTCAGGTCCTCGTTTTTAATATTATTCATCCCAAGGAGAGACCAGAAAAATGTCTTACAAGATGTTACAAGTAAAGACTGATACCTGAAGTGCTTTTAATAAGTACAAACAAAATCTGCAGGTGGGATAAAACAATGACATGAACTTTCTTTTTCCATTGACCGATATTTTTAGTCATTAGAGGTAACCCAGGCCTTATTTAGTTTCTTAAACTAAGGCCCTGTTTACATGACAACGTTTCATCTGAACACAGTGAAAAAAATCTGCGTTTACACGTAAATGCTGATGGACTGAAAACGCTGTAGTAAGCATGCCAGGCCTGTAGGTGGTGCTATAACTGTCTTGTCCAGAAGCCGCTTGTGGTAGATCTCCACCGAAGTAGAGTTGAGCTGGTTATCTGGTGTATTGGGGAATACTTAGTTCAAAAGTGAAGCAACAGATGCTCATTTTGTATAAAGACAGTCAGCAGATTCAGCAGATTCAGCAGCACAAGCACAACATGGTAGTTCGCAATGATTGTAACAACATTACTGTTGGACTGTTGTTTGCGTGAAGAGCGAACAAGCGGCAACCTCCGGTTTGAGAATATGAGACAATGCGGAAGTGCTAAAATCTGCTGTTTCTGGAGAGTCCCCTTGAGGCTGGCTCCAGAAGTAGCGGAAGTCACATACACACCAAGCCAAAAAAAAACCATTTTCAAGGCAGAAATTAACCTATTTACAGCCTGGTTCAAAAAACGTCTCCTGTCTGAATCGCTAATTTTACTACCTGCACCCACTGTACGGGGGCTGAATTTTTTTCTAACTCGGCCGTTCGGAGGATATTAAGATCCCGAGCTCCCTAATAAGAGGCACAGCCGAGGGTCACATGACGGCCGGTGCCCTATGGCTGTAGGCGAAGCCCTTGCCACTACAAATATGGCCGATATAGCCAATGTGCTTCATTATCCGTTCCAGAACAGACGGGTGACGTCGGTGAGACTACGTCCATGTTTATACAGTCTATGAGCACGAAGTGGAGTGTGACGTCATCGTTTCCAAATAAAACGCCGGCTTACTGTTTACACAGCAATGGTGTCGGGAGCGTTTTAGAAGAATTCCACCCTGGAGGCTGTTTTTAAAAGTTTGCGTTTCAGGTCGGCTGAAACGCCGGTTCCCTGTAAACGCGAGGCTGAAACACAACAAAACATTTGCGTTTCACCCTAAAACCTTTGTCGTGTAAACGGCCCCTGAGACTCTTCTCTGGACTTGACAGGTGAACGTGGCATCGATGAATTCTAGTGAGACATTTTTTACAAGATTAAAACACTTGCTTAGTTTTAGTATCTGCTGGTGTTGAAAACCCTTAAAAACTGTGAATAGAGGAACAAAGTTTATTGAGAACAGTGGGAAGCACTGCTAAATGTTGTTTTGTTGATGAATGCACCACTCTCTGCAGATGTAGAATAAAAGTCTTTGCGCCTCTGTATGTGGTTGTGTTGTGTGTGTGTGTGATTCCTGTCATCTTCAGGCTCCACAGACTTTGGCAACGTGACATTTGCAGTTCCTGGGATTCATCCGTACTTCTACATCGGCTCTAAGGCTCTGAACCACACGGAGGAGTACACGGTGGCCTCTGGTACGTGATGCACATCCACCAGTGTCAACCTCCCTGTTAAAGGATAACTGTCAACCTGTGAAGGCACAGAAGGTCTGGGAACTCTTAGTTCCCTGGTAAAAACATTCCCAAGATCTACACGATTGTTTATCTGTGTTTCTTTTTTCTATATCAGGCCAGTGACATATGGAGAAAAAATAAATGTAACCACAGTGAAGATGACACCATGGAAAAAGAAGACAAGCAGCTCTAGCACAGTTAGCATGTTAGCATGGAGGATACCTAGCCTGTGCTGGTTTTAGTCGAGATTTATTCCACTGCGGATGGCTTTTTCTGACACTTGAAGAGTCATGTGCAAGTGGCAAAGCCTTTTCAAGCAGTTTCAAAAGTCTGAAACAGATTTGACCAGGAAAAGGCTGGACCACTGAGAGATCTAAAAGCAGAGTTTCTCAACAGGGGGTCCCTGGTCCCTAGGGGATCTGTGGAAATACTGCATGGGGTGTGCGACATTTTTTGTTGATTATGCAATTTTTAAATATTTTTTTAATGATTGTTTCCACGTATTTTAATTTTTACTCATGTTGTTGTCTTTGAACACACATTGAAGGATACACAGAGGTCAAAGATGTTATCTTTCAGTCAGAAATGAGCACAGTCAGCAACACAGCAGCAAACTGAACACAGGTTCACTGAGCATTCACTTGTAGCTCCTCAAGACAGAGGAAGACCTGCCTCTATCACTGCTCTGCCAATCATGTAGCTTCATGTTTCACACTGGCTCCATCAGGTTCCCCAGAACAGCTTAATACTGAATGCACACTTACAAGGTACGTTTATGCGTAGCAATTGGCCCAATTTAGAAATATGTAAGGTGGTCCTTGGTCTGAAAAAAGTTGAAGACTTCTGGTCTAAAGCATGAAGATGGCAGGGATCGACCTAAGAACCTGCTTAAAAACGAGACTGAGCCTTTTTGTTGACGACTTTCAGAAAATCAAGCTTTTTAGTTCATCATTAAAAGCTTATTTGAGAAAGAAATTTTGACATTTGACTAAAAATAGAAACTGCACTGTGTCCCCAAGGACTTTTTCCATATTCTCCATGTTAACAGGCTAACTGTAGTGTCACACGATGTTGACCTGTCCTTGTCATTTTTTGCCGTCTAGCCTTCATCATTGTCTCACGGCCCTCTACTGGTCTGGCTGTGCATTGCAATTGCTTTTATTTTTCTCTCAATATGTCACTGGACTGATGCAAATTATCTTGGGCTACAGGAACCAAGAAATAAAGGTTCCGGGTTGGTAAGCACCTTGAGTGTGTTGGTTTGTGTTTCCAGACCGTTTGTGAGCAGCACTGCCTCAGGAGTTTCCTCTCAGCTTACGTTTGTGCAGATTATTTTTTCTTCACTCATCTGCTGTCAGGAAGCAGTTTTTATAGGAAAGATCTCAGCACAAAGTGAAACATCTTCAAGATCGTCTGTTTCACTGTCCTTGTGTGTGTGTGTTTCAGGGGATGACAAAGCTCAGTTCTTCACCCTGAGGACGGCGAAGGCTCTGGCCATGACGGCTCTGGATGTGCTGCTGTGCCCTGAGCTGCTGCAGAGGGTGAAGCAGGAGTTCACAGAGGCCAAACTGAGGGACGAGGGGACCCTGAGAGGACAGAGCACGGGAGGACAGAGCTGAAGATGATGATGAAGATGATGATGATGATGATGAAGACGATGGAGAGAGAATATTTCTACCACAGCTTTTCTTTCCCCAAAGGTTTCAATCAAAAGTGAAGAAAAGCTCACACAGTGATCAGCTGTTGAACACATCCGTCTGTTCTTAAAGAGATATGATCAAGACTTTTTCACTCGAAATGATTTTAAAATGTTTCTCAAACCCTGATTTGTATTTTTGTTAAAGCACACTAAGAATGGATGTGCTAAACAAACCAATAAAAGCTCACTTTGTACAGATTCACCCACTGATCCTAATCCTCTGTAGTTCTGTATAAACCAAACACAAGCTGGAGTAAGGTGTTAACAACTTCAAAACCAAATCAGTTTTTCAGGTCTTATTATTTTTTTCTCTAATTTTTGGACACACTGTTTACTTTGTAAAGAAGAAAAAAACATGTATAACTTCACAGGAAGGAGAACAACCATATATTATGCCTTTTTTTCAGGAGGCCCAAAGAGGGTGACAGTTAAAGTGATTAATATTCATTACTTGATAAATAAAAAGTAAAATATCAAGACACATTTATACAGAAATGTAAAACAATAGTATCTGTGACATTTGACATTGTGGATTGGTTTAAGTTTGACTTGTCAGGAAGGGAGAAGAGGAACAGAGCCTGTAGGTTCACAGATCAAGAATAGAAGTTATTTATTAAGATTTTTTTTTTTTTTTAAATAAACAGCTGCCTTTTGTTTGGCCCTCTTATGCTGAGAAAGGACATTTCACCTGTGATTAACAGAGGTACAGCCCCAGAAATAAAATAAATGGGTTTTGTAATACTTGCTTTGTCCACAAGAGGGAGCCATTGGTCCATTAAAAGACAGTGATAAGCAACAAAAGGCAGGCTTTCATACCCCAGGTGTCTTATGAGGTTTGATTGGTGAAGACAAAGATGGCAGCCTCGTACTGGCAGCATCAGCTTACAGCAATAATTCATTCATTCATATTCCATACTGCTTATCTGGTTCAGGGTCGCAGGTGGCTGGAGCCTATCCCAGCTGTCATATGGCGAGAGGCGGGGTACACCCTGAACTGGTTGCCAGTCAGTCGCAGTGCTGACACAGAGACAGACAACCATTCATGCACACAGTCACACCTAGGGACAATTTAGAGGGACCAATTAACCTGATGAGCATGTTTTTGGACGAGAGGAAGCCAGAGTACCCGGAGAGAACCCAGATGCACAGGGGGAACATGCAAACTCCACATTACAGCAATAATTGTATCACTCAAATTTATTTGTAAAGTGTCATGAAAAGCTGTTAATCACAGTGCCATTTAGGTCTTTTTTGTCCCTTTCGACACACCCTAGTTAGCCTTTGCTTCTGCTGCCGTCATGGTGGAGAAAAACAACATGTCTGCTCTTTTGCAAAACTCATTTACCTTCAGAAAACTCCTTGGCAGCACAGCTCAATTTAAAACTATTACAAACTTCATGTCAGTAAGAATCCAGGTTTCCCTGAAGTGTGTTTACACAACAATGTTTTTTGGGTGAAACACAAAAGTTTTGTTGTGTTTCAGCTTCGCGTTTACATGGAAACAGTGTTTCGGTCGACCTACGACGCAAACCTTTGAAAATGGCCTCCAGAGTGGGATTTTTCTGAAATGCTGCCGACACTGTTGCTGTGTAAACAGCAAGCCAGCGTTTTCAGCGCAAACGCTGATGTCACACCCCACCTCGTGCAAGCGCATACAATAGTCCAACAACTTTTTCTTGTTGCTAGGCGCTACCCAAGTAGCTGCCTGTTGCAGCAGCTCTCTCGTCTTTGTCCGTTTCTTGTAATTTTTTCGTCTCTTTTTCGTCATCTTTGTATTTGGAGTGGATCATCACTTTGTATGGTTCATTGTTGGTCACGGACACCAAACTTTTTGTGGCTTCGGCGGTATTTTTTACTACTTTTCTCCTGTGTTTGTCTGGAGATCCTACATGTAACCATGGCTGCATTGTTTACATGCAAAATTAGCTGTTAGCAGCCTGTAGCATGTCAATGCTAACTAGTGTAGGGCTTGATGATTTCCCTTGAGCTGAGGAGGAGGAGGTGAGGACGACGTGCTGGTTCTTGGATGTGAGCTGGAGGGTGACGACGTGGACCTGTCCTTCCATCCATTGTTGTTGGGAACGTGGGATCTCGCTCCGAGGGATGGACGAGCTAGCTGTGCTAAACCAGCGGCATCATGCTGTTCACGGACGTGGCTGACGGAGCAGACATCGGACGCCACGACACATCGGAGGAGCTTCGCCTGCTGTGAGCGGACAGGATCCAGGAGACAGAGACTGAACAGACTGCTGGGGAGGCTCAGTCCTGGACCCTGTGGAGGTGGAGACTGGCTGGGCTGGAGAGTGGTGGACGAGTGGTGGACGGGATGTCGTCATCTAATTTCTTATGGACATTTTTGCACTTTCTATACTCTTTCTTACTTTTGTTTTCTTAAATGCTGCGGTGACTCCTGAATTTCCCCTCGGGGATAAATAAAGTATTTTCTATTCTATTCTATTCTATTCTAACAGTACTGTTGATACGACCGTCGTGAACTACTGTGTTGTGCTTGTGCTGCTCAATCTGCTGAATCTGCTGACTGTCTTTAAAAAAGTGTGCATCTGTTGCTCCACTTCTGCACTTAGTACTGCCCAATACACCAGATGAAGGCAAGACTCTACTTCAGTGGAGATTTACCAAAAGCTGCTTCTGGACAAGACAGTTATAGCACCACCTACAGGCCTGGCATGCTTACTACAGCGTTGTGGAGAGTGAGGATCACCACTGGCTGAATTCGTGAAAAACCTTTCTATGTAGCTTAAATCCAGCTTTTGGTTGGATCAAACAAAAAAACACAAATTGCTGGGTTTTTCCATTTGAAACAAATATGCTATCACAGTTGTGGGGAAAAAACAGTTTCCTGCTCAGAGGACCTGAAACAAAGAAAGCAACCACACTGGGACTCTTTACAAGGAATCAGTGGATATTATTGAGTTATCAAATGATCTTAGAGTGACTGCACACAGTATAACACTGACTGGACATTTTGTGCTTGCATTTTAACATATATCTTAAAAGTCACAGTGCTACCCTGTGAAAAAAAAAGATAAACAATCTGTCCTAAGTCATAGTTTCAGACCACATGGGTACCGATGCAAGGAATGATCAAGTTGAGATGGTAAACAACATTTTATTGCATTCATTTGATTTCCAAATCAACACAGTGGCTTTGAATTGAAAAAAAAAAAGTGTAATTGAAATCAGTTTAAAAATGCAAAACATCAGAAATGTAAGCCTTAGAGGTCGGGTTTACAAAGCTGTCTCTGATTGAAAGGTTAGAAGTAGAGGTTTGCTTTAAGAGCCAGTCTGAGCCCCACAGCTCCAGAATGAATCATGGACAAACTTGAGATGACAGTGCAAAAAGAAGGCGGCCATCTTTGTTTTGAACAGTTAACCAATTAGTGGCAGTATTTGGACTTAAGGATTGTGGGCAATGAAGCCGTACTGAACATGCTTTGTCACCTTTTAATAGTTTGGTGGCTTTCTAATCTGGAGACATCAATTAATATAAATAAATACACTTTACTATTTTTTTTTTTATAACTACTGATTTTATTTCACTTCTCCCTGTTTCCCAAGTCAGATGGAAACAAATGCAGGATGTGAAATATCTTAGATATTATTATTATTATTACCACTATTGTTATTGTTATTTTTACATTTTACATTTATTACAATTTAATTTTGTACAATTTTTATTTTTCTTGGTATTTTTCTGTTGTGCTCATGTTGTGCTCTTTTTCGTCAGGGATATAACTCTTAAAATAAGAGCGAAATGCTTTAGACCTCTGAGGGTTCAACATGCAATCAAAGATACAGGGAAGGAATAAGAAGAGGCCCTGAGCAAAAGTCTCTGAGGAAAATCAAACTCCAAAACTGTTTTACATCAGAAACCTGACCTGAGGTGTCTGTTATAATCTAAAATTAAAGTGAGGTGACACTGTTTTATCAGAAAATGTTGCTTTCACATGCAGAGGATGAGAAAAGCAGAAAGAAAAGTTCCTGCTCATCCTTAAGGTTCAGCATTAAACCTCACAGGAGCTTTAAAGAAAAAACAGCCACCAAAAAAACTCAACGCTGTCCACAATCTGTTTCAAGCCCTTGATTACAGTTTATCAAGCTCTGATCCCCGACCATCAACCAGCAGATAAACCCTCAAATTAAAGATCCCCAGGCACAGCTGCTCCCTGGAAAACATCTGACAGCCTGTAAGTTCTTATAAAGGTACACAGTGTGTCCCATGTTGAAGCCACAGTGAGTAAATGTTGAGTTTCTAATGGATGGAAAAGATCCAGTTTTACTCCAGGAACTGTTCTCAGCTGGTCGCTCAGTCCTAACAAAGACCTGGTTTAAAGTTCAGATCAGATCTGCTAAGTTCAGCTCCAGCTTTTCCTGGGGGTCAGGTTTGCAGAGACCTGAACAACACTCCAGTGTCATTTTCTGTCAAGTGAGGAGAGATCATCCAGAAGTTCAGCGCTCACGTCCGTCTCCTGAGGCCTCTGCTCAGCACTTTATCAAACCCTGAGGCAGATTTGAGACAACAAGCGTTCAGAGCTCATGAGACCCAGGTGTGTGTTAACAGTAGATGGACCAGTAGATGATGTTGAACAGGATGTACGATCCGGGAAATAAGAACCGCGAGTATTTGTCTATGACGTGTGTGTCGATCCACACGTTGCTGTAGGCGCTGGTGCCCACGTGGCCGGTGATCTGGTCGCTCTCCATGGCCAGCTGCACCAGCATCCTCTCCCGTTTCACCCCGTTCTCCTCCGGCATGCCGTAGTTTCCTGTGTTGTTAGCGTCCACCTCGCTGTAGCTGGCTGACATCATGTCAGGGTGAGCCAGACCACAGGTACACGGCAGCTGCAGGGACACAACAGGAGGTTCATGAGTTTCAAAAATACTGTTTATAAAAATCTTCTGAGTAATGACTTTAAATCTTTGCCGACACTTCTTATAAATCTTAAAACTTTTAACTTCTGTAAATGATAAAGATGAAGAGTTGCTTTAATAAGAATGATTGTCACTGTTGTGTTTAGGTGCTTTTCAACTAGGCTAAAGAAACTAGGGACTTTTTGAGGAACTATGTGAGTTTCAGTTTAGAGGTAGTATTTCCTAAATATCCAGGAACTTTGGGGGGCAGGGCCTGCAAGCTGAACATTACTTGGTGGAACAGCCAGTGTTGTTGTCCACGATTAAGGTACTGCCACACAAAACACAAATTTGCGGCGAGATTATATACAAAGTCAATGCAAAGTGTTGCGTGTTTAGACGCCGATTCGCCCCGGGCAGCACGTTGGACGCGTTTGGTGCGGTGTGTTTGGGGCGTCAGAGGCCTCTACACTCGAGTTTAAAATATTGAACTTTTGACGCGAATTTATGTGAGGCTGTGCCACAGCAGCCAATCAGTGATGACATTCCCCCACGACGTCATTGATTTGATGACATTGGGGGGGAACCGCCACCTGCTCTGACTCCAACCCCGCTGGTAGATGGAGGAGAAAATAATCCGTGTGGTTCACGTGACGCATTACAGGCGTCCCCAGAAGGTGGAGCCAGAAACACTTCAAACTGGTGTGTCGAAAGAATTGTAACTTCCTGTGTGGCAGTGGCTGCTGCATTTCTCCTCATGGCACACTGAAACAAAGCTTGATTGTTCTCTTGAATCAAAGAGCCACGTGCCAAACCAGACAAGTCTCTGGATGTCTTCCATCATTGCTCCTTGTTTACTGTGTTGCATTTTTCTTCTCTGTTGGATTAAATAGCAGGGATACATGTGAAGTCACACTATTACGTAATTGTCACGGCAATCAGCTTCAGCTTACTCGCCGCCCGGCACTGTTGGCCGTGGAAATGCAAACAGTATTAGGCTTAACTGATCCAATCTGTATCAAACTGTACTGAACAAAACCGGACCACTTGGTGGAAACAGGGCTCAAGAGTCCCATAGATGTTGTCATGTAGAATTAATCCTCTTTGTCAAGGGGTTTTCAACTAATCAGAATCAAGTATTTAACACAGCCATGTAAACACTATGGATTGTCCTGTTCCAGTTAGTTTGGTTATAGAATAAAATCAGTGTTTTGTGTGTTTTATCAGCACTGACCCGCTCTTTGAGCTTCCTCTCCTTCCTCTCCTGCAGGGTGGACAGGTAGTTGACCGCAGCGTACTCGATCACAGAAAGGAAGACGAAGACGAAACTGACCCAGAGGTAAATGTCCACAGCTTTGATGTAGGAGACTCTGGGCATGGAGGCGTTGACTCCAGTGATGATGGTGGACATGGTGAGAACCGTGGTTATACCTGGAACAGATCCACAGAGAGGAGACGGTGAACTTCCCCCCTGTTGAAATCACAACCACAGGGCTGCACCTAATAGACAAGGAGACGTGCTACTGGCTGAGTCCAACATTTTATCCATTAATATAATGAGACAAGGGGGATACTTTGGTGTCCAATGTGTTTACAACCCATTACAATGTTTTTCCTTCTTTTAGATTTTTTAAATGAGAGCTTTAAAAAGCAGACATATTTTAGTTGTTTTGATCATATTATTGAGTGTCTGGAGTATTTTTTATTTATTTAATTATTTTTTTTTTTATTCCTTTGATTTAATTTAATTTAATTTAATTTAATTTAATTTAATTTAATTTAATTTAATTTAATTTAATTTAATTTAATTTAATTTAATTTCATTTTATTTTATTCAATTTTATTTAATTTTATTTTGTTCAATTTTATTTTATTTTATTTTATTTTATTTGCACCATAAATTAGAAACAGTTACACTGGCATAGAAAAAAAAATAAAAGAAAGTGCTGGAGAGGTGAAAAAACCCAAGGTGGGCTTATCCAAGATACCTCCCCAAATAGAATAAATAATAAAAATATAATAAGAAGAAAAAGAAATAAAATTTAGTAAAATGAAATAAACTCAAAATAACTCAACAACATACAAACAATAAGCAAATTAATTAATTATGAATGAGAACAAAAGGAAGCTTTGGGATCTTGATGTATTATACAGGATGTATTCACATATTGTGCTAAGTGAAACAAAGTCAGCCTTGTCCTTAATTTGTGGCCTGATAACACTCAGTCTGATGATATATTCAGAATCTGCTCAGCTTGTGATGTCACAAGGTGCCACTGAGCTAAATAAGTCTGCTCCTCTCACCCAGCGGCACTCGAGCAGGCACGGCCCTGCGGTCGATCCAGAAGGAAACCCAGGACAGCATGACCATCAGCGTGGCAGGGAAGTACGTCTGCAGCAGGAAGAAGAAGATGTGGCGGCGCAGAGTGAAGGTGATGTACAGACGGTTGTACCAGCCTGGAGAAAAAGACGTGAAGTAAGAAACTGAGAGATGACAGCAGACCTTGAAGGAAAGGACAGGTGTGTGGTTCCTGCAGGTACCTGTGCTGCTGTAGAAGGCCAGCTTGGTGGTAGTGTGGAACTCCTGGATGAGAAACTGGGAGAGAGAAATCCTCTCATCGATGTTTAAAGACCTGTTTCCCTCCTTCCAGTACAGCATCAGGTCGTCATCTGTGTATGCATCTGGAGAAACAGAAGCATCACGTGATCCTTAGAGAAACAAATTAAACAGAAGAGAGGCAGAGAAGTCTCTGAAGATGTGACTTACAGCTCTCTATCTCCAGAGAACACGTCTGTGTATCCAGAGGAAAGCGGCTCAGGTCCATGCTGCACATTGCTGTGACTGTCACCCTGAAAAACAGGACGAGTAACTGTGATAAGATAAACCAACAGTGCTGGAGGCCCATGCCAAACTGTAATCTGCTCAAAATGATACCTGCTTATAGCACGAAGCACGAGCGCTTCATGAGGCCTTCACGAGACTTTCTGAAATGATGAGGTTATTATATAACTATCTCCTAATTGGCTCATGACAGGTTGGAGGGGTGGGCCTCAAACACCAAGGTCTGCACATAGCTCTGCCCAAACAGGCCTCCAGAAGGCTGGTGAATCAGAAGGAAAGGTTTTTTTTGTGGATCAGGAAACCTACCCTAAAACTTATTGATGCAGTCAGAATTCAGTAGAACTTTAGTCCATGGTAGAATATGACACTTTTATGCCAATCGCAATTTCAATTCAGCGTTTCAGTTCAGTTCAGAGCTTTTATTGTCCCTCCAGGGGAAATTTTGTTTGCAGTGACGGCACATAAAACAACAACGATCAATAAATAAACAAACATTTGTACAGGACAAGGTCGCAGGAACAGCATATCTGAACGTAACATGAACAGCCCCTGGTGATGTAAAATGATTTAAAGGGTTTAAGAATAAATCAATAAATGAAGAAGTGAGGTCATGGGTAAAACCAGTTGTCAATCGTAACAATGTCCATAATATAATGATGTAAAGGAGCTCCATTATTGAAGAATAGAGCTTCGGAAGTGCAGGGGAATTACAGTCCAAAAGCAAGTTTGGTTAATTTCTTACTATGACGTACACCAACACAAAACAATAAACAGGACAGACCACCAACACTGCCTGTCGCCACACGAGCAGCGCCAGCTCTCCTAACCCTTTTGAGCCCGGCACCATGGCAACGATTTAAGATTAAGTTTCAGTTGTTAATAGATTTCAGACCAGATAAGATAGATGGATCATTCTTTTTGCATGTAAAATTTGAGGAGTTACACTTCCCCCACTGTGTTTGCAGAAATCCAAAATAAAGCACAAACAACAAAAGCATCCCAATTGTTGACTGTACGTTGAACACACATCATGTAGAAATTTTTACATTTACGTTTTTGAGAACTTCAGCCATGACAGGAGCAAATGTACAAATTAGCGCACCAAATCCATTAAGTGTGTCCCTTTTTGATGACTATGCAGGATGGATGCAGATTATCAGAATAATACATATAGTTTGATAACTGATTGCGACTGCTGTTTTTGTGTCTATATTTAGTGCAGGTGCAAACCGGCACAGTGCTACGCCTAATGGGCGACATCCAGTTAAGAAAATGAGGCTGACTGTAATAAGACCAGAAACTATAAACACATCAAGCCAAGAAACATACTTAGACAGCATTAAAAAGTAAATTCACAGCCTGGTTCAAAAACTTTTTTTTTTGCTAACAGTGCGCAGTGTACCAGGAACCAATTTTTTTCTAACTCGGTGGTTTAGAAGATATTAGTATCATCAGATTGTCCCAACGCCCTGTCCAACCGAATGTGGCCGCATCTGCGGTTTGGCTTCATTTCACAGTATCAGGAACAGATGGGTAATGCCGCAGAGACTATGATTACGCCAAAACGGTAAGACAGTTTTGCACCTGTTATCAGTTGCACATGAAATCTGAGCAGATTACCCACAACGTGCTGACAAATAACACATTATATTTTTTTTGTTTTTACACACAATTAGTAGATAGGGCCCTAACTCGTCCGGATGAATAAAGCTAAATAAGCTCTCTGAGGACCGACTCAGTTTCAGATACAGCCCCCTGGTGGACACTTGAGAAATCTAAGTATTTTACTTGAATGACTTTTGAAGAGGTCACTGTCTGGATGATATAACAACAAATACTCTCCATTGATGTTCTTGACAGAGTCATGTATGTGTAACCCTTTCCTCTCTAATGGGCAGATAGCGTGTTGGCGCCAGTCTTCAGCTGAGATTTGGTTTCCAGCGCTGAGATGATAAATGAGAAAACATAATCCCACTGACAGCCAAGAGAGGACCACCCGGTCTGCAGACTGTCATCCTCACCCACCAATCTGTCTTAGTCCGGGAAATCTCCAACCAGTACCAACAACCAGATTAACCCAGGCCATGTGAGGAGAATGAATGGTTATATATCTAAAAACTACAAAAACACACAACCCCCTCAGACTCTGCGTACCATTACAAGGAGGCAAAGGCCAAGTGAAGTCCCAGTTTAACAGAATACTCCATCACCCTCAACACCAGATTCAGATCAGAGCAGCCACCCATGGTTGGTGGGTTTGGGTTTGGGAATGTTGAAGTCCACATCATGGCTGAGTTTTGTTTTCCTCTTCCGTCATGGAGGCAGCTCAGAGTTTCAGCGGACTATACAGGAGGCAGATGGCCAGCCGTTAATCTCTGCCAGGCTCTGCACCATGGATTACAGAATCAACGATCTTGGCCCTGAGTCTCCTATCGCTCACCAAAATCACAAGGTCCTGTTTGGGGGAGTATTAGCGCTGGTAATTGGCAGAACTTTATCCCCTTAAATACACATCTTGTGCAGCAGCAGCAGCTGGAGCCAGTTTGTCTTGGCGAGCCAGCCAGGGGTTATTACATCTCTGAACACCCACTAACATCCTAACCTGCCCCACTGACTAAGCAGCACGAGCACCTCACAAACCGTCTACTGAAGAAAACGTTGGATGGAGATAAGAAAACAGATCTTCATGTCCCACTACAGTTACTGACCATGGGTCTGTCTGGGAGTCCCTGAGCTCTCCTGTCTCGTAGATTCCTCTGGATTCTTGCTGTGGACAGTTTGATTCTGTGAACCTGACAGACTTCAACTGCTACTACCATTACAGCTCTTCTCAGTTGCTTTGGTACATTTATGGAATTATCCTCACCATTTGTGAAACAGTTAATGCATTTCTCAGAACAGTTTGTACAAATACCCAAACACCATGGATTACCTGCAAAAGACAGTCTCTTTCTAAAAATCCTTAATTAATCTCTCAAAGGTAAATTTCTGTGTCAGTGAAGACGAGTCCTGGTGTCAGTATGTATGGGTAGGAAAGTCAAAGTGCAGAGTCATGTTGTCAGTGTAATGCCGCGGCCACATCGGGAGCAAATTGGCGAATTTAAAAGCACGTCGCGCCTGAGGGAAAAGAGAGGACCGCAGAGAACTTCCATCTTTTCCCTGGCTCTGCCCCTGCCCCGCTCCTTTTTTCCTGCTCCTTCCTCCTCTCTTTCAGGCAGGTGTCCCTGAGGTTCTTCCATCTTTTACGACAAAACTCCACTGAGGAAAACACAGTCGGACTCAGTGATGACCCGTGCAACAAATCCAGCTGGAAACAAATATTTGTAGAACTTACATTCAAAACCTGTCTCCTCAGTGACTTTCACCCAAGCCTGCTCCTTTTTTCTGGTCTCTGTAGAGTACACACATTGTATCGTATAACTCTGGTTGATGACACACCGTACAGATTATTTTCTCCTCCATCTTTCTGCGGGGGTTGAAGCCGGAGCAGGTGGCGGGAGCGTCACATGTCATCAAATCAATGACTTTGGGGGGGGGGGGGGTTCACTGATTGGCTGCTGTGACACAGCGTCGCAAATTTGCGTAAAAAGTTAAATATTTTCAACTTGAGCGTAGAAGTGTTTGACGCCCCAAACGCCCCAAATGCTCCATACACTGGTTGATCATTGGTTGATCTGATGATTCAGACATTTCCATTTGTCAGCGAAAGTCACGATTGACCAGGGAGCAGTTAACCCATCCAGGCAGATTTAGAAAAAAAGTGGAATTATGGGATTTTGCAGAAAGATGTTTGACATATTATGATAAACTGTTCAACCTTTTTTACATGTAAAGACTTATGAGATAAACTAATGACTAAATGTTGTGAGGGGTGAGTCTATTCAACAGAGACCCATGATAATCCATTTTGATCAACATGTCATAAGCAGTTGACAATGTAGGAAACAGCAGATAATTGTACAGAATCATTCGCACAGATGTCCCAAAGCATTTCCAACTTGTTCAAAGAAATGAGAAACTGTTTTTCAGATGTGCACAAGTGACACAATGATGTGAAGATTGAACAAGTAGTTTTGAGAATTTCAATTTTGGTCTGGGAAATGAACCAAAGCAACTGAGAAAAACTGGAACAATCTCACTAGTGTCACCATCACTGTCCATCCCTCTCTAACCCCAACACAGTCTTAGTAGATGTCTGAGCAGAGTCTGGTTCTGCCTGAGGTTTCCGGATGTTAAAGGAACAAACCCCACCAGAGAAGGCGTCTATGTTTCAGTTACTTCATGGCTCTCCATGTGCCCAAAGTATAACTGTGGTTATTGCAAGGACAGAGGTCTTCTGAGTGCAGTTACCATCCTAGTTCTGAATGATCTGAATCTTCAGACTCACCTGAGGCTGTAGAGCACTTTGCCGTCAGGATAAACCCGCAGCATGACGTTGTCTGTGGTGGTGTCATGGGTGAAGGACTTCTTGGAATGGACGAAGAACATATCAGGTACCCAGATCTTCTTCACCAGGCGGCCATCAAAGGTCATGCTCTGGTTCTTGTTGCTCCTGAAGGACAGGCGCTCGTCTTTCCAGTAGTGCCTCAGGTACAAGGTCATAGTAAAGTCCTTCAAGGTGATAAAAACACACACCTGTTTTAGTGCTGAAAACACACATGAATTATACACAGTACGGTGGACACCTACCATGTCGACTTCTGAGATAGCGTCTAAACTTTCAACCTGAACATCCACACCCACTGGGACTGCAGGTCCTGGAAAACAGGCGAGAGAAAACCATTCAAGAGCAACTTAGAGGCCGGAGAATCCAACAAGTGAATGCAACAATGAAAACTACTATAGATGTATTCTTTAAATCAATATTCAACACACTGCTGTGACTTCTGCAATCGTTTATGTAAGTTTGCTCCAAATCTGGAGGATTTTCTTTAAACTCTTATTTCACGAGCCTTATCTCACAGCACAACCACATATGTTCAGTGTCAAGGTGTAGAAACTTTCTGAATTATCTGTTTGTTTGGAGGTTGTGACTCTTTTTAATGTTTTTTGAACAGTTAAATCTGCTTTCTTTAATCTCAATCCCCATAAGAGCAGTGGGGCGTTGATGTTTAGTAACCCTGAAAGTGACATATGAATGCTCTATGTGAACTATTTCACTTAGTGATTTCTGTAAAAATCAGTCTCAGTCTGCTCAAACATCCTTGTTCCATCATCACAGACTGATGAAATCAAAGCTCACCTGTCCCTCAGGTGTCTCTTTATACAAGGTGATCAGTGGTCAGTTTTCTGCAGTGTTATGTGCTTTATAAACGTTAACAAATTCTGCTTCTGACCAGGAACATGTTCTCCATTGGGGGCGATATGAGAAAACTATGTCAGGATGTTTTATGGCAGGTTCAGATCTTGATGTTATCAAGATTGATTTTCATATTCAGACTTTTTTTGACCAGCAAACAACATTTTTAGACCCAAACATTTCTTATAAAAACAGCTAATGTTAGCATTTATTCATGTCACAGTTAAAAAATGTGTTATTATAGCTGTCATGTCTCTGGCTGGGAAACTATCTATGTTTTACACCTCTTTCCTTCCATCCTCCTGTGTTAGTATTCTCCTGTGAATCTGCCTCTAAGCTGAACTCTGTCACTTGCCTCACAGACCTTCGACCTGAAGAGGGATAGGTGGCCGTTTTCACAAGGTTAGAACCAACAGCAGGAACAAACTATTACTGTGAAATCTCCTGTTTTGGCTGAAGACTACAGTATTTAACCACGCACGACAGCTCGCAGTGGGCGTCTGAAAAATTCTAGTTTTTTCAGAACTTATTTGTGATATGATATTACAGACATTACGGGAAAGGAGGAAGGTTTGCACCAGCTAGTTTTCTTTTGATCTATTTATTTATTTATTTTTTGTTTAGTATTGGTAAGTCTTATGAGTCTGTTTGTCTGAACTCCATGTTGGCGGTTCAATCACACAAGGCTAGCATGCTGTACTGTGGTACCTTGATTAACAAGTGTCCCAGCTAACACGTTTTATGAGATATGAGCCACTTCCAGGGGGATTTTTTTTTATCTTGAGTTGAGAGCTAAAATTCAAGTTACAAGCCAGCTTTGGATACCACACTGCTGGTGTGGTGAACACTTAAGTGAACGCGCCTCAGTGAATAAAACTTTCAGACTTTATTCAGAAGAAACACCTGGAAAAAGTTGCTTCTAGGTGTGAAACAGAGCTGTATAATGCTACTTGCAGAATTCATTTTGGAAACATTCTGAAAAGGAGGATGAAACAGAGGAGAGGAGAAAAGGACCAAAATCAGCCAATAAGATCCAGTTATTCACTTTAGACTTTCTCCTCCACCTCTGTCAGCATCTTGATGTCGTCTGGTCTTCAAGGCAAATGCTGAACATTATACTGAATAAAACCAGTTAATCAAAGCATGTTCTATTGTATTGTGTTTTTATACAAAATTCATTGTTTATTAGTCAATTTTCATTATTTAAAAACATTTAACAAAAAATGAGGTGTGTTTAGGGGGGTGACCGATTAATGGAATTACAGTTCATTTCAATGGGGAAAATGCCCGTGGGGAAAATGTCCATGCCATGTGGAGCACAGAAAGCCTGTGCCTTTGGCAGTTTTACATCTCAATGTACAGCGGGGTCTAATACAACTGCATTCCCTCCTCACTCATGGTTTGAAATGAGTCAATTCCAAAGGCTGTAAAGTAAACTTTACAAGTAGACATAAAGTAAACTCAACTTGAGACTATTAGTTATATTTACTAACAATTTAGTGCAATTGTTTTCCTTGATTCTTTTAAGTATCTCAACTTGTCACATTTTTACAGTGCAATTAAGTATAAAAACAGCTCATCAGATTTTACTTTAAGGTTTTGCAACTTATTGAGTTGAAACAACTGAAAACCTTAAGTTGGACTGATGCAAAATGTTGATTTGAGAAGAATCAATTTTTTAAGTTCATTTGACTTAATCAATTGTGATGACTGAACTTATTAACTTAATTTCAAAGAACTTAATTTATTTAGGTGTGACCAATTGAAGCAATAATTTAAGTTGGTCCAACTGTTTTCTTTTTTCAGTTTAGTCAAGGCACCACTGTATTTGGTCAGCCTCAGTTTGAAACACTTTATTTTAGATGCTGTCTCTTTAAGGCTGCACTCTTCTCTCTGATTGGTCTGCTATGTGCAGACCTTGGTGTTTGAGGCCTGTTCCTCCAACATGTCATAACCCAGTTAGGAGACCCTTATGATGACCTCATCATTACACCAAGTCTTGTGAAGATCTTATGTTAAACTTTTGAACTTCCAGCGTTAATCCATGTTTAAAACATGGGAACACTTGTGCTGTAACCAAGTAAACCAACAGCTTGTCTCACTTTGGATCTGTTGGTTGGTTCATTTTCTCTCTTCATCAGGGAAAGAAAGTGTAAATGCTTAAAAAACACAGATTCAGGCTCTGGGCGCTGCTAATGTGGCAGATTTAGATGGACGTTAGTGAAACCTAAAGCTACAGACTGCTAGCTCGTAATTAATCACAGCAGCGTGGATCAGACTTAATCCCACTCTGTTATGTCATCCCACCCACCACCCACGTTCAGGGGAGCGTATACATCGGATGGAGAGGGTAGATGAGGTGAAGTGCAGACAGATGTGCCTAATGACTGGTCTGGATGTTGATTTAAAGCTGAAGTATCTCTGAGTGGAGATCACAGTCTGCAGACAGAAGAAGCTCCTCACCTCCAAACCCTGGTCTCATGGTGAAGTCGTGGTCATCTATCCTCAGCAGCTGCTCAGACTTTGTAGCCCAGGCTTTGGTGATGTCTGGACTCCTCTTCAACATGTGGCTGGAAGACAGTTTGGGGAAATAATCAGCTGGGAGCTCATTTCTGGACCATCCCATCAAACTCAGCCTCCCTAAGACAGTTGCACGATCCTGCCAATGTAATGTCGAAACTCTGACCAGACGTTGCGTTACATTAAATTTTATGGGTATGGACATTGTCTGTTAGATGTATGAGAATATTACATATCCATATTACGTATCAAGAACTTATCACATAACACAGCATGCCTCCACTTCCTGTCCAAAACTGTTGATCAGAGTGACACGATCAATAGGAAAGGTTTTTGGAAAGTTCATTGCATCATCATCAAAGTGGTTTTAGACCATTAAATGATTTCTGTTAGCAGACAGGATGCTTTTAACACAGGACACCAAATGAAACGTGTTACAACACACTGCTGAGTCAACAGTTACAGTGGTTGGAGGGAAAACACGTCCAAACAGTGTCGTTCTGTGGATGTTGTTTAGTGGAATAATTGAGGAAGAAAATTAAAAGCAAAAGTACGATTCAGATCCTGACAATATTCTAGTACTAAGATCCAGAATTTGAAATATGTACTGGGTCATCATAATTTTAAACACTATCAGGTAACAAATTATTGTACAAACCGGCAACTAACACCAAATTGTAGCAGACAGTCTGCTGAAAGGGAGTATAACATTAAAGTAGGACTAAAGTGTTGGTGACAATCACAATATGCTTGGAGGAGGTCTGCGCTCTCTGAGTGCTTTTCCAGTCTTCCTTATATTCCTTCATTTTCAATGTTACTGAACTTGAGTTTAACAACAGTTTTTTTTCCATACAAAGGCATGGCTGACTGACAGTTGTGCATCTTGTATCTGTCTGTTAAGAAGCTTAAAACCTGTCTCTTAACCTCATCCCAACTCCTACAAAGTTTGGTTGACTTTGGGGAGATGTTCTCAAGATACACTGCTCAAAAAAATAAAGGGAACACGTAAACAACACCGTGTAACTCCAAGTCAGTCACACTTCTGTGAACTCAAACTGTCCACTCAGGAAGAAACGCTGATTGACAATCAGTTTCACGTGTTGTGCAAATGGAAAAGACAACAGGTGGAAATTATTGGCAATTAGCGAGACACCCCCAATAAAGGAGTGGATCTGCAGGTGGTGACCACAGACCACTCCCTTTTGAATGAAGAGCTGTCTCATAGCATGACACGGAGACTACAACCCACACAAATGGCTCAGGTAGAGCAGCTCATCCAGGATGGCACATCAATACCAGCTGTGGCAAGAGGGTTTGCTGTGTCTGTCAGCGTAGTGTCCAGAGCATGGAGGCGCTACCAGGAGACAGGCCAGTACATCAGGAGACGTAGAGGAGGCCGTAGGAGAGCAACGACCCAGCAGCAGGACCACTTCCTCTTCCTTTGTGCAAGGAGGAACAGGAGGAGCACTGACAGAGCCCTGCAAAATGAGCTCCAGCAGGCCACAAATGTGCATGTGTCTGCTCAAAGGGTCAGAAACAGACTCCATGAGGGTGGTATGAGGGCTCGACGTCCACAGGTTGAGGTTGTACTTACAGCCCAGCACCGTGCAGGATGTTTGGCATTTGCCAGAGACCACCAAGATCGGCAAATTCACCACTGGCGCCCTGTGCTCTTCTCAGATGAAAGCAGGTTCACACTGAGCACATGTGATAGACGTGACAGTCTGGAGAGACCGTGGAGAACGTTCTGCTGCCTGCAACATCCTCCAGCATGACCGCTTTGACAGTGGGTCAGTAATGGTGTGGGGTGGCATCTTTGGGGGGGTGCACAACCCTCCATGTGCTCTCCACAGGAAGCCTGACTGCCATTAGGTATCAGATGAGATCCTCAGACCCCTCGTGAGACCATATGCTGGTGTGGTTGGTTCTGGGTTCCTCCTAATGTAAGACAATGCTAGAGTTCATGTGGCTGGAGTGTGTCAGCAATTCCTGTAAGAAGAAGGCAGTGATGGTATGGACTGATCCCCAGACCTGAATCCAACTGAGCACGTCTGGGACATCATGTCTCTCTCCATCCACCAACACCACGATGCGCCACACACTGTCAAGGAGTTGGTGGATGCTTTAGTCCAGGTCTGGACATCCCTGAGGAGACCATCCACCACCTCATCAGGAGCATGCCCAGGCATTGTAGGGAGGTCATACAGGCACGTGGAGGCCACAAACACAACTGAGCCTCATTTTGACTTGTTTTAAGGACGTAACATCAAAGTTGGATCAGCCTATAGTGTGTTTCTTCCACTTTAACTTTTAGTGTGACTCCAAATCCAGACCTCCATGGGTTAAAAAATTTGATTTCATTTGATAATTTTTGTGTGATTTTGTTGTCAGCACATTCAACTATGTAAAGAACAAAGTATTTAAAAGAATATTTCATTCATTCAGATCTAGGATGTCTTATTTTAGTGTTCCCTTCCTTTTTTTGAGAAGTGTAGCTTACAAATCATCAATTAGTGCCAAACAAGCTCCCACTTAAGGGTTAAACCAGTGTTACCAAACCCTGGTCCTGGAGGACCCCCTGCCCTGCATGTTTTGGATGTTACCCCACTCTAGCACACTTGATTCAAATGAACGGCTCGTTATCAGAGCTTGATGACGAGCTGATTATTTGAATCAGGTGTGCTGGAGTTGGAGACGAAGATTTAACTCTTTGGTTTAGTTTGGAGGAAACCGGGCACCGCTCATCACCTGGACCATACCATCCCTACGATGAAGCATGGTGGTGTCAGCTTCATGCTGTGGGGATGTTTTTCAGCAGGAACTGGGAGACCAGTCAGGATTGAGGGAAAGATGAATGATGAATGCAGAAATGTACAGAGACATCTTGGATGAAAAGAAAGATTTGAAAATGGCTGTCTACTTTTATACACAGCAATTATTTTTCAACTTAACTCCCCATCTCTATACTTAAAAAATCTGATGGAGCTGAGAGGTGCTGTAAAGAGGAATGGACCAATCTGCCCAAAGAGAGGTGAGCCAAGCTTGTGGCATTCAGAAAACTTGAGGCTAAACACTTAAGTATGTATGATGTCTGAGTTTTTAATTTTCCGACAAATTAAAAAAAAAAAAAAAAAAAAAAAAACACAATTAAAAAGTATTATTTTCATTGTTCATTTTGTGGTGACTATGGGATGCTGTGTGTAGAATTTATTCATGGTCTTTATTACTGAGTTACACTAAACATCACCCTCCTGTTTTTTTCTGTTCTCCCTGACTCTCCTGATATCTTGTTAAAGTTTTACTTTTTAACTTCTCAGATGTGTTGGAGTTAAATCTACACTGTGGTGAGTACAGCCTCAGTGTGAGATATCTGTGAGTAAAGGCTCAAAGTTCCTGCTCTGATCATCATATTTTTACATTTGTACGTGTACTGGCTGTCATCCTATTGGCTGAAGGGATACTCTTATGACCTTCCTAACTCTGGAGGATAAGGATGGATTATATCCAGCTTAGTAAACTATACTGAAGCAGCTGCAAACAATAGTGTGATTAAATTGTTGACCGTGCCTCTAAATCCAGTGGAGCTGCCTTAATCCCCCTCAGAAGATTCTGCTGTCTAGCCTCAGTCATGGCTCTAATTACGCAGAAAAAAACAAACATCCTACCTGCCAGGTCTGTGGCTGGACCCCTCCATCTGAGCCATCTCTCTTTTTGACCTGGGAAGAAGAAAACCTGATTAATTTACAGAAGTATTAAACAATGTTCAAATCAAAGTGTCTCAGTTTGTTCCTCTGAAGAGCCAAAAATGCTTTTAATCTCTGTTTTTATTGAGCACAGACAAAAAAAAAAAACTTCATTAACCACAGTAGATTGAGTAGTGATGGGAAGTTCAGCTCTTTTTAGAGAGCTGGGTCTTTTGGCTCAACTCCCCAAGAAGAGCCAGCTCTTTAGGCTCCCAAACGGCTCCTTATTCAATGTTATTCTTAACCTCATATTTCAGTCTAAACTGGCAAATCTGAATGGTTTGTGATTTGGTTCACCCTTTTGCATTTAGTTTTTTTTACGAGAAGCCTTGTACCGCCTCATTTTGTCCTGTTACAAACACAGGCATTCCTACTTTTAATTAATATTTAAAAGGTGCAGTGTGAGAAGTTGGCAGTGTTTGGCCAAACAGAAACGGTGGAAATAAGATCTAATGTCTCTATATGATAGCGAGGTAGCTTAAAATAAGTGAACAATGATCCCCATAAAACTTTTGGTTTTGTTTTATTAAGTTAGAAAAAAGCTTTTTACATCACTGCAGGTCCTGTTTACTGAGGCAGACATTACAAATGGCTTATACAGCAGATTTTTGGGGACAGAAAGAATGAAACTGGTCTTCTATATGAGCCTGACCGCTGGTCCTGAAAGGCAGAAAAGAAGAGAAGATATTTTTGCAGAAGAAGAAGAGGACAGTGGTTGTTGTTGGTGAAAAAGAAGAAGACAAAGAAGGAATATTTTTGTAGTTTTGCATTAAAGAATTCATATTGGTAGTATTTTATTTTGGGCGTGTATCATAGGAGTGTAAATCCATCCCATTTTCAGTCAAAAAAGAACAGGAAGAAATGAAATAAAACTGAAACAGACACCAACTGAAAGGGGAGTAAAGATATAAGAGCCTTTGTTTTTTCACAGTGACTATATATCAACTACACTTGTCTCAGGTCTAAAAATACAAGTTTAAATTAAAAAAGAAGAAGAAAATAAAGCAGAAGTCATTTATTTAGGTTAAGTAAAGGAAAACAAAAGAAAAGGACAAATATAACCAGACAGAGGTTTTCTGTGCTGAGTTCGGGCATGTAACAGAGAAAAACAACCAAAGACTCAGAGTTTTTTATTTCTGTGAAATGATGTATCGTTTTATTCCATCATTATGTAACAGACTTTAGAACATGCTCCCTCAGCGTTAGGGAGAAAATGAAGCTCAGGTAGGAGTCTGTCCTGAACACCTCATGTGGGATAAGCAATGGAAACAGAACAGGAGAGTGTGCTTTAAATCAGCTTCAGGAAACAAGATAATCTCTCTGCAGATGCCCACACCAGATTAGATAACATATAATAAAAGTGTATTGTGTTATTGCATAATGAAAAGCGTGCACTGAGAAAAACTGTTCATAAAGCCTCCGCTCAGACTGAGCTCTGCATGAGAAACTCTGCATGAGGTTTCTGAAGATAACACGTCGAGTTTCTGAAGGACAGGCAGCAGAGTTTGTTCCTCTCTAGGATAACTGTTCCCAGCAACGTTTTACGTTCAGGTTAAGCAGGATCTGATAAACTAGGTATGACTGTTGAGGGTTCAAAACAAATAAATTGTGGATATAGCTTCTTAAGGTTCAACACATCTCAAAAACATTAATAAGTTAATTTTCCTATGATTCAGTTTAAAAAAAGAGAACTTTTATATACTTGGAAAGTAAAAACTGAATATTTTGTAAGGCTTTGGTTTAAAAATTTGAAAATAATAATAATAATAATAATAATAATAATAATAATAATAATAATAATAATAATAACAATAACAATAATAATAATAATAATAATAATAATAATAACAATAATAATAATAACAATAATAATAATAATAAAAATAATAATAATAATAATAATAATAATAATAATAATTATTATTATTATTATTATTATTATTATTATTATTATTATTATTATTATTATTATTATTATTATAATAATAATAAAACATTTTATTTAAAAGAGCCTTTCAAAACACTCAAGGATACTGTACAGGTTATTATTAAATATAGCTCAGAGTTAATGAGCTAGTATCACAAATTAAAAAAAAAAAATCAAACTCCTTGTTTCTAAACAGATCTCATATAATCAAATTCTATTATTCCTTTAATATCTATCTGATTAATATCCCTGTAAGAGCATCAAACAGTTTGGTAGTTTTGGCGCTGTGGGCAGGTGTCAAGTCCTGCTGGAAAAGGAAATCAGCATCCGCATAAAGACTGTCAGTAGATAAGGTATGAAGTCTCAATAAGAGTACAATCTTTGTCCTTTTGATACCTTATTGACTCTTTACGTGGTGTTAATACCATTTTTTTAAATCAGACCTAAAAGTCTCAAAGTAAAGGGAAAAACCTGCATAGGATCTTTTATTTTGAAATTCTAACCAATGGAGGCTGTAATAGGTTTGTGTGTGTAAGTGGCCTGAAGCCAAGATATGTACACGATCCGTTTAGCTTTCAAAAATTGTAAAAGTAAAGGTCAAAGTTAAAATAAACTACACCAACATACCTGTGTCTAGAGACTTGATTAATTTTATACCTCAGGGTTTCACTATTCTGCTCCAGCCAGTGGTGTGCACAGAGGGGGGTCAGGGGGTTGGTTGCCCTTCCTCCTGGCCCACTTGTTGAAAAACATATAAGGTGCCCTCCTGGTTGTGAAAACACACCAAACTGCCATTTTAACTATGACAGACTGACCTCTGGGGTGGCAAAAACGTGTCCTGTCTTTATTTTTTTTTCTTTTCAACCCTGCTCTTCAAAAAGTTTGTAAAAGTCTTCTGATGACCCAAACACAATGTGATATCTATTTTTCCCTGATAAACAGATATAAACAAGCTTGTAAAGTTTTCTCTCTGGGGTTTAGCTCAAGGCAGTTTAGTCGGAGGGTGTTCAGTCACATGACAGAGGTTTTCTGAGGACCTGATGTTAATATTGTATCTGTGGCTACATATCTCTTTTTATTGTCATGAACTCTGCTATGACCTGACAAGAAAAAGATGAAAATTTGTCTTAAAGCCATATCTGCCATAAATGTTCATGCATATACACTGTCCTTTTTAATGTATAAACATAGCCAAGGCAAACAAAAAGCAACACAGAAAGAAAGAGCAACGATAGTAGACATCCAGCATTTTGTCTTCTTTGTGATTGGCATGTGGCTCTTTGTTACAAAGAACAATCGAGCTTTGTTTCAGAGAAGACTGTGTGCCATATGGAGAAATACAGCAGCCGTTGTCACACAGGAAGTGACGATTCTTTTGACCAATCAACAGACTGCAGTGTTGTATTGGATCAGTTTAGTCTGACATCCCAATGGAAGAGTCCCAAAAAGTGGGACGGTACAGTTCAGTTATTTGGAGACCTTTGCCTGGATGAAATGCATGCCGTATAGACACTAACTGAAGTGCTTGGTGGAAACAGGCCCTGACTCTGAGTGTTGGACAGATGTCACTGTGAAGGTTAACCTCATGTGAACTGTGGGTTAGATCACTGTGCTCTCAGATAAAGTGACTGTGCTTTTACCTTAACTAACAGCTTGGAGGCTTTAAAGCGGAGCAATGATTAAGAAAAGCATTACCACGAGGTCGGAGAGCTGATGAGAGCTCAGAGCACCGGCTGGTTATCTCTGTGACCTCTGACCCTCAAATGGAGTTGACTGGAGGACACTGAGGAGTGAATCCACTCAGGAGGGCCTGCAGCTGAAAATCATCTATCCTCACTTCTGCTCAGAGTCTGCTCCACAAACCATCCTACTCTCCATGTGGAAACACAAACATGCTCTTAAAGAGGGGCCATTCTGCTTTCACATGTCTGAAACAAAGATTGACGTAGCAGTGCTGGATGTTAAGACAAAACCTGTGCAGATTTTCACATCTCTACATTTCATGTGTTGTAGAAATCCCTTCCTTCATGAGACTTGCTGGAATCATGAGGTCATGTAAGGATCTCCTAACTGGTTCATGACACTCTGGAGGGGTAGACCTCAAACACCAAGGTCTGCCCATAACTCTGTCCCTGACAGGTCTTCAGAGGGCTAGCCAGTCAGAGGGAAGGGGTTTGTGGAGCGGGAAGTCTTTTTTTATGCTGTCTGCGAGGTTTGCGCGACTTCATGCTGGTGGATGACGTCATTGTAGCAGCCTAACTCCCTTGCACAGTCCTCTTCGTGTGGAAAATTTCTGCTTTACCTGCAAAAAAATTCTAACTTCTGCACGTCTCCATGTGAACAAATTGGAGCTCCTAGTGTCCAAAGTTTATAAAAGCCTGGTATCTACATGATTCATCACTCAGAGATCACCAAGAAAACTGTGTGATAAACAATTCCTGGCGTGAGATTTTCAGCCAACTCAGCAGAGAAGAGGAATCGGTGAAAAAAATGTTTTAAATACTATAAACAACTTCTTCTACTCTAATTTAGTACAGTGGTAGACATCAGTTTGTGATACACCCAGGGGTGGGTACCCAATTAGGTACTTTTATAGGTACTGACCAAGTACTACTACTGAGTACGTAAAATCAAAAGGTGTTTAGGTACCTACACGCCTCCTTATGACTGTGAGGGGATGGAAGAGTAGGCAATTTTACATACTGGACATGAACACAGCATTTCAAGTTAATATATTAAGAAATAAATATATTAAACTGAAAAACTTTAAGATTGTATTGTCAAACAAATTAACATTTGTTAAAACATATACACAAAAGTACCACAAATTGGTACCGTTGAATACTGATACCATTTGCCAGGTACTGGTATCATATTGTTTCAAATGTGAAAGGTACCTAACCCTTGATACACTGCCCCCTGCAGCCTGGGAATTCATTCATTTTCCGAACTACTTATCCTGTTCAGGGTCGCGGGTGGCTGGAGCCTATCCCAGCTGTCATTGGGCCAGAGGTGGGGTACACCCTGGACTGGTAACCAGCCAATCACAGGGCTGACACATTGACAGATAACCATTTATTCACACACTCACACCTTTCGAGTGTTCCATTAAGCTGAGGCCTGTACTACGAAGCTGGATTAAGTCATCCAGGATTACTCTGCGACAACTCGCTGAACTTCACTGGATCTCCGTTATCCAGATCTGCTGTACTACGAAGCTCGTTATCAACTCGACAAGTGAATCCAGCTGGGATCTGTGCGCGCACACATCAAATGGGCGTGGTTAGCGGCCCCAGAGCATTTTCCACAATGGAGAAGAGAGCAGCCTACTTTACGGCGGAGGAGCAGCAAATAATCCTGTAAAAATACGAGGAGTACTGCAGTATTATCCAGGCCAGGAGCAACACGACTGCGGCCCCGAGAAGCCGGAGGGATTGCTGCAAAAAATGGCCGACTCTGTGAATGCATAAATTTCCAAAATGCTGATATTAATAGACCTATCTCATCATGTGATGACACGGGCAGTTAGGTCCTTATTCATTCATGTTGTCAGTCAGTGTGTGTGATCAGCATCATATCCGACCTCATAATTAGAAAGAGTCCACTTTCCTTTAAATCCGAAGGAAAAGGCTCATTATAGGCAGTTTGTATTGCAGATGCATAGCAGTGGGGAAAAAAGGACGAGGGAGCAAATAAAAAATAAATATAAAAGCATCCTTCAAAGTGGTCAGTATGAATTTCCTGAATTTCTCTTTGGGATAAATAAAGTATTTTTCATTTCATTTCATTTCATGAAAGATTCCATTTGCACACATTTCTACTTTTCCCTGACAATGTCTCAGTTATGATGATCAGTAAGATATTGTTTGTTCACAGCCCAGAAGAGAAAAAATGTTGGGCCAAAAAGACAGGGGGCGGTCCCGCGCCAGAGGACTTCACTCCGGCTGAGCAAATTGGTGACTGAGCGGTCTTTCATGCCCGCCCGAGAGAACCGATTGGTCAGCGGGCGGTCTGTCACACCCCGTGAGCTCTTATCCTGGAACTTAACCTACTCCAGACCAGGTTTGCCGTTCAGTATCAGTTACCGGGGCAACGTGTCTGGAAAAAAAGAGATCCACATTCGTAGTACGGAAAACCCGAAACTTATCCAGGAAGTTATCTCTCTAAGAGATAATCCAGCTTCGTGGTACAGGCCCCAGGTGAGCATGTTTTTGGACTGTGGGAAGAAGCCGCAGGACCCTGAGAGAACCCACGCATGCACGGGGTGAACATACAAACTCCACACAGAATGGCCCACCGGCCAAGCTGGGAATCAAACCGGTGACCTTCTTGCTGTGAGGCACTAACTGTTGCGCCACCGTGCAGCCTGTGTGGCATGTTAGAAAGTATAGAAGCTACACGTGTTTTCTCCTGCTGATTTCACTTGTCATTGTTCATCACAGTCTTACAGAAAGCCGAACACAGCCTTAAAGAGACAGCAGCTAAAACCAAGTGTTTTAGACAGAGGCTGAAATATGAGTTTTCTGAAACACAAGAGTGAGAAATATTGAGACTTTTTTTGTTAGCTGTAAATCATGTATAGCTACTTCTTCAAGTTTTTTCCTTATATTGTTGTAATTCTGGAGTTTGAATATCTGATATGTTTTTTCTGCTCTACTGGGGATAAAATATGAGTTTATGAGATTTGCAAAAATTATTATCATAATTTTTTTACAGTGTCCCAAGTTTTGGGGTGTTTAGATTGTACTTAGCATTTTATTTATAAGGGATTGTTTTCTTTTTGCACGACAATTCTTGAACTATTTTTGTCGCTTTAGCTTAACCAAAATAAAACATTAGCTTGACACCATCAAGCCAAAGACAACAAGCGGATGAACATGAGGACTGTGTTTGCTCTGCTGGATTTATCTGTTCAGAAACAGCCGGATGGTTTCCCTGAGGTATCGGACCAGCAGCTCCTCTCATTTTAATTCATCCATATAAAAAGATTCAGATGATTGTTTGACCCAAATTGCGTCAGCTGCCGGCATAGTTTGAAAATCATTTCTTAGAACTCACCAGATTTTCCAAGGGCAGAGAAATCTGTCATGACTCAAATCAACACCTGCTAAGGCCTCTGAATGTTTTTTTTAACCGAGCAAGAAGTTTCCTTCGTGAGTCATGTGAGTAAATCTGAGTCTAAAGACTGAACCTTTAGCAGCAGAAGAGCAACAACTTGTGCCACATCTGTGTGAAACAGCATTTAATATGTGGCCTTCTTTCTGGCTGGCTGACCTCCCCTAAAGCCACAACAATAGCAATAATTCAGAGAGCACATTAACACAGTTAGATTAGTGGTTATGTAATCACAGTAAGTGATTTTTCTCAGCGGGCACATGTGTCACCTTTTGCTGCAGTCAGCTAAAAACACAGCTTGGATTACACATCCTGCAGTAAGCGGGTCGAGTCGGGAGACAGGGGTCAGGATGGAGGCCTACTGGTCTCACTACTCTTATACAGGAGGTCATCAACGTTTCTCAGTAACACTACATGTTACAGACATGTCTCAGAGCACCAGGCTGGGGGCCATTTACACAACAATGGTTTTAGGATGAAACGCAAAAGTATTGTTTGCGTTTGGAAACGGCAAACTTTTGAAAACGGCCTCCAGAGTGGGATTTTTCTGAAACTCTGCCGACATCGTTGCCGTGTAAACAGTAGACCAGCGTTTTCAGTGGAAACACGACATCACACTTTGCTTCACGCAAGTGCATACAACAGGACAACAGTACCGTTGTTACGATCGTTGCAGACTACCATGTTGTGCTTGTGCTGCTGAATCTGCTGACTGTCTTTGACAGAATGAGCATCTGTTACTCCACTTCTGCTCTTAGTATTCACCAATACACCAGATGATTGGCTCAAATCTACTTTGGTGGAGAGCTCCCAAAAGCTGCTTCTGAACAAGACAGTTATACCGCCATCTACAGGCCTGGCATGCTCACTAAAGCGTTTTCTGTCCCTCAGTGTTTCCGTGTAAACACAGATTTTTTTTTTCACTGTGTTTTAGCATTTTCGGATGAAACATTGTTGTGTAAATGGGGCCTGAATGTGGCGCCTGCTATCAAACTACGCTACAAGCTGAGTTTACAAAGTTTGCATGTTGTCATGTTTTAAACAACTGTGCCACTTAACTTTTCATTAATACGTCACTTTATTGAGTTGAATCCAGTAAAAATCCTGGAAAACTCTAAAAATAGTCTACATACACACAGACAATTGATCCAAACAATGATCCCAGATTTGAAGTATAGATTGGTGTAAACAGCCTTTAGTATGAACAGTTTCTCCTTTTGGACGGATAGGGATAGGGCTCGACCTGAATCTGGTCCCTTTAGAAGCTAAGCTAACAAACTCAGCTCAGCTTTGCTCTGATCCAGTCGTGCACGCAGTTACAGTTTACTCATCTGCACCTCCAGGTAATTTGGGATCTATGCTCCTCTTTAATCACTTTCATTAAGTTCACTTTCTCTCTGCAAACTCTATAATAAAACCCAAAACGTAACAACTGGTGAGTAATTTAACAAAAGTGCTGAGCCTGAAATGTAATTAAATAACAAAATGCAAAAAGATCTGAGCCCAAAAGAGCACAAATATTCTGGCTCTTCAGCTGGTCTCTCTATCGAAGGGGCAGGGCTGATGACGGCTAACACACAAACTATTGACGAGAACCTCAAACAACCCCACTGAAACAAACAACAAAAACAAAAAAAAACAAATGTCCCCCTCACTACAAGTCTAACCCCACAGTGTCACACGGGACTGCAGCGCAGTGTGAGGTAAAGATTTTCTGTCACTAAACTCATAACAGCCTCACTGGTTGTGTGTGTGTGTGTGTGTGTGTGTGTGTGTGTGTGTGTGTGTGTGTGTGTGTGTGTGTGTGTGTGTGTGTGTGTGTGTGTGTGTGTGTGTGTGTGTGTTACCTTACATAAAGCTTTTATGGTGCAGGCAGGAAATACTCTCTTTAAAAACAAAACTTTGGAATTCTTTAAAAGCACAAACACACAAAAAAGAAATCAATCTACTTTTATTTCTAAAGCACCAGTCACAACAATATTTATCTTTATACACTGTAAAAATGAAAAGTTAAATTTGTTGGCCTGAAAGAGATTTTTGTCTGAGGAAACAAAAAGTTCTGTTGTTTTTCAAACTATTTCGAAGTAGGGATGAGTACCTTTCACATGTGAAACGATACAGTACCAATGCCCGGTACCTGGCAACTGGTATCGGTACTCAATGGTACCAATTTTCTGTACTTTTTTGTGTTTATGTGGTAAAAATATCAATTTGTTTAATAATAAAATACAGTTTGTTTTTTTTTAATTTAACATATTTATTCTTCAATATATAACCTCGCAATGCTGCGTTCATGTCCATCATGGAAAATCACCTACTCTTCCATTCCCTCACAGTCACAAGGATGTATTTAGGTACCTAGACATGGTTTTACGCAAATCGGTATCCGGTTCATTTGGCAGAATTTGGTCGGTACCTATGAAAGTATCTAATTTGGTACCCATCCCTATTTCAAAAGCCACGTTTCCACCAAGCAGACCGGTTTGGTTTGTCTCAGTATGCCACGCATTTTGTGGCGTTTCCACTGACTTATCCAGTACAGATCCCCAAATAACGAGCCAGCCTACTTTTTTGGGACCCTTCTGTATGGGTGCCAGACTGAACCAATCCGCTCTCAGAAGGTGGAGCTACAACACCGCAGACCATTGATTGGTCAAAAGAATTGTCAGACAGCAGCTGCATTTCTCCTGGTGGCACACAGACTTCTCTGAAACAAAGCTTGATTGCTCTTTGTATCAAAGAGCTACATGCCAATCACAGAGAGGACGAAATGCTGCATGTCTTCCATCTGTGCTCTTTGTTTGCTGTGTCGCGTTTTTCTTCTTCGTTGGATTTATTAGCGGGGTAAACTGTGTTGGGCTGCTACGGCGTCACGCTATTGTTTAACAGCTGCGGCTTTCTGCATCTGGCTTACACACCACCCACCACGAGAGGGCAAAGTTTGCTGTGGAAATGGAGACGGAATCAGGCTTAACTGTACCAAGCCGTACCAAACCTTACTGAACCGACCAGGTCTGCTTGGTGGTAACACGGCTAAAGTAATTATCTCAACTAACTGCTTGAAGTTTGTTGTGTAAAGTTGGTACTATTTAATAGGTTGAATTGGTAAAACTCTGAATAACAGTTTTTAGGCTGTAACTAATTTCTTTGAGGGCTTCAGCAGAGAGTGGGGTCTCCAACTCAGATCTACAGGGGTCTTCATCAACGTTTCCAATTTCCAACCCATGCCACCATCTCTCCTGTTATGTGGAGATTTTATCACCATAAAACGTGAATATTTCTGTTTAAGTGTTGTATTGAAACTTTAGCTTCAAAGATGGTTGATTGATGGTGAACTGGTGGGGCAGCTCTGGTTCAGTGGTAAAGTCTCACAATCGCAGTCAGAGGTTTGGATCCTGCTCCTGCAGACACATGACAATATGTCCCTGAGCAAGACACTAAACCCCAAATTGCACCTGCTGTTGGTCAGCATGGTGTGGGTGAGTATGAATGTGTTAGCGAAAACTTATGGTCCCCCACAATAACAGTCTGTGTCATCAGTGTGTCAGGGTGTGGATGGGTGAAAAAGACCAGAAGTGTAAAGTATATTTTCTGAACAAAAGACAACTAGTAGGCACAATGTTTACTTTTTGGAATTCTCAGTATGGATAACTAAAAGCTTTACGTTATATTACATATGAAATACTATTTATCCCAGCAAAATTTAATAGTTTGTGCAAATGTAAGATTTTTAGTCGGCCTCAAAACGCAATAATCCATTACAGACAGTTACCTTAAAGTTTTGACTTTTCACAACTTTTTGTTTTGTTTTCATCAAGGAAAGTTAAGGCAGATTATTTGTTTGAATTTCAAAACAACATGGCTGATGGTTTTTTTTTTTTTTTTTTTTTTTTTTGTTGTTGTTGTTTGTTTGGAGTGTGAGGAGCTGGTGTCAGTAGACATGACCAACAGCAGCTTTTTGCCTGCAAACTCTTCTTTCATAAGCACTAAACAAGTTGAGAGTTATCACTTTGTCCATAGGGGGCGCCATATTTCATACAAACTAAAAGGTTTTCATGGCAGCTTTGGGCTTTATGAGAGTGATCACACAAACACTTAAGATATGAATCTTAGAAGAGACAAAAGGTTTTCCTTCAAATGCCACACTAGCCTGTTGTCACCAGACAAGCTAACTGATGCTAACTTGCTAGTTCAACCAGTAGCTGGACCCAAGTAACAAAGATTTTCACAATGTTTCAGACCACCTGACCTCTGCTCTCACTTTGCTTTTTATCCCTGATCACATAAAAACAGGAAGAGTCAGAGATCAGGAAAGACAAACACAGACACAATCAATTTGTCTGATTTCTTACAGATGAATAAATCTCAGCTGTTTTTTTTTTCAGTCATACGTAACATTCACATCTTGATGCTGATGGGCTATCACAAAATGATGAACTGTTCCATAAACTGATTTTCTAATTTTCTGCTTTTGCTCACATAACAGCAGGGGTGGCCTGGCTCCTTAAGGACACAGAGATACTGAGCAGGAGCTTGTTTATGTGACACACTGAAATCATTTTACTCAATGAATGAATGTTGTGAAAACAAGCATCATCTTTTATCCTCTAGTTAAAGTAGAAAGTCTACGACTGAAGTCTGTCTTCTTTTTAACCACTCACACACCACAGATGAACCCAGCTCCACATGTGTTTCTGGCTAGCTGGTAATATGTTGTTTAATGAGACATGGATCCATTATTTATGGGATCAAGGTGATAAAACAACTCAGCATTCATTAACACAAATATGCAACAGGAGACAAAAATGTCAAGTAAATAAATTGAATTTGTTAAAGTGACTTTTCATCTAAAACCAGAATACTGCTCCTCATGATATTAAGCTCAAATGAAAGAAAATGTGACTCTAGTTCAGCCTCCACTGTTAGTGAAGACAGTGGTTTATGCATCTTAAGCACATTAGGGTGAAAGGAAAAGTGAAGAGCCAACATGACTTCTCTGTTTTGTACAATTTGAATGTGTTTCTTTCCATAAGAACAGAGTCCACTATGTGTGACAGAACAAGTGGGCTCACAACATATTTCATAACAAAAGGTGGAACAAATTCAGAACATTTTCTTAAGAAAGTGATTTTTATCCCTATCTTGGAAGAATATCATCGATTCAGTCAGACAACCACAGTAAATTATCAGTTTCAACACTGAGAAGCTGCTCCACAGATTGGTCGTCTATGGTCAAGTTGAGGACAGTGTCATTGGCAAAAACATTTTTACCACCAAGTACAACACATTTGGTTTTCTCAGCGTTCAAAACTGATTCATTCAGTTGAAACAGATCTGTAACAGAGTACAGCTCAGCATGCAGATTCTCTTGCAACTCCACTAATGTTAGTGATGCAGTGAACAAAGTGGAATCATCAGCGTATAGAACTGCACCTGTGTCTTTAACAACAGATGGTAAACCAGTGATAAAAACTAAAAATAAGAGTGGCCTTAAGTAACTTTCTTGTTGAACACCACAAGATATTCAACTGCAGTCAGAGAAACTACCATCAAAAAACACTTCTTGTGTTCTATTCAGAAAGGTAGCTCTTCTTCCAAGTAAGAGCTGAAGGTGAGAAGCCATAACATTTTCATTTAGCAATTAAAATACTATGGTCAATGATGTCAAAGACAGCAGTTTCCTTTTTATCAGTGTCTGTTAACCATTCATTCATGTACGGATGCAGTGCTGTGCATGTTGTGCAGGCGAAGTTTAGTCCATTACTAATCTGAACTCATGTCTCTGAGTTTTTATTTTTTTAATTTTGTAGTGCTGGAGACGACAAGCAAAACTTTAAAAGAGTTAAAGGATGGAGAACCATTCCTAATTCAATGTTTGTTTTTTTTTTTTTTTTCAGGTTTAAAAAAACTTCAAAATTACAGAAATCATCTGTAAATTAACAACCTGGATGTTATTTTATTTACTTTTTTAATTTTTTTTATTTATTTTTTAATTTTATTTTTTTTTAAGTATTCATACTGTTAAACTGTAGCTACATTTGTGTACATGACAGTATTGTTACACAGTGTTTTTTTTTTTTTTTTAAAGTTTAAACTGAATGAGAAAGTCCGTTCAAAGCCTGCTAAAGAACTCAGTAACAAGTACTTTGCTGACTTTAAGTATAAATGTAACAGTAATGTTTAATGTGCTAAGCCTTTGTGGATTTTCCTACGTGTAGATTATAGATCATCTGAAAATTTTTAGTTAATTTCTTGGAGAAGCTACACTCCAACAAATTTGGAGACAGGCACCACGCTGAAAAACCTGAATAGTAGGACCTGCATCATCTTCAGTGTATGAAATCATCTTAAGATAATTGAAAGTGTTGATTTTTGCACCTAAATGCGCACAGCACCTTCTAAGTTCACCTGTTATCTCGTTAAACTGACCTGAAGAGTCTGAGCGGCTGCAGGATCTGACCTCTTGAACGCGGCTGTCCGGACACCTGGACTATCCAAACCAGCAGGTTGATCAGCACCACATCCGTGTGCATGGTGCCCAGCGTCCCCACACCTCTCCAAAAGCCTCAAAACTGCAGGTTACTCCCACCACTTCCCCCGCATGGCTCACACATCCCGAGGTCCCCGCTCCGCGCTGCACACACAGTGAGAATCTATAGGCTGCATGGCTGTCAGGGTTTTTAATCTCACAGAGGAGGGGGCGAAGCATTTTCTCCTAAACCTACAAATCCTCCGCGTCAGATGGTGGCTCGGATTTGCTGTCCGTGCGCTCGATGCAGACTGAACGGACAGCACGGTTTTTCCGCCTGGTGGGAGAGGAGACCTTCAGCTCCTCATGCAAAGGTAGGAGCTGACAGATGTGCAGGACCTGATCTCCATGCACGCTCCCACAGACATGATGTGAAAAACAGGGGATGAGCAGAACATTTGGCTCTGGTCTCTGTCAGGTGATCACAGCTCACAGCTCACCTGAACACTCCTGATCACAGATGATAACAGTCCCATTTGACCTTACTCTGATCTCGGCTTAATACTCTGCAGTGATGTCATTTTATCTGACCCACACAATAATATAATTATTAGAAAAGCCCAGTGCCAATTACCAATATGTAAGATGAGTTATGTAACAGAGTGTTAATCCAGAGTGAGTGTTAGTGTACAGTAGAGATGTGGCTGAGTGACAGAGGATGAGCTCAGCAGCTCGTTCAGGTTATTTCATCCATGTTTAGGATATTTTGTTGCTTTCACAGTGAGGTGAGGCTCATAGTCCTGACACAAGCCTTGGCCCTTACACCTTCATTTTTACCTCCACACAGTGATTTAACAGTACCTGGTCTGATGGAGGCCTTTCAGAGACAAATATCTGAACCCAGAAAATATCAGGTCTGCTGAAACACTTAGCTTCTTTAAATCCAGGTTGAAGACTAACCTTTAAAAAAAAAAAAAAAGTTCAAATATTCCACAACCTTGCGCTGCAGATTTTCATGCTTCTGAATCTTATTTGATAGATTGTACCATCTCATTCAGCCGCTCTATTTGTGCTCGAACAAAACTTTTACTTTAATGTGTTTTGGTGACCTCTTCAGTGATTATGTTCATGTGTGTGAAGCAATTGAAATTCTCTTGTTGCCAGATTGTTGAAAGTTGCCAGACTTTCTTCTTAGGACAGTAATGTCTGAGGGGAGATGTGGCGTTGAATAAAGTGTTACTCTCAGAGCTTTTATATTAATTTGTGCTTATTGCGGCCAAGTGATAACGTGAGTACTTGCAGAAGGTTGAGAGCTCCCGAGAGACTACAGATCACTCAGTACGAAGTAAAAGTGGACACCATTAACAGGAAAGTTTCAAAGCTAAATGATTAATCTTGTTTACCCATCGACTTATCAAATAACTGCAGAGGGTTTCTGTTGAGTTTTCAGCAAATAACTGCATAATTTAACAGCTGTTTTTGAGAATGTGTGTGTGCTGGTGTGAAACTTGAGTGATGCAGCTGCAGGCCTTGATTTGAAGGGGAGTAGAACATGAAGTACCTTGGGAGGAGACAACATTTCATTAAGGCAGCATGAAAGTGTGAGAAGTGTGTGAGTGTGCATGGCTCACCCCAAAGATGACAACATTTCAGATCAGTAACTGAATGTCTAGAATACGCAGATCTTCATTTATATAAGGGTTCAAGGGCCAGGTATCTGGGTTCTGTCCCTAAAGGAAGAGTCTGAGACCTGTATCAGGGCTGTCAGGGAGAGTTAAAGAAGAACCCAGAGCTCTGTTGCACATTTTGACTTGCTGTTATCAATAAATCTGAGTTAACTGGTCATCTTCTTCTCCGATCAACAAACACGCTGGGAATGGTGAAAAGGTAATTGAAATATTTGGGAGTCACAGAATTAGGACTTTGCTCTGAGTGACAAATAATATCTGCAAAGTACCCTCTGTATTTGAAAAGACAAAAGTTAGTGAAATCAAGTGAGCGCACAGTTACAGAGTACCTTTTAACAGATATTGCAGTTAGGGAAAGGAGTAAAATAGTCACTTGGAGATAAATTTAAAACACCATTTCCTTTCATGTCCCCCTTTTGGACCGTCCTGTGTGCTCCACAAGCAGGAACCCTCAGTCTGAGAATATGAGGTAATGTGGAAGTGCTAAAATCTGCTGTTTCTCCAGTGTCCACTTGAGGCTGGCTCCAGAAATACCAGAAGTCACATACACACAAAACAAAAAAAGCTGCTTTTTACAGCAGATTTAGAGCCTGGTTCATGAAATCGTCTCCTGTCTGAATCGCTAATTTCACTATCAGTGAAATCCCACTGCATGTGAGGTGGTTTTTTGGGGGGGATGGAGGCACAGCTCAGCTCATGTGACCAACAGGCGCCCTATAGCTGTTAGTGTGGACAGTCAAAGCTTGCATCACTTCTAACATGGCCGTTGTTGGAAATGAGGTGAGTTGTATGACATACATCTAAGTGTCACTCCTACTCTGATTTCCCATACTGCCTTGCAGGGTACCTCTAACTGGGTGCTCAGTATCTTCCCACGCTGCTATCCTGACAGAGCTACTTTTCCTACGCTGCCTTACAGGGTACCTTTAACCGTGCACTAAGTCATGTTCCCACACTGTTATCCTGACAGGGTACATTTTCACACTGCCTTACAGGGTACCTGTTACTGTTCACCTCAGTTAGTTTCCCATACTGCGATCCTGACAGGGTACCTCACAGATAGTTTGTCACTCTCAAATGATGTCTTTGTTCTTAATTCCTCAAATACTTAAACTACTTCTTGTTGGAAATGTGATGCTATCAATCTGACCAAAATACACTAAAATTATTAATCTGACTCCAATCTCCTCTCACCTCTTTCCGCGCAGTTCGTTGATGGGGAAGGATCAGGAGACGTCCTGGTTCTCAGTTGAACACAAATTTATTAACAATATGTCAAGAATATGCATTTACAGAGATCTCTGGTGCAGCCTCATTTCCCTGTTCCCTACATGTTGCAGAGACAGTTCATGAGACTGACCCCGACTCTCTCTCTCAGCACCAATATATAGTCACTAACAGAGTTTCTCTAAAGAATGTAGGTTGAGTCATCTTCTTATTGGCTCTCCAGGTGTTGTCCCCCTCTGATTGGCTGCTGGCCATCTTCTGGCTCTGTCTGTGACTGGCATTCATCAAGTGGGTGATCAGCCCCCCTTCACTTATCTGTAGAGAAACTGTTAGACACACAAATCTCGCTTCCTTCCTTCCTTTAATTGTTTACCTTCCTCACTTTGACTGAAACACCTCAACTCTAATAAAGTAATTGCTGACTTGCGTTATCCGTGTTACACAGTTACTTCTTTTTATTATTGGGTATAAACATTAACTTCACTTGTGGTCACTCTCTACTCTGGGTGCTCCATAAAATCCCAGGAATCCCCAGCCCCCCTCAAGTGTCCTGCAATGCATACCAACAACAATGAGCACATGTGTACAACCAAGTTAGTAAAAGCACATCTGTATAGTATTGTTAATAAAAACATGTCTACATGGGCTATATATTCTTTCAATTCCCCCTTTTGACCTCATTTACATGAGGTCACCTAAAAGAAGTTACTTTATTCAGTGTTAACAGCAGATCTTATTTTTCTGCAGTTGCCCTGCCCTCTAGCAGGGAGGGGGTAATTTATTTTCTAAGAGATACTGGATCAAAGGATACGAAGAAATACTGGAACCCCCACTCCGGACCAGGACCGCCACTCCTAAGGACAGAGACAAAAACACTTTTCCATTTGTTAGACCATTTATACATTACCAACGCAGGAAAGAGTCCCTGAACACCATCCTGATGTTGATGAGGTGTTGCTGTCATCCTGCATGGAGTGAGGTGGGCCATTTTGTTGAGTTTCACTGCACCCGTCCACCGTGGCTCAGTCCTTTTTCTATATATGACATTTAGCAACCCATGCTCGGAGAGTCTTGCACTCTTACCCGAGCTCTTCTGAGTCTGTTGCTGGCAGGCCTCCTCAACCTGCATAGATATAAAAACTACCAGTGCAATTAGAATGATGTAACAGGATTCATGATCCAGTTGTGATAAGTCCAGGGGCGTCCCCCTTTAGACCTATTGTTGCTGGGTCCTAAATCACTGTCCTGTGCACAGCTCTAAAAGGAAAAAACCAGTACTATTGTTAGTTGAGGTCCTTATAGACATGTGAGCTACTGGGAGGACCTCCACCCATGTTAGCTTTGAGTCAGCACAAATTATTGCAAATCTTGTTTTCAGGGTTCTGTTCCTGCACCATACCTGTCTTTTTTCTGAGGGTGATGAGCAGCAGTATTACACTTGTGTTTGATCTATACGACCTCTTCTACTGTTTGACAGTCTGAATTTTTTAACTGTGTATCAATGTTAGACCTGACCGGTATTGAGAAACTTAATCTCCAGATAAACCAGTTACTAGACTATTTAAAAAAAATGTACATGTATCTTCTTTCTTTGTTAGAATTGCCTCTATCCACTTGGTGGGAAAATTTTAAATAACCAGAATGTATTTTTACCCCTTATGGCACAAAAAAAATAGCACATCCCTGACCGTTTCAGGGCAATTCTGGCAGAGGATGGACATGAGGTGAGAAGATGACAGAGATGACAAGTTGCAAGAGATACTGCACCCTAAAAAGTTAACTTGTAGCCTTGTGTTGTAATTTGGATTTACTGACTTTAATCTGCAACGTTGCAGCCATACTAAAGATTGACAGAGTGGCATTGAGACATGCAAGTTGTAATGCAGCAGCCAAGAGGACATCATCTACTTACTGGATCAAGACTGGTCTCTCGTTGACAAAATGTATCTCCCTACACCTTTGGCACAAAGTCTTTTCTCTGTGTCTCTTCAGAAAACGTGTGTATGTGTGTGATTTACAATGACTGGCACTTAAAGGAGCACAGAAAGGAGGAGGGAGTAGGAGGGGGGTTGGGGTAAGGGGTCAAGCTGTCCTTATCTTAATTGGTAGAATGACCTGGCCTCTGCATAGAGGTAAATACTATTCTCTAACTTGTGAAACATACTAAATGTGACTTCAGTGACATTACACAATAACCTATAATGTGTGGACCTTATAAGATATCTCCTAAAATACAATACTACTCCTCCGTCTAATTAATATGACAGCAGCAACATTACCCTTTTCTCCCACAGAAGGCACAGAGAGTCAATTTATTAATTTGTGCCTTCAATCTGGTCATGAAAAGACTCCTCATACACAAGATTAGGAGTTTTGATGTGATTTAGAGTGATGTGGTAAGATCTTTAAGAGAGGCAAACAGCTTGATGGACAGAATCCACGGACACCATTGAGTGAACGGAGAAAGACTGCTTTCTTTCATCAAAGTCTTTGGCATTGACAGTCCCCAGAAACCATCTGCTGAAGTAGGAGGAGGTTCTGAGAGATAGGGCAGACTTGCCACATCTCATAGAAAGTCCATCAGGTATTTTACTGTGGTTCCTTCAGGTAGGCAGGTGACTTCAGCACTTGTTTGACAGTCTGTGTCCCCACTTCTGTTGTTTGGGGGTGAATGAGCGGCACTCTGAGCTGAGAGGTGTTGCAGCAGGAGGTGGCACAGGTTGCAGTGGATGAGCTGCTGGAGGCGGCAGCTGTTGCGATGGCGTTTGTGGTTGCTGTTGATCATCTCATCAAGCTCTGGACCAGCAGTGAAGGCCTCTGCATCTGAAGCAGCCTTGGGTCTTAGGACCATCACCATCTTACCCTTTACCCCTCCCTCTGAAACCACCACATCTGTTATCTGTGGACCATAACCTGGTCTCTGGTTGGGATACTATGGGGGAGGAGGTTGCTGCTGTGGCCTTCATCTATTGTTACTGGGTAATGTTGACGCAGCGCATTGTTGAACTGATTTTAAGTGGGCCATATAGTTCTCTATCAAGAATCCAGTTAGTTCCTGCAGTTCTCTTAACACTCATTAACTCTCCTGCACTCGAGGCTGCAACCACTAAAGCATGCATGTCTGCTATACCCAGATTTACACCCTTGTCAATGTCTCAGGAACTCTAATCCATGGTGTTGGTCCCAATCTCAGAGGAAGGAGCTTTCAGGCCATAAATGCATGTCTGACTTCCTCCAAAGTTTAAACACATCTAGTCCTCCTTCAATGTGGATTCAATGAGGCCATAAAATGTGCCCTGAAAGGGTCATGCTTGTGTGTCTGGTGTTGGTGTCCCCTTTCTCACCCCTCCACTGCTCAGTGCTGTCTGCTTCATTGAGCCTGTGATCCAAACCCTACTTTTCACTACCTTTTTATCCTACTGTCCTCATCATCTGAGCTGAGGCCTATCAAGTCAAACATATCTTCACCTTCTGTTCCATACTCGTCTTTTTTCTCTTCTTCTTTTTTCTAACATACTCCCACTGTCTGTGTTTGTCTTCTCTTAGCCTGTGTTCTTCTTTGCATATACCTGGAATGAGTGACCTCTTTTACTCGACACTATACTGGCTGAAACTATGCTAACGCCCTGGTAACCAACCACTTGTGGTTCAACGAGATGTGCTCCTTTCCTTATCCAAAAGCTCAACTGTTTCAGGCTCAATGTCATTCAAAATCCTCTCTGCTTCCTCAACAATTCAACTTTACTGATCCTTCTCCATGAGATCTTCACCATGCACTATCACCTCTGTCTGTCTTCCTCTTCCCCCTCAGGGGTCAATGATTCAACTTCTCCTACTCCTGACACAAAGAGGGGGAGACTGGGCTCAAGAAGGTTTGAGTACAGCTTTGGCTATGGGTGGGGGATCACTTTTTCCAGGTCTATTTTTTCTGTTGTGGTGTTTTAACTTTCTCTTTAACTACCAATTTAATTAAATATGTCAGTGCTGCTCTATGTGCTGCTTTTTTTTGTACATTCTAAGTTTTCGTTTGACCAGGTTTCTTGTATTTCTGTGAGTATTAACTATTTTTTATGGCATCCTCATGATACTTTCTACACAGAGAAATGATGTTTGCTTCTCCTGGTGCTATTCTTCAAGCTCTTTCTTCAATTTACCTCCTGCCAGCAGGATGTTATTATTTTAGACTATAGTTGACCAAAGTTTACAAAAACAGGTGTTACTATTTTTATGAAACTATGATCACATACAATCAGTTACCACACGTGCTGAGTCTGAGATTGTATGGACACAATGCCCCGAGACCACACTTGACCCGGAAGCTTCTACAGTACTCAGAGGGATTACTGCGCCGGGTCACTGGGGGTTCTATCCCAGTGTGATGCACGGTTTTAATACAACCTCGACAGAGTCACCAAAATTACAACACAAACCACCCACAGTTTCCCCACATACACTTCTCAGAGCAGAATGCAATTCTTTTAATCACTCAATGAGAAGAGACCCAGCCCACACAGTCAACCCCTGCTGGGCCTGGTTACCCCGACTAGAACCAAGGCCCTACATTTTCCTTTTTAGAGGGACATCCAGAGGGAACCCTTAATATTTATACCATTGTTCCTTGTTTCCTTTACCATTTATTTCCTTTATTTCCCAAATTTCCTTTTTACCTTTTAACCAAAATTCCTTTTCGGTGGGACTTTAACCCCCGATATTAAGGTGGGTCCCCGACCCCCTTTTTTCCTTCCCTTTGAATAATAAGAATATATACGAGTAGGCCTTAGTGATATTCTTGACGTATTGTTTTCCCCTAAACTATGACATCTGATTGTTCAATGACAACAACATCTTTTAGAAATCAGCCAATTTGCACAATTCTATTAAAAAGGTTTGTGCTCACCTTATTCCTGAACAGAGGGCCCTTGTTGTTGTTGTCACCGGCCGTAAGGATGTCAATATTTTCAGCCTGAAATCAGCTGTTACCTAATTTCCAGGAAAAAAGACAATCGTGTTAATTTTCATATCAAAATATCAGAATAATTATTTTTACTTACGTCCTCCTGGTCCATCCCCCATCACGTCGGGGTCACCACTTGTTGGAAATGAGGTGAGTTGTATGACATACATCTAAGTGTCACTCCTACTCTGATTTCCCATACTGCCTTGCAGGGTACCTCTAACTGGGTGCTCAGTATCTTCCCACGCTGCTATCCTGACAGAGCTACTTTTCCTACGCTGCCTTACAGGGTACCTTTAACCGTGCACTAAGTCATGTTCCCACACTGTTATCCTGACAGGGTACATTTTCACACTGCCTTACAGGGTACCTGTTACTGTTCACCTCAGTTAGTTTCCCATACTGCGATCCTGACAGGGTACCTCACAGATAGTTTGTCACTCTCAAATGATGTCTTTGTTCTTAATTCCTCAAATACTTAAACTACTTCTTGTTGGAAATGTGATGCTATCAATCTGACCAAAATACACTAAAATTATTAATCTGACTCCAATCTCCTCTCACCTCTTTCCGCGCAGTTCGTTGATGGGGAAGGATCAGGAGACGTCCTGGTTCTCAGTTGAACACAAATTTATTAACAATATGTCAAGAATATGCATTTACAGAGATCTCTGGTGCAGCCTCATTTCCCTGTTCCCTACATGTTGCAGAGACAGTTCATGAGACTGACCCCGACTCTCTCTCTCAGCACCAATATATAGTCACTAACAGAGTTTCTCTAAAGAATGTAGGTTGAGTCATCTTCTTATTGGCTCTCCAGGTGTTGTCCCCCTCTGATTGGCTGCTGGCCATCTTCTGGCTCTGTCTGTGACTGGCATTCATCAAGTGGGTGATCAGCCCCCCTTCACTTATCTGTAGAGAAACTGTTAGACACACAAATCTCGCTTCCTTCCTTCCTTTAATTGTTTACCTTCCTCACTTTGACTGAAACACCTCAACTCTAATAAAGTAATTGCTGACTTGCGTTATCCGTGTTACACAGTTACTTCTTTTTATTATTGGGTATAAACATTAACTTCACTTGTGGTCACTCTCTACTCTGGGTGCTCCATAAAATCCCAGGAATCCCCAGCCCCCCTCAAGTGTCCTGCAATGCATACCAACAACAATGAGCACATGTGTACAACCAAGTTAGTAAAAGCACATCTGTATAGTATTGTTAATAAAAACATGTCTACATGGGCTATATATTCTTTCACCGTGATAGCCAATTTGCTTAAAAAAATCTGTTTCAGAAACAGACGGGTGTCATCGGGGAGACGACGTCCATTAATTATTCAGTCTATGGCACTCTCCTGATCTGAATCCCTTTGAGGTTTAGAGGATGGAAAGCATGGGAAGTTTACAAAAACAGACGTCAGTCCCAGGTTGTGAATGACCTTCTGAAGCCATCTTCACTGCCAAGAGCAACGTTCCCTCAGCCTCCTGACTCACATCAACCAAGTCTGAACACATTTTGAGGAGATCACCAAGAGCAGTAGCGCTCCTTGAGTCCTTTTTTGACATCATCAGATTTGTCTTATTTAAAGTGGACATATCATGCTTGTTTCTCCTTTTCACTATGCCAGACTAGGATGCCTGTAAAGTATTTGTGCCCTCAGTACAAGTTATTTAGTTCCTTCATTGCTCCACAATAGCGTTCTCAATATCCTCAGTTTAGGCCATTCTGAAGATCTCGTTGAAACGCTCCGTTTCCAGAATGACCTCCAGTAACCTCGCAATGTCACAGCCCTTTGTGCTCTGATTGGTCAGTTCTATCAGAGGGGCAGAGGGGGTAGAGCCAGGGGGCGGTTTTTGCAGCATTGAAGTATTTACAAAATCGCCACATTGAATGGAGCAGACCGAGCGAGTTTGCTGTTTGCCAAAACTTCACTGTAAGATATTGATAGCACTAATAAAATGGCAGAGTGTAGGGTAAATCCTTTCGTATTGGACCCCGAGTCAGACCCGTACGGTTCTGCAGCTCAGGAGGAAGAAAATCCACCTGGACACAGATCATCTCAGGACGCTTCAGTGTGGTGAGTCAAAGCGGTACTGTAACATGTATAGTTTATATGTTTATACTCGGCTCTTGGTGGGTGTATCCCTCGGTGGTGGTTGTGTGACTAACTGACATCACAGAGGAGGAGCTGCTTTATCAGATTACTCCAATAACAGAAAGGATCCTCGTGTCGTCACGACGGTCGAAATCTCGAAGCCAAATGTCAATGACCTATTTTCAGAGGCATCAAATCTTGTTCTAGGATATCAGAAAAAATACAATATCTCATTTTTTGAAAATTCAGGGGGTGAAAGGTCTTGTTTTCAAATGTATTATATTATATGAAAGTATTAAATCAGGGATCAGCATGATATGTCCCCTTTAAAGCCCTAAACCTTAGATCAGCTGATGAAACACCTGTTGGAGTTTAAATGCAGTTTTCAAATCACACTCTATATCTTTTGTCTGTGAAATCCTGTTTAAGCTACACTTTATGATAAAAATTGCTAACACTTTACTTTAGGAGTCCGCAAATTTAATCGCACTTATATTAGGTAATAATCAGACAAAGTTTTTTCTTATTTCTTTGAAATAACCCCTGAAATTTCATGAGAAATTTGTGAAAATTAGCACATAACTTAAGTGCAGTGTGCCTGTACTTACAGTGTCTATCACAATCAGGTGAGGCGAATTTACAACCCCACTCTTGGTGATCACATCTGAAGTCTTCAGTTGTTTCACACAATATTATAGGCCTAATCATAAAGGTTTATCATTTTGTATGAGATCTCAATTTTACAGATCAACAAACTGGGTACCAAAGAACTTGTTGAAATTAAATAACAAATAGCTAAATATCAACTGCTTATTGGGAAATTGAATTAATCACTGAACATTCCAAAGGTAATTATCAGAGGAAACAATGAACCTAACTTCTGTTTTCAAGAACTAAGCAGCTGTTTATCACCTGCTCCTCTGGAAATAGCAGAAACATCGGGATACTTTAAAAACATTTTGTGGTGGGTTGTGATGTAATTTCAAATAAATTATTTGCTAATTGTCACCTTCTTACCTTTCAATTAGGAGTAAATTTCAAAGAAACTGGAAAAAGAAACAGTAACCTACCAGTTGTGACTTGCGACAATAAATTTGGACAACATTTTAAATAAGTTTTGTGCTAATTTTAAAGAAATAAGAAAAAACTTGTCTAATTGTTACCTGAGTGTGATGAAATTTGCGGACCTTTAAAGTAAAGTGTTATTGAAAAATCGTCTATAAAGAGTAATTATGGGTAAATGTAATTTTAGTTTACCATTAGTTAATTGTTGTTTACTGTTAACTAAAAATGAAATTATATTAAATAATGTTTGTGTGGTGAGCCGTGGAGTTTCCCAGTCTCCCCTGCAGAGCTGAGGCAGCACTCTCACACTCTCACACCTGCACACCTGAAACTCATCAAGCTCATCAAGAGGCAGCATTAAAGCTCTGTGGAGAGTCCAGTCAGATACCAGAGTACATCAGCTGACTCTCCAGTGCTTCAAGTTTTCGAAAGTTTCATGTGATCAGTGTGATTTGATCTCTCCACTTACTACCTGCCCTGCTTCAGCCTCGCCGCCTTGTTTTCTCACCTCAGCCCTGGGCTCACTCCAGCCTGAACCCATCACCCTCACTCCCTGGACTCAGGATCTGCACATTTTCCATCAACTGTATCAATAAAAACACTTTAACTGCTTCACTGCCTCAGTCTGCTTTTGGGTCCCAACTTAACGACTGGTCCCCAGACCGGAGCAGTTTGCTAATGACTTGTAATGTTATAACTGATGTTATGTTAGCAGTTTACTGATGTCCACATTACAACATTTCATACACTTTGTGAAATGTTAATGTTGACTAAATGTGTTACAAACGTTTGAAGTGGTTTATAAAACATCAATAAACATTAAAAGAAACATGGACCAGATACAGTTTGTTAATATTTTATAAAGCCTCTATTAGCATAATTTGGATGGTTAATATAAAGTTTGAACTGAAGATTGTAATCCTTAATAATGTTTTATAAAGCAGCTATAAATATTTCAGATGAAAAATTAAAACTTAATCAAAGAGTAACAATTGGTTTGTTTACCATATGTAACCATTATCTTTATGGTCATTGTAAGGTTCCAGCTGATGTTTATAGCACTCTGTAAGTATTTCTTCTTTCTGTATTCTAAAGCTTTACTTTCAACTTCCTGCCAATCCACCAGTGTTAAATGTGAATTCTTGTAACTTTACCCCCAGTCTCAGGATTTTGTTCAGGAGTGTGTCGTTCCGTCTTGTGTTCCTCTCAGTAAGCCTGTGGACAGTTTTGAACAGGCTGCAGCAGAAGTTGATGAGCTTTGTTGTCAGATATAAGGCCTATAGGATTATCTAAAGAGGATACAACCCTTTATTCCCCTTCGCTTTCTAAGATTAAGTATCATCCTTTTACGTTGTTTGAATGGATTGTTTAATACCAACACTGCAACAGGCAGAGAAAGAAACCAGGACTGTTGTCTGTGTCTGTCCAGACAGAGCATAGAAGAGACACAGGTAAAATACAAGTAAGGTGGAACCAAAAATGCACCATCACAGAAAAAAACCCACCAATATCAAAGGTTTTTTTGTGTGCGACAGAAACATAACTTTCTAATGTGTTGAGTTATAATGATGGAAGCCTGGTTTCTGTATAATTTCCAAGCTGGATGAAGCTGATAATAGATTGGTCAGTGGTTGGAGCTCCGACCCTCCTGACTTCAAACCAGAGCTTGAAGACATGTCTTTACCTCCCCCTGCTGCACGATGGACCAAAGTGTTGACACAATCTCTGTTTGTTTGTTAAAAATATATATATATATATATATATATATATATATATATATATATATATATATATATATATATATATATATATATATATATATATATATATATAAAATAAAGCGTTTTTCCAGCTGTGGCTCCAGGAGTGACATGAATGTGATCATCCCTCCCCACCTGTTCTAACTCCATCTGAGGAATTTTAGCATCAGTATATTCGGGTTCATAAAGATAATAATAATAATAATAATAATAATAATAATAAATTTTATTTGTAGAGCACTTTACATCAAAGCGATCTCAAAGTGCGACAATAAAACAAGGTTAAAAACAACAAGATTACAAAGAGGTTAAATGCCTTCAGGGAAAGCTTTTTTAAAAAGAAAGGTTTTTAGGCCCTTCTTAAAAGAGTCTGTTGTTTGTGGAGCCCTCAGGTGTTCAGGGAGGGCATTCCACAAGCGAGGAGCGGCTGAGCTGAAGGCCAGATCACCCATTGTACACAGTTTAGTCCTGGGGGATAGAAGGAGGTAGTTGATACCAGAGCGGAGGCATGATGAGGTTTGATAAAGATATCCCATTGGCTCTGTGCTAAATGTAATGTCATCTTCTTCAGTGTTGTAGTCAGACATGTTATCGTTAACATTTTTAAGTTGTAATGACGGTGACAACGCACGCCGGGCAGCTGGATGCACCGCGTGGCGCAGTGATACGCACCAGAAAGTAGTGCCAATCGATAACTGAGTCTGACTTTTTTCCGGTTTGCAGTTTTGTGATGCAAATTTATCACTCTTTTGAACACAATTTGTTTTGAGAGGAAAAATGCTTTATTTCGTGACCCCAGCCATGTTGCCGGACTACTTTCGTCTTTTTTTGGCTTCATTCTGTCCCTCTGGTACCCCTATAGTCGCTTTACAAGATTTACGTCTAAAAAACGATAAATAAATAATTAAACAACCTCTTTTTCTCTCACTTGTTTTTCCAGAAATCCCTTATTTCAACCTCTGTATGTAACATTCTATTTTAGCTGCTGTCTCTTTAAGACTCCCTACTCCACAAACCCCCTTTTACTCTGTTTAGGTCTGCCCTCTGGAGGCCTGTCAGAGGCAGAGCAACGGGAAGACTTAGGTGTTTGAGGCACATCCCTTCAACAAGTCATAAACCAGTCTGGAGTTCTTCTTGTGATGACCTCATCATTTCAGCAAGTCTCGTTAAGATCTCATTAAGATCTCATTAAGATCTCTTGCCATTTTAGAACAGTGTTTCAATCAGTTTACAGACAGATTCAGGGATTTCTACAACATTTGATTATGTGGAAGTTTGAAAATCTGCACAAGTTTGGTCTGAACATTTAGTTTTATTACTTTATATCCATGTTTAAAACATGGGAAAGCAGAATACCCCCTCTTTAAACTCAAATCCAGCTTGATCTCAGATCCATATATGTTGAAGTGTCTTGAGGCAGGAGACTTAACGGCAGACTTCTCTCGGTGCAGTGTTATTGTGTGAATGTGAGATGTAATGTGAAAGCACTTTAGTGGTGGTCAGAAAAAGCCTGGTTGGCTTTCCTACTGACTCCTCCCACTCACAGTCACCTGACTGAGGTGTTTCTGAACGATGATATTCAGGTAAAATAAACATGTCTCTGCTCTGAAGGAAACTTTGAGATGCATTATTCTTGTTACTTAAAAAGAATTCAGCTGGGAAAGTTTCCTGAAGTTTTCCCTTGGTGTTAAATTTAAACAGTTAAGGAAACACTCCGTCTTTCTGTCAGAAACTAAGAGTTACGGCGCTTACTCCAAATGTTTTCAGCTACATTTGAATTGGTAATGTTCTCATTTAGGACACATCCAAACACTTTGGCACTGTTTTTTTTTTCAGACAACAATTCAAAGTTTACCCCCAAAGTCATATTAATCTCTGTTTGTTTGAAAGCTGTTTTCCAAAAGTGAAGCTACAAACATCTCTGTTTTTAATTTTCTGCCTGACAGGTTTCACCTCAGACAAGTTTTGTGTCAGACATGTGGAATCAGGTGATAAACTTGTTAACCTGTACCTCAGCATAAGTTGAACCCACAGAGTGGAAACTCACATTGCTGCAGTAGAGCAGTCTGTTCTCATGTCCTGAGCCAGAGGGCGACTTATCATCACTGGTCATAGCCTGTACAATATCTGATGGTAGACTTTGTGACATCACCCATTTGTTTCTGATACAGAGCTTTAAAGCCCATCATCTACTCAAGTCACATTGGAAATGTTGAACACAAACTAGTTTTGTTTGAGTTAGGATGAGGTGAAGAGGCGGGTCTTTAGCCTCCTCACAGACAGCTACAGAGTGCCCACCTGTCAGTCAACCCAGCCATGGCCTTACAAAGGCAAAACTAATAAGTTTAATGACTTAAGAAGAAATTGGATATTTATATAAACATACAGTGTGTGCTGACAGAGAAATTAACTATTAAAGACTAAAACTGTTACTTAAAAAAAAGGCTGTAAACAAGTATTTTTGTTGTAATTGTAAGAAGAAATGTAATCAATGAGACATGTTTAGTTTGGTCTCTCAGAACTCATGATGTGACCATTTCCAGTGAGTAAACATCATTACAAAAAAACATCACTCGTTTTAGAAGATGACTTTTTGGTTTTATCTGTAGAAGCAAAAAAAAGAAAAGAAGAAAAGCTGAGCTCCTCATTGAGGTCGGTCTTTGTATGAAGGTGTTATAGCTCCACCTGCTGCTCACTGTTTTTATTTCCTCCTCCCTCCGTCCATAATAAGATGACCCCCAGCTGTGATGGACTTGGTTAAGTACCTCCTAAACTATGGTCTTCTTTGAGCCTGATGGTGTGAATGTGTCTCTGTAACACCCGATAATGCTGAAACACAGTGAAAAAAAATCTGTGTTTACACCGAAACGCAGAGGGACAGAAAATGTGTAGTAAGCATTCCAGGCCTGTAGATGGTGCTATAACTGTCTTATCCAGAAGCTACTTTTGGTAGATCTCCACTGAAGTAGAGCTGAGCCGATCATTTGGTGTATTGGTGAATACTAAGATACTGAGAGCAGAAGTGTAACAACAGATGTACATGTTGTATGAAGACAGTCAGCAGATTCAGAAGATTGAGCTGCACAAACACATATTGGTAGACCACGCCGATCGTAACAACGGTACTGTTGCACTGTTGTATACGCATGCACGAAGTGGAGCGTGACGTCAGCATTTCCACTGAAAACGCCTGCTTACTGTTTACACGGCAAAGGTGTCGGCAGCGTTTCAGAAAATTCCCACTCTGGAGGCCGTTTTCAAAAGTTCGCGCTTTAGGTCACTACATGTAAACCCGAGGCTGAAACGCAACAAAACACTTGCGTTTCACCCTAAAACCTGTGTCGTGTAAACATCCCTCAAAATGTTTTCACTGCGTTTTTTGCGTTCTCCAGTGAAATGTTGGCATATAAACAGGGTCTCCTCCTGGTGTTCCAGTTTAAAGAGTGATCCTGTAAACTGGAGACCTTCAGCTGAACGTGTCAGTGGAGATCCAGTTTACAAAAGCTGATCGAAAACAGAAGAACACCTCTGGAATGCATCATAATTTAGTTTGATATATGTTCATATATGTGTTAAAATCTCCTCATCAGATGAGTATTTATTGATGATCTAAAGACGAGGGTTGCACATTAAACCAAAACACAAGAGAAAGGAAGAGGCATCTCAGAGAGGCTATCTTGGACGACATCACGACACCACATCACATCCAACAGGTCACCTGGATGGCATTTTTTCATCTCCATAATATCAAGAAAAACAGACACATCTTGTCTCAGAGCGATGCTGAGAAACTAGTCCATGCTTTTGTTTCTTAGGTTGGACTACGGCAGCTCTCTTATTCTGCTGTCCTAATAAGTCTATTAGGACTCTTCATCTGGTTCAGAACGCTGCAGCTCAGGTACTGACTTGGACCAGGAGGAGAGAGCACATCTCTCTAGTATTAGCGTTTCTACACTGGTTACCTATAAAATCTAGAATAGAGTTTAAAACTCTTCTTCTGACTTACAAAGCTCTTCATGGCATTGGGCCATCCTACCTTACAGAGCTCATTTTTCTGTGTCATCCGTCTAGGTCCCTTTGTTCTGTTAGAATATCTAGCTTGTGTATATGTGCTTTGCTTAAATATTATCATAATGCACTCATATGCTGTCATAAATTAACAAGTTTCTTTACAGATGGTTTTAAGCTCCTGAGAGACTACAGTTCACCCAGAACTAAAAAGAAATAAAAGTCTTAATGTGAGGAATTTGGCTTAGAGCTGAGACAAAGGGGAAATCTTGTGTGTGTGGGCATTTTTCAGATAAATGATGTGCTTTCAATATTGGCATGAGCGAGTTATTTACCTGCAGGTGCAGATAATTAACAGGAAGTTCAGCTGCGTGGGTGAAGCTGTGGTTATGGGGAGGGCAGACATAGAAGGGAAGAACTTGGAGGTCTGTCTTTGCCAAGGCCGTGGTTGTGTGTGTCTGCAGGTGTCTCTGTGTGTATGAGATGATTCCTTTTTAGGTGGCCTATCGATGTCGCTGTGTCCTGTGGGAGAGCAACGGCGTGGACGAGCGCGGAGGCGGTGGTGTGACGCATGTCAGAGGACAACGTCTCAGACTTGGAAATGACACGTCTAAATTAGGTGGAGCAAGAGAGTATAAAGTGGTTCAGGAAAGAAGATAGGGGGTCTTTTACCCAGAGAATGTCTGTGATGAGGTAGAGGTAAAAGAACCACAGATCTGTCGCACATTTTTTGGCTTGTAATCAATAAATCTCAGTATCGAATTGAGAGCTGAGTCGTTCTTCGTCATCTCTTATCATCATAAACGAACACCAGGAAACAAGATGAGGGAAAAGCACCTAGTTTTCCAACAGTTCTCAACATGCAGGTCTGCTCGTTGTACCCAGGGTCTCTAAAAGTAGTATGGGAGGTTGAGCCTTTCGTTATCAGGCACCTCATCTTTGGAATAGCTTACCCGTTGAGGTCCAGGGGGCAGACACGGTCTCTCCATTTTTGATAAAGCTTACAGTTAGAGCTGGATTAGGTCTGAACCAGCTCTTAGTTCTGCTGCTATAAGTTTAGACTGTCAGGGGGAAAACTGACACACAGGGCTCCTGTTGCCCTCTCTGTCAGTGTAACTTCTCATCTTGACGTCCCATCTTAGTTACTGACCATACGCCTCTGTGCGGGAGTCTCTGAGTTTGTCTCAAAGGTTCCTCTGGATTGGTGCTGTGGACCTAGAAGAAGTAAAACTAAGTAAAAACTTGAATGAACTGATTTCTCTTTCATGACTCTTTTGCACTGGGATCCAATTAGACTTCGCCTCGTGTTTCCTTTCAACAGATGATTATGCAAATGCACATTCACATCTTTCCCGTGTCAGGCGTGTGCTGTCTGAGCTGCAGGTGTTTTCACTGAATGTTTGCAGACGGCTGATCCTCTCTGCCTCTGTGACATAAATAGACTCCAACCTGTAAACAAAATAAGATAACCTAAACTAGACCCTAATTAAATCAGTACATCACTTATTTATCAGTACATCATTTATTTATTAGGACCAAAGCTCTCTCATCATTGCTGCTGTAAAAGTCTGACCAGGCAGAGTCACTGAGGTAGGAAGGTCTGTTCTTCTTTCCACCGTGTCCATCTGACCACCAGAGGGCAGCAAACACCAAACCCTGAGAGGGAAACAAAGTGACGCAGGGATACAGAGTGAGACAGTTTGCCAGCTTGGAAAATAAACATGCATCCAAATCAAGAAGAGAACTTGATTCACTAACAATAATTTGTAATCCAAACAATAAATATTAACTTTAAGTATTCAAATATTCTCTAACACAAACAGCTCCAGTGAAGATTATTTATCATACACTGTTTACAGTGTCTGCAAGCAACTGACAGATTTACCGCTCTCTCACACACACTCGCTTACACACACACACACACACACACACACACACGCTCAGTCACACATGCTCACACACAGAAGCAGAATTAATCTGGATTTGGTGGGTGGAAGATTGCTGCTGCTGATGGAGAGCCAACCCTGCGACATTACATAAAGCTTTTTTTCTGTCCTTCTTCATTAGAGGTTAATCTACACACACACACACACACACACACACACACACACACACACACACACACACACACACACACACACACACACACAGTCAGCTGATCATATGGCCCAGACGTGTCAAACTCAAACAGCATCGCTCTGAATCAGCGCAGTGGTTTGCTCTGCCTTGTTATCTCAGACCTGCAGACAGTTTGAGTTTCACTCTGTGCTTTTAATAGTTTGACAGAGAAAAAAAAATGAGCTGGCAGAACTTCAGAGGAAGTCGTCTCCACTTTGAACGCGGTGCATCAAACTGCAGGATGAGCCAACAGAAAGGAGTCAGATTAACATTTATGACACAGCTGATGATCTCAATTAATAACAACACAACAAAATCTCCCAGAAGCCCAACACTCGTTGCTGAAAGCTTCTTTACTCCTGTTCTGGTCAAAGTAAAATAACTTCTATCATAATTTATCGATTAAACTCTTTGGATTGAGCATCATATGACGGAGACACAAAGACTGGTTCCTAAAGTTTCTGTGTAGCTTCATCAGATTTCTTCAGACTTCAGCTATAAAACAGGCTGTGATGGCTGCAAAGCAAACCCTGTGCAATGAAACCAAGAAACTCAAGAAGAGTTCTTGTTTTTGTTCTTGTCTTGTTTAAAGATGCTGTGAGGAGGATCTGTTATACTTAGACTGCAGCGCCACCTTTTGGCTCAGACTCTCACACACACTGTTGTGAAGATGTGAGTCTTAACGAAGTGTTGGTTCAATTTGGAAACTAATGGAGATCAGATCTATTTTTTATCTCTACTTTTCTTTGTTCAAGACAACTTTTATTTTTTTTTTTTTAGTAGAAACAACTTGACAGGGTATTTATCAACAGCTACGTAGCGCTGTTGTTAGAAACGTGACAATAAGCAAACTTTACCAGTTTGTACCGTAGTTTAGCAGCTGGGGATATTTGACATTACTCTTAGCCCTGTGATCTGAGACATGTCTGTAAAGTGTAATCTTCCACCAAGCAGTCCGGTTTAGGTCAGTAAAGTTTGGCTCAGTTAAGCCTGGTCTTGTTTGCATTTCCACAGCCAACCGTGCCCCCTGGTGGTAGGCGGTGCATAAACTGGATGCCAATAGTTGCATCAGTTAAATAATTTTGACACCATAGCAGGGCAGCACAGTGTACCCCACTGATAAATCTGACAAAGAAGAAAAATGTGACACAGTAAACAAAGAGTAAACATGGAAGGCATCCAGCAATTTGTCTTCATTGGGATTTCCATGTAGCTCTTTGATACAAAGTGCAATCAAGTTTTGTTCCATAGAAGACTGTGTGCAGCCAGGACAAATACAGCTGCTGCAGTCGCACAGTAAGTGACGATTCTTTCGACCAGTCTGCAGTGTTGTAGCTTTACTTTCCAGGATCGGAGCGGTTCAGTCTAGCACCTCAACAGAAAGATCCCAAAAAGTGGGACAGCTCATCTCAGTTATTTGGGGATATGTCCTGGGATCAATCAGTGGAAACACCACAAAATGCGTGTCATGCCGAGATGAACTGAACTGAACCACTTGCTGGAAACTGGGCGTTGATAAATCCTGGTTATGTCCTGCCAGTCATCTACCAAGCAGAGCTAACGTAAACTCACTCTTCATTTTATTGATAGACTCTCAAGTTTGAACAGACCACTGCAGAATAACTGCTGACTGTGGGTTGGAATCAACATTAGCACAAAAGCCCCTGTGTTAGTATTTAGCTCGAGCTATATCACTCTCCTGTTTATCTTTCTTCTGCTCTTCTGTCCTTTTTCTGTCTGACAGTTAGGCTCCAGTGTCCACCATCACTATAAAGTTAATCACAGAAATCAACTTATGACAAGATCACTAAGAAAGTTCTCACAGTCCCTTTAAGAAAGTATTTATGCATTATTATTCCTTTAAGAGATGTGTCATTAGACTTAATAAGAGCCACATTCACCTGTCTTATGTTCAAATATCAAAATAGAAAAATCACGACTGAATTTCATGTAAAGAGTAAAAAACAATCCTCAACTGGGGAAAGAGAGTTGTATCTATTTGAGTTTTTTTTTTTTTTGTATTAAAACATTTTTATTTCAAAAAACTTGATGACTGCATGTTTTCCCCCCTTCAAACGAGTTTTTAATTTTTTTGTTTTTGTCTTTTGATATCTTAAAATAATTTTTTTTCTGGACCTGTCAGGTCAATGTGGCTCATATAATGCCAAATAAGACACCTTTTTTTTTTTTTTTTTTGTTACAAAAAAACAAACAAAAAAACACTTGCTAGGTGTTAGTTTTTGTAGTAGGTAACATCATCAGACACTTATTAAAATCCTCTCTGGAATTAAAAAAAAGAAACTTTTAGGTTTCCTGTTCACATTTATTCAGGAAAAATGTTGCAGCCATAAAGGTCTGGTTTACTGCTACAGGCTGAAAAAACCTTTCTCAGAAAATAAGAAACTTTTTCCAACCCAAGCAATTTTGACACCAAAACATGTCCTGAGAGAGGCCAGGTGTCACACTAACTGTGCAGTCTTAAACCCTCCTCAACAGGTGTGTTTTTAATCTCTGTTTGCCCACACAGCGTTGGTGTGTTAACATGAAAACAGAGAGACCTTCTTATCCCTGTTTATCTCCTCAGTTGGTTTTGTTTGTGTGCATCGTGCTGCCTGTGCTACCTCTGAATTTCAATTTTCAAACAGCCTGCCACCAACTGTTGAATAATCCCAGGAAGCCGAATCATTTCAGATCAATTTCCCCTCTCCCTCTCCTTTGCTCCACACTCTAATTATTTTGTTCACAACACTGATGAGATGTGTGAAGTCCTCTGGGGGATGTTTGTGTGAACATGCCTGCTTGTGTGCAAACTTCACACATTAAAATTGGAGCCAACACGTGGCCCTGCGTGGCCGACGGGCAGGTTTACAGTTGTTCCCTCTTATTTCACAGACGCCGTTCTCCTCGCTCCTCTCCGTGTGAGAACACAGAGGCTGTGAAGAAACAAAGCAAACAGCTGATGGAGGTGGCATTCCTCAGGATTTGGCTCTTGACTTGTTTATGTTGTGATTTGTTGGCTATAATGTGACGTTAATTTGCCGTGAAATGATGCTCAGACATGGTGACACACTGGATCAGAGGATAATTTGAGCTCGGAGCTCAGGATGGTAATGTGTCAGAGTCTGTCCGTCACATTAACAGATGAGTGAGCGCTGTACAGTAACAGTGTGCTAAACTCCACGCTGTCAGGCTGGGACATGACTCATTCACCTCTGTGGCGGTGCTGCAGGTCCTCACTGATGGAGACCGTCCTGCAAATCAGAGGTAATCCTCACCCTGATGATGTGCCTTAGAGCAAGACTTCCTTGTTTACTTATATTTCAATTCATATCATAACTTGCACATTGTTTTCTGTGATTACAGGTGCATTTCCTGGTTTTCATGTCAGGTTCAAGGGGTAACATCCGGTTAGTAAAAATTAAACCTATGTGGGAGTGCTAAAAGAGAATCCGCTTGAGGCTGGCTGCAGAAAAACCGGCAGTCATGTACACACCCAGCCAGAAAAACAGACTTTTTACGGCATTATAAACCTATTTACTGCCTGGTTCAAAAAACAGCTTGGGTCTAAAACGCTGATTTCACTATCTGCACACACTGTACGGTGAGTGATTTTTTTTCTAACTCGGCGGTTTAGAAGTTATTAGGATCGTTTGATTTTCCAATCAGAGGCACAGCTCAGGTCATGTGACCGCCGGGCGCCCTGTAGCTGCTTGAAGACAAACTCACAGCCGGAGTCATCGTGAATTTGGCTGAGTCAGCAGATTGGCTTCATTTTCCGGTTGCAGGAACAGATGAGTGACATCGCGGATGCTACATCCATGTTTTATACACTCTATGGTCAGGTTAAGTTGAGCCTGGTAAACAAATTTGATGGGGACCATCAGATGTGGAAAGTAACTTATTATTCTTTTCCTCTTTGACTCAATTGACAAAAACATTTTAGATGTTGCTGCTTCAGCTGGTTAGTTAGCTTGTATTGCTGCGGTTACCCCTTTTTTTTTTACCTCACTGACCCCGAGAAACATTTTCATACATGCACAAAGTCTGAAACATTCTGAGTGTGCTGCATGTGTGAACGAAAGTAGCTACCTGTTCTCTCAGACATTAAAGAGGAGGTGTTGTGCTTTATTTTAGTCTTTATTCTGTCCCTCTGGTGCTCCTGTAGCAGTTTTACATAATTTACAGCTTTGAAAAAAGTTTAAGCTTTCTCTTCCTGGTGTTTCAAAAAAAAAAAAAAAAAAAAAAAAAAAGCCTCTTATACACTTTGTTTTAGCTGCTGTGTCTTTAAGGCTCCTGCTGTAGCGGTGTGCAGACCTTGTTTGAGGTCCACTCCATTGTGTGATGATCCAGTTTGGAGATCTTGTAATGACCTCATCATTTTAGAAAGTCTTTTAGTGGTCTTTTTTAAACAGAGTGTTTTGAACAGTTTACAAATTCAGGCATTTTGACTACATATGAATTTATAAAGGTAGTACGGAGACTTTTCAAGGGCAGGGGCAAAAAGAAAAAATAAGCACAGACAGTGTGTTCTCATCACTGAAAAGGGCACCAAGCATGTTTAAAAAATTTTTTTTTATTTTCTAAGCATTTTTAGCATGCAATTTTGCCATCCAAGAGGGCAATTTAGTGTGCTTTGCCAACTAGGATGGCACTGTAACATGTGTTTGGCTCCAAAGAGGACAGTTTAGGGTGTGTTTTGTACACAGTGCCCCTCACACTTCTATGAAGTGGTTTGAAAATCTGCACATGTACTGCAAAATTCTCCTTCTTTATTTATCTTTTTAATCTTTTTCCTGGTTTCATTTTATCTGTATGACATAAGACACCTAAGGAGCAGCAGGAAATGTGAGATGCAGCAGATGGTTCCAGCTCGGAGTCAAACCAGGGATCAGAGGACTGTGGCCTCTGTTTATGGGGTGTGCATTAAAACCACGAAGCCAGACACAAACCAGAGTTTTTCCAAACAAGGACAGGTTGTTGCTGTTTTTCCACAAGGTCTAAGGTTGACCTGGTCTTCCTGGATGTAAAAGGGTGTTGGATGCCAACTAAAATTCATGCTGGACTGATTGAAAACCTTCAAAAAGAATAATGCTTCATGAGAACAGGTAACCAAGGACTGGATGTGAGAATACAGCAGATATCAGCAGCTATTTGTGAAGATTCACTAAAAGTGAAGTGAAGCAGATAGGCAGGAGGTGATGACATGTGAGCAACATGCAACAAAGTGAACAAAATATTTGATGTACAGGGAAGGGAATATTTTTCAAGGCAAGGACGGAGAAGATTTCTGCTCGTCTGAACTGTAAACCTGTCATCATAGTTTAGGTCTCTGTTTGTCTGCCATCATGTTGTAAACATCACAGAGTGGTTTCTGTCCTGCCTCTTGAGGTTTAACCCCTGCACATCAAAGGATCTCATATTGTGAGAGACATGTGTGAACAAGCAACGATGTGAAAATTCAGGTTTGGTGCGTGTGTAAAAACAGTGAATCTCCACCAGAAGTTTCAGGAAATAAATGGTACCTGTGTTTGTGTTTCTACAGAGGCCGGAAGTCCCTTAAAGGTCCCATATTCTGCTCCTTTTCTGCAGTTTAATATGGATCATTGATGTCTTCATGAAATGGTAGCCACAAGCTCCAAGTGCACAATGTTTAGAAAACAGCGAAGCTCGTTTACCGTAACATTACAGGCTAAAACAACAGGCTAACAGCAGCTACAGTTAGCATCCTGAAGCTAACACAGAGACAGAGACACAGAGACACAGGGACACTAAGGAAAAGCTCTTATCTCTGCTCCACAGCACACAGCATTTAAAATACTCAGGTTTCCAGGGTCCTAGGTTTGTCGGCGGATGGTTGGTAATGTGCCTGGATTCAGGACCAGTCTATTCACTCCCATTCCCACTGCTAGAGTAGCAGCGGGGATGTACTACGTACAGGTCTGGTCATTAAATATCACATTTTGTGGGCTGGGAGGAAAGCCAAAGACCCACAAATTTCATTAAAAGAATTAATAAAGTGATTTTTGCATTAGATTGAACCTTTAAAAATTATGCAATAAGACTGGTGACATGTACAGTACTAATAAAAGTAATTGCATCCCAATTCCAGACCAGCAGAGGGCAGTAATACAACAGTAAAGGCTACTTCACAAAAAAAACAACAACAAACAAACAAACAAACAAACAAAAAAAAAAAACACGGAGGATAGCAGAGAAGACTCTGCTATCCAAAGCATGAAGATCAAGACTGACCTGTGTGACAGTTTAAAGAGTGACCCTGTTCATTGGTGACTTCCATCATTACGTATCCCTCTTTAATTTCTATCATCATCATTATTTTTATTGTTATTTTTTCAGGTAAGGGCTTTTTGAGGTGTTTATAAATCAAAACTAGGATGTATTCCTGAGGACTTCTTCTGTTTGAACAGCTGTTGTAAACTGGACCTCCACTGACACGTTCAGGTGAAGGTCTCCAGGTTACAGGGTCACTCTAGAGTGGACTATATGCAGCAGTGCCCAAAATTACAAGCATGATTAGAGAATCAACACTTTTAAACAGCTGTACACTGTAGTGACCTCCATGAATGAAAGGGTTAAACAATGTGTCTCTGGGGCTGTTAACATGACAATGGTTTTAGGATGAAACACAAAAGTATTGTTACTGTCTGAAATAATGTTAGCAGACCTAAACAGAAACTTTTGAAATTGCTGTTGCCTGGCTGGCATGCAACAATGATTTCTGTCTCTTAGCATTTCTGAGTAAACTTAGGCCCCATTTACACAACAACGCTTTATCTAAAATTGCTAAAACGCAGAAAAAAAAATCATTGTTTACACGGAAATGCAGAGGGACTAAAAACACTGTAGCATGCTAGGCTTGTAGGTGGTGCTATAACTGTCTTGTCCAGAAGCCTGAAGTAGAGCTGAGCTGATCATCTGATGTATTGATGAATACTTAGAGCAGAAGTGGAGCAACAAATGCTCATTTTGTATAAAGGCAGTCAGCAGACACAGCAGATTGAGCAGCACAAGCACAACATGGTAGACCACGACAATCGTTACAATGGTACTGTTGTGCTGTTGTGTACGCATGCACGAAGTGGAGCATGACGTCAGCGTTTTCTCTGAAAACCCCGGCTTACTGTTAACATGGCAACAGTATCGGCAACGTTTCAGAAGAATCCCACTCTGGAGGACGTTTCCAAAAGTTTGCATCTTAGGTTGACTGAAACGCCGTTTCTGTGTAAACGCAAGGCCGAAACGCAACAAAACTTTTGCGTTTCACCCTAAAATGTTGTTGTGTGAATGGCCCCTGAGTTATTTCTCTGTGTTATTTGCGTTCTCAGGTGAAATGTTGGCATATAAACAGGGTCTCTGTCAGCTCCCAGTGTTCAAGTTTAAAGCCCCATGGATGACCACTGTATAGGAAGAACTAAGGCCCTGTTTACACGACAATGTGTCATCTGAAAACGATAACGAAAAAAAATTTGCGTTTACACGGAAACGCTGATGGATTGAAAACGCTGTAGTAAGCATGCCTGGCCTGTAGGTGGTGCTATAACTGTCTTGTCCAGAAGCCGCTTCTGGGAGATCTCTGCCCAAGTAGAGTTGAGCCGGTCATCTGGTGTATTGGTGAATGCCAAGCGCATAAGTGGAGCAAAAGATGCACATTTTGTTGAAAGACAGTCAGTAGATACAGCAGACTGGGCAGCACAAGCACAACACGGTAGTTAGCGACGATCGTAACAACGGTACTGTTGTCCTGTTGTATGTGCGCGTGAGGCGGAGTGTGACGTCGGCGTTTCCACTGAAAACACCGGCTTACTGTTTACACGGCAACGATGTCGGGAGTGTTTCAGAATAATCCCACTTTGGAGGCTGTTTTCAAAAGTTTGCGTTTTAGGTTGGCTGAAACGCTGTTTCTGTGTAAATGCGAGGCTGAAGCGCAACAAAACTTTTGCGTTTCAGCCTAAAACCGTTGTCCTGTAAAGGGCTCCTAAACCAAGTCCATCACAGCTGGGGGTCTGAAGTCAAAAAACACCCAAAGAGGCCAGGCTCTGGGACGTAACATCAGACACTGAGGACAACAGTTTGAGTCCATCACTAACAAAAACAAAAACTTCTCACGTCTGAACTGTGATTCAGCCCCTTTCTTTCCAAGAATCAGTTCACAGTCACTACAGCTGACAAAAGCATCGACTCATACAATAAAAATCTGTACCCAGAAGGCATTAAGATCCCAGAACATCCAAGAATAGAGTATTTGTTCACAAGTCTCTTTCTACTGAAGTCACAGGACAGGCAATGAGCTGTAAAACAGTTGGATTAAACCTGCGTCGTAACACTTATTCCCTCTTCCGTCTCCTTCCTCGGCTGAATGCATTAGCATCTCGCAGTAAACACACAGTGAAGCTGATAAAGAGCGAGTGTGACCTGTGTGACACGTTCATGACCCTTGTGTGTTTCCAACGCCCTCGGCAGCTGCCTACGACCAGAGCCTGCACGGGTTCCTGTGCGTGGGCACACATGCAGAAGAGCCGGGTGTATCAGTTGATGTGCGACATGAGTCAGTGGCCCAGCCTCCTTTTGTTGCTTCTGGAAGTGATCTGCAGATCTGATGTTCATTTTGCACAGTGGATGGTTTGAAATGATGATGTAGAGGGTTTTGCATCCAACAACTCATCCATAGTTAATGTTGTGTAACAGTGATATGCTGCTCTGCTGTTTCAGCGATGGTGGAGACAATAAAATATACCCGCAGACCACGAGGAAGCATCTGTGCCGAAAGGTTTTCTTTTCTATTCGCATACACTAGCAGAAAATTTTATTTTGTTATCTTTTACGGTGCCAACACTATAAGAGCCCAGACGCTGAATAACGTTGAGATAAACAGGTTTTAATGTGTGATGACAAATATCTGCTCATTTAAGCCTCAGCAACACACTCCTGTTTGCCATTGTGCGTCATCAGCTCTTTGAACAACACTCTGTGAACATTTGAGAATCAGGAGACCAGTTTCTAGAGTCTGAAAGTTAAATGTCTCATTCTCACCTGGTTGAGGATTTCAGCTGTTCAAGTGACAAGTCACAACTACAGGTAGGTCAGTTTATTATGTGGACTCTTCTACTACAAAGCCATGCTGTTGTAGTCTGTGCAGAATGTGGTTTGTTATGGTTTCCTCAAAATATGAAAGGTCTGAATGGCAGCATGTGTTGCCCCCAAACCTGCAGAGATTGTTCAACACTAACCCCTTGATGCCTGTTTTCACCGATTTGTGGTACTCTGTCAGGTTATGATGCAGCTAAAATGGCCTTTGTATGCTGCTACTGCCAATTGATTCATGTTCTATACAAACCAAGTATCATATCAAAATAACTTAGTCACAATAAATTAGTCAGGGAGTGAACTTCTCATATTTATATATTTAAGATAATGTAGTTATAACAATTGTGTGTTCTCTGTTCAAATTTACAATCTCTCAATATAGAATCTGTAAGAATGCAAAAACACAAAAGTGACTTTTTATTTTAATAGAATAGAATAGAATAGAATAGAATAGAATAGAATAGAATAGAATAGAACTTTATTCTCATTGTAACAAGTACAACGAAATTGGAGTCACAGCAGCAATCAAGAAAACAAAAGTAAAAAAGTGTATAGAAAGTGCAAAAAGGTCCATAAGAAACAGATGATGACAGATTGTCCATCATTCTCCAGTTCAGCCAGCCTCCACCTCCACAGGGTCCAGGACTGAGCCTCCCCAGCAGTCTGTTCAGTCTCTGTCTCCTGGGTCCTGTCTGCTCACAGCAGGTGAAGGTCTTCCAATGTGGCGTTGGTGTCTGGTGTTAGCTCCATTAGCCATGTCTGTGAATAGCATGATGCTACTCTGCCTTCTGGTATTCCCTCTGTTGCTGGGTTAGCATGGCTAGCTCGTCCATCTTATTGGAGATAGATCTTACATTCCCATTAACGATGGATGGAAGAACAGGTCCATGTCGTCACTTCTTAACTCACACCTAAGAACCACGTCGTCCTCACCTCCTTCTCCTCTCCTTGTGGGAAGACATCAGGCCTTACACTAGTTAGCATTGACATGCTACAGGCTGCTAACAGCTGAGTTCACATGTAAACAATGCAGCCATGGTTACATGTAGGATCTCCAGACAAACACAGGAGAAAAAGTAGTAAAAATATAGCTGAAGCCACAAAAAGTTTGGTGTCCATGACCAACAAATGAACCATACAAAGTAATGATCCACTCCAAACACAAAGATTACGAAAAAGAGACTAAAAAATTATAAGAAGTGGACAAAGATAAGAGAGCTGCTGCAAAAGGCAGCCATAGCCAACAGGGTGGCTCCTGGCAATATAAATTAATATATAATTGTTAGATTTCAGGCAGCAGGGGTTAGTGGAGCCTTCACAGAAATATGAGCTCCCAATGACACGGAATCTTCTTATCCCCAGATATGGTGGCTGCTAGGTGTACACCAATTTACACCACAACACAAGTGCAAAAGCCACAACACAACAGAAGTCAAGACAGTTATCCCAATGGACACTGAAAAATTGAGAAGTAAGTGAATGATTGTTTTTTTTTTGCCTTCAGCTATAACAAATGTAGCTCTAATGCTAACATTATGACATGTCAAATGTATAAAGCTTAAGATAAGATGACATATTGTCAGTCAATAAAGAAATGAAGTACTATTGATTATTACAAGGTGAGACCCCTATGAAGCTTTATTTGTCAGGACTGAAGTTAAAAAAAGAAAATCATTCTCTTAAATATCACACCTTTTTTTGTGTCCATTGGGATAAATTACCTTTTTAACTTCTGTTGTGGCTGCACTTCCATTGTGATGTTGCTTTTGTATTCACGTTTTGGCTTTTTTTCAAATCACCTGACACCTACCAGCCACCATACCCAGATGATACAGGTAAGAAGCCGGGTGCTTCTCTCCCAAAGAGGAGGACACAGCGTCCATGATTTCCAAAAGGAATGCCAGATTCTGACTCAACAGACCAAGTCTGTTTTTGATGCAGTGATCTCCACTTCAGAGTCATGTCTGTTTTTGTCTGAGGGCCTGAAGTTCTCATCCATCCAGTCTTGGCTTTTGTCCTTGTCTCTTTTGTTCAGAGATTTCTCCATTCTGTGAATCTTTTGATGACGTCATGTTCTGCAGACAATGACATCCTCCAATTCTTTCTTATTTTACTCTGAGGAACATAATTATCAAACTGTTGAGCCATTACAAAGATAATACCATCTCTCTACCTTTCCTTCTGAGAGACTCTGCCTCTCTGGTGTGTCCTTTTCATACCCACTTATGTTACTAAAGTGTTGATTATTTAACTCACATTAAGAGGATGTTCCTCTTGATGTTCAGTGTTTTATAATATACACTTTTTCAGTGTTTTGTGTCCCCTATCCAAACTTTTTGAAACATGCCATTAGTATCAAATATTCAGGGAGAATTTTTTCATTACATAATAAAATGTTTTAGTTTCAATATGTGTTGTGTTGTGTTGTCTTTGAAGTATTTTCAATTGAATATAGCATATCAGCGATTTTCAAATGACCAAATTCTGATTTATCGTCACTTGAGATGGAAGCTCAGTACTTTTGGATCAGTGTTTATACATCAAGGCCTGAGCCCATAAAAAGGTCAGTTTGGCTTTATTACAAAAACAGTTCCTCTGATGTTGACCATAGGCTGCTCCATCTGCCAAAGAAACCGCATTTGGCGCCATGATCATGTTTGGAGTCAATTGTAACAACAACAAAATAATAATTATAATTATAATAAAGAGGTTTTGTCTTTACTTGATTTGCCAAAAACGTTTTCTTTACTCTTAGTGGAGGCAGAATGAAAAGCACACATAGTTAAAAATTAATATTTAGTGTCTTCTCTCATTGTAACCTTATACGATTTGGTCTATAGAGGGTTTAGGTTTACAACGGTGTGGTATGGTTCAGTCTTTCAGAAAACTTGCAGGCCAAAGCCACGAGTGGCTCAAGATCAAAGTAAACCCAGTTAACCTCCATAAAGCTTTCAGAGTATTACTCCAAAGTGTGAGCCCCAGATTTCTCTGTATTGCTTCATCCCTGAAACTGACATTGTCTTGACTTTTCAGCCCTGAAATGACTCCTGCACCCTTTGTTCAGGGCTAACAGGGAGACAGACAATCAGACAGGCACACTGATGGTGAGACCGCTTTCTGTGTGTTAATGTTTACTTGAAGAGCCTCAAATGACAGAAAGAGGAAGACAGGATGAAGGCAATGGTGTCAGGAGTGTTTCATTGTTTAAAGAAGAAAAATAAACCTGTCCAGAATAACTTTAAAAGAAAATGGGTTATCTGATGCCCGCTGACACCCCCAGCCTTTGTAAGTGTTTAAATGGGCAAAATAATCACACACAAGTTTAAATGTGTTCAGTTTAGAGATCTGGTTTCAACATTTGAGCTGCTTTGAACAGCAGAGCTGAGCTTTATAATGAGCAGAAACATGTGGTGTTAAAAAGAACTGCAGTTCAGTGAGTGTCCACTTGGGGCTGAGGAAAACCTTCATAGGACCTAAATCAAAAGTTTCACAAGAAAACTATAAAGTGTTTACAACCTAGTAAAAAATAACTTGAAGAAATGTTTTAATAACTCATCTGCTTTGATTAGTCTAACAGTGTGTACCCACCGAAAGCATCGCAAATTTTTCGTGGGTTGATATTACATACAAAGTCAATTTAAGACCGTGAATTGACGCTGCATCGGGGCGAGCATAGAGCGGCGTTAAGCGTTCAAGCGTTGAGCGGTAAGCATTTCCTGCTCGCTGCTCACCACTCAACTTGACACTCGTGTTGAAATAATTGAACTTTTTGAGCAAGCGAGCGTCTTGACACGCCGGGACGGCCTATCAGCGTGGAGATAGTCACATAGTTGTGACACCACACAAACCAAACATAGGTATAGCTATTTCTAAATAATTGATTTATTTATAATGTTTTCATTTATGACTTTTCATATGTAGGCTACCGGTCGGAGTCTTGCTGATTTGAAAAACTGCTAAACTGAGACTCACCGGAGACAGATGGACAGGCGCTCCACAGCTGGAATGGAGCGCCTGTAGTTGGTATCCAGGCAGGAGATCCTGGCACCAACCCAGGATAGCAGGTCTTCAAACTGGGCAATAGTCAGCCTGAAGTACCACTGGAATCGGCTGTCATCCAGACCCAGCTCCTGCAAGAGACGGTGGAACTCACCGAGCTCACACCATCTCCGTAGGGTAGCATGCATCCAGTACCGAAGTCGGCGCCTAGCCCGCAGCTGACTTCTTGACAGCAGGTACAGAGCAGCGATGGTGGTGATCAGAGCCATGTTTGTGGCGAGCGGTGAGCGTTTTTTGCATATTTGTACCAGCGTCAAAACTCAAGCTTCTAGCGAGGCGCAATTTCACTTGACGCGCAAATATATTAGCTCTCAACGCTTTCGGTGGGTACGCAACGTGAGGGTTAGGAGCTCTGTGTACATTTGTATAACTGAGGGTTTGGCTTTTTTGACAGACAGGGTGCCATTGGTTTCCAGGAAGTTGAATGCCAACATTAAAAAGTGACAACCAAAATCTATGCATAACTGACTGAAAATCTTAAAAGGGAAGCATGCTTTATGAGAACAGGTAATGCAGCACCTGTACAGTCCTACTTCCTCCTCTGTCTGATTGACAGCTCTCATCCTCACCTCCCTCGTCTCTGATCCATTCTTTTGCTGATATTCCTCATGTGACAATACTGGGTGTCTCGCTAATCAATCAGCCTTTATGTCTGCTCCCTTTAAAGATACAACCAGATTTCTTCAAAGCACACCAACAACCTCTCTTCTTCTTCTTGTAGGCATGAATCTTTCTGTGTTGTGAGGCTAATGCACACTTTTACAAACAGTAGACTAGAAGAGTGTAACTCCCTCCTTTTTTGGTCTCCCCAAGAATCTAGTAATCAGCTGCAATTAATTCAACAGCATGAGTACTTACAAAGGCCAGAAAGACTCATGCTGCTAGAGAGCACACATCATACATATTTTAAAATCTTTACTCCGACTGTTGGTTAGTTTTTCAAATTGATTTTACACCACATCTCAGAGATTCTTTTAGTTCACCTCTCAGATCTTCTGGTTCCTCTCTTTTAGTAGTTACCCAGAGTAGAATAAAACTTTTGGTGATGCTGCTTTCCACTGCTACACTCCAAGATGATGGAACAGCCTACTGGAGGATCTGAGAAGAGCTACAAACATTGATCATTTTAATCCTAAACTAAATATGTATCTATTACTCTGGCTTTTTTGAAGGGTTTTATAGTCTTGTAACTTAAATGTTCATTATCATAACGTTTTATTGGCTCGTTTATTTTAAACTATGTTTATGGTTTGAGCACATTGGTATTTTGTAAGCATTTCAAAAACGTTTATCCCTATTTTTTATTAATATATTTGTTTATGGTCTGCCATTTCAATTTGTTATAATCTAAGCTGGTTAAAATATATATTAATAGATATATAGATATATATTTCGATTTATATTACATATATATTTTAAAAGACATATCTCTTAAAGATATGCAATAGTCTCTACCCTTACATCTTTCTTTTTAATGTTTTGCGGTTATTCTTTATTGTTCATTTATTATTATATTCTTTTACATCACAGTAACACACGTTGATATGCAATTAATTTGAACGAACGGTGCTGTATAAATAAATTTTGTGTAATTTATGTATCGTGGTTGATCAAGTCCTTAGCATAGTGCGCATGCGCCACCCCGTTTTTCTCCAGAAGAAGAAATCAGCCAGTAGCAACTCACTTCCTGTTTACGTTCCCACAAATGACGTCACGTTGATAGCATAAACCAGTGGATAACAGACGACAACTGAAGAAAACACTGTTTTTTACTTTTGCGAAGACCGGTTTTGAGTATTTTTTATATCTTCGCTTCATACCAGAGCACCGAGGCGACGACAGGACCTGAAATTCGTCTCCCCCACTGAATATCGAAACACCAGAGGAGCTAGCCGGGCTGCTAAGTTTAAGAAGCTATCTGAGGGCTAACTCTGGAGTTATCAACAGAAAGTCATCAGCTGTTCATTCTTAAAGAGAGTCTTCAGTGTCTGTCAGGATGGAGAGTAAATACAACCTCAAGAGTCCAGGTAAGAGCATGGCTCAAGGTGTTATTTTCCTGATTTAGTTCGTATGTTTGCTAATATGTCAACTGAAACACTCGTTAGTGTTTATACCACTTAAAATCCATCTTACTGGGCGAAGTTCAACATCATTTATTAAGTTTGTGAATTTTTCACGAGTTTTTGTGCGTTATAACTCTGCTTTCAGTGGTTAGTTCCGCGTAAACGTGCTTCATTTGTGCATCAGTCGGGTTGATAAACAGGAATAAGCTTAAGTATATATTTAGCTCTCTTCCTGTTCCTTAATGAACGTGCTAATAGGCCACGTAATGTGTTTTAGAACAGGTCTGCGTGTGATCCTGCAACAATGTGAAATTCCCCTTGTTGGTTTCAGGTTACAAACAACACGAGTACAGGTTTTTATAGAGAAACCTCCCATGCGTTTGCAGTAAACTAATGATTTCCATGGGGGAAAACAAACAATAGAAAGGTCTCATAAATATTAAAAATCATAGCCCATTGTATTAAATATGAATATGCAGGTGAAGCTGGCTTTGCATTAACTTCATTATTATTCAATCAAAGTAATACCCCTAGGCTAGGTTTCCTTATACTCTCATTGGGCTGCACTGTTAAAAAACTAAGAACGCTATTTTTCAATTCTGTGAGATAATTTCTAATATGAAGGAAGAATTTACATCACAGCAATGAATATATTGGACTTATTATTATATTGTCAGGGTATGAAACTTTGGGCTGCACAGCATGTTGACAATCTGTGGATTTCAATGCCACAATCTAATGGGCACAGAGAGGCTCCTGAGTCACTGTTATGTGGCTTGATGGAAGGATATGTTGGTTAAATGAGCTGTTTATCTGCTGTAGCTCATCGTGGAGAGGGCGAGAGGCTAAGATGGAGTGAGTTGTATAGAAAAACAGGCTGCTTATTTGGGACAAGGGGACTCAAATGCTGACATATGGAGGTATGGAGGCTTGAAAGCATGAACGTAGTTCCCAGAGTAACTGGTGCACAGAAAAAGATTCCTTCTGGTACTTGAATCATTTTTCATATTTGTCACTAATTTGAATAAATACTGACATTTGAAATATGATAATTGAAGATGTCCTTGTTATGATATCAATGAAATAGCTAAACGTTACACAGATGTAGTTGTGAACATAAAAAATAAACTGCTTTTATTGGTTTCAAGTGCAACAGGAATAACAGGTAGATCAAGATTTATTTTTTTAGCACTAATTCATTAAAAAAGTATCTCAAACGAAGGAGAGATGAGTAATATATCTTCTTTTAAGTAAGCCAGGGGTTGAATAAAAAAAAAAAAAAAAAATCCCAAGTTATGCGTTAGGTCGACTTGATTTAAGACATGATCTACTTTCATACTCCCATCATTTCAAAAAGAATGATGTGCTTTCTTGGGCTCAAATTATTGGAAGATTGTTTGAAGAATGATATTAGGGGCCTCGTGGTTAAATCATGCTCCCAATGAGGTTAGCCCACAAGCAGGGGCCACCTGTTGCCCCTTTCCTCTATGTCACTTCTTACTCTCACCCAGTTCCCTGCTTCATCTGCTGTCCTGTCCTTTTCTGAATAAAGGAATAAAAAGCCAGAAAAACTTAACTATAAAAAAAGAAAAGTTAAGTTTCTCACTTAAATTAAGAAGAAATAAACAAATAGGTAAAAACATTATTCATCAAAGTTGGTATAATACATAGAGGTAGTTTCAGTGATGTCACCCATTGATTGTTTATGCAGAGTTTTGAAGCCGGAGGATGACACTCTCTTTATTGGGAGCACTGACTCCGACTTCTTTTTGGTTGACCTTGCAAACATACTGAGCTGAGGTGGGCCTTAATACTCCGGGATGGAACAAGTTGGGTCCTATCACAAGGTTTAGGGCAGAAATTACCCCTACAGCAGTGTTTTTGTGCAGCAGAAGCCCAGAGCGCTCGCACCAAACACCCCCTCCCTGCTCCTCTGCCGGTTTCCTCTGCACTCAGACGGGGCCATATTTTACTTGACCAAAAACACAAATAAATGGACTCCCACCGAAAAACTCTGACATCGGTCTGCATTCACACTTTATTTAGAGAATTTTCAATGCGTTACTTTCACACAAAAACACCGCTAAATAAGGCTCTAGTTCTCATCGTGTCTCTTCGTCCTGGCAGACTACCTGCGTTTGTTTATATCTGGCACGCTGCACACGCGGACTGATACACTAAGCGGCGAGCGCCTCATAGCCAGCTGTGGCTCTGTAGCAGAGGTAGCGCCGTTTTACACCACGATGAGAACTAGAGCCTTATTTAGCTGTGTTTTTGTGTGAAAGTAACGTGCTGAAAATTCTCTAAATAAAGCGTGAATGCAGACCGATATCAGATTTTTTCGCTGGTAGTCCGTTTATTTGTGTTTTTGGTCAAGTAAAATATGGCCCCGTCTGAGTGCAGAGGAGCAGGGAGGGGGTGTTTGGTGAGTGCTCCCTGGGCTTCTGCTGCACAAAAACACTGCTGTAGGGGGAATTTCTGCCCTAAACCTTGTGATAGGACCCAACTTGTTCCATCCCGTGTACCTGCCCATCACTTAATACTACATGTCATCTTAAAATCTGCAAAACATATGGGTTACAAAAAAAAATCACCTGGGCAGTGTGCTGGAATACAAGAATGAAGTTCACAGACCTAAGTCATTTTTTGTCCCAGGCTGGAAATGTGTTTATTTCTGCTGTTTAGATCCTCTTTTTAAAACGGCTGTGTATGTAGCTTTTAGGTTAAGGAACCTCCTTCAAGAGGATGTGTGAGGAACTGCAGTTTTTTTTTGCACCTGAGTTTTGGCTTATACATCACCAGAAAAAAAAAAAGGGGGTGGGGGGTGGGGGGGGGGGGGGGGGGGGGGGGGTTGAATACGGAAATCTCTTTGTTAGTCATTCTCTGTGTAGTTTTATGGTTTTTGCAAACAACAAAATTAAGTTACTGCCCTCATGAAGTTTGGATCAAGAACTTTGTTTATAAATAAATTCGAAAATGATGAAAACTATGACATTTTCCAGTTTTCTGTATCTCAGAGTTCATTGAAGCCCTGTCGGATTCTTGAATGCTTAACAACTACTGAACAAAACACTTAAAGCAGGTTTTTGGGTGTTGCTCCTTCGAGCACCAGCAGACACAGTGCTCTTCTTTAGTAGTAAATTGAAACTCTGGGTTTAGGTTGCATCAGCCGACACAAAGCTCTGTATGAAAGTAAGGGGAGCATAATGAACACACTGAGCTCATGCCACGTACCACAAAGTACCTGCTAGAGGATCACATGGGCCCTGTGTTTGCTCTGCTCTGCTGTGCAACCTTTTTTTCAAGGACAGACACACAGAAAACACATTCCTAAACTCACACTGAAACACGCAGGTGCTCCGTACCCACAGGAAGACATGATTTGTTTGTGTAAAGTCCCATATTAGTTTCAGTTTTAACGGACAGTTTCAGAATGACTGGAGCTTGTCTCACTTCAGCTTCCCCTTTTGATAAACATGCAAAACGGTGTAGATCTGTTCCTCGCCGACTGAAGAACAAGGCCAAGTAGTATTTATAATCATGATGTAGTTAAAAGGTTTGTTTAACAGAAAATTAACTTTATGTTGAGTGTTAGTCTGCCCATTATTATTAGGTTAAATCTATTTAATGGCTCGGTGTTGCTCTTAAAAAAGAAAACTGAGAACTGACCTTTACTGTAAACCCAATTACAGAAACTGACAGCCAGGGCCGAACAATTAATCAAATTATAAGGGCGTTTGTTTTGATCCCTCATTTTCTCCTGACCTGCATGTCTGCTCTTTGTCAGCACTGAACAGACGTTCTTTTTATAAAGTCATTCAAATAACAAACACGTTTTAAAAGTTTCTCTCACAGGGTCTGTTGTCTGATGACCCACATGTTAATGAGCAAACATACTGTGAGGATAAAAACTGGAAAACATAAAAAAACATATCTCAACGAGCAGAGGACAAGAGGCTTTGGGTGTGTTAGTTATACAGGAGCATGGAGTGAGTAGACTGATAGTTGCAGCATCAGTGAGCTAACGTCCGTATCACTAAACAGCATTGTTCCCAAACGATTAACTTAAGTATTCCTGACTCAAAGTTGGAGGTTTAATAGATTAAAAGGTTACTTCATGGCACTGTGAGGACTTAACATGTGATCTTGAAATAGTTCACTTTTACATATTTGTCTGTTCATAGTCCACAATTTAAAATGAGTTTATCTGCATCTAAAATAGTTATTTTTTAATTCCGGTTCTCTGTGTCTGTGGTCTGGTCAGATTTAACTGGGAGAACACAAAACCATTTATGGCATCTAGACCAAAAGTCCCTTTTACACCCTAATCCAGCTAAAATAGTTTAAAAGTTTAGTCTGTTTACCTTCTAGACACTAAGGGCTCTAATTTTGTGGAGCAGTGCAGGGGGCGCAAGCCTGGCGCAGTGATAATTTTGTGCTGCGCACTGCTGTGCGTTGCTAATTTGACAATTTGGTAGACTGTCTGCTCAGAGATGGGTGTGACGACTCGCCAGGGGGAGGTGTCAGCAGATTCATGTTGGCGCAGTGAGAATTTCGTGCCAAAAGCAGTGCAGAAAGTGTGCTGAAAGCTTGCCAGCTCCAACCTGGTCTATTCTCGGTGCAAAGCAGAGCGCACCCTCCGCAGCTGTAATTTGGTGACAGGCGCACATGTCAACAAAGCCTCAGAGGCAGGTTTCCAGAGTGTCAGGCACATTTTAATGCAATAAACAATCACAGCAATCACTATTTAATGTAACCGTCTAAACCAGCATATACATTTATATCTATATTAACTGCCCTGTCACATCTGATGTCAGATTAAAACCCTTTTTCATGCCCATTCTCCTGCTGCAGGGACAGCGGCTCTGACTGTCTCTGCTACCGGGTCTTTCCAGCACACTGTTTCCATGGTGCTGGGGATCACTCAGACCAATCAGACGCTGCGCCTCGGCCGCAGCGCATTTAAAGGCGAGGAGAGATTGATTGGTGAAAACAGCGCTCGGCTGTGTTAAACCCACTCACGGCTTTTCTCCTCCCTCTCTGCCATTTGCGTGGGGGGAGGCGTGGACGTGCACCTCTGCGCTCCTCTGCGCCTTGAGTGCACCTCTCTTTTGGCACTGCAGGAAACTTGCAAAGTGCGCTGGTCACACCCTGTCCGCGCGGTGAAGACCGGCGCAGGTTGATCCATTTTTCGCCTGCGCTTGCGCCTGGTCTGCGAAATTAGAGCCCTTAATTACAGACTGAGTTTGCAAAGTTTGATTGTTAACTTTCAAACTTGAAATACATGTATGACCTCATTGCTCTGCATTCTGGGAAAAGTTGTCCTGAACAAAGAAAATAATTATTAAAAAGAAGATCATGGGCAAGAGACAGATCTTTACAACAGTGGGTGATGATGCTCATGGGAAATGGAGTACCGATTCTGGCCACAGGTGTCACTAAAATTAGTGCTAAAATGGATCAACCTCACGGCATCTTTAACCAATCAAAAAAGGGAATTGTTGAGCAGAAAGGTTAATGATGTTGATGTGCTAAACCATTTTAATTTATTCCTAAAAGGAACTGGTTTTCAATGCCCACCCCTGGTCAGTTAAGCAGCATGAGCAGCACTGAGTCTTTCCTTGGTTAACTTCAGCCAGCAGCAGATGCTTTACCATTGGCTAAAAGAGAAGGCAGCAGCTGTACCATGTTTTAGGGGGCGTTTGTTTACAATGCAGCCAGGGATAAATAAATAAATTGCTTAAGAATCATCTGTGTTTGGAAGTAAAATCACGTACATGTGTGAATTGAGATCACAATCTTTTAACACATAATCATGCAGCCCTTGTCCAGGTGTGGTGAGTTAAACCCTAATATAAATATGATTTTTTTTCATTGGTGCATCCCTTGTAAATACTTTTTAAAATAATGAAAAAAATCTCCAAAAATTAGTTCAAAAACTTTTAATAATCACAACAATAATAAAAATAATTAAAAAGTAATTAATTAATAATTAAAAAGATTCTTTGAGTGTTACTTTGGTCAACATGGTGCAGCTACTAATAGCTGAAAAATATGAAAACAAACATTTTTTTTTATATCTGGTTCCTGTTTTGTTTGATTTTATCCAGCTGTTTTATGCATGGCTTCAGCTGTTTTTTTGAATGGCAAAGACGTAAGCAGAAAAAAAGGTGTGCCAATGTCTTAAGCTGCATTCAGACTTCATGCAAACTGCATCTGTTTATCAAATCAGATTCTTTTAACTGCTTCTCTTTATGCTAGTGCTCACAGGCCTGTCTGGGTTACTTTGGTGAGAGCAAAGGTCTCACTGAGAACACCTGAGGAGGCAGTTTGTTTTTCTGAGTTGTTTCTGTTGAAGAGGTTTGGACCTGCTGCAGTGATAATGTGATAATGTGTGACTTTTGTGACGTCAGAGCTTTGTTTGATAGCTGGTCAAATGAGAAAGGATGTGAAATGGTCTTTACAAAGCTCTGTGTGTGTTTGATCCCTGTTGTAAATGCAGAGTATCCTCTCTGTTTGCTTCTCAGTATGCTTTGGAGTCAGGTTTTCAGGCGTAGCTCCTTTTTTCCCTTGTAATTTGGAAATCTTTGGGTCATCTCCCAGAGGTCGTGTCAGCCAAACCAAACCGTTAAAGGATTTTTCAGCTGCTGAAACTTGTTTTTTTTCTTCCTTAGATATCCAAGCTACAAATTTGTTTTGGACTTTTCAGTGCCCATGAGGTTTGAGTGTGAACATGCCGGAGTAAACCCTGTGAATGTGAACTAGCTGAACTAGCTGGAGTTATAAATAAATATTTAATTTTCTAAATGAATGTAAACTGATGCTGTGTCCTTGACTGAAACCTTGAGTTTGCAGCTGTTCCTGTTTTGACTCCTGGCTGGCCTTTTTAAATTTCAGTGCTCATCCCTGAATTACATCAACAGCTCTTTACAGAATAATTTAGCTTTCACTGGCTGCAGACGGTCTGTTGTGTAAACTATATCCAACTCCACTCCAAATGAACAAGTGGACGATTGCTCTTCCCTTCTATGTATGGGAAGAGATGTGTTCACACATGCTCAGTAGGTAACAAGTGAGAGGCAACAGACAACTTTGAAACAAGAGCTTATCTTTCGAAGAGGTGTGAAAACCTCAAATCTTTTAATTTTTCCCCTTCTCTAAGTTTTTCTTAGTTATTCCTGTAACCTCAGAACATTTTCTTTCTCATGTTTCAAACATGGATAAAAAGTAATGATGCTGGATGTTTACACTACACATGCAGATTTTCACATGTCTTCATACCCATATGTTGTAGAAATCCTCAAATCTGTCTGTAAACTGCGGTGGCCAGTGGGTGCCAGACGATATGCAAACGCCACAACACAATAGAAGCAGTTGCAATGGAAGTTTAAAGAGGTTAGTTATCCCAATGGACACAGAAAAGTTGTAAAAGTAAGTAAATTGTTTTCTTTTTAAACTTCATCTATGATAAATATAGCTTCATAGGGGTTTCAGCTGGTAATATCCTTCACAGAAATTGTTTTTTATTTACCAGAAAAATACGTCATCTTATATTTAGCTTTATGAATCAATAACATTAGCATTAAAGCTATTTTAATCATAGCTGAAGGTAAAATAAGAAAACAATAATTTCCTTACTTTCACAACTTTTCTGTGTCCATGAGGAAAACCGTCCTCTGAACTTCCTATGTGTTGTGGCTTTTGCGTTTGTGTTGTTTCTTTTGCAAATCAGCTGACACCTACCAACCACTGTTGTAAACTGTTTGAACAATCCATTCCAAAGTAGCTTGAGATCTTTTTTTTTTATGAGATTTTTATGAGTTCTTTACAAGACTTTCTCAAGACTTGCTGAAATGATGAGGTCATCACTGTAGGATGTCCTAACTGGTTCATGACATGTAGAAGGGACAGTTGTTAAAAAAAAAAGATCTGTCCTCTGCCCTCCGCAAGCCTCTATTGGGCTGGCCAATCACAGGGGAGGGGGTTTGTGGAGCCTGGAGTCTTAAAGTGATACTCCAGGATGGAACAAGTTGGGTCCTATCACAAGGTTTAGGGCAGAAATTACCCCTACAGCAGGGATTTTGTGCAGCAGAAGCCCAGGGCGCACGCACCAAACACCCCCTCCCTGCTCCTCTGCCGGTTTCCTCTGCACAGACGGGGCCATATTTTACTTGACCAAAAACACAAATAAACGGACTCCCACCAAAAAAATCTGATATGGGTCTGCATTCACGCTTTATTTAGAGAATTTTCAGCGCGTTACTTTCACACAAAAACACCGCTAAGGCTCTAGTTCTCATCGTGTCTCTCTCGTGTCCTGGCAGACTACCTGCGTTTGTTTATATCTGGCACGCCGCGCGAGTGGACTGATACACTAAGCGGCGAGCCCCTTGTAGCCAGCTGTGGCTCTGCAGCGGAGGTAGCGCTGTGTTACGACACGATGAGAACTAGAGCCTTATTTAGCAGTGTTTTTGTGTGAAAGTAACGCACTGAAAATTCTCTAAATAAAGCATGAATGCAGACAGATATCAGATTTTTTCAGTGGGAGTCTGTTTATTTGTGTTTTTGGTCAAGTAAAATATGGCCCCATCTGAGTGCAGAGGAAACCAGCAGAGGAGCAGGGAGGGGGTGTTTGGTGCGAGCGCTCTGGGCTTCTGCTGCACAAAAACACTGCTGTAGGGGTAATTTCTGCCCTAAACCTTGTGATAGGACCCAACTTGTTCCGTCCCGGAGTATCACTTTAAAGCTATTTTTATCTGAAGTTAAAAAAAGAAAACAATTTCCTTACTTTCACAACTTTTATGTGTCCGTGAGGAAAAATGTCCTTTTACCTTCCTATGTGTTGTGGCTTTTGCATTTGGGTTGTCTCTTTTGCAAATCAGCTAACACCTAATGGACACCATAGTAAACTGATCAAAACAATCCATTCCAAAGTAGCCTGAGCTCTTCACGAGATTTTCAAAAGTTCATTACGAGATTTTCTTAAGACCATGCTGAAATGATGAGGTCATCACATTAGGATCTCCTAACTGGTTCATGACATGTTTAAGGGACAGGTGTCAAAAAACTAAGATCTCTCCATAGCTTTGCCTTCCACAAGCCTCTAGAAAGCTGGCCAATCATAGGGGAGGGGGTTTGTGGAGCCTGGAGTCTTAAAGAGACAGTGGCTGAAATGAAGTTTTTTCAAACAGAGGCTGAAATAAAGGCTTTCTAAATGGGAGTGTGAGTAAAGTAATGTTATTTTTGTTAGTTTTGAGGTGAATCATGTAAAGACACCACAAAATAGAGATGTGAAGCCCAAATGGGCAATATCCCCTCTTTAAATGTTGAACATAAACTAGGATTACTTGAAATCTTAAAAAAATCTCAGGCAAATCAACCGAACCTGACATGAGACTGACACTTTAATCTGTTTGACCAACAATGTCAGTCTCTGCCTTCATGAAACCTTTTATTCTTATTTTTTTAACGGGGTTGGATCAGTGTACACATCAATACGTGATACCTCTTTTAATCAGGAGCACTTCATTCTGCAGGAAAATCACAAAAAATCTACTAATAGGTTGTCAGATAGTTGGTGATTAATTTAGTGTCCTTGGAGCAGTTGGTAACTAGATCAATAATTGCGGCTGTAGACTGTAAGGGGGATCAGCTCTCTGTCGGAGTCCTGGATTTACCTCTCAGCTGTCTGTTGTGGAAACAGCAGGAGGAAAGACTCAGACTTTGAAGAAGTCTTTTCTCTCCTCTCTGCTCCTCCACGTCTTTAGAGTCAGCTTGTTATTACGCAATAAAGCCTTGTTCCTCCCCTCTGGACCCACTATGAATCACTCCCAGTGGCCAACACACCAAATATGTGTTACATAAGATGATTTTGCATACGAGGATTATCAGCGTCCCGCCTTGAGCCAGTGACCAGACCTCTGCTCACCCAACAGACGCCAGAGGGACTCGTGTGGGAAAGGGCTTTTCCTTGTCGTGTCTGCTCACTGTCACTGGAGGGAAGGACCAAAAATGGGCACAGGAAGTGAAACACAGCAGGAGGGGATATGGAGCAGGGGAGTGCCTGTGGCGGTGCAGCGAGGCTCTGCAGGGACCATGGCGTTTAGAGGATGCTGTGAGGGGATCTGGACAGTTTTCCCCATCTTTCCCTTCCCAATATTTACAATCTGCAATTGCTGATTATTCAGGAAGTGGGTTGTCAGACATGGATTAAGAAGAAAGAAAGGTGACAGGCTGGTTAACTGTTCCAGTTAAATATTGCTCTAAAGAAATTATCACCCACTGTTAGTGAAATAACTATTCACCTGCTTACTGCTTTGAAAAATTATACTTTCACATAGACTTAAGTGACTTTTTAAAAATAAAAATGAACAAGTAAATAAAGTTCAGGATAAAGTTGAAGATTTTAAGATGTCAAAGTTCCACCACTGTGGTCCTCTGTAGTTTCTGATAACAGGAAGTGTACACAGTAGTGGAAAGTATCCTTTGTGCTATCAAATAATACTAATGAGTAGAAAAGAATGTAATTTATGAATCCCTGAAAGGAACTTCAGAGACACAGTGGCAATACAAAAAAGTATATGGTGCAAAACATCCAAGAGTATATAAACAGAATAAAATAAGTTCAATATATGTCTATAATTCTCCAGTCAGCCTCCACCTCCTCAGGGTCCAGGACTGAACTGGACTTCTTCACCAGTCTTGTTCGGTGTTAGCTCCATTAGCCATGTCTGTAAATAGCATGATGCTCTCTGGTATTCCCTCTGGTGCTGGGTTAGCATGGCTAGCTCATCCATCTTATTGGAGATGGATCTCACATTCCCCATAACGATTGGATGGAAGGACATGATAATGTCATCTCTTCTTAGCTCAAACCGCAGCACCAGCACATTGTCCTCGCTTCCGTCTCCTCAGCGTGCAGACAACACCAGCCCTCGCACCGGTTAGCATTGACATGCTACAGACTGCTAACAGGTGGAATCTTGTGTGTGTAAAACAATGCAAATATGGTTACAGGTTAGAGCACGAATGTGAATTATGATTTTTTGTTTGCTAAGAATTGAGATTACGATTCTCTGGCACAATTTCTTCACAAAATAAAATGTTTATTTCACTGATGAACTTCAAGAAAATAAAATGGAACATTCAGATGGTCATTCATAGGGATGGGTATTGCTAAGATTTTATTGATACCAATGCTCTTATCTTTTCACATCAATCTGAATCCTTATTGATTCCCTTGTCAGTTCTTCCTGTGGATTTTCTGTGTCAGCATTTCATTGAGTTCATAGATAAATGATGATGATTATGACATTTTTTTAATCTAGATATCTCTGGGCATAAATGAATTTAAGTTAGTAAAAATCTGCCCATGGTAACTGGATTTCTGGACGTAAATAGATAAAAATAGGTGAAACGTGCATGTCACGTGACATTAATGTATTGTTTTTGTATGTTATTGACCTGAGTAGGCCATCTAGTGTCTGCTTTTAGTTGTAGTTTTCAAGTCAGCCACGAGCATGCAGTAACTTTTCTTCTATCTTCCTGTCTGGAAAACATTTACCTATAAGTATTCTGACATTTCGAGTCTTTATCATTGTTTATAAAGACTAACTGTAACATGTTTCTGCTTTAAAAACATTTTCTTATCAACATGTGCTAACTGCCAGCATAACAATGTAAATTCCCGTATACCCTAGCATCAAGCTAGTGCTAAGTTTTCTGTATCGTTTCTGGTAGTTTAGGAGACATTTGACAGATTGAATGTTCTTAGGTAGAAATAAAAGAATTTAAAGGGGACATATCATGCTTGTTTCCCCTTTTCACTATGCCAGACTTGGATGCCTGTTAAGTATTTCTGCTCTCAGTACAAGTCATTTAGTTCCTTCATTGCCCCACAATAGCATTCTCAATATCCCCATTTTAGGCCATTCTGAAGATCTCGTTGAAACGCTCCGTTTCCAGAATGACCTCCAGTAACCTCGCAACGTCACAGCCCTTTGTGCTCTGATTGGTCAGTTCTATCAGAGGGGTGGAGGGGGGTAGAGCCAGGGGGGGCGGTTTTTGCAGCATGGTAGTATTTACAAAATCGCCACATTGAATGGAGCAGACCGAGCGAGTTTGCTGTTTGCTAAAACTTCACTGTAAGGCATTGATAGCACTAATAAAATGGCAGAGTGTAGGATATGTCCTTTTGTATTGGACCCCGAGTCAGACCTGGATGGTTCTGCAGCTAAGGAGGAAAAAAATCCACCTCGACACAGATCATCTCAGGACGCTTCAGTGTGGTGAGTCAAAGCGGTACTGTAACATGTAGAGTTTATATGTTTATACTCGGCTCTTGGTTGGTGTATCCCTCGTGGTGGTTGTGTGACTAACTGACATCACAGAGGAGGAGCTGCTTTATCAGATTACTCCAATAGAAAGAAAGGATCCTCGTGTCGTCACAACGGTCGAAATCTCGCGGCCAACTGGCAATGGCCTATTTTCAGAGGCATCCAATCTTGTTCTAGGATATCAGAAAAAATACAATATCTCATTTTTTGAAAATTCAGGGGGTGTAAGGTCTTGTTTTCAACTTTATTATTTTATATGTAAGTATTAAATCAGGGATCAGCATGATATGTCCCCTTTAAACTTTAAAAAATGACTTTAAAACTTAAAGGGATAGGTTGGTTTAATAGTGTGGTTGGCTGAGCTACTTGTCTTTTAGTAGTGATTTACCCACAGAGGATCCCGATCAGCTCAGCGTCTTTGCTGAGAACCAGCCAGTGAACCTGAATGGAGGCTAGGCTTTCAGTCTCTGTGAGAGATAAACTCTACATCACAGTTAATCTAATTTGAACAATTTGACCCAAACATCAAAAAGACAGTTCAAGTGCTCACTGTTTAGAAATGTCAACCCTTTACTGTGCTATCAGAAAGACTTTTCCAGTTTGTACTATTCATAGAGGCATCAAATGTGTTTTTCTGATCACTGATCAGCTGTCAGGGTCTTAGGGCTTCAAAGGAGACAAAAATACACCAAAGGAGAACAATAATTAGTGCTTTTAACAGAGATAATGACATGCTGTTCTCTGTGGACAAAAGACGACACTTTTATGAATTTAAAGAGGAAAAAAGAGACTCGACAAAATGAAGACAAAACTTCTGTGAGCTCATGAATAAAGAGCTCCTGCTGTCAGGAGTGGATCCATCAGGACCTCTCTGAGTCACAGGATACTGTTTTACCTACTTTGATTTTCAGAAGTTTAATCAGGAAACTAGAAAAGTTGATTGGAAGTGTGTCTTTTAAAAAGTTTTTCAGCGCTTCCTTTTTTAAATTCCATAACACAACTCATGGTTCAAACTATGGCCCTCGTGTATCAAGTGTGCATACAAAAAAAATATAGGTGTACTCGCATTTCCACCCACAGATTTGTATTTATCAATCTGGATGTGGGTGGAGGGTGCGCTCAAATCCTGCAGCAGGTGAAAGTCCATGCACACAAGTTTCATGTCAGAGAGGAGTGCGGTGCAACAAGGAAAAACAAATTATTCGACCTTATGAGTGCAGTACATTTTCAGACAGATGTTCACAGATCAATATTTAGAAAGTTGAATTAGTAATGACCCGAGAATCTATTAAACATTTTACTCTCCCATATCCTGTGAAATACATCGCTTATGAGGAAGCAGCACAAGCTGTCAGATGATTTCTTCGTATGACTAATGCATCTTCACTGTATCGATTTAAGAGACCGATTTCGGTGATTAAAAACACTCCCATGTGCACAGTACAAATTTAAACCGTGAATTCTCCATAGGACACTTTCAGCGTGGAAAAAGGGTTTTTAGACAGACATTACTCACAGGATTTACCATGAGGATGACTCACTCCTAAAATCTTATCACATAAATCCTAAAACAAAAAAACATTCATTTACATGTGATCACAACCAATCTGCTCACCTAATCAACGTAACACTCCGTACATTGACATACTTCCTGGCAAAGTGATATATGACAAAATGACCACAAATAAAGTTAATCAGACATAAATTTTTGAGTTAATAGTGTTCTCCTGAATCTCTCAAGCCACTTTTTCAGTCTTCCAAACAACACAGCTTTATTTCTCTCCACCTCTGTTTCCATGGTGTCCGACTCCAGCACAGTGTCCCTCTGTGTCATGAATTTTGTGGGTTAGGCCAGCTCAATCCTGGCTATATCACCTGTTCTTTAAATAAAGATTGTTTTCAGAGGTCATGTATTACCTGATCAGGCGTACACTGTCATTGGCCCAGGAACACATGTCTCATAAGCCCCGTTTACACCCAGCAGTTCAGTTCGGTTCATCTCAGCACAGCACGCATTTTAAGGCATTTCCAATGACTAATCACGGGACAGATCCCTAACTAACCAGGATGAGCTGTCACACTTTTTGGAGCCTTTCTGATGGGGTGTCAGACTAAACTGATCTGAAGGTGGAGCTACAACACTGCAGTCGGTTGATTTGTCGAAAGAATCATCACTAACCATGTGACAGTGGAAGCTGTATTTCTCCTGGTGGCTCACAGTCTTCTCCAAAGCAAAGCTTGATTGTTCTTTGTAACAAAGAGCCACATGACAATCACAAAGGAAACAAATTTCTGGAAGTCTTCCATTGTTGTTTTTTGTTTACTGTGTTGCGTTTTTTCTTCTTCATTGGATTTATTAGCGGTGCAAACTGTGTGGCGCTGTTATGGCATCATGCTTTTATTTAACATCCGGCTTACACGCCTCCTACCACGAGGGTGCACAGTTGGCTGTGGAAACGCAAACAGGACCAGGCTTAACCGGGCCAACACTTACCAAACCGTGCTGATCTAAACCGGCTGCTTGGTGGAAAGGAAAACAGCACAGTAGACCTTGTTGTTTGCTGGTTTCTACAACCAAACCTGTGACAGTTTCCTTTCCAGATTAAGAAATGAGAGCCTTTATGGCCTTAATGGCTTTTTAAAATTCACTGCCTTAGCAGCTGAATTACCACAGACTGATGTAGGGCTGAAGAATTTACCGGTTTTAAACAGACATCGCAATGTAATAGAATGCAATTTTCAAATCCCAAAGGCTGCAATTAGAAAAAAAAAAAAGATTCATGTACACAGACCTGGAGGGAATATAGTAAGTTGTACTTGTTCTCCTTTGAAGTGATACTCCGGGATGGAACAAGTTGGGTCCTATCACAAGGTTTAGGGCAGAAATTACCACTACAGCAGTGATTTTGTGCAGCAGAAGCCCAGAGCGCACGCACCAAACACCCCCTCCCTGCTCCTCTGACGGTTTCCTCTGCACTCAGACGGGCCCATATTTTACTTGACCAAAAACACAAATAAACAGACTCCTACCTAAAAAATCTGATATCGGTCTGCACTCACGCTTTATTTAGAGAATTTTTCGGCGTGTTACTTTCACACAAAAACACCGCTAAATAAGGCTCTAGTTCTCATCGTGTCTCTTCGTCCTGGCAGACTACCTGCGTTTGTTTATATCTGGCTCGCCGCACGTGCGGACTGATACACTAAGCGGCGAGCACCTTGTACCCAGCTGTGGCTCTGCAACGGAGGTAGCGCCGTGTTACGCCACGATGAGAACTAGAGCCTTATTCAGCGGTGTTTTTGTGTGAAAGTAACGCGCTGAAAATTCTCTAAATAAAGCGTGAATGCAGACCGGTATCAGATTTTTTTGGTGGGAGTCCGTTTATTTGTGTTTTTGGCCAAGTAAAATATGGCCCCGTCTGAGTGCAGAGGAAACCGGCAGAGGAGCAGGGAGGGGGTGTTTGGTGTGAGCCCTCTGGGCTTCTGCTGCACAAAAATACTGCTGTAGGGGTAATTTCTGCCCTAAACCTTGTGATAGGACCCAACTTGTTCCATCCTGGAGTATCACTATAAAACCACACTCCCTGGTCACTTTTTTCTGTATGGTTTGTTACTCTTACTGACAACTGGAGGTCAGTAAATGTCACAGTGTTCCTTTTTCTTTTTCAATTGAGAAATGCAAAAAAGACTTGTTGCAAGTTGTTGACTTGCTTTTTTTTTTTTGGTTAGTCATACTATAAAATGACTTAAAACTTGATTAGAAAGATAACTCCCCCCCCCAAAAAAAATAAATAAAAATAAATAAATAAATAAAAAAAAATAAAATAAAAAAAAAACAAATGAATAAATAAATAAAATAAATAAATAAATTGTATGCTTAATCGCAATATTGGTCTAAAAAAATCGCATTTAGATTATTATTATTATCCAAAGTTTTTCAGCCCTAGACAGATGCAAAAACACCAAAATTAACAGCATAACAGTGACCTGTGTGTCACTACAGAGTTGACTGATTGGTCTGCTGCAGGTTGTAGATCTGGAATTCATGAGTCTAGAGCAGAGAGACTAATGTTTAAATTAAACGCTGATGGCTACAAATGAACCATTAACTGGTTGTGCAGTTCATTTTCTGATTAGTCGATTAATCATTCTCACCAACAACGATTACTCAACTGCTGAAACAGTCGTTCACTGCAGCTTTACTTTCCAAAGAGTGGAGAATTTTTTTCAAGAAATTCAACTTCTGCACCAAACTTTGAATTACCACGACCTGGCTCAAGACCTTCACAGATTCAAAATACATCCTGTTTTTCCTCCAGGCATGGAAACTCTTCATTTTTCTTATTTTCTGTTTTTTACCTGTATTGATCTAATCGATCTGACCTTATACGTCTGCAAAGTGTAGAAAGAAGCCGCATACTGCAAATGAGTTCCTCACTGGCTCAATTATACATAGTAAACTTTTTCCTGGGGTCCATATCTGGTCCACCATGTTTAATCTATGGCCTGCACTGTCAGTATTCTGCTCGTCTTTAAAACCTGATCTTTATAAGGCTTCTTTGAGTCCACTTTGTCCAGGGTCTTTTTTGTTTTACCCTCTATGAGCGGGTTAAGGCCAGCTTCATTTCACATGCAGCAGCTAACCACAGAACCAATCCATCTAAAAACTTTGTCTTCAAAGCTGGACGCTGCTGCGAGTCTGGAACACTGACTACAAAGAAAGTATCCAAATGATTGATTATTCAATCAGAGCTGCAGAGCTTTGTTCACTAAATGTAAGAATGAAACCGACCAAGACATCCAGCGCCAAGAAAGCTGCAGTAAGAGATACCCACGGTCCAGGCCCACGCTGCTCATTTTATTTTTAGCATGTGGTTACTCTATTATAAAGCTCTTATAAAAGTTAGACAAAGCTCCATCACTATTTATTTATTCAAACACTGATGCCAGTTTAAAAAGTCTCACACAGCCGGTCGTGCTCCTGCAGAGTTTGTGCTCCTGCGTCTTGTTTACATGGGAGGAAGTCTCGTGTAATCCCCTCTCTGCTGCAGCTATCTACTGCTCATGGATTATTTGTTTTGCTCGGTCTACTGGGGTTAGCTTGCTCAATGTATGTAAGGAGGAGCTGTTTTTGTCCGGTAAGGCTAAGTTTAACGCTTGTCATCAGGGATCAGATTTGGCCTGTGGAGATTTGATCCAGGCACCGGGATATCTCAGCCCTGACCCGAGGAGACCTGGGCTGAGTGCGCGCTGCCACCGGCCCTGCCATCAAAGCTGGAACTGGTCCCAGGAGATACTGGTGGATGAGGTACTGAGGAGCTCATCGCTCATCCTGAAGTGCCTGTCCAGCCCTGATAGCCCGATCACACGTCTGAGCACTTTCCAGTCCTCTCTGCAGGGCGCTGATGGATCCCTCCAGTCAAAAATCATGACTAACCGGTGGCCAGGACGATAGAGAGGAAGTTCTTACCTAATTGCGTTTTTGATACAGCTCCCTCAATCTCTTTGATACTCCCACTCCACCTCAAAGTGTCTCGTCTCATTGTGGCTGAACCCTGGCACCTGGATTTTACCCACCATAAGAAGAAAGAACAGTCACTTCTGAATCTGCCGCTTGTTTCATCTGTGTGACCCAGGTTCACCCTGCTGTCACAGTTATTTTATAAGGTTGTTTGCTTCCTGTTGCATCTGACATGCGAGGTCATTTTAATTCTGTTACCATCTGATCCACTCTCACTGAAACCGCTCATGATTTTGGAAGATGGAGTTTTTATAGAAATAAAACCAACCAGCACTTCCTTTTAAATGCATAAAAGAGAAAAGAATTGATGGTACAGGAACTTACGTTAACATCCGTTTCACTGCTGTGTGTGTTTTAGTCTTTGAACAAATAAAGTGTCACTCACCGGTGATGATATTAAAGCAGAGTTGTTACGACACCAGGATTCTGAACCGGTGCCCCGCTGTCTTTGCAGCAGGGCACATTATGAATAAGTGTTGACTCTGGACACCTCAAACAGCATTTTTGGATCCTGATCTTGTTTCAGTTTTAAAGTATTGAATATCTACATTTACAGTGTCCCAATTCAAAAATAGATCCCTAGAGTTAAGAGTGGAGCTGTGCACTTTCTAGTTTGGTGTTGTAACAATGAGGAATAGTGAAAACTAACAAATAAAATTTCTCCTGAGCTTTTTTTTAACTAAGAAAGTAAGACTGTTGATTTTTGACAGCATCAAACATGTTAATAACTAAAATTTTATTGTTATAAATCACAGAGAACCAAGAAACAGTTATTAAAGTTTCAATTATTTTGTCAACTTTGAAAAAAGTAAGCCCCATGTGTTGGCTCCTGGTGTGATTTTTGCATTTGTAAACAAGGGCATGGTCACACTGGACATTAGGGCTGAACGATTTTAAGAAAAGATTGAATTGCGATTTTTCTGGCAGATATTGTGATTTCAATTCGATTCACGATTTTCTTCAAATCAAGCTTTGGGATATTCACATGTAGGGCTGAACGATTTTAGGACAATATGTAATTTTTCTGGCAGATATTGCAATTCACGATTTTTTAATCATCAATAGTGATGATAAATAATCTGTTTTCATCAACTTCTACTCCTAAACAGAGGCTTTGTGTTGTTGACCTGCTTACCAGCACTTTTAACACATAGATTGTCTACAAATTTGTAAAACAGAATGTGTATAATACTTGACACAACAGATCCTGAGTCAGTCAGGAGCGCTGCAAAAAATTGCTGCTTTGGCGATCTCAAAATTGCATTGTCTAACATTGCGATTTTGTTCTGAAAACGATAAATTGTTCAGCCCTAATGGACATCCCAATTAAACCATACTTGCTGCCATTCCCCCACTGGCTGGTAAGGCCCACAGTCACACTAGTTCAATATGAACCAGGCACACACAAGGCCCACCTACATCATCATTAAGCGTCTGTTCACACAAAGCGTGATCTCATCAGAGTCAGCACATTGAGACACAGAGAGCACTGCTACAACCTTAAGAACTTTTTGGCTGATATTAAGACACAGCCCTCTAACACCCCGCTATTGTTGAACAGGATTGTCCAGAGGAGGGTTTGCATACGTCACGTCTGTGTGCTTGTGCTTGTGCGTGTAGTGTACCAACCTCTTTGAAGCGTGCCAGGGCGGAGAAGTGTACCATTCCTGAGCACAGCACACTTGAGCCCTGTTTCCACCAAGCAGTCCGGTTCAGAGCAGTACAGTTTGGTACGGGTTGGCTCAGTTAAGCCTGGTCCTGTTTGCGTTTCTACAGCCAACTGTACCCCTTCGAGGTAGGCGGTGCGTAAGCTGGTTGCCAATAGCTGTATCAGGTAAATAATAGCATGGCACCATAGTAGTACAACACAGTTTACCCTGCTAATAAATCCAACGAAGGAGAAAAACTGGACACATTAAACACAGAAATTACTGAAACATCCAGTAATTTGTCTTCTTTGTGATTAGCATGTAACTCTAGGGTTAGGTACCTTTCACATTTGAAACGATACGGTACAAATACCTGATACCTGGCAATCAGTGTAGGTACTCCCTGGTACCAATTTTCAGTACTTTTTATGTATCTGTGGTAATAAATATTACTTTGTTAAATTAATACAATGTCAAAGTTTTTTTAATTAACATATTTATTTTTCAATATATTAACTTGAAACGCTGTGTTCATGTCCAGCATGGAATATCGCCTATTCTTCCACTCCCTCACAGTCACGAGGATGCCTTCAGGTACCTAAACTTGGTACCTTTCGATTTTACATGTGTTTTGGTCCCGGTCTCTTACGTGTGCTGCTAAGAGTGTGTCTCTGACTGTGTGTGCGAGCGCCAGGTGTGGGGTTTTTTTTTTACCCCTGTTCCCAGGCTGCCAGGTGGTGCGGGTGATTGAGGTCTACTCGGCGTCCACCAATAACGAGCGGAGTTCGGCCAGAGGGGGGAGATTTCAAAAGGCTGGCTGGACTTTCGGGCGGGAGCAGCTGACCTGCGGTGGCCTGTTGCCCGAAAGTCCCGTCTGAGCTCGAAGTTGTTGGTGTAGTTTGTTTTGTTACAAGGTTGTTTGTTTATTTTTATTTATGTTTGTTTATATTTGTTTATTTAATTTGATGAATAAACCTTAGTTAAATTCTTCCTTCTACCATTCTTTCATTAAACATTCATAATTTGCCTTTAACACCTGGCTAATGTTACTTCCTTTACCCCCTTAAAAACTGTGGTGGTATCATCATGAATCGGTACTTGGTACTACAGACGGAATTTGGTCGGTACCTATAAAAGTACCTTGTTTGGTACCCATCCCCATGTGGCTCTTTGTTACAAAGAACAATCAAGTTTTGTTTCAGAGAAGGCTGTGTGCCGCAAGGGGAAATACAGCAGCTGTTGCATGGTAAGTGACGATTCTTTTGACCAATGAACGGACTGCAGTGTTGTAGCTCCACCTTCTAGGATCGGATGGATCAGTTTAGTCTGGTACCCCAACAGAAGGGTCCCAAAAATTGGGACGGCTTGTCTTGGTTATTTGGGGATCTCACCTGGGATTAGTCAGTGGAAACACTGTAAAATGTGTGCTGTGCTGAGACGAACTGAACTGTCCCACTTGGTGGAAACAGGGCTTTGAGGTCACACTGGCCAAATGGACTGGACTTTAGGGTTGAAATCTGCTTGAGTACGGTATGAATGTACAAATGTTTGACCATGCCCTAAGAAACAAAAAAGTACAAGACGTGAATGACCTGAAACACTTAAACAATAAATACAATTACATATTTTTAGGTCAAAGTAAAACAGGAATCTTCTCTGGCTTATCTTCCTGAACACAGGACTCAGTGTAAGCCCTGATTTTACCCATCGGTGCATCCAGATCCTTTTTTTTGTTTTGAGCATATTTCACCCCACCTCAGAAACAGATTGTGTCAGAAAGTGGATGCTGCTAGCTCAAACACTGAAGTCCTTTGGTCTGCCCCCCCTCAGCCATTTTGTTACCTTAATGTGTCATCTGCTGCTGCTGCTGTGGGAACTTCTGCTTGCGTGTACCAAAGCCTGCTGGGTAATTGTGCAGGAGACAACTAGTTCCTGTGCTGTCAGGACGGCTTAGGCCAAACATCAGGCTCTCTGTCGCCATGAGCGCTGGGCATGTAACACAGCCTGGAGTTGTACTTTCCATGTACAGTACACGGACAGACTTGTGATAACCCTGAGCCCTTCACTGCACTGTACTTCCTGTTTCAGAATGCCCACACTCTCTGCAACAGAAACAGAGGGAAAATATTGTTTTTGATACAACGAAAACTCAAAATGCATAATCAAGAAGGTCTGAACAACATGTAGGAGACGTGAGTTTGAGTTAGGAGCTGATTTTGTAAAATATAATGACAACAGTTGGTGGTAAAGTTACTCAGCCACAGCTAATTACCTTTAATTTTGTAAGTTGGTGGATGATTACACTCTCTGCATGTTGGCGTTGGCGCTGTGAAAAAGACAAACTGCTGTGATAAATTTAAAGGGAAGTTCTGCTGTTTTTAAAGCAGTCACTGGAGCCATAAAGTTTTGGAATTGCTCCTTTAGACTAGTTGAAAAAAAGGGTTGTAATAGCTTCAATGAAAGCTCTGAGGAAAGACAACCACATCCCTCCATGAGATACCGCGGACATGATGTGAAGGTATTGTGGAGTTAGAGCGTTTCTTATTCAGCTGTCGAAGGAGTAGGCCTGTCACAGTAACAAATTTTGCTAGACGATAATTTTCCAAAATATTATTGGTGATAAACGATATTATTGTCAATATTATTCTGTTTTGTTTTTTCCCATTTTTTCAGTGATGTAATTATGATAAATGGGATAATAAAGTGAGTACACCATATCAAAAGCAAGAAACTTTAATTTCTTAAGAGTATTTAACTGTAATTAAAATGTCAGGATCTTTTAAATAAAATAAATTAAACAAAAAATATAATAAATTTAACAAACAAGAAAGAGAAAAAAAATACAATGAAATTGAAATGGACTCTCTTCTAGAAAAAAATATATGTCAATTAAAATGATTAATACTAATCAAAAACAATAAAACATAGACCCTGTCTCTAAAGAAAAAACGAAACTCAAAAAAAAATAAAAAAATAACAACAATAAAAACTATAGCCTAAATAAAAGGGAGTTTATACAGTTCCTGAATTGTTTGTAACATGTACTTTTTCCCAGTCAATCCGTACTGTCTGTCAAACATTTTTAACATTTCTGGCTTTCAACCGTATTGAAGGGCTGCATTTCTTTGGCAATGTAGCTGTCTTTGAGCGCCCACCATTTGGCGCTTTTATTTCTATTTACTTTGCAGACCAAAAGCCTCAGTAAGAGCGGATTGTCAAAGAACAAGGCTCCGCTGCACCTCCCCTTCTTCTTCTTCGTCGCCACTATTTTCAAACAAATGCAACATGTCAGCTCGTTGGTGTTCATGAGCTCACACTTTGTTCATTCTGATAAAAAACAAAATATTCCCACACTGGGACTGTGGCAGGCGGCTTAAGAACCGCATCTTTTGTGCCAACACTGATATTAGCGTGTGTTTCCTCCTTACCCCTCAGGACGCTCGCTTCAGCTCTCTCCGTGTGTACGCGCGAGCGGCCCTGTCTTCACCCCAAAGATCGTATTTTTGACAGACGCTCACTCTGCTATAAATCCGCTATAGAACCTATGCACCCTAATGTTAGGAAAGATAGACGTAGTGAGCCATCTTCTCATTCAGCCTCTTTGGTCGAAAGAGAGGAGGAAAACAAACATGCATGCACGTGTCAGTTTATCGAGGCTGGCAAACTTACCAAGGACGTTTTTATTTGTCGTTTGGTTAATTGATTTATTGATTATCGTGACAGGCCTATGAAGGAGTAATTGGCTGTTGTCTCATAGCATTTTATCCCTTAAGGATTGATAACCAGCTTCTCCATGCTTGGATCTGTTTACCATGGAGCTCTGAGGTTTATTACAGATGTTGAGCCTCTAACTCATCACTGCTCTCTGTATGCTCGAGTCGGCACCGTCTACCTGTAGACTAAATCACTGCGTGTCCTGATTTACAAGACACACTTTAATTTGCTTTCCTCTTATTTATGTAATTTAATTCATCTGAAAAATCGAAGCTTCACTTGCTTAACTTGTTTTTGCTTTCTGCGTCTTGCAGTGAGGGAGAAGAGTTTAGGTCCAGCAGGAGAATTTGGGTCTGAGTGAGCTGGTCTCTCTAAATGTTTTTAAAGCAGACTCGAAGATCTGGAGGAAGATGCATTGGCTTGTTGGCGCTTTGACTGATGACTTTCTGTTGAGTGATCCAGAATGTGTCGACGTGTCACTTTGCTGGAAAGTGCTGCTGCTGGTCTTGCCAGGACACTCTGGCAAAAGAGTTTTGATCTCAGTGAGGTTTTTCCTGGTTTGAGGCACCAGTGTTTTCCTGGCTTAAAGACTCTGTTTCCCAGAGCAACTTTGTACACTGTTGTTTAGAAATGACTCTTATCAAGTATTTGTTTTCTTTTTGAAGAACTTTTTTTTGTCCAAAACAACTTTTCCCAGGATGCAAAGCGATGTGGTGATGTATTTATTGTAGTTAAGTAGCTGATGTTGATGGCATACTTATTGGCTTAATACAACAGAACCCATATTATCAAGTTTAGAAACAAGATATTTGAATAAGTGTCCCCTCTCACTACATGCCTGATCATTATCCACACTTTAAAATGAGATGATCAGCACCAATGCAGGTTATTTCTAAATGCTATTTCTAAGATTCCTGAAAGGATCGAGCAGGATTGCATTGATTAACAGCACTTTGAAGTCTCTATGAAAACACCACGGCAGCTGACCAAGTTTAGTAGTGAAAAGAGAGATCTGTGTTTGTCTCTGCTGAAAACGATTTCTGTGATTATTCTTTAGTGATGGTGGACACTGGAGCCTAGTCAGACAGAAAAAGGACAGAAGAGCAGATTAAAGATAAACGAGAGAGTAATACAGCCCAAGCTAAAGGCTAACACAGGAGCTAATCTGTTTGTGCTAATGTTGATTCCAACCCACAGTCAGCAGTTATTCTGCAGTGGTCTGTTCAAACTTGAGAGTCTATCAATAAAATGAAGAGTGAGGTTACGTTAGCTCTGATTGGTAGATGACTGGCAGGACATAACCAGGATTCACTAATGTTACACATTACAGACATGTCAAGGGATGGGTTCCTTTCACAGATGAAACGATATGGTACCAATGCCCGGTACCTGGCAATCGGTACCGGTACTCAATGGTACCAATTTTCTGTACTTTTTTGTGCTTATTTGGTAAAAAAAAAAAAAAACAATTTGTTTGATTATATTTTTTTTGTTTTTCAATTTGACATACTTATTTTTTAATATAAAACCTTGTAATGCTATGTTCGTTTCCAGCATGGAAAATCGCCTACTCTTCCACCTCCTCATAGTCACAAGGATGCCTTTAGGTACCTAAACATGGTACCTTTTGATTTTTCGTGAATCGGTACCCAGTGCTTTTGACAGATTACGGTTGGTACCTATAAAAACACCTAATTTGGTACCCATCCCTAGACATGTCCCAGGAACCGGGCTGTCAGTAGAACTACATATGGACAACTACTAAACCATGGTACAAACTGACAGAGTTTGCTTCTTACTAATGTGCTGGGACGATTTGCTATTCTGGCGATTCAATTCTGTTATAATTTTTGGAGTGCCAATTTGAGTCAAATTGGGATTCTTCAATATTTACGGTTTTTGCAATTTTGAATTTACTTTAACACCCAACCATGTGAAAAAAGTTAAATGACAATGTCTACAGACTGTATCAGGAGCCAAAATGCATATCACGTGAGTCAAAGAGAAACATTTCACCCTCTGCTGGAGAAAAGTGGTAACTTTTTTCCAATTCAGTTTACAAACCAATACTGAAATGACAAATTAAAATTTGGAAAAATAAATGAATAAACATTTTTTAGAAGGAATCCCGATTTTGATATTGCAAGACAAAATCCCAATATATCGATTTTTGATTTTTTTTCTCCCACCCCTTTTAAATACATTACCCCATCATGTTGCATCTGGTAAAAACAACAAAGAGAAGTCGAGTTAAAACGAAGATTTGATGTCTTAATTATTCAAAACACACCTTGTTTAGAGTCATGTCATCATTACAGCCTGTGTGAGACTCTGGGCCAAAAGGTGTTGCTGCACTTTAAACAGATCCTCCTCAAAGCAACTTTTAATATACTTTGAGACGATACTTCATAACAAAGAACTTCCAGAACTTTTGAGAATGATTTATTTAACACTTGCCATGCTTTTGTGGTTATATCGTTGAGAATTTACTGATTCTTTAATTCGTTAAAATGGTAGAAATGTCATAAAATACTATGATACCAACAAAAATGAAAACTACACATTTAAACAAACAACAAAAATGTTTTAGTTCAAAGCATTTTTTGATGCCTGCCCTTGTTTTTCACAGCCCCTATCACAGACAGCTTAACCTGTGTTTTCACTGTGCTCCATCACTCTCCTGTTTGGCTTTCTTCTGCTCTAACATCTTTTTTCTATCAGACAGTCCTGCTCCAGTGTCCAACATTACTTCAAAATAAATCCAAAAAATCCTTTCTTCAAGAAAAAAGGTCATCCTCACTCTGTCCTAAAGCAAAACCCATCAGCTCCCCAAGAAAAACAAAGTAAACAAGAAAGGCGATCGATGACAGACTGTTATAGCAGAGAAAAACACAAGAAGAGAAAAGTCTTCTGTGATATTTGTCATAAAAAATATTCTGGTACAAAGATACAGATTTGATTTGAATCATGGAAAAGTTTTGGTGTTTTATTTTTACAAATGTATGCAAACTACTGAAATGTTCCAGTCTCCTCGCACTGCAACTAAAGTCTGAACTGAGCAGTTTTATTTTTTCTCAGAAAAATAATCAGCAGAGCCGTCTGGCCCAGTTAGCATCAGCCATACCACCTACTGACTTCAATGAGCAGAGAGCGTGGAGGAAACGTGGGAATCTTTTAATGCGGGCCAGTGTTAAACGCCATGAATAAATTCTGAAATGGAAAACATGCAGGAACCCAAGAATAAAAGAAAACACACACACACTGACACGCACTGACACACACCCACAGATTAGACCTCCACAGTGTTCACTTCCTCACACTCTTGCTATGCAACACGTGTCCTCCACTCTTTCCTCCTCCTCCATCTTGCTTTGCACTGACAGCAGAGGAACAACAGACATGAGACCTGCATATAAATCTGCATTTTCAAAGTTCCCCTTCTGTGTCCACGCCGGTGGAATGACATTTTCCTCTCCGGTCCCGTTAGGGCGCGGCTCTGCAGCTTCCATGGAAGGTTAAAATCTCTCTTTATGAGGTTTCTCACGTCACCTCCTCCCTGCTGATCCCTCCCCCCACTCCTCTCTTTTTATTCTAATTGCTGTCAAAAGTTTTCTCCCTGGCTTCTCCTCTCTCCTTGGTTATTATTTCTTATCCAAGAATCACTTGTCTCTGTTGCACAACAATTCTTTGCTCCCAGGAATAATTAGAGGACATTTTGGCTCTCGTTCCTTCACTCTCTAAGGCTTATCCTGGTGTGTTTGTGCCAGATATTAAATATGCCTGGCACATCCATGTTTTCTGCAAACACACATCTCCCTCGAACTTCATTGAACGCCATAAGAAACGTCTACACAGAGGGGAGTTCAGGCAAGGTAATCAAGTGGGAAGATTCTTGTGGGACTCTTTATTTTTGCAAGAAAAGAAAAGTTTTAATTGCTCTGGTTGGTGGCTTTTGACAGCAGCCGTGACAGGCTGTAATGGCTGTAATGTAATCATCAGGGGTAAAAGCACTCCAGCACATTAAAGTGTCTGACAGGCTCAGATGGTTTTTCTAGGTGTCTGACAACTTCACAGAAATGATCCTGATGGACAGAAAGAGAGAAAGAGACTTTTTTAACAGCAGTAAAAATAGAGCTGCATGGCGCTGAAAAAATCACACTCTTGAAAACTTTATTTGGCGAACTTTGTGATATTACAAAATGTGAAAATTTAAAGGTAGCATCTGCACAACATTCAAACTGGGCTCCTCGTCCTTGGCTCAGTGCCAGCAGCAGCACACACCCACAGCCTCCGACCGTGACAACATGAACACACTCACTAACCCAGCAACCGCCTGTAGCATCATGTCTTTACGTGGAAGAGATTCCAGAGCCGTGCACCTGACTTGGCATGTTAGCTCAAGCTAATCATGGGTATTTGACACATACCTGGTTAGCAGAACGCTAACTCATGTCACTCTGTGTTCCGTGCTGCTCTCTGAGTTCCTGAAAGCAAATGAAATTCAAACCGAGCTTCACCTTTGTTTCGGAGAAAGCTTTTTCTGTTTGGCGTTTTGTTTCACTCTACTTATGTTTTTTTCCCTCTGTTCTACGTCCACTATCACAGCTGTTCTGAATAGCTTCTTCCACTTGCCACCATCAACGCACAAAGTCACTTGCACACTGGGTGGGCTGTGATTGAGTGCTTTACTGTGATTGGTTGATGCTACCACATCCTGACACAACCAAAGCACCAATATACAGGCTTTGGAGTGGGCTAAGCCAGACAGTGAATCTTGCAGACCCTACCTCTAAGTTAACTGTTTTTTAAAGTCCTTCCTTTATCACAATACGTCTTTCCCTCCTACAGCTGGGGTCTGTACTGCGAAGCTGGATTAGCTCTTAGAGAGATAACTTCCTGGATAAGTTTCGGGTTTTCCGAATGTGGATCTCTTTTTATCCAGACACGTTGCCCCGGTAACTGATGCCAAACCTGGTCCGGAGCAGATAAGTTCCAGGATAAAAGCTCACGGTGACAGCTCAAATGTGACAGACCGCCCGCTGACCAATTGGTTCTCTCGGGCGGGCATAAAGACCGCTCAGTCACCAATTTGCTCAGCCAGAGTTAAGTCCTCTGGCGCGGGACCGCCCCCTGTCTTTTTGGCCCAACATTTTTTCTTATGGGCTGTGAACAAACAATATCTTACTGATCATCATAACTGAGACATCGTCAGGGAAAAGTAGAAATGTGTGCAAATGGAATCTTTCATACTGACCACTTTGAAGGATGTTTTTATATTTATTTTTATTTGCTCCCACGTCCTTTTTCCCCACTGCTATTGCATCTGCAATACAAACTGCCTATAATGAGCTTTTTCCTTGGGATTTGTGGGAAAGTGGACTCTTTCTAATTATGAGGTTAGATATGATGCTGATCACACACACACTGACTGACAACATGAATGAATAAGGACCTAACTGTCCGTGTCGTCACATGATGAGATAGGTCTATTAATATCAGCATTTTTTAATTTACGCATTCACAGAGTCGAACATTTTTTTTTGCCAGCAATCCCTACGGCTTCTCGCGGCCGCAGTCGTGTTGCTCCTGACCTGGGTAATACTGCAGTACTCCTCATATTTTTGCAGGATTATTTGCTGCTCCTCCGCCGTAAAGTAGGCTGCTCTCTCTCCATTGTGGAAAATGCTCCGGGGCCGCTAACCACGCCCATTTGATGTGTGTGCGCTCACATATCCCAGCCAGATTCAGGCCCCGTTTACACGACGCCGAAAACGGTCGATTCCGCAAACATTTCGTTGTGTTTAGACGAGACCACGTTGCGTTTTCAGTGAAAACGCGAACTTTTGAAAACGCTCCCCAGAGTGGAAAGATCTGAATCCGCTCCTCCATCCAGCTTCGTGTAAACACAGAGCGGAGCGTCTCAGGGTGAAACGCTGACATCACCGCATGCGCACTCGCAGTTTTAGGTGAAGACTCCGCGCTCAGCCACATTTCCAGTTGAGCCAGTAGTTGGCGGTAATACGCATTATGGTTGGATTGCCGACCGTCTCACACAACAAAACAGCAGAAAAAGAAAGAACAGAAGAGGAGACTTCTCCTCCTGGAGTCGTACGAACGCGGATCGTTTTCACGCCGTCCCCATGTAAACGCGGGTGGCTTTTGAAAAGGCAAAGGAAGAATCGTTGCAGGAGTCTCCGTGTAAACGGGGCCTCACTCATCGAGTTGATAATGAGCCTCGTAGTACAGCAGATCTGGATGACGGAGATCAGGTGAAGTTCAGTGAGTTGTTGCAGAGTTGTCCTGGATGACTTAATCCAGCTTCATAGTACAGGCCCCTGCTCTGACACTCTCATGGAGAGAAGAAAAGTTTCCGGGTGAAGCAATCACATAACTAACTTCACTAATACACACGTCACCAATGCTTTCAGGCATCCTGAATAAAGCTCAGCAACTTCTTTAACATGAGTTAAGTATTGTGTAGCTTTTGCACGAGCAAACATGTCAAAATAAGCTCAAATAAGCCATGCTCTAAATCACACAGTGTGTGCGAAGGGTTAAATGCTTCACAAACTATGCTGCAAAGCAACTTTTCCCCTTTTTTCAGCTCTACAATGGCCTGCAACCATTCTTAGTGAGTTTTCCCTGAAAGTAAAGACTCAATGGACATATTAGTCGACAGTACGTTCACATGTAAAACTATCTGCTGCAGTTAATTCAGCATTTGCCATGTACATGTTTACATTTTATAATCATGTTACAAATCAAGTCTGCTTATGCACATTGCTCAGTCCTCTCTATGTTAGGGGCTGCAGCAAAGTATCATCAGAAGCCATTTCATAGATGATAATCCTGGAAAGAGGAAGTGCTGGCAGCGTCACATTTTGGGTCATATGGCTAAGATTGCACGTGTGCATCACATGTTGTGTTCAGCTCTATATAAAACCTTGAGTTTATTTTTATCAATCCAAAAGATTCAACAGGAAAAAAACATGATTTCCTATTCGCCGCTGCTTATCTGGTTAGTTACTTTATGTTTTTCTGATTGATAGAGCCATAAATCTAACATTTTTTGTTTCAAATTAAGAAGTTTTTTCACTCCGTGGTAAACACTTTGCGGAGCTCAGTGACAAGCCAGTTGTTGCAATCTGCTTAAGCACTTCTTTTTTATCACCTATTAGTAACTAAGAGTCTAAGAAATGTGTAAAAATTATGCTACGCATTGAAACAGGGATATGGTATTAGCCACAAGGAGTGTTTTTCATGTTTCCTCTTTGCTTTTAAAGCTTGTTAGCTGTGTGTTAGATCAAGGTTTTATTAAACTGGTGAAATAAAAGTCAGTTATTTTTTACCCTAACATCAGAATGATGATATTTGAAATGTTGGTAAACACACCCCCTTAGGACTCCCCGCCTGCTCACGCTTCTGTGGTGACCTTCCGGTTGTGGGTCAGTCTCTGCTCTGCTTTCAGCTGGCTCAGTTTTTTATGAGTTTGAAAACGTTTTCTGCCTCTGGTGATGGATGGAGCTCACGCTGCTCAGCTGTTCACAGATCAGCGCTCGGTTAAGCTTCCTGTCTGTTAGTTAATTTGTTAGCTCCTCTGTGCGCTGCCACATGAACAAACAGCTTTGCTGTATTTCAGGGTTTCTGCTGAAGGTTAACATTTTCAGAACACTTGACAAACTGTCATTGATGAAGGTAGAGTCATCTGTGAGTGTGTGTGTGTGTGTGTTTGTGTGTGAGTGTGTGTGTGTGTGTGTGTGGTGAGAGCAGAGATTCATCACTGGATCAAACGTAAAAAAGGACAGACCCGTGTCCTCATACCTGAGCAGATATTTGATCAGTTAGTGTTTCCTCTTAAAATCGTCCGACCAGCAGAGATGATGTGATCAAAATTCAAACCACAGCAGACTGTTTGAAGGGAAGATGGGAACAGGTTCAGCACTGTGAGAGACTGTTCCTCAGAGAAAAATGAGAAAGGATTAATAGATCCCATCATCTGCAGAGCATGATATCTAGGGATGGGTACCTTTCATATTAGAAATGATATGGTACTTGTACCTGGTACCTGGCATCTGGCAATCAGTGTCAGTACTCAACGGTACCAATTTTTGGTACTTTTGTGTGTTCATGTGGTAATAAATTTAAATTTGTTTATGAATACAATCTCAAAGTTTTTCAATTTAGCATATTGATTTCTCAACTTATAAAATTGCAATGATGTATTCATGTCCAGCATGAAAAATCTGCTTCATTTTCACTTCCTCACAGTGTGCTACAAAATCAAATTATGAGATAACTCACTGCAGTCGTGTGATGATGCACTCCTGTCGCGTGTGCAGCATGCATCCTCTGCAGCCAGGTCGACCGTATCTTACCCGGATACAGGAGAGCTATTTTATGATTGGCTGATATGTCCGGCTCCCTTTTAGCTTTGTGATGCTAACAGCGTCTTGCTACACGTTCGCCTACAGTAGTGTGACTTGGTGGGCGCTAAACAGTACATTTTCAGCAGGAGAAATATCAGGCGTGGCGTGTCAGAGAGTGAAAAGGTTCAAATTTGTGTCTCATACGCTGAGTGAGTGAGGCTTGATAGGAAACTTCACAACGACTTGCGGTTGGCCGGAAACGGACATGCGTGTCCGGTCGGGATTTCAAAATAAAGGCGTACATTAAAGATCACGATGTTGATCGATGTTTAGACTTTCCGTCGATGTGATTGGATGATTGCTTTACCAATCAATATATCGATCTATATCGATGGATCATTACACCCCTACTGCATTGGGCTCAAAATCACTACTAAAACCACTGTGTGCACACAGCTCAACACTTCAGCCACAGATGCAGGTTCAAACTGTACTATGCAAAGAGGAGCTCATAAGCCAGCTGGCTCTGCCATCCCAGGATGCTTTGCTGTCCTTGATTATAACTTATAATTTTAAGATGGCATTTTTTTTTTAAATGTCACTCAGTGCATAATTTGAAGCTGTGAATCAATCAAACCACCTTAAAGGGCAAATTGATGACTGACCTTTGTGTATTGGATCATGCAAAGTTTGAATATTTCTAGTCTGGGAGCGTCTGAACCGGGGCTGTGAAACATACGGCCCTCCAGGGGGTCTAATAGTCTGTTTTCATGTGCAGCCCAGAGGTCAGTGATGCAGCGCTGAAAGCCGGCTACCTAATTGCTAACAGAGTAGCATCAAAGCCGTAGTGTGAGGGGGAGTTTGTGAAAATAATATGGATGCTGGAGGCTGCAGAAGTCGTGTTTTCTGAAAAACAAACTTTGGCCAACATGATGAGCAACAGGATTTTTCTTGTCATACATTTACAAGAAAGTGGAAAACGTTACTTTGGGCTGTGGTCAGTAGCTGCTGCTACTCGCTGTGGTTCAGACAGCTCCTGTTCAGACAACATGAGAGAACCAGGTAGAGTTAACAAGGTAGAGTTAACAGTTTAACTGTTTTATTCAGCTCTGACAGTTGTTAGTTTTATTCTTCACTTCCATTCATTTATTTCTAAAAATTTGTAAACTCACAGAGTTGTTTGTGTTTTATTTTGGACTTAATGGCAGAATGACTGTGCTGTCTTTGTTCAAAATGATCTGTCACTGTGATTTTAAATTTTATGGATCAAAAGAACTAGTGGAGTTGGTAAGTACTCAAGAGGACCTGCGTGAAGCTGGTGCCACCCACGCAGAATTTGGGGAAAATAGCCTGTCTTGTTTGTGCTTTGTGCTGGTTTGTGCCGTAAAAGATGTTGTTGAGCTGTTACAGTTTTTAAGTTCTTACATATCATTTTATAGGTCATACAGAGTTCACCCAGCCCCCTATTTGCTCTAAATGGTCCCTAAATGGTGCTGTTTGTTTGTGCTGGCTATGCTGTAAAATCTTTAATTTGTGCCGAAAAAAATTGTTTGTGCCTATGGATGGGTACCTTTTACATTTAAAACAATAAAAAAAATACAAATTTGTTTAATAATAAAATATATATATTTTTCAACTTAACATATTTATTCTTCAAAAGGTAACCTTGCAATGCTGTGTTCATGTCCAGCATGGAAAATCACCTCCACTCTTCCACTCCCTCATAGTCACAAGGATGTATTTAGGCACCTAAACATGGTACCTTTTGATTCTACATGAATCGGTAGCCGGTACTTTTGACAGAATTCGGTTGGTACCTATAAAAGTATCTTATTCGGTACCCATCCCTATTTGTGCCACTATGGTTTTACAGATATTTCACACTTTATTTTCTGGAGGTAGCTCCACCACCAGAAATGCTCTTGTGCTGGTGCTCTCCTTTGTTTTGACTGTGGTCTTGTACCACGGGCCAAGTAGATCACTATTTTTGTTTTTAACTGAATTTACCTTTGTATGTTTCTGCGCTTTTTTCATACTCCAAGCGCTTGGAATGCCACTATTGCAGGAAAAACTTACTCACTATAACATGTTACACTGTTGTAGTGTTTTTTACTCATATGAGACGAACTTTGTTGGACCGCAGCCAAAAACAAATGAAGAGTGCAAATACGAGAGCATCTTCGGCAATGATGTCATCTTCAGAAAATAAAGTGTGTAATATCTGTAAAACCATAGTGGCACAAACAAAAGTATTTAAAGGGGACATATCATGCTGATCCCTGATTTAATACTTACATATAATAAAATGAATTTAAAAACAAGACCTTTCACCCCCTGAATTTTCAAAAAATGAGATATTGCATTTTTTTCTGATATCCTAGAACGAGATTTAATGCCTCTGAAAATAGGTCATTGCCATTTGGCTTTGAGATTTCGACCTTCGTGACGACACGAGGATCCTTTCTTTTTATTGGAGTAATCTGATAAAGCAGCTCCTCCTCTGTGATGTCAGTTAGTCACACAACCGCCACCGAGGGATACACCCGAGAGCCGAGTATATACGTATAAACTATACATGTTACAGTACTGGTTTGACTCACCACACTGAAGCGTGAGATGATCTGTGTCCAGGTGGATTTTCTTCCTCCTGAGCTGCAGAACCGTCCAGGTCTGACTCGGGGTCCAATACAAAAGGACGTATCCTACACTCTGCCATTTTATTAGTGCTATCAATGCCTTACGGTGAAGTTTTGGCAAACAGCAAACTTGCTCGGTCTGCTCCATTCAATGTGGCGATTTTGTAAAAACTGCCATGCTTCAAAAACCGCCCCCTGGCTCTACCCCCTCCACCCCTCTGGTGGAACTGACCAATCAGAGCACAAAAGGCTGTGATGTTGTGAGGTTACTGGAGGTCATTCTCCAAACGGAGCGTTTCAATGAGATCTTCAGAATGGCCTAAACTGAGGATATTGAGAATGCTATTGTGGGACAATGAAGGAACTAAATGACTTGTACTGAGGGCAGAAATGCTTTACAGGCATCCTAGTCTGGTATAGTGAAAAGGAGAAACAAGCATGATATGTCCCCTTTAAGCACAAAGACTTGCACAAATGCCACTGCTCAGCTGTGACCCTTAGACCAAAATGAGTTGGCCCCCCTGGTCTACACGAATGTTTTTTAAACTTTTTTCATAACGTTCAACCTGAAAGGCATCACATTTACAGTTAGACTTTAAATTTCATAAAAATAACTGCTGGAGTCATGGCATTGTGCCTCTCGCACTGAAAACAGCCTTTCAGTGAAACAGACATCTGCATCAGCTGTTAAACCAGAGTACAGCTTTGTTTTTTGGCTCCTCTCCTGTTTTAAACACTTGGAAAACATTTCTGAGTCCACCATCACCAGGGTAAGAAGTCTCCTGGAATGAGAAGTTGCCTGAACATGGGAGGTGTAGTTTGTATCAGTTTGGGGCCAGGACGCTCAGAGGCTGATGCTTGCTCTCCTCAGAAGGATCACTTCTTATCTGCCCCCCGTCATAAAAATTTGAAGCGAGTGATACTTGGGGCTCCATGACCTGCTGCACTAAAAAACACAGGAGCTGTCAGGGCCTGAAAACACTCACACACTCACACACACACACACATTCTCCTCCTCTCCCTGTGCATCCTCTGTGGGATTTCAGTAGTTGCTTCGAATCTTCACGGAGGAGTTTGTGTCCTCTGGCACAATCACAGTGAACACGTGCCCTGAGAGCTGCGTGGTGTCAGACCATCTCTTCATCCCTGTTATTTGCCCTCCCACCCCTCCCTGCTGCTTCTGCTGCTCTTCATCCTCTTTCTCTGTTTCATTTCACAGTCTCCATTTCCAGCTCAACACCCTCCACGTCCGCCCCTCGATTGGTTTCCAAACCAATTTTTGCCTCCATGAATACCTCTTAGTTCCGCTTTCCTTTCACAATTACTTTCCAATTTTCAGCGCCTTCCTGTTTCCTCATTCAGCGCCTGGAAGATGATTGTTGGAGTTTGAGCAAAAGGAGAGAAATCTCTAAAGTTGACCTTGGTGTTTTTCCTCCTCTGAGCGTGCGATGAGCACTTTGTTAGCACAGAGCTGAGGCTGTGACATCAGCACCTGCTACTCTGACTCATGACCTTGTGCTGAGGCATGATGGGATATTTAACCCCGGGGTTTGCCTGCAGTAATCGCCATCGTCACATCAAGCAGGAGCATGTTTGTGTCTTTGCTGCCGGGGCGGTGACTAAACCTCACAACCATCATCTTCATCTTCATCAGCTGGACTTGTGTAACCATCTCCCCCTGATTGATGAGCGAGTGTGTGTGAGTGAGTGTGTGTTAAGATTAACCCATCAGTGCTGTGTGTGTTGTCGGCTCGGTCATGACACCAGGGTTAAGTGAGCAGATGTTCCTGAGAGCGTGTTACGTCTGCACATCAGCTCGTCCAGCTCGACCCTTTAAACTCTGAAAATCAACCTTGTTTACTCTGGTTCTGCCTCCAGCCTGCAGAGAGTTCAGCTGTTTGTGGTGTGCAATGAAAATTACAAGTTCTGCTCTCGTCTGTGAGCTGAATAGAAAAACAGTGATGAGGAGATGATCCAGTTATGGATTCACAAGTTTACAAAATGCACAGACACCAGGGTTAACTTTGGATTAGTTGCTGGACTGGTGAAGCTTCTGTTGTTTCAGTGACAACATGTGTGCTCCCAAAGACGGAAAACTTGCAAATCTGCATCTTTCTTTTGATGGAAGTTAAAATCTGACATTTGTGTAAGAGTGATTCTATACTAAGGGGAACATTTCAGGTAAACAAAATGTTTAAAAAACTGTTTTTGCTTAATATTCTATTTGTTTGCAAAGTATATACCTGGAATGTCATAAATTCATTTGTTAGCTAGCTAAAAGTGATACTCCGGGATTGAACAAATTGGTTCCTATCACAAGGTTTAGGGCAGAAATTACCCCTACAGCGGTGTTTTTGTGCAGCAGAAGCCCAGAGCGCTCGCACCAAACACCCCCTCCCTGCTCCTCTGCCGGTTTCCTCTGCACTCAGACGGGGCCATATTTGACTTGACCAAAAACACAAATAAACGGACTCCCACCCCAAAAATCTGATATCGGCCTGCATTCACGCTTTATTCAAAGTGAAGGTCGTCCTTGCTCTCATAATCACTCATCTTAATGTTGTTATTGCATAATTCGTCCTGGCAGACTACCTGCGTTTGTTTATGTCTGGCACTCCGTGCAAGGACTGATGCACTAAGCGGCGAGCGCCTCGTAGCCAGCTGTGGCTCTGCAGCGAAGGTAGTGGCGTTTTGTGACACGATGAGAACTAGAGCCTTATTTAGCGGTGTTTTTGTGTGAAAGTAACGCGCTGAAAATTCTCTAAATAAAGCGTGAATGCAGACCGATATCAGGTTTTTTTGGTGGGAGTCTGTTTATTTTGGTTTTTGGTCAAGTAAAATATGGCCCTGTCTGAGTGCAGAGGAAACCAGCAGAGGAGCAGGGAGGGGGTGTTTGGTGCGTGCGCTCTGGGCTTCTGCTGCACAAAAACACTGCTGTAGGGGTAATTTCTGCACTAAACCTTGTGATAGGACCCAACATGTTCCATCCTGGAGTATCACTTTAAGCTCTAATGAATTCCTGAACATTTATGTATTAATAAAAAATGGTGCATTATTTTGTCAGCTGTGTTATGAACAAAGTTATGACTATTTTAACATAAATCCATATCATACTGAATTTAGAGTTATTCAACATTTCTTTGTCAGACTACGCTCCCTAAAAATTTCCCTCATCATTTATATCACAGTTTAGGCAAAAATTTAAAACAATTTCGGAACAAAAATCACATGTAACACAGCTGACAGGACAAAAAGAGAGAAACCTGTCTCTACAACACTACATTTAGTGATGCTAACACAGATGTGCTAACTGCAGACCTTGAACATGGCACCACCTGACCTCCATCACCATCGTCATCTATTTTCTTACTTTTGTTTTCATGTATTGCCACTGTGTCTCCCGAATTTTCCCTCAGAGATAAATAGAGGTGTCCCAATCCAATATTTATATCGGATATCGGGCCAATATCAGCAAAAAAACAAGTATCGGATTATATCGTAATGCATCATAAATCTGTGATCTAAGCAGTCCATTCCAGACTCCTGCTGTTTTTATTTGATTTATTTAGGTTATTTTCTGGGTCTTCTAATTCATTCTTTACATGAGGAGCAATCAACAAGGAGGGAAACACAAGGAGAACCAAACCAAACACAGGGAAACTCAAGACAGAGACCTAATACATCTAAAACACAGAAACACTAAGAATAATCACAAAAAGACACACATGACAAGAACCAAACCAAACCAGAACCACAAGGAACAAGAACCAAAGACAAACAAAGCAAACACAGATAACACACAAGAGCCACCAAGATAAATAAAAGAAACACAAGACTATAAACACAAACATAAACCAAAAACCTCAAAATTCAAACCCAGAAAAACACAAACACAACTGAAAACACAAACCATGACATTTTTCCCTCCCACACCTGAGGAAAATATTTTTTTGCTGGCATAGTTTTGCACGTTAGATTAAAAGCACATCAACCTTCATCTTCTCAAAAACATGAAACACTGGGAACATTCATAAACATTTGTAAAATCTTGTGAACCTGTGATGTGAATATCTAAGCTTTAATATTATGTCTGTGTCTTTGCCAAGGACTCGTGATTGAATCATTAAACGTGTTTGTCTCAGCTGCAGACTGCATTAAAAGCATCACGTCTTCAGTGTACATAAAGAAGCAGAGATGCCAGAGGTGGTTAAAATCTTTGTGCTGCACATTCAAACAAGAAAACCGTCATTTCAGCTCTTTCTTCTTTTATTTACCTCAGATATAAATGTGGCTGTCAGTGAGGGCTTCAGCAGGCTTGTGCTCAGCCTGTACATGAAGAGCTGTCCCTCCTCCTCTGTCTGCCTGTGTTAGCGTCCTGTTAACCAGAGCGGCAGCTCGCTCTGCTCGGTCCGATCAGAGCTGTTGGCCTGTAGAGCTGCTGTAGCTGAAAGGGATAGTGTTGGACTTGTGTAGAAAGCTGAGGATGTAAGCTGCAATGATTAGTTTGACCCTGTATGCTCTAACCTCAGTGTGTTTGTGTGTCTGTTTCTCTGAATAACAGCGGTGAAGAGGCTGATGAAGGAGGCTGCTGAGCTGAGGGACCCAACAGAGCATTATCACGCCCAGCCACTAGAAGTAAGTTCACCACAGGACAACACTGACACCTCCAACAGCAGTTTTTACACCAAACGGGTTCAGGGTGAGTTTTGAGCCAAAGCCTGATCAGAAACCAGGTCTTTGTGTTTCAACTACCAAAGAAGAACTGGATCCAAAGTTGCACCGACTCCTCATTAGCTAAAATGAAGAGGCACTTACGCCAGAGGCTGAGGCTGAGCTAATGTGGCCAAAATTACAACAAACAAAACTTAATGAATAATTAAAGGTACGCTGTTTTCATGTGTTCTGCAAGTTTTAGCGTCAGCCCACAGGATAACTCACTAACACAATCTGTTGTCATAGTTTTTTTCTTTTTGGTGATTTTTTTGTTGAAATATTTTTTTCATCCATGTCTTCAGACATGTAGGTTCATGGAGCTGTCTAAGCATTCACTTTCAGTTTTGGTGCAAACCATGGCCGTAACCAGAATACAATCAGGGGGGTCATGTCCCCCTCAGTTTCAACCCCCCCACACTTGCAATCAAAAGTATGAGTGCATATCTGCTTCAGCATTCTTTCCATTGCTTGACTATTAAATCCATTTTCATTTTTTATTGTGAAGAATACCAATATCGATAGAAATCCACTCCGTGATTTACTGGTTTCCTACACAAAGCCACTTCACTAAAAATCCATACTAATTATCAGTAGGGGAATACAAATATCAATAGAAGTTCACGCCGCATTTTCCTGGTTTCCTACTACACAGCCACATCATACAGGCGTATTGACTGAGTACGATCAATGACAGAAAGGTTGGACATCAGGAGGGTTTTTTTTTTTAAGAAAAAAAAAAAAAAAGTAAAGTAGGTTGAAGTTGCCAGAGTATTCCCAAGTTTCTCATGTTTTATGTAAAAATTATGAGCTTTTCCTTGAGTGACCGAACATTTAAGTTGATGGCCAAACTCAGCCAGCTTTTCTCATAAGAATGTTAGCAGGTGAGCATCCCGGACTGGCGTGATTTCAGCACACCCTGCTTGGGAGCAGTGCTGCCAACCTAGCTTCTCAGAGCCGTATTAAGCAAGTAATCAGACCCCACTTGCAAGGTTTTTTTAGTTTTTTTTTTTTTTTCAAAATCGCAACAAATGACAAAACTAGTGTCTTTTTCTGGTGTTATTGGAGACTTCAGAGACCGTGACCCCTGTCTCAGATCACTCTCAGGCAGCCAAGTGTACCACAGAGCAGTCCCTCTCAGCTGCAGTCAGAGCAGGAGTTGTTCAGCCCTCTACGTCCAAACTGCATGTATACCGCGCTGTGAAGGCTCTTTAAAAGTTTTTCTGTTGTATATTTTTGGTTTGTTTAAAGGAAAGAAAAAAAGAAAAAAACGTTTTAGTCTAATGGTTAAAAATGTTCATATCGTACTGTGATTTGTTTTAGACTCTTGAATGGACCACAAGTTTCAAAAGTAAACCAAATTTCAGAAAACTAAAGTCCTCTGTATTACATCAGAGCATAATAGTAGTGAGTAATTGCAGATCATGCCCGCACCAAGGAAAACAATGAAAGCGAGAGATTACCTTCAATCTGAAAACGACAAAATGCAAAAGAATGCAGGAAATTGCATTTAGTTTTTTGTTTGTCCTGTACCTGTAAACCTGATAGCATTCAGCTCCTCCTCCTAGGGTCAACATGTGATGTTTGCTTAAAACTGAAAAATTCAATGGTTGGGTATCTTATCTTTTGTGTTTTGATTAAAATAAATATTCCGGATGAATTCGTTAGTTATTTTTGTAAACTCTGCTTGTTTTTCCTGAGGGGAAAAAAGGAGGTATTCTGTGATGTAGTGATGTGGCTGTTTTGTGACCTTGGCCTCTGGAAAAGAAAGCTGGTTCTTAGATCTCCAGCTGAACTAACTCTGAGCCAACACCAGAGCTTCTGTACTGGAAAAGTGGGTGAACGTGTACTATGCTAGGTCTTAGTCCTGCACAGTCTAGCTGAGCCCCTTCTGTTCGGTCAGTACAGGATGAAGAACTCAGGTTTGAGGTGCACTGACCTGACTTTTTAATTCCCTCTACCGAGTCCTGTGCTTTGGGTGTCACTAATACTGAGTATCACTATGAGAACATTACCCATCTCTTTCAGACCTTTATGATCAGAAATAAAAATAGTATTGCATTTTATTTAAAAGCACCTCTCTGAACACTTAAGTCACTTTGCAACACAGTAAAAAAGAAATAGCACAATCAAAATTAATAAAGAAACAACCCAAGTCATATTAATTTAAAATGGAGCAGTGAAGTTAGAGAAAGCAGCTTGGGACAGATGAGTTTCAAGTGTTGATTTGTACGAGGCTGGAGAATCAATATTTCTGATGTGGTGGGGGAAAGTTCCAACGTTGGGGAGCAGAGCGACTGAAAGTTCTGCTTCCCATGGTACTGACACAGGCAGAGGGCACAGAGAGGTGGAGAGAGGAGGAAGACCTGAGAGGGTGGCTGTGTGGAGGATATCAGAGAGGTAGGGGGGTTGGGAGGTGGGATGTTGTGGCTGACCCCAAATGTAAACGGAAGGATTTTGAAGGTGATCCTGAATTTAATGGAGAGTCAGTGAGGCTGCTGGAGGACGGGGTGATGTGGTGAGGGGAAGAGGTTCTGGTGATGATGTGGGCTGCAGAACTCTGGACCAGTTGAAGCTGATGGAGGGATTTAAGGGGGCACTGTGAAGGAGTGAGTTGCATTAATCAAAGATGAATCAAATTAACATTTATGCAAAAACTAAATAAACTGCACACAGAGATCACACAGCAATCTCCTCACATCTTCAACACCTGCACATATTTATTGAGTTCATGAACAAGTGTGGAAGCTCCCACATATATTTCATATCTGCATAGCTAATTAAAGCACAGAGTAAGTTGGCCACAATAAAACCAACAGGTTAAAACTTTTACCCACTAAACAAACATTCGATAAGCTCAAATAATGAAAATAATCGAATGCTATAGAGTAGGAAGAGGACTGTTGACTGACAGGAGCAGATCAGCGTTGGTCCTGTAAACATATAAAATCTGCAGTGACACTGGAGCCCAGTGATAAATGATGGATGCTCTGGCACGGCTGGAGGACTGCGTTGACTCTGCAGCTGCGTGGTGTCAGTTTTTTTTTTCTTTTTTGTGACCCTCCTGCTGTGAGACACAAACAATCTGTGCTCTCTGACCTCCTCTTCATTCACAAGCTCCTCCATGTCTGTGTCACCAACTGTATGTTCTCAGCCCTCCTCACTGTCACTGCTGTGATCCACCTCCTGAACCTTTGACGTGCAGCTCATTCGTATGCGTTTTCATTCAGAGGGTGCTTTGCATTGACAATCTCGGGCATGTGGCGGGCTGAATGTGAGAGCAACCCATGTGCACATTTTCCCTTGTGGATTGTTATTTACAAGCAGATATTGCAAGAGTGTGTGTACAGTTTTGTGCATGCTGTTTTCAGTTTTTCCCTGTGTGTGTACTGGGGCTGCAGCTATTGAATATATTAGTATTTGAGTACGCTACTGAAAATCCCATCGATTAATCGAGTAATCGGATAAAATACATTTTTGTTTAGTTAAGGAGCAGTTATTTTTCAAATGAAAATTTTTCTCTTTAAAGGGATAGTTCACTTTTTTTGAAGTGGGGTTGTATGAGCTAAACGTGACCACTAAGGACATTAGATACAGGAGAAAGGTGTCTCCTCTCCCTCAGTAAGACACAGACTGTAATCGCTGGTGACGAGGAAATAGACGCTAACAGGGACAGACTGTACCAAATTCAAAGGCTATTTTCTCTGCCTACAAGAACTAAAATCAAAAAGTAATACTACAGTTTAAGAGTACGCTACATAAGATATGTTTTAAGTGCATTAAGTCTTTGGAAATATAAACATTTATCCGGACCTAACTAACTGGTCATGTATCCTTCCGCGCAGCGCTCATGCCGTCCCCCCTCCTCCTTTCAGCTGTAGGGAATGTAAACAAGCTATGCTTCGGCTACCGGTTGTAGCCTCGTGTAAGTTTGATCAAGTATTGTAATTCTTTTGTTTGTACTCTAAGGATTGTGAGGCAGCGTGGAAAATTCAAAATGAGTGACTATGACAGCGACAATGAAGTTCCATTCACTTTGGAACCAAAAGGATACCTGTATGAACCGGAGCACACAGAAGAGGAGCTGCTACAGATGGTGACTGAAAGGAATACAGAGGAAACATCCGCGGACACTGGACATCAAGATAGAGACAGAAATACTCAGTGGTGTAAATGTCTGAGCTGTGACTCAATGCCCACGGATGCTGAGTGTTACTGCTGTCACGAGTGGAACTTGGTTACAGACACTCTTCAGGATTTGTCTGAGGACACTGCTGACTCTCAACAGTCGTGGCAGCAGTAACACTCAGCATCTTGATGTCCAGTGTCCGTGGATGTCTCCCCTGTATTCCTTTCAGTTTCCATCTGTAGCAGCTCTTCTTCTGTGTAGCTACTCCGGTTCATACAGGTATACTTTTGGTTCCAAAGTGAATGAAACTTCATCGTCACTGTCATAGTCACTCATTTAGAATTTCCTACGCTGCCTCACAATCCTTAGAGTACAAACAAAAGAATTACGATACTTGATCAAACTTACACGAGGCTACAACCTGTCCTTAGTGGTCACATAGAGCTCATACAACCCCACTTCAAAAAAAATGAACTATCCCTTTAAGAAATAGAATTTTCTGATATAGCATGTCAATAAGAGCACTTGCTTTGGTAGCTCAAAAATTGTAAACACACTTTGACACATTTTTTGTGCCTTGTACATCTCATCAAATGTTGCGGACCCAAAGGCACCCGTTTCGTAGAATGACCCATTAGTCTCCAAACTCCAGAAAAGAAGCTAGATTTGTTTCTAGTTGCTATTTTGTATAAGAGGTAGCTTGAGGGGTCTGAAAACTCCCTTAATATGGCCTCAGCTCTATTTGAAATACCACTCTTTGATCTTTTTTAAACGATTCCTCGAGGCGGAGAAAATTACTCGAGTATTTTTTGTAATCAAGTACCTGGAATCATTCGAGGAATCGTTTCAGCTCTAGTGTGTACACCTTTAAATGAGACCCTCTTCATCTCTTTAGCATGTGCCCCATGTGTCTCTCTTTCTGCAGGATAACCTCTTTGAGTGGCACTTCTCCGTACGTGGGCCCCCAGATTCAGACTTCGATGGCGGGGTCTACCACGGCAGGATCGTGCTCCCCCCAGAGTACCCGATGAAGCCCCCCAGCATCATCCTCCTCACAGTAAGACAACAGCGAAGGCCACATCTCATAAACTGATGTGATTAATCTTTTGCCAAAGCAGAACAGAAAGACGTCAAATCAGATGATCAAAGAGGCGAGAACGGACTGCATGTCATTTAACCCTCAGCGGTTTCTGAAGTGACAGTCGTCAGATCAAAGCCTGAGCTGTCATCGCTCTGTCACAGAGGATTTCACTGCTTTTATCACACAGCCTTATAACACTCAGACAGCTGTGTGACACCTGCAATAAAGACAGGCTGATAAAAGACACAGCACCCTTAAATTCTTCATACTCCGTCCAGACACTTTTAATAACACTTCCTTTCTCTTCCTTTGTTTGAACACTGACTTTTACAGACTAGCAGCTCCGATTCTTCCTCCCAACTCTTCATCATTTCAAACCTCACATCAGTGTCTCTGTCACAGGTTCATGGTTTATTGAGCTAGCCTTATTCAAACCCTCACCTCCACCTCCTCTGTTTCTCTCCCTCTCCTGCCAGCCGAACGGCAGATTTGAAGTTGGTAAGAAGATTTGTTTGAGCATCTCTGGCCACCATCCAGAGACCTGGCAGCCCTCCTGGAGCAGTGAGTATCCTCAGACTTCTCCATGCTTTGCTCATTGCTTGAGTTTCCCTTGATACTTCCTCCCACATCTCAGTCTAAAGTTTGGTTCATGGGGTGAAGTTATATTCATGAGTTTTATTATTTGTAGCCAGAGGTGTCTGGCTCTTTTGCCCTGTTGTCTCAGTCCAGGCAGAGTTATTTCCATTTTTTGCCCTGACACAGAGTCTTGAAAGACAGATTCTGGCTCTGCTGTACTAAAATAAATCACATTAATATCAATTTATTCAAAAACCAGTGTGAGTACACAGACAGCATGGGAGTCATGGCTGCTGTAATCAGAAATGAACATAGGTCAGATAAATAACAAATAAAAGCCTAAAGAAATATCAATTGAGCTGGAAATACAAGTACTTTTCCTGCTTGAGTTTACATTTAGAGAAAACATGAAGAAATGCGAGAAAACGCTGCACTCTTAACTTATTAAATGTGACACACAGAAGTCATCATTTCATTTAGCCTAAAAACACACACAAGTCTCTGTTCGTCAAGAATCTGCTTGAGGCTGGCTGCAGAAAGACCAGAAGTCACGTACACACCCAGCCATAAAAACTGACTTTTACGCCATTAAAAAACACATTTACAGCCTGGTTCATAAAACAGCTTGGGTCTAAAACGCTGATTTCACCATCTGCATACACAATACAGTGAGTGAATTTTTTTCTATCTGTGGTTTAGAAGTTATTAGGATTTTCCAATCAGAGGCACTGCTCAGGTCACGTGACCGTCAGGCGCTCTGTAGCTGCTCGAAGATAAACTCACAGCCGGTATCATAGCAAATGTGGCTGCGTCCGCTGATTGGCTTCATCTTACGGTTTCAGGAACAGACGGGTGATGCCGCGAATACTTCGTCCATGTTCTATACAGTCTATGGACATACCCTGTCAGGTCTTGATGCAGCTGAAATTACCTTTGTATACCTATTGCTTCATATTCTATACATACCAAAGATCGTATCAGATCCACTATTTTTTCTTAATGTAATTATGTAAATAGAAATATTTTTCTATTGTTTCGATATTTTCAACTTTTTTTTTTCCTACAAATTTGTAATTTCATATTTCTATTATTATTCCATTTCTTATTGTTATTGTATTCACTGCAGCTGTTGTGACAAAAAATTTCTCTCATGGGGGATCAATAAAAGAATATTCTATTCTATTCTATTCTATTCTATTCTATTCTATTCTATTCTATTCTATGTCACAATATATTGGTCAGGGGATGAACCTCTCATGTCTGTATATATATATATATTATATATAGACTATTATAACTAATAGTTAGTTATAACTATTGTGTGCACTATACTCAAATTTACAATCTCCAGAGAACACGAAAACACATAAAAACAATCTATATTTAAATTAATTGGTTAGAATTAATTTTAATTAATTCAGGCATTAGGGGGTTACCAAAAAGTGCTGCAGCTGCTCCAGACACATTTATTTTTGTTCATTTCACGACTTTAATGTTTTAGATAGTTAGTTCAGTTTTAAAGATGGTGTATTCTTCTTTTCCATATTTTAATCATGCATATAAAGTATCAATCTTGGATGTATAGACTGAGCGTGTGCAGATTTTCGAACCTCTACATATTCACATGTTTTAGAAATCCCTGAATCTGTAAACTGATTAAAACTCTGTCTTAAAAATAGCATGAGATCTTCCAAAGACTTGCTGAAATGATGAGGTCATCACATAATGATCTCCTTATGGTGTGGGCCTCGAACACCAAGCTCTGCCCATAGCTCCTCCCCTGACAGGCCTCCAGAGTGCTGGCCAATCAGAGGGAAGGGAGTTTGTGAAGCAGGGAGCCTTAAAGAGACAGCAGTTTTTCAGACAGAGGGTAAAAAAAATTCTAAAGCACCATTGAGAGAAAAATAGAGTTTTTTTTGAGTTGTAAATCATGTAAAGATACTTCAGGGGCACCAGAGGGCAGGACAAAGACTTATAAACTCAATACAAAAACTCATATAAACTATGATAAAATTTCAATTTTCCATTGAAATTTCTTGTGGCTTTTAAAAGATATAAACAAGGTTTAAAATGACTTTGTTTGTACCCATTGGTAGGTGTGGTGTGGGTTTTCTTTTTAACAAGTAACAGTAAGCACAAGACAAAACACGACAAAGTGACAAAGCGGGAACTCTCATAAAAGAACAAATAAGCAATCATTTAAAACAAATTAGAAAAGAAATAAAGTCAACCAACAGGACAGAAAGCAAATTAACCATCGCTAATAAGAGCCAATTACATAAAAATGGAACCAAGATTGTAGAAATTAAAATGCTCATTTTTGTGGTTTTTGTTTTCCTGCCTCACTTCCTGTTTGTGTCCAGACTTTAACAAGATTCATCAGCAGCATGTTTGAGACAAAGACCAAAACAGCATAACTCTCTTTTTTAAACTTTCTCTTCTTCAATGCTTTAACCACAACAGGTGAGCCCAGTCTGAGCTTTCTGCAATGATCCCAGTCAAAGACAGTGCAGAATGACATTAGCAGCATTAGCACTAAGAGAAGGGTCATTTTTAACATCATACCATACACCGTAATCAATGCATGAAGAGGAGGGACGATCTGGAAGACCTCACATTCTGTCTGCCTGCAGAACATTTGCCAGGTGTGCAGGTTATTAGATGCTGGGGACTTAGAGAGATGAGTTACCCTCTAAAGAACTTATCCAGGATCAGGAACTCAATAAAAAGAAAAATAGAAAAAAAAATGAGCATAATTATTTCTACTGAAACCTTTATTTCTGTCCCAGTGATCCATCCCTGTGCTGCTTTGTAATATAATTTCACAGCGTGTGACTTTAATCAGACAGAGCTCAGTGGGAGACGATGCATCCTTCCAAAGTATTCCCAATCTGGTCTCCTTCTTTAACAACACAAACCAGAGATGTGGACAAATAACAGAGTTCAATACACAACAAAGGTTGTCTGTTTTTACCCACATGGCGTGGTCACATGGCTGGGCCACGCCTGAGAGATTTGACTTCCTCCCGCTGGGTTCTTAAAGTGTGATGTTCAAGTTGTGTCTCATCTTGTTTCGAACGACAGCAGGAGGCCCTGGCAGGAAATTAAGACTGACTGCAGGCCAGCTGTAGTGTCTCCAGAATTACTCACATGCTTTCTGGCTGCTGTGAAGAAATGTGGCGGAGTATTTCAAACATTTCTCGTAGTTTTTAGATTAGTGGGGTTGTATTTCATGGTTGCTGGAATCCAGTTATGACCTATTTCCTTTAGGTCTGGTAATCTGCTCAGCTCATAGCTACAGGATAATTGTGTTCATTAAAGTTAACAGGTCTGATATTAACATTTTAATTAAGATGAAAGGCACAAGAGGCACACATGGTTGTTACACTGAATGTGCCAAATTTAAACAGCTCAGTAGAAAAACCCCTAGTGGATATGTGTTGTAACCATCTGTGTACAGTGCTTCTGACAAAAATGAACAAATAAAAAATGAAGTCCTCAAAGAAGAAGTTAGAAATGTTTGATTAGTAGAGATTTTTATTGGCAGACTCACTTCTGTGTCAAAGTGAAACGTGCTGCTTCTGCTTCTCATTTTAATCAGCTCACACATTACTTCACTTTACAAAACTTTCTGCTCCCCTTTTGATTTTATTCAAATGACGCCGAGTGAAGTCTAATTTATATAATGGGTTTCATCTCACAGCTACATAATGTGAGCAGGTGTGTCGAGCTCTGATAGCCGCTGTCAGTCTCATCAGCGCTGTTTGAACTGGAAAAAGACGCTGTCAGTCTCCAAACCCCAGTGTATATGAAAAAAGATAAGTTTTCAGAACGTTAACCGTCTCAGTTATACATTATTAAAGTTAGACTACATGTTTTGTAAGGGGAAAAAAAGATCTGTAGCTGTTACATCATGTCCTCTTCAGAGTCTGTGCATGAACCTGTCAGGAATCCAAACTGGTCATTACAACAAGTTCCTGCTACAGAAAAAAAGAGACAAACTCTGATAAGTTTCCAACATTAATGAAAGTTGCGAGGTGGAAAGTTTTTAATGGAAACATGACTGAACAACTCTTTTGATATAGTGGGGAAAATAAGTATTGAATGCGTCAACTTTTATCTCATTTCATTTATTTCCAAAGCTGCAATTCAAACAAAATTTCTCCTGGACATTGGTATTAACTCAAATAATCCACACAGGAAAAGAAATCATGACATTTAAGTCCATAAATAATGATTATGTGGAATTAAGTACGATAACACAGGAAAAAAGTATTGAACACACCATGGAAAGGCTGTATACTTTGGCAAGGAAATGCACCATACCACCTGAAATCTGTCAGTAGTTCTCACTTTAATTCCAATTAGTGCAAACCAACATCAGCTGGGCTAGAACAAGTTGATGGTCCTATAAAAAAGGTTGTTTTTTCACCAAGCAGTAAAATACCACACACCTCATGATGGGTAAAGGCAAAGAGCTCTCTGAAGACATTCACAACCTGATTGTTGCTCAGCATCAGAATGGAACTGGTTACAGACTTATATCAAAGCACCTGAATATTCCAGTCAGCACTGTCTGGGCCATTATTCACAAGTGGAAGAAGCACCACCTTACTATCAACAGGCCATGCACAGGAGCTCCTTGCAAGATTTCTGACCAGGGAGTCAGCAAGATAGTCAGAAGAGTACTCAACAAGCCAAGGACCACCCTGAAAGTGCTCTAGAAAGAGGTAGCAGGTATAATTATTACAGAGAAAACAATAGGCAATGCACTCCACCTCCATGGCCTCTATGGACGCCCAGCCCGCAAGACTCCATTACTCGAGAAAAGGCATGTTGAAGCTTGTTTAAAGTTTGCTAAACAGCATATTGACAAGCCTGTAGAATACTGGGAGAATGTTGTCTGGTCAGATGAGACCAAAATTGGACTTTTTGGCTGTCATACTACACATGGCTGGACCTTCCAGCAGGACAACGATCCAAAGCACACGGCAAAGTTGACTCTCAAATGGTTTCAAAAAAAGAAAATCAATCTGTTAGAATGGCCTAGTCAATCACCTGACTTAAATCCAATTGAACATTTGTGGAAAGAACTAAAGAAAAGGGTTCACCAGAGGGCACCAAAGAATATTCCAGATTTAAAGACAATCTGTGCAGAGGAATGGGCCAAAATCACACCTGAGCAGTGTGGGCCATTAGTTAAAACATACACGAAGCGTCTGGAAGCTGTCATTGCAAACAAAGGCTTCTCCACTAAGTATCAGATGAGTCTCATTTAGCTTGTTCAATATTTTTTTCCTGTGTACTTAACTCCACATAATCATTATCTATGGACCTGAACGTTGTGATTTCTTTTCATGTGTGGATTATTTGAGTTGATACCAATGTCTGGTAGAAATTTTGTTTGAATTGCATCTTTGGAAATAAATGTGATGAGAAAAAAGTTGACGTGTTCAACACTTTTTTTTCCCACTGTATGTGTTTTTGAGCAAGGTGACAGTCAACGGGCTGCACGCTGGCAGATAAAACTGATCTACACAAGTTATGTGGAGGGTGTTAAGCAGATTGTGCTGCATTATCTGTGACAGTTTTGAACATTCATCACCATTGAGGAAGCCTTTTACAGCTGCTCGGCTTCGGTCGTCTTCAGGTCACTTGCGCACTGATTGCACACCGCTGTGATTAGCTGATTTAACCATGCCTACACGGAAACATCCCGACACAAACCAAACATCAACATACAGGCAGAGGAGAGGATTCAAGGCAGACACAGACACTGACACACATGTTTGGAGGCCTGTAGGTCAAAATTGAGCATCATTATTCCTGTTAAAGTTGACATCTTATCATTAAGGAAAATCTTGCAGGCCTTTCCTTTTAAGAGCGTCCCTGGAGACCTTCAGCTGAAAGTGTCAGTGGAGTTCCAGTTTACAACAGCTGTTGAAACACAAAAGAAGAAAAGAAGGGATGCATCTGAGTTTGGATTTACACACAATTATATGTGTCAGATTTCCTGACACATATAAATGATAATCTAAGGATGCAGTCACACTGATGGTCCACGGCGTGCCTGAGCATCCTTCAACTTCGAGGTCCAGTTTGTTTAGCCACATTTCCACCAAGCAGTTCGGTTCGGTACGGTGTGGCACAGTTTAATACAGTTAAGCCTGATCCCGTTTGCGTTTCCACAGCAAAACTGTGCCCTCTCGTGGTTGGCGGCGTGTAAGCCGGATGCCAAAAGCCGCAGCTTTTTAAACAATAGTGGGACACCGTAGCAGCGCAACACAGTGTACCCTGCTAATAAATCCAACAAAGAAGAAAAACACGACACAGTAAACAAAAAGCATAGATGGAAGACATGCAGCATTTTGTCCTCTTTAGCCGCGTTTCCACCAAGCAGACCGGTTTGGTTCGTCTTGGTGCGGCGCGCATTTTGTGGCGTTTCCACTGACTGATTACTGACAGATCCCCAAAAACCGAGACGAGCTAACCTACGTTTTTGGGACCCTTCCGTATGGGTGCCAGACTGAACTGATCCGCTCACGGAAGGTGGAGCTACAACACTGCTGACCGTTGATTGGTAAAAAGAATAATCACTTACCCCGACAGCGGCTGTAATTTTCCTGGTGGCACAAAGACTTTTCTGAAATAAAGCTTGATTGTTCTTTGTATCAAAGAGCTACATGCGGATCGCAGACGAAATGCTGCATGTCTTCCATCTGTGCTCTTTGTTTACTGTGTCGCGTTTTTCTTCTTCGTTGGATTTATCAGCGGGGTAAACTGCTACAGCATCACACTATTGTTTAACAGCTGCAGCTTTCGGCATCCGGCTCACATGCCTACCACAAGAGGGCACAGTTTGCTTTGGAAATGCAAACGGGATCAGGTTTAACTGTACCAAACCGTACCAAACTGTGCCAAACCGTATTGAACCAACCTGGACTGCTTGGTGGAAACGCAGCTTTTGTGATTGGCATGTAGCTTTTTGATACAAAGAACTATCAAGCTTTGTTTCAGAGAAGTCTGTGTGCCGCCAGGAGAAATGCGGCCATTGTTGCTGGGTAAGTGACGATTCTTTTGACCAATCAACGTTCTGCAGTGTTGTAGCGCCACCTTCCGAGAGCGGATCGGTTCAGTCTGACACCCACACGAAAGGGTCCCAAAAAAGTAGGGGTGGCTCATCTTGGTTATTTAAGGATTTGTCCCGAGATAAGTCAGTGGAAACACCACAAAATGCGCGCCCTACCTCGACGAACCGAATCGGTCTGCTTGGTGGAAACGTGTTTTTTGTTGACAGCAAGTGCTACATGGTCAAGCAAGGTACACAGAGAGGTGTGCTTTAGTGCGGTACACTTCATGCACGAGAACATTGTGAGGACATAATATATAATCATTGTGACCGCTCCACTCGACATTGTCCATGTTTTGAGGATATCTGGCCAATATCCGAAATTCATGGAAAACCGGGCCCCCTATTAAAAGCTTTAAATAGCTTACTTGGGGAGACCCCTTTCACACACCTGATTGTATATTAAAGTAATAATAATAATAATGAGTAATAGATGTTTGTTGTATACTCCAAGTTTTGTATTGTATCTTCTGGATGATGATTTGTGTGTGTGAATAAACTAAACTAAACTAAACTAAACTAAGGGAATCTACAGAGTGGCTCTACAGGTTGAAACACCAGCCAGTCTCTGCCCTCTTTATGCTTTATACAGTAGAGACCTGGTAGCGTCTAGTAAAAGATACTTTTTGAGCTGTAAATCATTTAAATTTTCTACAGGGAACCAAAGAGACAATATAAAGATATATCATGCAATACAGGTGAGCAGGGCCCCTGCTGGAATCTGTGAACATGTCTGTCCTCATTCAGCTATTCTCATTCTCAGAGCTTTGACCTTGGCACACCTTTGAATACAGATAAAGCAAATGTCACAGCTTTGAGATATTTTTTTAGAAAAAGCAATCTTAAGAGCTGAAAATTTTGATAGAAATTGTTGGGTGAGAAATAAACTAGTAAACTTTATGGAAATAGATTAGAACTCTTTTAGTTCCCTTTGAAGAGAAAAAACCTGAAGAATGTTGATTATTGAGTTTTAGTGTAAAGCATCATTTTTGACTGGAACCAACTTTCATTGAAATGCTGAAATCAAAAGATGGTGCTGGGTGTAAATTTGCCAAACAGCTCAAACAAAGAGCTTTGATTTGTACATTTTGTATGGTGACCTTCAGTATTTCAGTTTATTATCAGCTTCTCTTTCATTAAAGACATTTTCGGCTTCCGCACGCTTTAATTCAGCCACTCCAAACATTAGCCCCAACACAAACACACCCCTGACCCCGACCATATTGTCAAGCGTGTCTCGTGCCAGCTGGAGGAAGTGTGAGGACAGAGACAGGGTGAGTGTCCTCTGAGAGGCCGGGTAAATCCGGGCTTAGGCTCACAAAACAAAGCATCATTTTATTATGTAACATGGGTGCTGAACACGGAGACATGTGCATCCTGTCATGTAATTTAACCTTCTCTGTTTTACCCAGAAACGTTGAACATTCTGTGTGTGATTGTAATTTGTCTCCTCTCCTCTCTGTCTGTCTGTCTCTTCCAGTCCGAACCGCTCTAATAGCTATAATCGGATTCATGCCAACAAAAGGGGAGGGAGCAATAGGATCCCTTGATTATACCCCAGAAGAGAGGAGAGCCCTCGCCAAAAAGTAAGACGTGCTGGATGAAAACATGTGCTGTGGTATGTATGGAGAGAGAATGATAATAAGGTGTGTGTGGATCTGTGTGTATCCTAAAGATCCTTTCAGCCTGATGAACCCTCATAGCAAGCCCATTTAAATTCATCCCACACTTCCATTAGTTCCCACATATCATGCTTTAAATCATACTGAGTGTACGGTCAGCCCATTTAACGTTCAGTAGCTCGAGTACTGATATCTGTAATTCAACCCTCATTATTCAAAACAACTGTTCCAGGTCTCCACAACAACATCCCCTCTGACCACTGTTTAGTTTTAGATATCCATAACATCCTTCTTCTCAGGGCAAGTGAAATCACTTTGGACGTGTATGCAAAAGTTGCTGGTCATACCTTAAGTTTTATACTGAGGAGCGGCATCTCTTTCAGCAGCTAGAGATGCCTAAAGGTATGAGGTCTCAAGCTGTTGTCTTCAGTAGTCTTCAACATTATGCTTATGATTTACATCATGTATCCAGGACAGTGAAAAATAAAGGCTGGCATCAAAATTGTGCTTTAAACTTGTTAAACAACATGTTAAATATTTTTTTGAATGTGTAGTTTTTCATTCATGTGACGTTTCTGTCATTCTAACCAGTTAAAGAATCAGTCTTATTAAAATGTCAAATGGTGTGACCACAAAAGCCGGTCAAGTGTTAAAAAACTCAACCCCCTAGGAGTTATGCAAGTGTACTGATGAAACATGTTATTTTTTTATTGAATATCATCTCAAAGTATGTTTAAAACATTTGATTTCTTGTTGTTTTTAGCAGGTCAGTATGCCTTAGACATCAATGGTTTCTCTCTATTTTGGGGTCAGTTGGTTTAAAATCATTTTAAATTACATTTTAAAGAGTAGTAGACTGATAAGATCATATTCATACTAACTTTTTGTGCATAATCTGAGTTTTTATTGCACCAATAGACGTTTACCAGAATCACCACCTGGCCACGTCTTTCACCCATCCATACTGAAAATCGGAGTATTGTGCTTGTTTAAGTCTTTTCTCTGTAGTGTCTTTACATGACTTAAAGCTCCAAAAAATCTCTATTTCTTTGACGGTTGTCTAAGAAAACTCTCATTTCAGCCTCTGTCTGAAACACTTCATTTTAGCTGCTGTCTCTTCAAGGTGATATTCAGACCTGGACTGTTTGGTCCACTATAAACAGACAAGGGTTCGTTTCCCACACTGGTCCGGACTTTCCATGCAGGTGTGAAAAGACACAAACGAACCCTGGAAGCGGACCAAACAACCGGACCGAGACCCACTTTTTGAGATGGTCTTGTTCTGCTTCCAAACATACTCTGGTGCAGTTTGTGGTTCTCCGGTGCAGGTCTGAATACAAACCAAGGTCCACCCAAACTAACTACAGGATACATGCGCCTTTTGGGCCTATAAAGCCACCATAGCCAAGCATTGTGCATTAATCCCCACGTAGTTCACTCTCAGCCCTTAGTGAATGTTGTTCTTTAGTTCATACCTGATCCTCCGTCCTCTGTTTAGCCACGCTGTTATTAGCATGTTGTGGGTCAGGACACGCAGAGCATTGCGTCTCCTTGCTGTCCGCATTCACCTTCACTGTTCCAAAATTTTTACAGAATATAGTCCACTTGCAAAAAGTATAATCAGAATACAAACCGCACCAAATGAAAAAAATAAAGTCCGCTTTTGGTCCGGACCAAACAAGTGGACCAAAGGACTTTTCTGGTCTGAATACAGCCCAAGGCTTCTTGCCCCACAAACCCCCTTCCTTCTGATTGGCCAGTCCTCTGGAGGCCTGTTCCTTCAACATGTTATGAACCAGTTAGGAGGTCCTGTTGCAAAGACATCAACATTTCAGCAAGTCTCCTTAAGATTTCATGAAGATCTTGCTAAGATCTCTTGCTATTTTCAGATCAGATCCAGCAGTTTTTTTTATAATTACCATTTTTAAAATGAATGTAAATTCAAGTTTTATTCAAGTGTATTCCCTTATTTTAGCCTTAAAACACCCATACTGTACTCAATTAATTTCTTTGAGTCAGTCAGTCATCCATTGATAAGCTATTCTATTATACCTGTTTATTATTATACCTTTAACTGATTTTTAAAAGAGTTTGGCCTTGAATACTTCTCTTTGAACTGTCCCAATGTTTTACCCAGAATTCAAGCTGACTGTTGCTATGTCCATCAGTAGTTAGGGGTTAATGCTTTCAACTCTCTGTCTTTTGCCTTGAACATTGAGCTGTTGCTCATTCATATTTTCTAAAACCCAACATCAACAAATATTTTGGGACACTGTGTAAAATGTTAAAACAAACAGAATTTAATGGTTTGCAAATTTTACTCATTTGATGTTTAATTAAAAATCCAGCAAAGGCAACAGAACACAAAACTGAAAAATGTTTTTTGTTTGATGACAAATATCTGTTTATTTTAAATTTGGTGGCAGAAGCACATTAATGTTTACCATCATCAGCTCTTCTTTGAGCAACACTCCGTAAACTTTTGTGATTTAAGAGACCAGTTTCTGGAGTCTGAAAGTGAAATGTTGTCTAATTCTTTCCTGATAGAGGATTTCAGCTGTTTAAGAGTTCAGGGTCTGCTTTGTCTCCACTACAAAGCCTTATAGTAGTCAGTGCAGAATGTGGTTTGTCACGGTCTCTTTGAAATCTGTCATGTCTTCCTGAAAAAGTCTTTGACTGGATGGCAGATTATGTTGCTCCCAAATTTGTAGATTGAGCCTTCACAGATGTGTAAGCTCCCCATGCCATGGACTCTCACGATCCCTAGATGATCAGGGATGCTGGCTCTGAGCTGCGAGCTGAGAACTGGCCAGGTGCTCCCTTTCCTTTTTGGAGTGGAGGACACCATGTCCATGATTTCCAAAAAGAGTGTCAGATTAGGATTCATCAGACTATAGGACAGTTTTCTCTTTCCCTCAGCACACCTTAATCATGCTCTGGTCCAGGGAAGTCTCTTCTGTTTCTGGATCATGTTTTTATGTTATTATATCTGGTTTCCTCTTCGCATGGGGCACTGTGAGCCTGACTTTGTGCAGTGACCTCCACTACAGAGTCACGTCTGTTTTTGATGCAGTGTATCATCCTTTTTCCAGAGATTTTTCCAGATTCTCTTAATCTTTTAATGATGATGAATACACCATTCCTCTCTCATTTTACTCTGAGGAACATGATTCTCAAAGTGTTGAACTGTTTGCTCATACAGCCTCTCACAGAGTGGTGAATCTCTTCCCATCTCTCGGCCTGACAGACTTCGAGACAGTTTTAGCTGTAGCATCAGAAATGTTCTCTTTGCTGTATTTATTAGTTTTAAGTTGATTTTCTACCTTAAATGATTAGAAGAACATCAACATCTGTTTCTTTCTGAGCACAGCGTCCTGACTTGATGAGAGTTTTCAAACTTCATACGTGTATGTTCTGTAATCGCCACCTGAGCCTCTCACTAATCATTGCATAATCGTGATGGAAAAGGAGAGCACTCATGTCAGTCCTGTTTATGCAAGATGACAAATTCATTATCTCCAAAATGGCGTCTCTCTGGAGAAAACATGAATGGGCACATTGCTCCTTATTTCACACCATTTCCCTTGGTGGAAACAGCACAAAAGCCAGAGGAGGAGAGGATCCAGCTCCTCTATTAACACATGAGAGAGGGTCTCTGACAGTGGGCTGTTTCATTATCACATGGAGATGAGATAAACAGCAGGACGCTCCTCACCATAAATACAAGGCTGCTTATCTCTGCCATAAAAGTTCAGTTGTTTTTTTTCCCCACTGGATCTGAGGCTGACGCAGCTCCTCTCTTTGGTTTCTCATCTCCTGTTTCTGTGCCCCTGGAGATTGTGAGAGCTGTCAGTCAGAGGAAGGCCTCTGCACAGCTGGGAAAGGCTGCTGTCCAATGTTTTCACACTTTGCCAAGTTTGTGACAAGTGTTTGACAAGTTAACTGCCAGAAAAGTTGGTCAGCTTGGGATGTAGGAGGACAAACACAAAGGGACCCAGCGGAAGCTCTGAAAAATGAAAAGGAAAATGTTCCTTATTCCTGACAAGTCATCACACATATGGAGGTATCTGTTGGTATCATTGGTCGTTCACAGTGTTAGGATGATGTGGCTGTTTGCCAAGTCTTACCACTGAATCGTGTTGTTTAGAAAGCCTGAATAAAGTAAACTCAGAGGCTGAAAGTATGAAAACATTCAGCTCCTGTTGATGGAAGGGGATCTGGAGATGTTTACTCTGGTAAATAGAGACCAAGTTAAAAGGTTATGAGATGTTTTTATTTGCATGTTTTTGGGTCTGAATGACTGGGAGGTATAAAAAGTTTTTCAAACCACTTATTTATAGTTTGAACGTAATCCACAAGCTTCAGATTAAAGTCAAACACTAGTTTTCATTTTGCCACTCTGTTTACAGTTCAATGAACACTGTTTGAAGTTATGGCTCTACACACCAGAAAAATATATCCCTGTTTTTTAAAGCACTCAGTGCTATGAGTAGACAAAGTAAGTGGGAGTATGCTTCTCAGCCCGTTGGTGGTCTGTATAAGTTCAACACTGTCAAGAATTACAAGTTCTTGTTACTTTGACCCCAGCTGTGAGCGCCATGTTACACCCACACAGTGTTGGGCGGTAACGTCACTGCAAATAGCGCCGTTAGTAGTCTCAGCTCACACATGTAAGGATCAGACTGTGACACCATCTCCAAACACCGCTATGTCTGTGTCGACCAATAGAAGCAGAGGAACTGTTGATGTTGTCACTCAACAATCCCTGCCTGCCACTTCACTGCATACACACATGGCCGCTTCAGTTCACTGAGGCTGTGAATACAGTGAATACACCATTCTGTAGTGCTGTCCAAAATCTGAGTGAGCATGGTCGTTCACTATATAGTCCATTCAATGTATCCCACAATGCATTTTGAAAAGTAGTGTCTTAGCCATGCTCACTATATTAGCAATATATACCATCATGCATTGTGGTTCAAACAGAGAAAACATCTGATTACATTACTAATGCTTACTGATTACATGAAACACCATTAAAAACTGTCAGAGAATAACACTCGTCTCTCTGTTTAACTTTCGGACGAGCCCGTTTCACAACTTCAAGCAGAGAAACAAACAACACAGATGTTAGCTGCTGGTTCATTGCGGGTGATGCATTCACTGGACCTTGTAATTCTCAAACACAGCATAAGTTACTGTGCAAACATATGGTTTATTAATTTAATAGATAATGTGTAATAAATGATTCTACTATATTTGGCTGTTGCGTAAAATACGCTAAGTACAAAATTAATTATCATAGATATTAAAACTGTTTTGGAGTGTTTGAGAAAAATAATAACTTTAAATCCCCAACTGTCTGTGAGCAACGTGAGAGTTTTTATGTCACTGTCAGCTTTCAGGTCAGGTTCATGAGTGAGTAGTGTCCGAAACTTTGTTTTAATTTAGCTGATTCATCTAATTCACTATGTAGTGAGTTATGTCTAGGGAATGAGTATATGATTTCGGACACAACCTGAGAGATGGCAGAAGAGGAAGGAGAAGAAGAGCAGCTGAAGGAGTCACCATGGCCCTACCTAAATAGATATATGAGTTTTTGAAAAAAAAAAAAAAACACAAAAAAAAACCTCTCTGTCAACTCCAACGACTTCAAACACAAATTTGAGAACCCATATACAGGTGACTACCAAATATCCACAACCAGCAATTAGGCTGTCAACACAAACAAGGTACTTTTCAACAGCCAACAATTCAAGTGGCAGTGAATTAATTCAATTAAGCGTGAGGATGTAGTGGCAGTGTGTAAGTGTGTGTAAGGTGTTTAAAATTAAATTGATACATAGAGGAGGAAAGAGGTATGAGAGAAAAGGAACTAACAGTAAAACAAAAATCTGTATTTAGTATTAATGTTAACACTAACAAGCTAATGGCTGAAAAAATAATAAGAAAGAAAAATAAATAAATTCAGAAAAAATCCAGTCTGGAGGCTGTTTTCTAAACTTTGTGTTTGTTGGCTAGAGTGCCATAAACGAGAGGCTGAAATGCAAGACCCTAAAAACGCTTTTATATCACAACTCTCTACTGGTTGTTGAAGCTTGGTCAACAAAATTAGTCACTGTCAGTGGAAAGGGGAGACCATTCCTGACAGTTACATGGGCATAAGGCTCAATATCAAGGCTCTCAATACCCCTGTATTGCTCAGTTAATCCTTCAACATGTTTCAGAAGTTCATAATTGCCACCAAAGGCCAGCCGTGGTAAACCAGCTGCTTGTTGTGCCTTTATTTTCTCCACAGTCTCTCTCTGAGACGCCTTGGTTGCTGTCATTTTATATTGCCGTTACAAATTGTTGGAGCACACTGCAGTGCACACTCTGGGATATTTCATGCTTAATCTAACAGACACCGCTTTAAAAATCCCAATCATTTAAAAAATGAGTTTCTGAGCTTGTTGGAAAATTTGAAAAGTCTTTCATTTTCTTGTAAAATAGGGTTTTCTTTAAACTTCCCTTCCTCTTGCGCATACTAAATTCCAAATGTAACAGCAGGAGCTAAGCTCATGACATAAAACCACAGACACACCGCCCTCCTCTCAGTATGCATCTCAGATTGTACAAACCACTTCTCCAATTATTGCAATCCTCTGCGGTCATAATTATCAACATTTAAAAGGGTTCAAAGAGAAATTCATATTAGCTATCATCAACGAAGCGTGGAGTATGTCTGCATGGCTTCTGCTTTAGGAGACACAGGCGACTGTCTAAGCTGTCATAGTCCACTGACATGGTGGCTGGAGGCTCCCAGGACCATCCCCTGAGTGCTGCTGGATGTCTGATGCCTAATTCTTCAGCTACATCTGAGCTTCACTCCAACAAAAATCCAATTTCTGCCTGGCTCTAGAGGCAGACACTGATGTGGATCATTTAATGTCATAATGTATCCAAATCTACCCGTAGCACCTTTAGCCCGAGGAGCTCCACGGTGATGTTGTGGTGTTCCTCAGAGCATGATTCATCTCTCCTCCTCACAGCTGCAACATCAGTCCATTAGCTGCTGCAAGGGACGATTAGCTCCCCCAATACAAATCCCCACAAACCTCTTTTATGTGTTGCTTCTCCATGTTTTTTTCCACGCCAATGCATTAAAGAGGGTGTGCTGTTTCTCCTCAGTAATATTGCGCTGCACCCCACTGTCAGGGCTGGCATGAGGGTGTAAAGGTGCACTAAACAGTCTGAACCCTTAGCAGGGATCTGGCATGTGAGCGTGCCACAGGTGGAGAAAGCAGGAGCAAAGCTGTCAGCTGAGGATTCATTGTGAGGCAGCCAACAGCACAAGCGGCCAAATCCATAAATGCACAAAGCTTTTGAAGCCGCATCCCCTGCCAGATTCTCTCCAGGATGCAAACACAGCTCTGAGAAATGAAAGCAGCTCAATCGAAAAACCCTTATAACTTCATCATCAAGGTGCCAAATCACCTTTTCATCTATAGCAGATTAATAAATAAGCCACCATCTGCAAAGATGCTCATTTTGTGAAACATGGCATGTAAATGTGTGAATAATTCAGAGGACTTTCTGTTTTTTCTCTGCCCATGTTGACCTCAGAAAACTCTGACCAGCAGCGAACAGATCTGAGCCTCAGCTTTGTGTCAGACAAACTGCTTATCAGCCTCTCTGCCCCATGTTCAGCAATAAATCTCTGGTGTCATGTTCACGCCGTCTGCTGCAACAGACTGTTTCTACAACCAGGAGGTTTTTCATCATGATCTGAATATGAGGAAAATAATGTCGAGGAATTTGCCAGAGACACTTAGATTTTTAGAGGGAAAAACGAATTCCTAACCAACTGGTCTGAAGGTGAGAAAACAAAATTGAGCACAATTAATTAAACATGACCAAACATGGGATCACAGAGTCTGCAGTTAAGTTTCCTGAATAAAGCTAATGCTAGCAGAGCTTGGTAACCTACAGGTTGATGTCCTCAAACCTGAGCTGGATGTTCTGGTTGTTGTTCTGGTTGAGTGTTAATGTCTGATTAAAGGGGCTGCAGGAGTTTCTATGTGTCTACACTTAAAATGAGATTATCAGCTACAGTATTACAGGTTATTTCCAAACGCTATTTCCTGATGGGGTTGAGCAGAACCAAATTGATTTACAGCACATCTAAGTCTATGACAACACCACACTGGCTGATGAAGTTTAGTAGTGAGAAGAGAGATCTGTGCTTTTCTCTGCTGAAAACAATTTCTGTGATTAATTTTGTAGTGATGGTGGACACTGGAGCCTAAAGGACAGAAGAGCAGATAAAAGATAAACAGAAGAGAGATACAACCCGAGCTAAAGGCTAATACAGGAGCTAAACTGTTTGTGCTAATGTTGATTCCAACCCACAGTCAGCAGTTCAAACTTGAGAGTCTATCAATAAAATGAAGAGTGAGGTTATGTTAGCTCTGATTGGTAGATGACTGGCAGGACGTAACCAGGATTCACTGATGTTACACATTACAGACACGTCTTAGAGCACCGAGCTGTCACATTTCAAACTTCTTGAACAAAGAAAAGTGGTAAGAAGATCTGATCTCCATTCATTTCCCGTTCAAATGCAGGCCTTGTTAAGAGTCGCATCTTCACAACAGTGTGCGTGAGACTGTGGGCTAAATTAAACACACCCTTCTCACAATATCTTTAACTAGACACAGCCTACATACAACTTTTTATCTGCCAACCAGATCAACATACTCACAAAGCATGTTACAAGACCAGTGGTCTGTACTTCTTTACATTTGGCATGTACATCTTTACAGCACAAATGGCAGCAGACAGGAACCAGAACTAGAGCCCCTGATAGTGGCAGCTTAAGTTGAGCTATGTGCTGTTTGACAGCAGGAACTGGGGTCTAAATCTAGTTCTGGAATATTGATCTACCCCTTGGCGCAACCCTGCCTGGGGGTGGTACTTTCCAGATGTTCAGGAACTATGAGAGGCAGGGCCTGCAAGCTGAATGTTTTTGATTGGTGGAGCACCCACAGTGTTTTTATTTCCCCCTCCCTCTGTCCACAGATGACCCCCAGCTGTGATGGTGATGGCCTTGGTTTAGTTCCTCTTAAACTATGGTCTTCTTTGAGCCTGATAGTGTGATTGTGTCTCTGTCAGCTCCTGGTGTTCCAGTTTAAAGAGTGACCCTGTAAACTGGAGACCTTCAGCTGAACGTGTCAGTGGATATCCAGTTTACAACAGCTGTTCAAACACAGGAGAAGTCCTCAGGACTGCATTTGAGTTTAGTTCTGCTCTTATAAGTGACAAAATATTCGAATCAGAGTAATCTAAAAAAAAAAATTCAGAAGGTTGCATGTGGCTGAAAGTTGTCGATCAACAGTCGCTCTTTTATCCAAAACATTGGTCAATGTCTTCCGTCTTCATAGCATAAGAATCTCCTAACTGGTTCATGACACAATGAAGGGGTGGACCTCAGACACCAAGGTCTGCCCATAACCCTGCCCCAGACAGGCCTCCAGAGGTCTGGCCAATCAGAGGGAAGGGGGTTCGTAGAGTGAGGAGCCTTAAAGAGACAGAACAAAAGGTTTTCGAAAACACCAATATGAGAAAAAATAGGGATCTTATTGAGCTGTAAATCCTGTAAAGCTATTAGGGTGGTCCAAGAGGGACAAAACAGAGACCATAAAAAGGTCAGCACCCTGTCTTTGGCAATGACAAAATTCACCAGAATCCACCTTTAGCATACAGCTTTCAAAATGAGGTGTTGCAGTTAAAGTATTGGTGTTGATCTTTACCCTGTGTGAAGTGGAACAAGTCTCGTATCTTCTGCATAATTGCGTTTTATGATGAATTACAAGCCCGAGCCTCTCTGTAATTATGAGTGTGACGTACTTCAGAGAGAATGTAATTATTGTTCCAGCTGATGAGGAGGAAGTCTGAGGGTTTAATAATTCAGGTTACGCTGCAGGTATTTCTGCGAGGAGAGGGCCAGAACTTTAATTTTTTGGTGCTGTTCAAAGTTAAGAGGTCGTTTATTTTGTTACCAAAGCAAATTCTTTAATCTGATCGCTTGTTCACAGAGATTTCCTTCAGATTGGTTCATTCTGTCCACTCCTTATAAACTGAGTCTGTGAGTGCTTAAGGTGCCCATCATTGACCATAAGTTCAGAGAACGACACATTTCTACTTCCTCCCTTTGTAAACATGAAGCCAAATATTTCTCTGATAGGTGTTGATGTGTTACGCTGGTATCCTTTCTTAGAGCTCCAGTCTGTGCAGTGAGAGCTCACTGAAATGACTAAAATCATACTTGTGAAGAATTTATTCTACATGTATTTTAATGTCATAGTTTGATGATGAGGTACTGTTTTGGCTCAGGATGAGGGTCTGTGTATTTAGTCACCAGCTCAGAGTACAGATGCTCCTGCAGCATCATGACCTCACCCTGCACCCCCTGTGTCTCTGTCAGGTCTCAGGACTTCTGCTGCGAGACGTGCGGCTGCTCCATGCGCTCTGCCCTCCTGACTCTGACCCCAAACAGCAACCAGAGCACCGTGGACCACCAGGCTAAGAAACTGGCTCAGCAAATCAACTTCAAGGTACAAACACAAGCTTTAACATGCGTCACGTTTGATTCACGGTTCAGTCACCGTTTTTACCCTCAGAGCAAAAAAGCCTCTGACAGCACAAGCTACAAACAAACAAACAACTGCTTTTTTCTTTCTCTCTCTGCACCCTCAGCCAAAAATATAATCCCATCCTTTGCTGATAGGCTTTTATTTTGACATGACAACATTTCAACCTAAATTGGTCTTCCACAAACAGAGCCTTGCAGAAGAGACTTCTCTGATGCTGAAGGTTTCTGTTTTTAACTGGAGAACCAAAGATAATACGGGTTTCTCATGTTATCTCTGACAATCCACCTTAAGCTCCATGTTTTATTTGAAGTATTGATAACTGCTTGGTTCTGAAGATTTCTGTCAATAAATGTATCATGTATCGTATCAGCTGGATAAGACTAGACCCTGACTCAAAGCTGAGGGGCTCTTGTCCCACTCTGTGGCAGATATTGCTCTGAATCTGGCCATGCCTGTTGATTATATTTGATTTTTGACTAGTAAAGTATGAAGTATGCATCTATGTATTATTATAATAATGGTTAAAAAAAATAGAATCCCTTTAGCCAATGTCACTCTGTTGGGATTCTATCTTGCTGAACCACACAACTTTATCCTGCTTATTACTGGGCTATCATCTGATAATGTTTAAGATCCAAACACTTGGGCGCAAAACTTTGATATGTCAATTGATAGTTAAGTATGACCAGATTAACTTTGTTAGCATCTGTCCTTATGGCACTCTCTAAGCTCTATGGACTACTCATTTAGAAGTAAACACGCCAAGTGTTACAATTTCTAACACTGCTGTTAACATCTGTAAAAGTAATGGTTTACGATTTTTTGATGAGTAACTCAGTACCCGTTTACACAACGACGTTTCATCTTTGAACGCTAAAACGTGTGAAAAAAATCTGCGTTTACACAGAAAAACTAAGGGACTAGAAACACTGTAAGCATGCCAAGCCTGTAGGTGGTGCTATAACTGTCTTGTTCAGTCGAGATCTACCAAAAGCTGCTTCTGGACAAGACAGTAGTTGGGTCTGTCTCAAGTTGGGTTGAGCTGATCATCTGGTGTATTGGGGAATGCTAAGAGCAAAAGTGGAGCAACAGATGCTCATTTTGTTAAAGACACTTAGCAGATTCAGCAGATTGAGCAGCACAAGCACAACACAGTAGTTAGTGACGATCGTAATAACAGTACTGTTGTCCTGTTGTATGCGCTTGGGAAGCAGAGTGTGACGTCATAGTTTCCAGTGACAACGCCGGCTTACTGTTCACAAGGCAACGGTGTCTGCAGCGTTTCAGAAAAATCACACTGTGAAGGCTGTTTTCAAAAGTTAGCGTTTCATGTTGGCTGAAACACTGTTTCTGTGTAAACGCAAGGCTGAAAGGCAACAAAACTTTTGCGTTTCCCCTAAAACCGTTGTTGTGTAAATGGCCTCAAATACCCCTTTTATTTAGTCCTGGTCCCGGGTCAGTGCCTGGCTAAGCACTGGCTCCACTGACAAATCACTGGCTCTAGGTGCTCAAAACTGGTACTTAGCAAGCACCAACTCTTTGCTGGGCCAGAGCAAAGCACCAACGACATCAAGGGCCAGGGCCAGGCTTACCGTGACCAAAAATCAGGGGTTGAAAACAGCATACTAAAAAGGAAAGCTGCAGAGCAAGTCGTCTGTTGTTATGTTGGCGCTTCCGCATTCAAAACTTGAAATGGAGGTGAAATTGAAGCAGCAATGCCTTGCCTCTCCAGAGTCCCATTTAAAGGCCTTTATTAATTAGGTGTGTATGCACGTCCAGCCATCAGGGAGAAAAACTGACTGTTTGTATTAATAGTCAAAAAAAATCAAAAAACTGTGAATAGAGTTATTTATTGAGTTACTAGAGCATTGCTGTGGTGCTGGTTCCACAGAGCAGCTTTCATTTTGCTTATTTTATTTTTTTTAGTGTTCCACGGTGCGCTTGGAAACACCGCACATATTCACTCTGTTCAAGATCTTTATCCAAATGTTCCCTTCTTTGCTTATCTTATACAATTAACTGATAGATGTTTGTTCATTCTATATTCTTGTAATAAATTATCCATTTCTTCATCTAAAAAATATTTTTCTTTGTCTTCTCCCTGTCACACCATCACTGCTCGCCATGTTTATTGTTGTTTATGCAGAATTCTAATTTGTCAGATAGGGCTTTTCCAGGAGGTTCCCCTGATTTATGACGTAATCTACACCTGCCTCATTTCATGGTACAATTAGTTAACTGGCCAATTATTTACTGTTATGCATGCAGCTAACTCTACAGCCAAATGGACCGTTCCATAAATGTTTGTTAGGACTAATGGTCCTGTTTGTGTAATGACTCAATGTGCATACAGGCCCAGATCTATATCTTGTTATTTTATTTGATGGACTTAATAACCTTCCTTTATTTATCTTACTTACATGACAGGATATAATTTCTGCCTCATGGTGTGCACCACATTTCTCCTTTGCTCTCTGTCAGGCACGACAGAGTTCTGCCCCGATACATTTAGAGGACACACTAACAGATGCGCACACACACACACACACACACACACACACACACACACACACACACACACACACACACACACACACACACACAGAGGAGCAAACCCTGTGTAGAAGACAGGAAAAATAACGTCACAACCACCACAAGAATCACAGTGTCCACAGCCGACACTCCCCACTGGAACGGCTACTTCTGCATTGACGTACTGATGTTTTACTGTGACATTATGATGTGGCTCCAACTTGGCTCCTTCCTGCTGATGGAAAACCAAACTGGTTATGATTAGATCAACCAAGCACTAGCTAGCATCGAGCCAGCACAGGTGGGAATGGGGTTAAAAGTTGAGTAGCTGCCATTGCCTGGAATGCAGGACAGAGTCCAAGGGTGCTTTATGACCCAATTCTACTCTACTAGGTGTACTCTTCCATGGTCCCTGTAGCCCAATAGGGTCTCATATCCTCAGAGGCCTTAAGTCTCCTGGAGATTATGTGAATCAGGCCAGTGACATACAAAGAAAAAAATATATTGTAACACACCACCGGACCAGCAGAGGGCAGTATGAAACGCCAAAGACCATTCAGCTAAAATAAATTTGCTGATACTGGAGAGAAGATAAGCCCTGGAAAGGGGTGGATCAGATACCCAAGAGCTGAGTTCAGACCCTAGTTCTTGCTGTTAAAAACAGGTAGTCCCTCAAAAAGTACTCAGTTCCTGTTTAAAAAGAGCTTTAAGACACCCATGTTTTGGGAGCTACAAATTTATCATGATTTTGAAAACTAGCATTGTTTGTCTTGCTGTCGAGGTGCAGAAGAAACAGGTGCTGAACTCTTTCCTGTGTGCGATTATTAGGATTTTTGATCTCCTTGTCTCTCGGGTTTCTCATGTTAGAGTTAATGACTTGGTCAAGGGACCAATCAGAATCAGACAATCAGCATGGTGATGAGTAAGAGTGCTGAGTAATTATCTCTAAAGAGTTCATGAACCTCACTTTCCAGACCACAGTATGTGTTAAACGGGCAATAAATCAGCCATAACTCGTCCTCAGTGTGCCACAATGAGAGGAGAACCACCTCGGTCTCATAACGCTCTCCTATTTTCAGTCCACAGAGTGAGTCACTGCAGCGTTCTGTTTCTGTTCATGCAGGCAGAGTCCAGTTCATCCAGACATTCGAGTGAGAGCAGAGGAGCAGAGAGCAGAGGAGCAGAGAGCGAGTCGTCCACATCCTCACAGGGAGACGCCTCCACGTCTGCAGGAAAGGAAGCTGCTGACGAGCCTCAGACTGAACAGGTACCGTAGGTGTTAAACTGCCCCTTCAGGAGGAAACACAGGAGAGAACATTACCTGCCCTCAGCTGAACCCCCACCCACAGAGCAGAGTAACCTCATGGTTTACAGGTCTAAAACTATTAACCACAAGTCTGAACCAAACTACAGAGAGCTTTGTTTACCAAATAGAGAGTAAGCTCCTCTGACAGTCTGGATCTTAGTATGAGAAGTGTTTTGGTGTCTGTGTTAAGTTCACTTGTATTGACAAATCAGGTATCAACAGGCTTTAGTGTCTGCGAGAAACACGGTCTGTATGGGGGGCAAAAGCAGGTGTGACACAACCTGCTGCTAAATATCTCAGCTCCCATTAGTGACAATGTGATAACAGTTTATTTATCGTTATAAACAGGTTCAGTCAGCAACCATCTGTATGGAGTTAAACATTTACAGTGAGACACAAATCTCCTCGATGCTGAGTCACTAAAACAATCAGTGTCTAGATTTCTCGACTTCCTGGAATGCAGCAGAAATGATGGATTCTACCTTTGTTCAGCAAACATTTTTTTTCACTCCTGACGAGACTCATCTGCTTCATGATGTTACATCAGCAAACTAAAGACAGTTCAGTTCAGATAACTTTGTTCATCCCACAAGGGGCAATTCATTTTTCTTTGGTTAATGCTCAGAGTGAATTACAACAAACTAAGGTAGACATTCCCCTCTCAGCCTGACCTCAGCTCAGTCATCACCTAATGGAATATCTGTTTTACATTTCTACCACGCATAGGTCTGAATTCCTTCTCACTTTTAATCTGAACTCACGGTTGCCTCTTGAGTCTTTAATTGGTCTGTAAACGCCGCTGCACATTAGGCTGTCACTTTTTCAAAAAGTCAAGTTCAAACAAATTTAAAGTGGTCTGTAATTCCTTTCAATAAATTTGAACCACCTCCACACATTTTATTTACTTAACAACCCGTCTAATGGAGGAAGCTACGACAGCTTTGAAATAACAACATAGAAAGTAAGGGTCTCTTTTTGTTTACAATATTACCTGCGAATAAGAACACGCGCTCAGTGCATACAAACGCTTCTGAGGCCTGAACTACACGTATATGGATATTTTTTTGATACGATATCTTTCCCCTTGTTTAAGAAAAAATCTCCGTCCACACCACAGAAATATCTCTGTCCATACGAAGAGGCCAAACTGAAAACGATTGCCTCTGAAGCCTGCAATGCCATGCCTGGCCGATAAGTGGCAGGTTAGCAAAATGTGAGCATGCGCAGTCAAACACAGGATATTAACCGTTGCTACAGTGACTTGTTGCTAGGCGCTTGACGTCATCGCGTCAACACCAGCTCCGTTTAACATCCCTACATGGATCCACTCAACCGGGTAATTTTTTATTTTTTCACTTTTTTTATCCCTTTTTAAAAATCTCAGTTTATGTGGCTGAAATTGCCATGTTCGTGTGGTTGAGAGGCCCAATTGGACAGAAAAATGTGCATTTAGGAATATAACCATATACGTGTGGTTCAGGCCTGAGACACACCGATATTTATTGACCAGCTGTGAGAGTTGCAGATACCTGTTTTATCAAAGGGGTAACATCGGGTCAGTAAAAATGAAGCCTATGCGGAAGTGCTCAAAGTTGCTGGTCAATGAGAATCCGCTTGAGTCTGGCTGCAGAAAGAAAGAAAGAATGGAAGCCACGTATGCACCCAGCCATAAAAATGGACTTTTACGGCACATACATACATGTTTACAGCTTGGTTCAAAAAACAGCTTGGATCTAAAACGCTTGATGTCACTTATCGGCACACAAAGTATGTGGGGTGCTTTTTTCTAACTTGGCGGTTTAGAAGATATTAGGATCATTTTATTGTCCAATCAGAGACACAGCCCAGGTCATGTGACTGGCAGGCGCCCTGTAGCTGCTCGAAAGGAAACTCACAGCTGGCGTCATAGCAAATGTGGCTGCATCGCGGATTGGCTTCATTTCATGATTTCAGGAACCGACGAGTGATGTCACAGAGGATACGTCCATGTTTTATACAGACTATGGTTATACCCATTGACTGTATATAGAGTGGACAGTGTGGCTTCACCATTGAACATTGTACAGTTTTGAAGCCAAAATTCCGCCGTCACAGGCGCCGCCATTGAAGCAGTTGTGCAGCCAGAGTCTGCCTAGGAAAGACTGTGAGGGAATCTGGGAGAATATAAGAAGAGCCTGGTAACAATTTTTTTTTTTCTTTCGAGAGTCTAATCTCCTCTTGCCTCCCGACATATTTTACAATCCCCGAAAAAAATACACAAGAACATCAGCTGTCAATTATCCTTAAACTGACGTGAAATGTCATTTTTAACCTCGTATAACTAATAAAAACAAAACTCTTAAGAAAAAAAGAGGACTTGAATACAAAGGAGCCAAACAATATCTTCAAATCACCACAACAATCGGACTTGAGAAACATTTCTATGAGCTGTATTAATTTTTTTAAGTTTGACCACAGCCCATCTGGAATGACTGGAGAGACAGATTTTTTGGCCTATAGTATGGCCAGCCATCAGGGGGAGCAGTTTTTGTGGTGACCTCACTTTGAGCCCAGCAAGATGACGTCCATTTTTTTTTTTTTTCAGTCCATGGTTGTATCCTATTGCCCCATGTTGCCGTCCTTTGAACAGGTAACTATAGTTTGAACATGAGCTTTTCACCGCATGTTGGGACAAATTTTTGAAACTCAAATAAAAAATGACAGCCCGACTGCTTATAGACGAGAAAGTATTGGCTGGGAGTCATTTATGCTAGCCTTTAGTTGCAGCACAACACTGAGAAGTCATCCTTTCCTCTAATGGGCACATACTGATGTTGGAAATTAGCTCACAAGTTTATTTTGTGGTTTTGATAATAAAGCAGGGGATGGTTGAGTTTGCCTTCTGAGCTTTCCTTTCTTTTGGAAATCTCATGTCCCAGAATCCTTCTCGAAGCAGAAAACCTGGGCTCACGTCCAACCTGCAGACCCTTACCTCATGTCCCCCCACTCTCTCCTCGCACTTTCCTTCTCTATCCACAGGAAAGACTGGAAGCTTTTAAAACCACAGCATTCCTCAGAGAGATTCAGATACCAGCGTACTGACTGAAAGGGATGCAAATAAATAATAGAAACACCTAAATCCACCAGAACACATCAAACTCTGCATCTTTTTCAATTTTCAATTCTTTTCTCCACTAGAAAGACGCTATATTCTCCAGAATGATGTCTGTGAAACGAGTCTGCGTCTGAATGCAGTCTATAAATGAGAAAAGATGCCTGGTGTTGGAAGTGTCATCTGTTTGTCCTTGAGTTATGTGCCTGTGATGTTTGATGGCACTTCAGTAGTTTACAAGAAAAAAATCTCATAAACAGAGAAGAAAAGTAAAGCCTAATCATATCCTCTAACTTCAGGACAGTATGTGAGTTTCAAAAGCCAACACAAGCATTCTGTCCCTGTGGTATTGCCATAGTAGCTTTTTATGGTTTAAGGCTAAATTTTTTTTTTTTTTTTAATTTAACAGATGTCTCTTTAAGGCTTCATTTATATGACGTTCAACCCTAAAACACAGTTAAAGAAAATATGCATTTGTACAGAAGGCCAGGCCTGTAGTTGGCACAATATCTGTAGTCTTTCTGCAGCCGAAGTAGAGGTGGGCTGATCATCTGGTGTATATATTGAATGCGTCTTCACTGATTTGGGTTAGTGGTACAAAGTATGCACCCTTTTTGAAAGTCAGTTAGTAGATTCTGTCAGGGAAATTTTTCCTGTTGCACTCTCAATAATTTTAAAGATTACAAAATCACAGTGTGATGAACCATTTCCTTTTATTCACATGCAGCATGGAGAGAAGACCTCTGCTAGGTGTGCTCTCCCAACAGAGAGGTTGTCTTGGCTTATATACAGTTTAAGCTGAGGTGATAAATATTCCACAGGACAGCTGCCCTGCACCCTTGTCAATACACAACATTTGTTAAGATTAAAAAAAACACATGTCCAAACTTCAGTGGGGGTTTACACTTCCTCAAACTGACCCCCTATGGTTAAAGTTATCCCCCGTCTGCCTTATTGCCCCCAATATAAATCTCTTGGTCATACACTCAGTCAGACTTTCACATGGGGTAATAATACACTAGTCAGGTTTTAACATGTGTTCAATTCTCACAATTCACCAGCACATTGTAGTCCCTGATTGTTACAGTTGTTGTCTGGATTGCACCAGTGGCGTCCTGTGACCAAGATTACTGAGGAAGCTAGAACGACAAACAAACAATTTGATTCAGAGGTAAACTGTTGAAATGACTGTTACTCTACAGTTATTTCACTGACTTCAAGTCAATTTCAGTGTATGTGTTAAACACATACTTGCCAACCTTGAGACCTCAGAATTCGGGAGATTTTCAAGGGAGGGGGGGGTCATATTGATGTGTTGTGATATCCGTTCAGTCACCATGTTTAATCGAAAAGTCAGATCTACAAAATGTGCACGTAGTGTATCCCGTCCCCTTCGCGCTGTCCCGGATAAACGGGAATTTTCTTTTCCACTCATTCTGGAATTTACACGAGTACTTTCTCATCTTACTCATGTCTTCTTTTGCTGCTTCTTCTTCTTCTTCTGTTCTGTTTGCCGCGCTTGACTTCGAGGTGTAACCGTTATTAATGTCTGGCTGGAAACGGCGCCCAGTCAGAAGAGAAGGATAGTGTAGCAATATTGTTGTCCGGGGGGAAATCAGGAGAAATTTGTGAGAATTGTGGGCCCGGGAGATTGTCGGGAGGGGCACTGAAATTCGGGAGTCTCCCGGGAAAATCGGGAGGGTTGGCATGTATGGTTAAACAAGAGGGCAGTGTTAGTGAGCGGCAAGAGACCAGTATATGCACTGCAAATCTGAGAGGGTAAATTTAACTCCCTTAGTGTTAAATTTAACACTGCTCTGGAGTTTATATAGGAACCACTGAAAAAGTGTTATATTAACACTTTCCGAGTGTTAGAAGTTTAAGACTATACCAGTGTCACCCAGTAAACTCTCACAACACAAAATAACACCACAATGGTGTTAAATTAACACTCAGTCTGTGCACATTGTTCTTCCATCGGCACCACTCTGATAATCACCAATAAACAGATTAAACACAAGGTAGTCGTGATGGCGTGCCTGTGATTAGGTGAGGGGAAACAGGGGAGAGCTGTGGGGGCTGCTCCAGGCTGTGCCTGCCGCTCACTATGGCACAGTGGTCTGTGTTGAATTGAAAAAGCCCAAACACAGCTGTTAAACCTCTCGTAGCTTCACCACAGCAGAACACTAAACACATAACGGTAATCATACCGCTAGTAAGACAATATTTAGATATTAAAAAATACTTTTTCCTTAGCTCTCTCCCTGAGCTTTGGAGTTGGCTCACTGCACTGTTTGACTCATTGTTATTAGACACTCAAGGTCCCCCGTCTCCGATCATTATCTAACTTGCTAGCTGAGTTGTTGTGTGATCAAGCTTCTCACAGCGGGCCAGTTGTATAAAGTGTGGGTGGGTTTATTTTCTCACCAGCAGTTTGTGATTGGTTGAACTCCAGGCCTATCTGGCCTCCCCCAAGTTTTTTTAGTGATTCATCAACCATTAAAGGATGAGCCTTGCTTCGAACTGATTGGCAATACTACGGGTGGGAGGAAAAAATCGATCCATGGTATATTGGGATTTTTGATAGACAATACCAAAGTTGGGGTTCTTGGTCAAAAAATCTTTTTTTTTTTTTTTAGAATTCAAATTCTTCATTTCAGTGTATCGTTTATAAACTTGATTGGGAAAAAGTTACCACTTTTCTCCAGCAGAGGGTGAAATGTTTCTCTCTGACTCACGTGATGTGCATTTTATGGGAAAATATGGCTCCTGATATAGTCTGTAGACATCATAATCATCATCATCATTTAATTTTTTTCACATGGTCTAGTGTTAAAAAAGCAAACTAAAAGTCGCAAAATTCGCAAAAATCAATAAAAACGCAATTTAAATTGTCCCGGCCCCAAAAATCCTAACGGAATCATATCACTAGAAAAGCATATCGTCACAGCCCTAGCTAATACTGGCAGTTTTTTTCTCGAGGGGAGGCAAAGTAAAACAGCCTCTTAAGCAAGGTTGCCCCCCACAGCACTGTTCCCCTGCTGGAGAGAGCCGTCACACTACCCCAATATGAACAAGACTTTAGCAGGTATCACACATGCGCATGGCCCGTCTACGTCATCAAGAAGCGCCTGTTTACATGAGGCGCTATCTCATCAGGGTCAGCACAGTAAGGCACAGGCAACACCACTAAAACTTTAGAGACTTTTTGACGTATGGTAAGTTGTTTTTGCCTGACACAGCCCTCTAACACCCCGATTGTCGAAAGATGCATTTGTGGTTTTCATACATCATGGATCACACGTGCTTTCCACGTGCTTGTGGTCATGCATAAAGTAAACCTTGCCAAAGCCCACCTCTCCGAAGTGTGCCAAAGTAGAGAATTAATCGTGCTCAAACGTTGCGGTCACACTGGCCATTCAAAATGTGCTTTAGGGCTGAAGCATGCTTAAGCGTGGCACGACAAAATGAAATTGATGTATTGTGTTGAAGCTTATAAAATCTTTTTCTTTTTTTTTTTTTTTTACAAAATTGCAATATTTCATTGGGAAAGCCAGGCTTTCCTTGGCATCAGTGAAAAACTGCCGCTGGTTTGTGCAAGGCAATTTGAGTTGCCATAATGAAAGTGTGATGAGCAAAGCAGAGCGTGACGTCAGTGTTTTCAGAAACACCATTTCAGTGTTAAACAAGAGGCCGAAGTGCAACAATAACTTTGGGTTTTCATCCTAAACCCATTGTCATGTAAACAGCCCCTGAGGCTCCCTGCTCCAGAAACCCCCTTCCCTGATGTCCAGCCATCTGGAGACCTGTTTAAACACAGATTCAGGGATTTCTCCAACATATGAATATAAAGAGGTTTAAAAGTCTGCTCACATTTAGTCTGAACCTTCTGCATTCTTACTTTATATCCATGTCCAAACCTTTGGGAAAGAATAAGACTAGCTTTAAAGATTGCTGTCAGTGATTTGAAACACGATGGCATTTCGGAACAGTTCGACCATCTGAGAGTGAGTTCAGCTTATTGCTTCATGTTGACACAAAGAATTATTACTCAACCCGTCCATCAGAGAGCAGTGCTGTCAGTCTGACCTCCAGATGAAAGATTTACTGCTGATCTTGATTTGTCTCTAGCTTTTGCTCTCCTCCTTTTTCACAACTGTCTTCTTCCCTCAAACTTTTCTACAGAGGCAGTAAAATAATTTTACAACTGTCAGGCACAACAAGAAAATTAGACCAACGTTGTGATGAACGGAAATTATTTTTTCAGGTGTGTTTTGGAAAATTGTCGACAATTATGTAAAGTGTTTGTGATTTGAGCATCCAAACAACTGGCATGGTTCCTCACTAAGAAATATTCAGACTCTGACACCATACGTGAAAACTCTGTTGGCTTCCCTGCGTTTGCATAATCCTGTTTAAATCAATCAAAGATGGAAGCCATTGTATCAGAGCCTTCAGTCTTATGCTAAAGAACCATAAGGCATCAGTCTTAAACATGAACATGTTGTAGCGTTGATATGTTTGACTTTGTGAGAGTTAGAATATAAAGAAAACATGCAGAGGTGAAAGCACTCTGCCTACACAACGTGAGTATTAAACATTTGAGCCCAAACTGTTCTTGGAGGAGTCAGTCTGTGTCTCTGCTGAGGTGTTACAGAAGCCCAGGTTGGTATGATACTGGCTTTCAACTCGTCCATGTCACTGACTCTGGTTTCCCTCATCTTCCTCTGAACAATACCCCACAAACTCTCTGTTGGGTTCAGGTCCAAAGAGTTTTTTGTCCAGTCAATCGCAGTAATATTACAGTCATTCAACCAGTTTTTGGCTGGAAAATGAGATCAGCCTCTTCATAAAGCTCATCAGCAGATGAAGTGTGAAGTGCTCTGAAGTTTCCTGGTAAACATCAGCAATGACTCTGGACTTCAAAAAACCCAGTGGACCAACAGTATCAGATGACATGGCCCCCTCAAACCATCACTGACTGTAGAAACTTGACTTTGGACTTCACACAGCTTGGGTTCTGTTCCTCTCCACTCTTCCCCCAGACTCTGGGTCCTCGGCTCACAAATGTAATGAAACATGACTTACATCTGGAAAGAGGACTTTGGACTACCGAGCAATCATCCAGTTCTTCTCCTCTTCCAGGTCAGACTCTTCTGATGCTGTCTCTGGTTCAGGGGTGGTTTGACCTGAGGAATGAGACAGTTGTAGGTCAATTCTTTGACCCGTCCCGTCTCTGCGTGGTGGCTCTAAATGCTCGGACCCAAGACTTGGTCCACTTCCTGTGAAGCTCTGATTTGACTTCTCTTGACACTCCTCTTCAGGCTGTGGTTGTTCCTGCTGCTTGTGCATCTTTTACAGGTCAACTCTACATTAGTATGCTTTAGCATTGTTTCCACCAAGCAGTCCGGTTCAGTTCAGTACAGTTTGGCACAGATTGGTACAGTTGAGCCTCATCTCTCTTGGGTTTCCACTGCAAACCGTGCCCCTCGTGGTAGGTGGCGTGTAAGCCAGATGCCGAAAGCTGCATCTGTTAAATAATAGCGTGACGCCGTAACAGCGCAACACGGTGTGCCCCGCAAAAGAATGCAACGAAGAAGAAAAACGCAATACAGTAAACACAGAGCAACGATGGAAGACATCCAGCAATTCGTCCTCTCTGTGATTGTCATGTAGCTCTTTGATACAAAAAACAATCAAGCTTTGTTTCAGAGAAGTCTGTGTGCCACCAGGAGAAATGCAGCCACTGTAGCACAGTAAGTGACGATTCTTTCCGCCAATCAAAGGTCCGCAGTGTTGTTGCTCCACCTTCTGAGATCAGATCGGTTTGATCTGTCACCCATACGAAAGGGTCCCAAAAAGTGGGACGGCTCGTCTCGGTTATTTGGGGATCTGTCCTTGGATTAGTCAGCGGAAAACGCAGTAAGATGCGTGTGGTGGAAACAGGGCTTTAGATTCAGTGCTCTGTGAACAGTCATCCAGTCCATTCAGACTCAAAGGACACATTGGAACATAAGGACTGACTTCACTAAAGCCCTGTTTCTACCAAGAGGTTCAGTTCAATTTGTCTTGGTATTGCACAAATTTTGGGACATTTCCTTTGACTAAAACCAGGACAGGTCCCCAAATTACCGACCCATACCGTCCCACTTTTTGGTACCCTTCTGTTGGGGTGCCAGACTTAACCCATCCGACCAGAAGGTGGAGCTGGAAACACTCCAGTCCATTGATTGGTTGAAAGAATTGTCACTCACCGTGCGACAGTGGCTGTATTTCCCCTGGTGGCACACAGCCTTTTCTGAAAGAAGGCTTGATTGGGCTTTGCAACAAAGAGCCACCTGAAAATCATAAAGAAAAGGAATTGCTGGATGTCTTCCATTATTGCGCTTAGTTCACTGTATCGTGTTTTTCTTCTTTGTTGGATTTATTAGCGGGATACACTGCATCATGCTGTTACATAGCTGACACCGTTATTTGCACCACCTACCAAGAAGTGGCTTTAATGATCCAACCCGCACCAAACTGTAGTGATTCATATCGAACCACCTGGTGGAAACGGGGCTCAATGGATCAGGAGTTTGGGCTGATGGGACACAGCTGCTGCTCTTTTATAACAGATTTCTTTTTTTTACGAATGATGAGCACGTTGAAGCTCTGAGAGGTTCTTTGGCACTGGGTGATGGTTTTGTCATTGGAGTTGTGAAGGTATCCACTTTCTGTCTTCCTTGTTTTGGGAGTTGTTTGGTTTTACTGACCCACAGAAGAGCAGCACCAACAGGCCCTTGTATGTTTGTTTGTTATGAGGCTCCCTTTGCTCCAAGCTGTACTGACACATTTTATCTGTATTTGAATAATTGATTTCAGTGATGAAGTCATAATGTTGCTCACTCAGCCAGCTCTAAGAGACACAGGGTATTTGAGACATTGGAACAAATGTTTTGTTTTAATCACTGTAGTGGCTCCATGTTGTGCTGTCCTGCTGTTGTCTTCATGTTTTATTCCTCGTCCCTCTTATGCTGATCTGGACCTATGGGTCTGAAACAAAGTATGAAGTACTCAGAGGATTGATGGATGCTGAAATTCAGCCAGTCACTATAGCAATCATTGCTGCTCACTGAGCTCCCTTCCAGGTGCTGTTACCATCCTCCAAAGACTCCCTGTCTTCTCTCCTTCTCCCTCCAGATACAAAGACACACACAGGAAAAACTGGATGAGCAGGGAAGAGTGTGTGTGTGTGTCTCTGAGAGGGAGGGAGGGAAGCAAGTGCTGTGAAATTTTGCAAAGCAGTCATTTTTAGAGATTCAGTCATGTACTCCATGTCAGGGAGCATATTTAATAATTTAACAAATCCCCAAGCCAGAGTTATAACCCGAAATATTGAATATTTATAGGTGCATGTTATACTTAGGACTGGATACTAGAGATAGATAAATATTGTTTTTCAGGGCCGATACCGATAATAAAAACTCCAGCACTTAACTTTGTTTAAATACTTTTAAGCATATGATCATTAAACAGCTCCAGGGCTCAGGAGCATGTTTTATAAAGTGAAATGAAAACTTTTAAAATAAATAGCTTACTAAAGTTTTCTACAGTACATAAAGTTTTCCAAAATTTCAATGTAAGTGCAACAAAACTGGACTGAATTGAGTTTGTGCTGCCTTATATAGAAATGTTATACATTGTTCATATTTTTTCTGTCTAGTTTCATGACTTAGAGCTTGAGTGTTTAGGCCATCCAGGGCTTCCATAGGGCAGACAGAGAAACTCTGCAGAGAAGCATCAGCAAGCTGAATATTTACAGTTTGAATAATTTCTTATCATTTTTAGAGCCAGGATAACGTTTTTATGTGCGTATCGATAAGGAGTGTTTTTGTTTTTCTGTAAAGGCTATAATAAGTTTATAAACAGTAAGATAGTCATGATGCTAATTGAATTAGCCCATCAATGGAACCTTCAACTGACATTAGTATTCAGCTATCAGACTTTCGCTGACCCAAGCTAGCTGGTTAACAAGCTTAAGAGCTGCTGCTTATATTTACATAATGTTTTTGGGCTCACAGCAGCAGTAATAGTAGTTGTGAGTTCAAAATTTGATATCAATTCATAAAGTCCAACGATCAATCTTTTGATCAATAGAAAATATTTCCTTTCTCGGCCAGATTTCAGTTTAGGACTGTGGGTGGGTGCTCCGCACAGAATATTCCGTTCCTGCAAGTCAGTGTGGGATATATAGTCGTACTTTATCTCAGTATATCTCACAGCAAGTTTTTGAAAGGTTATATGAAGTGCAGATCAGCCCAAGATGCATCTGGATCAGCACGTCTCCTCACGCACTCCCCTTCTATGTCGGGGCACGGCGGACTTAAGTTCATCAGATCATAACTTTGGCATACAGCCATCTTACTGAAACAAACTGTATTTAACGTTAGATAGTTTGAGCAGAACTATATAAGGGCAGTGTCAAACCACCTGTTTCAGTGTTTTTGTCCTGCTACAACATGGCTCTGCTTGTAACCAATCAGATGGTTCTGTGAGTGGGACAATGCTGGAGACGGAGAGAGTGGCGCCGCTGCATCAGATCCAAAATTCTGAGTTATAAATTGATTTCCTATCAACCCTCAGATAAAAAAAGGGGGCAGATGCCGATATGCTTCAAAATGCTGAGTATTTGTACTGATAAACAGTCTGGCCAATAATCGGTCTATCCCTACTGGATACCATAGGTGAGTGACTGAAACCTTCCTTTAAAATCAGCTTGTGGTCTGAGTTATGTGTAAAGCACTCCTGATGCTTCAGAAAACTCTGTAAAACTATTTGAAATAACACAAGTTTGCACTGAATTGAGGCCTGGCATGGCTCTATGGTCAGTCAGTCAGAGGAAAGTTTACTACATGGAGCTGAGAGTGCCACAGGATGACTCAGTGGAGGAGGCATATGAAAGGAAAAGGCTTAGCTGTGCAGATTTGGCAGCAGAAGCAGAACAGCGAGGTGGTCCGACCGAGCCGTTAGGACGCATCAGTGTTACAAGCTGGGGGCCAAAATAACAGAACACATCTCCCTGTGGATACAATCCTATGACACTCTCTTGGTTCTCTCTTACCAGACACGCAACAAGTGCGCTGTCTTTTTCTTCTGAATGATGGTTTTAAATCTAGGAGCCCTCGACAGACCAGAGGAGACAGCTGTAATATATGTCTGAATTTCTCTCTGTCGAGGAACGTATTGGTATTTACATTATCCTCTTTCCCCGTAATGGACGTGTGGCTGCGTGACAGCTCAGTGATTACTGTACAGCAGACACTGATCTACTCTGAGAGGCTGACACTAAAAGCTAACACTTACTGCTGATGATTAACATCACAGAAGACTGAATAAAACATATATCACTGAGCCATAAATCTTCACTGACACGCAACAGAGCTGACTCTGAGGATTACTGAGGCTGTCTTCAGCATCTGGTGTGTTCTTTCAATCCATTTAAGCTGCAAACTGTTGGACAGAGCAGAGGCTCTTAAATGGGAGCTCTGGTATCTTTAAAGATGTACTTCATTTTGCACATTTTGAAGACTTATTCTTACATAAAGGTGTGGTACCTGCTCCAGCTGAATGTAGGGAAAAGTTTTAGCACCTGAAGTTCTTCTTTTTGGCACCAACTGGCTCAGATTGTGATTCTTTGTGCCTGACAGTATTACAGAAAAAAGTCCGACTGCTTGCTGCTGTGTCATCTCTGCAAAGCCGGCTGTATCATGGACAAAGTAACTGATTCAAAGTTTTAAACATGAATAAGCTGGATGGTCAGACTAAATATGTGTATTCTCAACCATTTACATATTCATAAGTTATAGAAATCCCTGAATCTGTCTTTAGACTACTCCAAACGGTCCATTCTAAAGAAAATAGCACAAGATCTTTGCAAGACTTGCTGAATTGATGAGGTCATCACATAAGGATCTCCTCACTGATTTATGACGTATTGTAGAAGGGGACCTCAAACACCAAGGTCGGCCCACAGCTTTGCCACTGACAGGCCTCAAGAGGGCTGGCCAATCAGGGGGATTTGTGGAGGGGGGGGTGCCTCATGAAGCAGCCCCATTGGCCATCTGTACCGTGCCTGAGCCAGCTTCAGCTCTAAGGTCCGGTTTGTTGGGCCAGTGTGACTGCAAGTGTACCCTGCTCTGGTACACTTCCTTGGCTTTGTCACACTCTGGAGAGGCGTGCTTCAGCAAGGTACACTTCATACATGAGCACTTTTTTTAGAAGGCTGTGGGTGCGTTTGAAAACTCCTTTTTGGTAAGGAACTAGGGATGCACGATATTATCGGCACAATATCGGTATTGGCAGATAAAAGCCTAAAAACACGTTTATCGGTATCGGCAGATATGAAAATTTCTGCTGATAAGCACAGCCGATAAGGTGCTATTCAGTTAGGATTATTATTATTTTCCATCTGAAAAATAAGTTCCTTAAATAAAATGTAGCACTTCATTTATTTGCACTGCAGAGCTCTGTGTCTGTCACCAGGTTGTTACAGTAGCTCTAAAATAATCAAATGCAACTTGGTTATGTTTAAAAATGCATTGTACATTTAAAGTTCACGTGATCTAAAGAAACTATTTTTCTGTATTTCAATACATTTCTTATTTATGGTAAAATCAAATGTATTTGGTCTTGTTTTATGTGTGTTTCTTAAACAAATAAAACCGTCACAAAAAGAGTAACATGTAAATTCCAGTACAGGATAGACTTAGCTTTCTTTACAGTGAAAAAAACAAACAACAAGAAGAAAGACATATTTGGTATTTTACAATCATTCTCAATGATAATGTGTAAATAAAAAAAGATAAACTTAGCAGGCTTAAGGTTTTAATATATAAACATTTTACATTAGAAAAGACAATGCATGGTCATAGAAAAAACACCTATTGTTGATGTTAACAGGTCACAAAACATCGCAGTGAGGTAAAGCAGATCTCAAGGGCGGTTGTTGTAGTTCTCTTTTTCAGAACATTGTAGTTCGTCATGGCTTACAACGTCACAAGAAGCCGTTGTTGCATAAATATGAAGTCAAAGTGAAAGTGCAGTCGAATTCCTCTTTTACCACAGTTCCCCTTTCCTTTCCTCTTACGCCATCCTTGCCTTGACCCTGGACGTTTTCCATCGGGGTTAAGGTGAAGTCGAAAGGAAAGGAGTTAGGAAGGAGTTTTCGAATGCACCCTATGTCTGACAAAATGACTTAAAGGTATAGTTTGCAGGATTTTTCTAAAAAAAATAAAACGTCAACCCCTGGTCTCCAATGGTCTCCAATGGGCCTCTATACATTCAGTGTCTGTGTCTGCCTCAACCATCTCATCTGCCTGTTGATGTTTTGGATGTGTGGGGACGTTTCTGGGTGGAAAGTAGGTGTGGTTACCGTCAATTACAGCCCGCCCAGTGTGCAAGTGACTTTACGTGTTTATGATAGTAAATGGAAACTAATCAGAGCAGCTTTGATAGTGGGCGTAGCATGGAGGAAAAAAGACACAACCACAGTGAAACTAAACACCTGACAGATATAAGCATTTTACTAAACAAGGGTGAAGCTTGGCTCAACTTTCCCTCTCTTTTGGACACTTTGAGAGCAGCGCAGGACAAAGAGCAACTTGAATTGGTATGTTTTTAACACCTGTGATTAGCTTGTGCTAACATGCCAAGTCTGGTGCATGGCCCTTGAGTCTCTGCTACATAGAACCATGATGCTACAGGTGGTTGCTGAACTAGTGAGTGTGTTCATGTAGCTCCGGAGGCCGTGGGTGTGTGCTGCCGCTGGCACTGAGCCAAGGAGGAGGAGCCCAGTTTGGACGTTGTACTTACTAACAAGTCACGAAAACTCCTGCCGGCCCTACCTTTAACTTTATACCTTGAAGAACATAGGAGTTGCTGGTCAAAAACCGCGTTGAAGGAGCAGTTCGTAGAAGTTATTCACATTTAGCAGAAATATTTGATTGAAATGAAAGTGACATCTCTGTAAGTATGTTGTTCCTTTTTTGGCTCAGAATAAGTTTCTTATATGCCCATAAAGAACTGGTCAACCTTAGGAGGCTGCCATCTTGAATCAACTTGCTTCCGACAGTTTGTGGACAGAGTTTTGTTTCAGGATGTCAGTCTGCGTCATGTCTGCTAGCTGATGACAAAAACTGGAGCAACTGCCAACATTTGCTTCTCATGAATCATTCAGTCTCTGAGATATGCAAAAAAAAAAAAAAAAAAAAAAAGGGTGTCAGTTTTAAAAAATACTGCTCTCCTCTGTGAGGATTATATGTTACCGTCTGTACCCAGTCAATCACCCGCCGCTGACATCGTTCCTGTAATTGGTGACATGCTTCATCACCTGCTGACATCCTGCTGAGCCTCTCAGTCATCCTGAATGAGTCCGGATGAAAATGATAGACAGTACAGCAGCAGCAGCAGCAGCTCAATGCCAGATAAACACCAGCTGTGTGTGAAATCAAGCAGTGAGGAAGAATCAGCGTTTCCCCAGAACATCACGCTGGATCAGTTTTGGTAGCTTGGAGCCGATGGTTCTGCTGCCTTCTTTTCACCAGTTCAGATGATATGGTGGAGCTTTGTTGGCTAAGAGGATAGATTTATCCGCCAGCTGCTCACCAAAGAACCACAGCGATAGTCTGAAGGAGCCCAGAGGAGGGTCATCTAAGATTAGAGTTTCTGATTTTTGGATAAACAGAGGAGGTCAGGAAAAGGACTCACCATCTGCTGCTAAAGCCAGAGAGACGGGATGGTGTCACACACTGCTCTGCTGCCGGCTGAACTATATGCTTACTTTATGAAAAGTTAAGCCTCGACTGTAAACAAACACCAAGATTACACATTTCCTCTTTAAGTAACTCTGCCCTTCAGTGTCCTCGCTGTAAAGAAACAGCACCAGATTTTAATGAGCTGAAGCAGACTGTGAGTTACAAACTGTTTTACAAAGTTGCATCAAACGAGAAATCTCTTGTGGATCAGATTTGGAAGATTTTCTTCCAGGGCTCATTTATCTTTCTAAATAAACACCAACTATTGTTTGACTTCTTTTGTGGGTTGCAATTAATGATCATTTCCACAGATGATGATTAATGTAGCATTCATTTTCAGAAACCTGGTGAAATACTTTCCACAAGTTCCCAGAGACGTTTTAGGATGTCTTAGACTGTTACAACAGAAGACAGAGAAGTACTGGAATGAGTCACGTGATGGAACCATAGAAATATAGATTACATAATCAGTGAAGTAAATTGCACTGTCTCTATGTATCTTCCTGTGACTATCAAGCCCTGTTTCCACTGAGCGGTCAGTTTGATTTGGCTGGGTATGGCACACATTTTGTGGCGTTTCCTTATACTAAAACCAGGACAGGTCCCCAAATTACAGACCCTTACCATCCCACTTTTTGGTACCCTTCTGTTTGGGTACCAGACATTATGATTCGACCCTAGGAGGTAGAGCTTGAAACACTGTAATCTGTTGATTGGATGCTTACGCTTTGTAACAAACAGTCACATGCCAGTCCAAAAGAAGGCAAATTGCTGGATGTCTTTTAGTGTTGCTCTTTGTTTGCCATGTCACGTTTTCTTTTTTGTTGAATTACTGGTGGAGTACACTGTGTCGCACTGCCATGCCATAGCACTATTACGTAACCGATGGCTTACACGCCACCTACCAAGAAGGGCATGGTTGGCTGTGGAAACACTAACAGGATCAGGCTTTACTGATCCAACCCGTACCAAACTGTACTGATCCGTACCGGACTGTACCACTTGCTGAAAGGGCTGAAATGTAACCTGAAAACTCCAGTTTCTAGTCAGCCGTGGCTATCTATTTTTACCATGTGGTATTTGCACTCTTGTTAGACCTGATACTCTTGTTAGACCTGCTGTAACTTTGATATTTGTGAAGTAGAGATGGGTTGCCAACAAATTCTCCTACAGTCACTCCACCTCTCTACCACTGGTCCTTTAAGAAGCTTTTTGACTGCAGGAACTTCCCTCAGGAACTTCAAACCAGAGTCTAAACTTAGTTCCTGGGTAGTTAATCTTAAGGTGATTACCAACCTGAAGGTCCAGGAACTTTTGGTCACCGATAAAACTTTACCAGCAACCACATTGTTTCTGTATACTTGCATTTCCACTTAAGGCCCAGGTAGTACACGTAAAGCACCAAAAAGATGTGATAAAAAAAAAAATAAAGGTAATTGCAATATACCACCAGACCAGTAGGGGGCAGCAAGACAACATCAGTGGTCATTCAGCATAAACTACACCATAGAAGGAAAAAACAAGCCACAATGTGTAGCACCACAGTTAGCCTGTTAGCATGGGTGATATTGAGCCTGTGCTGGTTTTGATCATGATTTCTTGCACTGCTGATGGATTTGTTGACTCTCAAGAGGAGACAAGCACAAGTGGCAAAGCCTTACTAGGTGAATCCATTTCAAAAAGCCTGAAAAAGCTTCAACAAAAACCTGAAGATGGCAGAGATTGATCCAAGTTTCTGTTCATAAATAAGTCGACTGAATGGCAACTTTCAATGTGACACATCCTTCTCAGACGGCTTTAGATCATTCGATACTTACCTGAGGTTTTGATACGTTACAAGCTATCAGAACTGTGGCTGGATATCCACTGACACGTTCAGCTGAAGGTCTCCAGTTTACAGGGTCACTTTTTAAACTGGGACACCAGGAGCTGACAGACACATTCAGGCCCCGTTTACAGGACAACTTTTCATCTGAAAACGCTGAAACGAGGGAAAACACAGTGAAAAAGTCTGTTTACACAGAAACGCGGAGGGACTGAAAAAGCTGTAGTGAGCATGCCAGGCCTGCAGGTGGTGCTATAACTGTCATGTCCAGAAGCCGCTTTTGGGAGATCTCCACTGAAGTAGAGTTGAGCCGATCATCTGGTACTAAGAGCAAAATTGGAGCAACAGATGCACATTTTGTATAAAGACAGTCAGCAGATTCAGTAGTTTGAGCAGCACAAGCACAACATGGTAGTTCACAACGAACGTAACAACGGTACTGTTGTCCTGTTGTATGTGCTCGTGAGGAGGGGAGTGTGACATCAGCGTTTCCACTAAAAACGCCAGGTTACCATTTACACAGCAATGGTGTCAGCAGCGTTTCAGAAAACGGCTCTGGAGGCCGTTTTCAAAAGTTTGCGTTTTAGGTCGGCTGAAACGCTGTTTCCATGTAAATGGCCCCTCACACTATCAGGCTCAAAAAAGACCATTGGTTAGGAGGTACTAAACCAAGTCAGTCACAGCTGGGGGTCAGCTTATTGTGGAGGGGTAAGGAAAAACACTGTGGGCGCTCCACCAATCATAAACGTCCAGCTTAAAGGCCTCGCCCCCAAAGTACCTGGACATCTAGAAAGTACTACCCTCCAGGTAGGGTCTTTACAGACTTTTATTAACGCTCACTGTTTTCCCTCTGCTCCACAGGCAGAGGCCTCCCCACCAGCAGAAGACAGACCCCTGCCCCCTGCAGCCCCCATCACTGGCCGCCCCCTGAGCCCCCGGCAGCGTCGGGCCCAGAACCAGCAGGGCCAGAGAGCTGGCAGAGAGCCAGCCAGCAGACCAGCCTTCGCTCCAGCTCCTCGACTGCAGCAGGAGGAGGAGAGCCACACGGGGTCAGCGGTCCTCATCGTGCTCCTCACTCTGGCTCTGGCTGCTCTCATCTTCCGCAGGATCTACCTGGCTCAAGAATTCAAGTTCGACTTTGAGCTGTGACCAACCCGGCCCTCGTATCCCTTCCCTCTCTCCTGCAATCCTCCTGCTTCTCCGGGACAGAACTGTGAGCAGGGCCGAGGCAGCAGCTGACACAGAGTCTCCTCCTCTGTGCTCATCAGCAGAGGGTCAGTCCTCTGAGGGGAGCTCTCATTCCTGCAGAGGAGGCGCTTTAATCACCACAACACCTCCTGGGTGTCTTTTAATCTCTGTTCATTTACTCTCTAGTCTTCACCTTCGGGAAGTTCACTGTCACACCTGTGTAACACGTCTGTTGTCTGTCCCAGAGCTGCAGCTTGATCCCATTATTTAATTAAAGATGAAATGTAACCTGTCGTCGAGTAAAAGGAGGGTTTGTCTGAAGGTAATTATTGAATCTTGAAGCTTTGTGTCAGTTTAATCACTTTTTTTGGTGCTCCATTTAACAACCAAAGTGCTCCAGCTTTAGCTCTTACAGGTGTGGTTGGTATGGTACTCAAAAGGGAAATCATGAATCACCAACAGGTAGAGACGGTTTTAGAATGACAGCCTGCAGCAGGGAAACAGGCTGTGACCACAAAGTCCTCAGAGGAATCAAAACTAACTCTCATTTTTGACAACAACAGGCTCAGATTTTTGATTTTGTGTCAAACAAACATCACAAAGGGCATCCTGACAGAGAGCTGATGTTTCACAACTTTCTCAGACTCCATGAGAGTTATTTGTGTTTGTAGAAAACAGGAGTTAGTGATCTGCTCTGACCCAAATCATTCAGTTCAGTTATTTCATGACAAAAAAATGAAATCTAAGCCAGTTTTTATGTCTTGTTTTTAGAAGAAAATGTCTTATTAGACTAAATCAAAACCACATTCACCTGACAGGTCCAGAAAAATGTCTTATTTCAGATATTAAAAGACAAAAATGGCTTTTGAATCATTTGTAAAGAGCAAAAATAAATCTACCAAAGGGGTAAAGAAAAATGTATTTGTTAGTTTCTTGGATTTAGGCATTAATCTTATTTCAACAAGTGGAACATTTTATTATTTTTACCTCACTGGAAGATTTTTTTATTCTCCACAAGGAATCCAGGTGCCATTTTTCTTTGTACCCACCCAATATTTAACATCTGATGGGAATGAAGGTCCTTATTTGTCTGTCAGTCCAAGACCAATTCTGGATGTCTATACACGTTTAAGTTAGGTCCACTGATAGGATGTCTGACCATGACCTCACATTGACGTTAATAAGCAGTTTAATATCTAAATGTCAGCTTTTTGGACGCCAAGAGGACGTCTACTCAAAAGTGAGGAGCCCACTGTGCAAAGAGACATTCAAACAACATCCTTTCAACATCATTTTTGGATGTCTAATTTTAAACATCAGTTTTGAATGAAACTAATATTTTGTTTGTTTCCATTTCCTGTTTCCCGCTGTGAAATAGTGATGTTTTAACCTGTAGAGGTTAATTTTCCTGTAGCTTCATTTGGCTCAGCAGCAGTGGAAGTGGAAGTGGAAAGGTATAACGCCTTGCTATGTACTTACAGTTACCATCTGGTGCTGAGAAAAACAAATGAAGCTGTAGGAAAATGAACAGGAACAGTCTGACACCTTCAGAACCTGGTTAAGCCGTGTTTCCACCAAGCAGAGCAGTTTGGTTCGTCTTGGTACGGCGTGCATCTTGGGGCGTTTCCACTGGGTGTCCAATGGGTGCCAGTCCGAACCAATCCGCTCTCAGAAAGTGGTGCAACAACACTGCAGTCTGTTGATTGGTCAAAAGAATCATCACTTACCGTGCGACAGCTGCTGTATTTCCCCTGGCGGCACACAGACTTCTCTGAAACAAAGCTTGATTGCTCTTTGTATTAAAGAGCTACATGTCAATCACAGAGAGGATGATGCTGCATGTCTTCCATCTATGCTCTTTGTTTACTGTGTCGCGTTTTTCTTCTTCGTTGGATTTATTAGCGGGGTAAACAGTGTCGCGCTTCTACAGTGTCACGCTATTGTTTAACAGATGCAGCTTTCAGCAACCAGTTTACAAGCTGCCTACCACAAGAGGGTACAGTTAGCTGTGGAAATGCAAACGGGATCAGGCTTAACTGAACCAAACCGTGCCAAACGCGAAACTAGAAGCAGGATAAAAACAATGAGAATGGCTAAGATGGCTGCAGTGGCATCAGCAGTGACAGTAAGTTTGGACATGTCCACACGTAGCATCCAGGAAACTGCATATGTATTTTTATACATCTATGTCTGTCATACACGAAACCACAGTTTTACATCAATTCAAACAACATTTTCTGAAAATTTCAGCCAGAGTGAAGTTTTGAAAAACTCTGGTTTTGTGGTTTTGTGTGGACACTGGTAAACAGAGTTTTTGATTCACGAACTTCACAGTTGAATAACAGAGGCTTATTCTGATTGGATGGCATGGGTTTCGCGTCTAGACAACACTGACAAATATGGGTTTGACATGCCTCGAGCTGCACTTATTGGTGGATTTGCCAGGTGCTTGTGGATGGGAGGTATTTGGTTTTGAAAATACCCAGCTATGTGTGAACAAGGCCTAAGTTCATGCAACTGGAGGGCGCTGGTGCAAGGCCCAGCATGGACAAAGAGCTTGAACGTCTCTTTGCTCAGTGGGTAACATCTGAAAATAAGATTTTTTTTTCTGGACTTGTCAGGTGAATGTAGCTAAAATTAAGTCTAATCAGAAAATTAAGCTAATAATAAAACATCATCACTGTTATCAGCTCTTGTGTAACAGCAGGTTGAGTTTCTGTTCTTGTCTTTATGGTTTCTGAAGGTTATAATGTAATAGATGTTTGAGTTTATAAAAAAATCTTTGCTCATTATCAGAAAACTCTCTTTCTATAATGTTTCCCAACAACAACAACAACAACAACAAAACCCTGAGCCTGTGAGTGACAAAAATAAAACCTGCTTTTAATGAACAAACTGCCTGCAAAGATTACATTTCCACTCCTGACGGGCTTCTTCAAGGATGTCTGCTCCAGAAATCAACCAGACAACTAACAAGTCTGTAGCTTTCACACCAGGAACACAACCTCAGCTCCAAAACAGTCTGTCTGCAAAGTGTTGATCCTAACAGGGTTTGATGCTTTGCGAATCATTTCAAGCTGATTTAAGTGTAAATAGAGGAACACCAACGAGTGAGACGCGGAGCTGAAAATTGTTTTATTGTTTGATGAAAAATGTCTGCTCCTTTTAAACCTCCTGTCGGTAAGATGCTGTTTCTTTTTGTAAGAGAAAAGTTAGAATGAAACTGGACCAGTGCTCAGAAAACAGCAGTGTCTCAGAGAGCAGATCATCAGAGTGCTGCTTCCAAAAGTCCTGTGAAGACGGTGATTCGACTGATCCAGAAGAGCGGCGTGAGAGCAGAGCGCTTTGAACTGTTATCACCACAGAGACATTTACTGGTGAGATCATTTGAAGGATTATTTCCACCATGACCATACGTCTGGTCTGCAGCAGGCTCACCTCGCCGTCTCTGAACACAGCTGTGGCTTTTCAGTCTGATAAACAAATGAATTTGTTTTGTTTTAATCAGGAAGTTTTTTTTCCTGGACACTCGATTCCCTCTCATTTGTGTCCACCCCCCTCGCTGTGTTTGATGTCGCACACGTCCCGTCTCTGCATTAGTCTCTTGTTTGTCTCACATTTTCTGTAGCCATATTCAAACATTCATTTTCCCTGTGTAAACAGAGCCGCACACTGTCTGCCGTTTGCCCTCTTTGTTACACTTTGAGGAGGGTTTATCGCTCTGATGAGACTCAGAGAAGCTGGGAAACAATTTACATTCACTCTTTGCACACCTTAGCTGACGGCTCTTTGACGTGTACAGAACTCAGCCGTGTAGAGATATCTCTGAGGTTCTCGTAGCAGTCAACTTGTTGAGAGGAACAAATCTGTCTCTGTAGTTGTTTCTTCTTTTAGAGCAACCAATCGTGTCCAGGTTTCACTTGAAGGCAGCAGATAGTCCGTATGACTACACCCAGACTCTCATCGTATCTGTCTCTACAGTTATTCTGCTCAAGGCTGGTGTACGGAGATATAAACAAACAATAAATCACCTGAATGGAAGCCTGTTTGCCTCCTGTCTGATTTCATGTCACTCTGTTTTATCCTTCACACAGAAAAAAACAGCGACCAGTGTTAAAGAGGGGGTATTCTGCTTTTATCAGGCTTCATTCTGTCCCTCTGATACCCCCTTTATTAACTTTAAATAACTAACAACTCAAATTTTTCTCACACTGGTGTGTCAGAAAACCCTCATTTCAGTCTCTGTCTGAAACAGTTTGTTTTAGCTGCTGTCTCTTTAAGGCTTGCCACTCCACAAACCCCTTTCTCTCTGATTGGCCAGTCCTCAGGAGGCCTGTCAGGGGCAGACCTTGGTGTTTGAAGTCCACACCTCCAACATGTCATGAACCAGTCAGGAGATCAATATATGATGACCTCATTATTTCAGCAAGTCTCATGAAGATCATAAAACTTATTTTTAGAGCAGAGTGTTTTGATCAGTTTAAAAACATATTTAGGGATTTTTACAACATATGAATACAAAGGGGTTTAAGAAATCTCCATGTTTAGTCTGATAATTCAGCATTGTTACTTTATATGCATGTTTTTTAAAAAAAAAAAAAAAAGCAGGGTACCCCCTCTTTATAGGGATGTCTTGCGATAAGTCTTGAGCTGCTGTGCAAACGGGTGCAGCAAAGCCACTTTTCAGTCAAATAAGATAAGATAAGACTTAATTGATGGCGGGGTCAGATTTATAGCATGTGAAAATGAAGGAACTGTGCGGTTAAATATATACAATAAGTACAATACAAAATTATAAATGTAACAAATAGAATTAATAAAGTTGGGTAGAATTAGTCAGAGTAAGCCATGCCCTTTAATATGTAAATGTATTCTTAACTCTTAATAAATTCAAAATGATTAAACTATAAAACAATACATGCTCTGTCAGTTATTAGCACCAAAACAAGACACACAAACTAATCCTTTGAACCATAATCTTTACATTTTAAACCAGGGGTCTGCAACCTTCACTTTCTGAGGAGCCAGTTTGCCCCCACTCAGCTGGATTAGTAATTTAGGAGCCACAAAATCTACTGTATCTTCACAATAAAGACAAAAAAAATAAAAAATTGCATTGTAAAAATCTAGTGAATAATTATTGAATCACAAAGATTTTTTGTGATTATAAAATTGTACATGTGATATCTCAGATTTTATTCTCAATAAATCTGCAAATATTTGTACTGATAAAAAAATATGATTTTATAAATTTCGTGAATTTTCAAAATTAACGAAATTTTAATGAGTTGCAAATTTTTTTCAAAAAAAGGCAAAAAAAAAAAGGAATCTAAATAATGTGACAAATTTGTAAAAACGTGCAAAAAAAAATTAAGATTTTAAAAACGGTGGCGAACTTTAATACATTTGCCAAAAGAAACTAAGAGTTGTGATTTCAAAACTGCAAAATTGCTAATTGGAAAAAAAAAAAAAAAACTTTATAAAATTGAATTCTCATCTAAATTTCCAAAAAAATTTAAAAATAATGGAATTCAACTTTTCCCAAATATCTCCAAAAAATTGAAAGCTTGTTTTGACAGATGTGACGCATATTTAATTTAACAAACTGTTATCATATGATTTTATTTGGTGTCAGTGTCTTTAATCATTATTATCCTCTGTAAGAAAAATAAAAATTCTTTATTGCAAGTAATATATTTTTTAAAGCTTTTAAAGACCCTCCTTTCAAGACACGGTCTATGATACACTTTGTTGGACAAGGTGTACAAGCTCAAAATATCAGCCAAAGGGAGAAACCACCACTGCTAACACCTGGATGCGTCTGGAACTTAAGGGTGGACCTTGACTGGTTATGTCCTGCCAGTCATCTACCAATCAGAGCTAACATAACCTCACTCTTCATTTATTGATAGACTCTCAAGTTTGAACAGACCACTGCAGAATAACTGCTGACTGTGAGTTGGAATGAATATTAGCACAAACAGCTTAGCACGCTGTTTTTGCTTGCGCTCTGTTTAGCTTTTACCTGCTTCATCTGTCGTCTTTATTCTTTTTGACAGTCCAGCTTCAGCGTCCACCATCACTACAAACAAACTCAAGACTTCCTTTTCAGCAGAGAAAAACACCAGATCTCTTCTCTGCTAAACTTTGACGGGCAGCGTGGTGTCATTAAAGGGTCTTTTGGTCTGTGTGCCATAAATGGATTCACAGATACTGAGTAATGTTGATTAGAAATAACTCATGTTGGTGATGATAATATAATTTTACATCATGGATTATAAACAGAAAAACATATAAAAGTGAGGCTGTTCAACAGTCACTAATAAAGTCCTCAAAGTGATCTTTAGATGGAAGAAGTGACGCCTCACAGACAGCAAACAGCTCCTGCCTGCCATTCAAAGAGGCCACACCCCTAATTACCTGTAACTTTAAGTCTAAATAAACACACAGGTGAGTTCTAAATGAGCTTTAAAGACCAAAACTGTTCTTAGACCAGGCTGTAAACGTGTTTTAATCTACAGTGAAGATTGATATTTTAACACTGGGTTCAATGGAGAATGACTCACCTTTGGACACAGCCTCTAGTGGACAGCCCAGGAACTGTTTATTTTGGGCACGGCACAAAGCTGCTGCTTTGTTAAAACTTCTGAGTTCTTTTATTCTCCTTAAAGTTGAAGACAATATGTAAAACATAATGATGTCTATGCAGATTTATTCTACATGTATCGACCACACGTTTCATCGTCCTAAGGGATCAGTTCAAACAGAGGCTCCAAGGTTTTTCTCCTCAGGCAGAAAAATAAATTTAACATTGTTTCAGTTTTCTTACCAAAGGAAGTGAGGAAAAAATGTGTTTTGTGAATCAAAAGGATCAGAGCTGGCACCACAGGCTGATTGTTCTCAGAGCCAGGATGTTCAGAGGAAACCTAGCTCAGGGGCACAACTTTAAAAAAAAAAAAAACATTTTAATAACAGAGCAGCTTTGGAGTTTTGGTGGATTTAAGTTTTTTTTTGACCACACTAACCTTGAAACAGGAGTTGAAAGTGTAACAAAATGTGTTTGCGGTGCACAAGATCTTTCTCTATGCATCACTAAACTGTAAAAAAAAAAATCAATGTAAAAAAAAACTGTAAAGTACTGGCAGCAAAAGTGGCCATTAATGTCCCCTTTTCAAAAGTGAATGTCTGTTATCCAGTTTTACAGTATAACTGAATATTGGATTATTGGATTGGAAAGTGATTTTTGTTGTGTTGGTGTGTTGTAACTGTGAGTGTTGAGCAGTGGATATGATCCCTGCTGCACACTGATATGTTGAGCAGAGAGGCTCTCTGTGTTTCACGGCACCTGCCAGCTGTCTGGTGGGTTTCACGTCTGAAAAACACTGACAAATATGAGTGTGGCATCCTTCAAGCAACACTCACTTGCCCAGTGCGTGTGGACAAAAGTATTTTTAAAAACAAATGTGGGGAGGGAAATTATCTGGATGAACCTTTGTTATTCACGTTATTCAACTGTAACAGTTGGGAACCAAAAACCCTGTTTTCCAGCGTCCACACGAAACCATGAAACGGGAGTTTTCCAGTGACATAAAACTGCGGTTTATGTGGACGACAGGCCTAAACGTATAAAAACATATGTGGTTTCCCAGGTCACATGTGACATGGCTTAAATGTGTTTAACAGGGCAAAGTTTCAAAAAATGATATTTCATGGGTCTGACAGGCAGAAATGTAATGCGGACACTGGGGTCTTACGAGGTTAAAATAGACCAACACTCTGAAAAATCATTGGGTATATGGTCCATGCCATGCAGAGCACAGACAGTCCTTCCCCCTTGCAGTGGAACACAGCAGGGTGTTATACCCACTGCATTCCCTCCTCACTCATGGTTACAAAACACTGTTACAACACAAATGACTTTGCTGTGAAGTAAAGGTCAAATGGAGAGATGCAAGTTTTGACTTTTTTTTTTACAGTGGCATTTTTTTACAGTGCTGTATTTAAACACAAATGGATTGTACTGACGAAATTTCCTCGTAAATCTACTATTTGTTGCTGTGTCAGCAAAGCTGAAGGCTGAGGAGTCCTGAGTGAGACAGATGTGGACTTCATGACGTCAGAGAGAGGGTGTCCTCAGACGTCCCTCAAGTAAATAAAAAAAAAAAAAAACTCACACTGACCGCTCATTCAGAGTGTTTTAAGGTCAAAGAGCAAGTAGAAAATTCTGTTTGTGACCTGAAATAGAGTCACTTTTTAAAGTCGTTAGCAGTTTCTGCATTGTTTACATCAAGCAGGAACTTCTCTGCGGAGTCTTTTCTGGATGCTGGCCTATTTCTGGAGAACTAAAATGAGTCTGCAGCAGTAATGTGGGACACCCTGTTGTCTCTTCTCCCTCTGAGGACAGCCGTCCTCCTCTTCCCCTGTCTCTGCCTCTGATCGGATCCTCGCGGGGACTTCGTGTCTGTGTTCCTTTCTTGCTGCGCGCGCGCGGCTGCTTGTGGTGCTGATGCTGCGCGCGCGCCTGAGCCAGAGAAGCCCCCCTCCAGAGTCTGAAGACCAATCAGCGCGCTGATCAGACCTCAGCATCCCGTCTCTCTCCTCTCTCACACTTCTCAGTCTCCAGCTCGGTCCCCGGACTCCCAGCACTCCTCCTGCCGCCTCTTGACAGGAAGATGGTACCGCGCACTCACCGAACCGTACGCGGACCCCAGGCGGCACTGATCGACTTGCTGCGGGACTTTTAAACTCATTATGCCCTGTTACGCCAGGTTCATGCTCCTTCTTCTGTGTCTGGTCCTGATCGGGGAGTGCAGGAAACACAGAAGTAGGAAAAAGCGGTGGTCTGCGCCGGCGGAGACGCACAAACCGGGGACGTAAGTACCGAAAATCTTCATTCTGCTCTTATTTTATCTGTTTTATCCCATCTTCTTTTAAATTATTGAACCAAAAGTGAACTTTGGAATCAAAAGTATTTAACAGAGCAAGAATTCTGCAAGAGGGATGAGGAATGCACTTGCTCTTCCTCCAGCGTGAGCTCACATTTACGCACGACTCTGCGGAGCAGCGAGCGTTAGTTCCTCTTTACCTCCAAGAAAAATTGTGATATTTCCCTTCCATTTAACCCAGACTTGACCCAGACCTTCTTACATCAGAATCCAGTCTTAGTTAGTCACTAATGACATGTTTCTTGATTTATTTTCTGCTTTTATTCGTTCATTCGCTGGCTCTGATGAAGCGTGCAGCGCCGTCACTGATCCAGCGTCCTTGAGAAAACTTGTTTGTTTACATGAGAGGAGAAAATCCCTCCCTGCAGACACAGCATGAAGGATGCTATTCCAGGTGACTTCTCTGTGTAGACTGCACACAGAGACGCTGCTTAAATCCTGATGTGTGGCTGCTTTTCTTTGCTGGGAGTCACGCTCCAAACAGGATCAAACTCTGCAGCTTCACTTCTGTTTTAACACAAAGTGCATGGATTCATTCTGGATTTCATTCTTTCTTCTGAATTCGCAGGCTCTGCTTTCAAATCAGCATATGATTTTTGTTTCTTTTCTCTCTGAAATGTGACACCTCTCACTTCCTGGGGTCTGTTTTTGACCTTTAACTGAGCCAATGATGCCTAGCTCATAGATATTGAAGTTAAAAAAAAAGAACATCAAATAAACATTTCAGAATCTGAGCATAAGCTTATTTTCAATGCTGCTTCCAAGAGCATCCATCACCTTTAATCAAAATCACAGCAGTGGAAAAATCATCCAACCTGTTCAAAACCACCTGCTCAGTTTCCATCAGGAGGAGCAAAGCCAAACCCAGCAGACAGGACAACACTTTAATTAGATTTTACAGGCAGAGAAATGAGAGGTCTTCATGTTTTTATTCAGTGTCCGTAGCGCTCCTCTCTGCCTTCACACGCAGAGGACCACTTCTAATTTGCTGCAAGGAACGTGTGTTTGAGCAGAGATTTATGAAAGCTGCAGCAGAATGTGTAAAATCATGAGACCAGATTTTTTGAGGTGGAGACAGACGGGAGGAAAAACCAGCCCTGAATCTTTGAGAACTCAGTTTGATGATTCTGAAAATCAGGATTCAGAGTGAATAAACTTGGAGTAACATTGCAACATATGAGCTTTGCATTTTTTGACACCTTCACTGCTTCCTGCTTTGCTGCAAAGCTTCATTAAAGGAAAATTCCAACATTTCACACCCAACATTCCTGGAAGCCTCCCTGACGACTCCTCTCAAGAAGAAGTAGAGGCTCATTTTTATGCCAGACAGAGCACACACAGCCCAGTTATGTTTCTGTGGGTATAGATTTAACCTGTGAGTCTGTGACACTTCCTGACTTCAGCTAATGAGCTCAAACTGCTTTGATGTGTGAGTGAGAAGAAGTCGAGGCAGCTGATGGTCCACAAGCTTCATTAAAGAACAGTTTAGATATCTTTTAAATCTGGTTTTAGGGTCTAAATGTAAAAGAAGGCACAGCATTATATGAAATAGCTTCATTATGAGAGCACAGCCTGCAGCAGAGAAACAAGGAGCATTGACTTCAACATATGCCACTTTGAGGGTCTGGTTGTATCAAAGAAAGGATTCTTAAAGAGATTCACATTTGTTTCTCACAAATGATATTCTAAAGGGCAATAGACCTGTGGATGATCCGCAGATTGAATCAAATCCATAAAACTATCTGTGATCCATCTCATCATTTAAGATCAGGGTTTGGATCCCTCTTCTCTTCAAGGTTAACAAACAGACCATAAACTCTGTAAACCATCACTGTCAGTCATAGTTGAGACTTCTTGAAACTCTCTCCTACTTACTGTTGTTGTTTTGTTGTCATTACGTTGTCTTTATTTTGTCATTACGCTGTCGTTACGTCGAACAGATGTGTGAGCAGACTGATAAATGTGACCCAAAGCTGTGAACTAAGCATACAGGTGCAGCTGCATCACAAACCCTATCAGGGCACTGTTTAAAGAGTCAGGATCAACAAAGACCTGTGGAGGATCTAAACTGAAAAAGATAATTACAGTTCGATCAACAGGTGGGAACTGACAGCAGGTCAGTCTAAACTGAGAAAGACTCAGATTGACCCCAATGTAGCAATTCTCTGCCACAGAAATACACAATCATGCCAATTCAAAGAGAGAAAAAAACTAACAATAAAACGTGTTGCCTTTTCCTAATCTGTCGCCGCTCTCATCGGGAAGGGTCTTTTTGGTATATTAAAGTAAGGAGCAAACAATTGTGTAACAAAACTAAAGTAAAAATACCCTAAGTGACATACACTTATGATAATTTCTGGAACCCTACTGCTCCTACAATCTTTTTACAGTGCTGGTTTAGTCACCTTGGATTTTGTGTTTTCACAGTTTAATACTGGATTAAACTCCTGTTTTAGTTTTTATTTTTACAATAATGGATAAAACATGCAGTAATCAACCACTTTTGATTTTTTGAGACATTTCATGACACCCCTGTTGGGACCAATGGCCTAAGGATCATCAACACTCAACAGTCTTAAAAAAAACTTAAGAAATTAGTTTAAAAACACAATAATTGGACTTTAAAACTAATTCAAGCTGTGGTTTTTAAAAACACTGGGCCTGATTCACTAATAAATGCACAGACATGTTTTTCACTTTGTGCATGAAATAAGTGAAAATAAGTGAACAGGCACATGCTCGCAACCGGCAATCAGCATACTACCACTACGATTTCATTGAGAAACTGTGACATTTCATTATCCTGGTTATTTAATACATTCAGTCAAGTAACAGTTTTTCATTGAATTCTATTGTAGTCTTTTTTCTTTCACTATGTAAGCATTTCAATTTATTTTAATTTATTTCAAATGTAAAATATAAGTAGTTTAATTTTTTTGCATCAAGTTAAAAGTGTATAAGTTTTCATTTTCTGAGAGAGCTAGTCGTGGTGTAGACATGGTCTGAGGAGGTCTAAACTTGCTCCCAGTGTAAGAATAAATTCAAGTAAAAAAATGTTGAAGAATCACAGATTTGTGTGTGAAACGTTCATACACACGGTTCAGACTAATTTTCACACTGTTAGTGACTGAGGCCCAATGTCTTAACCTACTCCTCACTTCAGTTTGATGTAAACTGCTTCTATCCGAGTCAACCTTTGTATCAGTGTCAGCTTTGTCAAGCATGCATCTTGGCTTCACTTTAGTTTGTCTGGAATTGAATTTGTCATCCATCAAAAGTTCAGCTGCTCCTCTAAGAGGGCTGTTAGAGTTCATGCATCTCACCATCATGTGTAAGATCAGCACTGATGGCTTTTAAAGTTTCTCTAAAGTTATCAGATATTTTCACCATAAAACAACCCAAAACTTAGCGATCTCAAACGTGTCCAGACCCTGGACACGTTTGGATGTGATGAACATCACTCTCCTCCTTCAGCTGACAGCGTCTCCTCTCCATCCGGCAGAACTTAACTCTGCCTCCATCTGCTCTGTCGCTGCCCATCAGCCAGGCAGCCTCAGGATTTTAGCCCCCAGCATCCACCTGCAGGCTCTCAGAGGAGGTTTTTAAAAACTTATATCCTCTCTCCTCAAACTGTCAGCATGTGAAATAAATCTGTGAGGAGTGATGAGGATGGATCCTCATGCTTGACACAAACAATGTTCTGCTGCTGAAAGAAACATTTCAGATCATTACGGCCGTGAGTCGTCTGACTGAATCGTTTTTATTTTAGAGTTTCTCTTTCTTCTCCCTGGAGCAGTTTTGGAAAGATGAGGTTTAAGATGCTGCCGTTGTGGAGAATCTGAAGATGGCAAATGTTTTCTTTTCTTTCCTCTGTGCTTTAAAAATGAAAACTGAGCTGGTTTGTGCGCATTGGAGGTGATGTGGGGGCATTGGTTTGGCTCTTTATTGAGGAGAATCTCAGTAAGTTGCCTTTAAAAGCCCGTTCGTTTTCCCACTGTTCTCATAAATATGATCTTTAACCTGCAGCTTTCTATCAGCTGATCAGGTCCATGATATAAAAATCACTGGTAGGCTGGGAGTTGTGATATCTGTGCTTCTCACATTGAGATGATCTGGGTCTGAACATGCTGGTTTGGACTCAGTAATGTGTGTAAAATCTGTTATCTCTGCTCAGTCTGCCCCCTCAGTGAACACAGTGAACTTTGATGAAGTAAACACACGGTGTAGGCCGAGGGTTGAGTCGTTAAGACGTGTTTTCATTCAGATTTTCTTCTTTTCTGATTGAATCTGTGAAAGCTCAAGACAGCGGTAAAACTGCAGAAAATATCTACTTGTTTATTTATTCTGGGTCCTGACAGTTCAGCTGGCACACACAGGAAGCTGTTTGCTAACTGTAAATTAAAACCAGAGGAGGAGGAAAGCTTTAAAGCAGGTCCCAGAGAAACTGGTGCAGCTCTGTGGGAAACCAAAACCAGAGAAAAACCGCAGTGATCCTGCTGATCTGAGGTCACTGCAGTTTGTTGGACTAAACTAGCACAACATAAGTTCTCAGTAACTCTGCATAGAGTAGAGCACCCAGCAGAAAAGACAGTAACTAAAACATGAGTTCACTGTGACTACACCAGATGTGCCAGCCGTGGTCAGTCAGAGCTCTTCTTTATTGTTGGCATAAATTTTTCCTATTAAAAAAGTTTGTTTTTCTCCAAGCAGTTAAATACCACACACCTCATGATGGGTAAAGGCAAAGAGCTCTCTGAAGACATTCACAACCTGATTGTTGCTCAGCATCAGAATGGAACTGGTTACAGACTTATATCAAAGCACCTGAATATTCCAGTCAGCTCCGTTGGGGCCATTATTCACAAGTGGAAGAAGCACCACCTTACCACCAACAGGCCACGCACAGGAGCTCCTTGCAAGATTTCTGACCAGGGAGTCAGAAAGATAATCAGAAGAGTTCTCAACGAGCCAAGGACCACCCTGAAAGTGCTCCAGAAAGACTTGGAGGCAGCAGGTACAATTGTTACAGAGAAAACAATAGGCAATGCACTCCACCACCATGGCCTCTATGGACGCTCAGCCCGACTCCATTCCTCAAAAAAAGGCATGTTGAAGCTCCTTTAAAGTTTGCTAAACAGCATCTTGACAAGTCTGTAGAATACTGGGAGAATGTTGTCTGGTCAGACGAGACCAAAATTGAACTTTTGGGCTGTCATACTACATACCATGTTTGGAGGAGAAATGGCTCTGCACATCACCCAAGAAACACTAAACCAACAGTGAAGTTTGGAGGTGGAAGCATCATGGCATGGGGTTGTTTCTCATCTCATGGTATTTGCAAACTTCATATAATTGACAGAGCAATGAATGGAGCCATGTATGGGGAAATTCTTGATATGAATCTGCTGCCATCCACCAGGGTGATGAAGATGAGACGTGGCTGGACCTTCCAGCAGGACAACGATTCCAAGCCAAAGAATATTCCAGATTTAAAGACAATCTGTGCAGAGGAATGGGCCAAAATCACACCTGAGCAGTGTGGGCCATTCGTTAAAACATACAAGAAGTGTCTGGAAGCTGTCATTGCAAACAAAGGCTTCTCCATCAAGTATTCAATACTTGTGTTCAATACTTTTTTCCCGTGTTATTGTACTTAATTCCACATAATCATTATTTATGGACCTGAACGTTGTGATTTCTCTTCATGTGTGGATTATTTGAGTTAATAGCGATATCTGGTAGAAATTTAGTTTGAATTGCATCTTTGGAAATAAATGTGATGAGGAAAAAGTTTCTTATTTTCCCCACTGTACATGTGAAGTGAACATTACATCCCAGAGCAAAACCTGCTTGAAAAACTGAATTATTTTATATATTTAAAGCAGGGTTTGAATTACACAGTGGCCTTTGGGGAAGCCCTATATTTTTTTACCATGTGCACCTCAACTTTTTAACTCACATGTATGCACATATTTTATTACCCATATGTGGCCAATAACAGGTTTACAGAGAAAAAAAATCAACTATAACTACAGCAGTTGCCTAATACTGTATCTAAATTTCATATAGGTGTCATGGCAGCAATCCAAAAAGTGTCAGGGAATTTTTCTGTTGAATTCTTTCTGCAAAGTGTCATCTGCAGATGGAAAAGTTGTTTTGTCTTAAGTGCTGTCAGATTTAAAGCAATAAAAATACCACAGGACATCCCTCTGCAACTTTCTGAACCATATCATGTCAACTGTTCAGATCAATGTGGCAGTGGCAGCTTTCCTGGCTCCCAAATCTCTAAATTGCCCCTCATTTCAGTTTTACAGAAATGAAGCAGAAGGTAAGACTTAAACAGCTGGTCACATCGCCCACAAAGGTATGAGGTAAGTTAATTCACCAGTGCAAACGTAGCCTCTGCTCAGGTGCAGCAGTGTACTGTAACGTCACACACAACAAACAGAGCTATCCATGGTGCTGAAACAAGCTCTGATATCAAGTGAGGCTCATTAAAAACCAATTCCATACCAGTTTGGAAACAGGCACATAACAAACCTGAAAATTTTCAAAGTCCTCCCTGAATGTCTCAGGTAACACTTTCAGGGAGTGCCTGACCCCGTAATTCTAACCCTTATTAAAAGCATTTTGAAAAAGTAATGCAATAACTATGTTTCTTGATAACTAATTAAATTTACTTTTGTGGGGAAAGTAACGAGAAACTATGGCTGTATTCAGGCCAGAAAAGTCCTTTGGTCCACTTGTTTGGTCCGGACCAAAAGTGGACTTTATTTTTTTCGTTTGGTGCGGTTCGTATTCAGATTGTACTTTTTGCAAGTGGACTATATTCTGTAAACACATCCACGTGTGTGACGATCAGTGCTCTCATTGGACAGCACTGACAAAGGGCGGCACACAGAATACAGACCCGGAAATGGAGGTAAACGTGTTTGTGCTCTTATTAGAGATGCAAAATCATTTTCAGTTTCAAGAGCAGCTCCTTCAAAGCAGCTTAACAACACCGTTTACAATTTTGGAACAGCGAAGACAAATGCGTGCAGCAAGGAGACGCTATGCTCTGCGTGTCCTGACCCACAACATGCTAATAACAGTGTGGCTAAACAGAAGACGGAGGATCAGGTATGAACCAAAGACGGTTAGGTTACGGTGGCTTTATAGGCCCAAAAGGTGCATGTATCCTGTAGTTAGTTCGGATGGACCTTGGTTTGTATTCAGACCTGCACCAGAGAACCACGAACCACACCAGAGTTCGTTTGGAAGCGGACCGAGACCACCTCAAAAAGTGGGTCTCGGTCCAGTTGTTTGGTCCGCACCAGGGTTTGGACCGCACTATTTGGTCCACTTTAAATGGACCAGGGTTCGTTTCCCACGCTGGTCCGGACTTTTCATGCAGGTGTGAATAGACACAAACGAACCCTGGTGCGGCCAAAATACGAACTGAATACGAACCGCACCACACGAAAAAAATAAAGTCCGTTTTTGGTCCGGACCAAACAAGTGGACCGAAGGACTTTTTTGGTCTGAATACAGCCTTAGTTACTTTTATGGGGAAAGTAACGAGAAACTGTAACTAATTACATTAAGTAATTTGACAGAAAGAGCTCACTGGGTTCACCAGGAAACCTGGGATGTCAGCTGCTCTCCACTGAGTTCAGGTGTTTCTTCACTTTTCCTTTGGATTGTTGAGTCAATCCCTTCCTCTGAACACAGAAACAGTTTTTTAAAGCATCCTCTCTGGCTTTTTGTTCCTTTATTCAGAGAGGACAGGGCTGTGCACAGAGCAGGAAACAGGATGAGAGTGAGGAGTGACGTGCAGGTTGGACTGAGACTCTGGATGAGGGTTTGACAGCTCCCAACCTAAACACTGCTCTACACCAGCTCTCAGAATCACTCAGCTTTCAGTTTGTTGTACTTTTGTTTCTCCTCTTGTCCCAAAAGCTGATCGTTGTGCTGCAGGGCGAACATGAACATGCTGCATCAGAGGATAATGAAAAACAAATTGGGGTCCTGGCAGCCAATTAACACTGATATACCTACACATTTAATCAATAGATTAGTTTGGGTTTGTTCCAATGACTCAAATAGATGAGTTGACCTCATGTGGTCTGAGCCTCAATACAGGTCTGGTTCTTTACAGGTAACAAGAACTTTGTACACCAACAGTAAAAACCTGAACTGTCCCTTTAATATAATTTATTTTCCTGACTCTGGACTCCTTTTAAAACCTGTCCTCTGTTCTGGTCTCCAGTCCTCTGTCCAAGAAAGTCTCCGATGGGACGAAAACCAGAAAGCTGAAGACCAGCCATCTCCTGCGCATCGACGAGCACGACTTCACCATGAGGCCGGCCTTCGCAGGTAAACCTGAGAGCTGTGTGTGTGCCATGGTGTGTGTGCTGGTGATGATGTGTATTAGTGTGTGCGAAGAGGTGTCGAGGATGTGACACACCCACAGGATTAGTTTCAGTTCACCCTTTGTTGAACCCCAGCATGAAGTGAATGCTGATACGGAGCAGACTGACAGAGCACAAACAGGTTTATTTATCCGACCTGTCTGCTCCGACGCTCCACCAACAAACCTGAAAAAGAGACGAGACGGGACACGACGAGACGTTTGGTGGGAGGAGAACCACAGAAACACAGAACTCGTCAGGTTGTAACACTCTGCAGCGTGCAGCATCTGAAGTCATCCAATCTTTGATCTCAGATCCTTTCACAGCAAAGACACTGAACAGACTCATGTCAGGCTGAATCTGAGAACAGATAAACAGACTTTTTAAGTTCTTTTCAGACCCAGATCTTTGTTTATAGATTTTAAGGTCAAAATGTGACCAAGTCAATAAGAGACAGGAACACACAAAGTCAATTTTTTATCTGGGTCTTTATTACCTGACTGTACTTACAGTAAGAAAAAGAACATGTTTTTTGTTGTTGTTGTTTTTTTTTATTAGAATTGAGTAGAAGGTCAACACGTGTCGTCATTTTTCGTTCTGTGCTTCTCTCCAAGAGCCTTAAAGTGATACTCTGGGATGGAACAAGTTGGGTCCTATCACAAGGTTTAGGGCAGAAATTACCCCTACAGCAGTGTTTTTGTGCAGCAGAAGCCCAGAGCGCTCACACCAAACACCCCCTCCCTGCTCCTCTGCCGGTTTCCTCTGCACTCAGACGGGGCCATTTTTTACTTGACCAAAAACACAAATAAACGGACTCCCACTGAAAAAATCTGATATGGGTCTGCATTCACGCTTTATTTAGAGAATTTTCAGCGCGTCGTAAAACGGCGCTACCTCCGCTGCAGAGCCATAGCTGGCCATGAGGCGCTCGCCGCTTAGTGTATCAGTCCGCATGCGCGGCGAGCCAGAGATAAACAAACACAGGTAGTCTGCCAGGACGAAGAGACACAATGAGAACTAGAGCCTTATTTAGCGGTGTTTTTGTGTGAAAGTAACACACTAAAAATTCTCCAAATAAAGTGTGAATGCAGACCCATATCAGATTTTTTCGGTGGGAGTCCGTTTATTTGTGTTTTTGGTCAAATAAAATATGGCCCCGTCTGAGTGCAGAGGAAACCTGCAGAGGAGCAGGGAGGGGGTGTTTGTTGTGTGCGCTCTGGGCTTCTGCTGCACAAAATCACTGCTGTAGGGGTAATTTCTGCCCTAAACCTTGTGATAGGACCCAACTTGTTCCATCCCGGAGTATCACTTTAAAGTGAGTAAAAGTCGAGCGGTGGGGGGGTTGAGGCAGACACAGACACTGACACACACGTAAAGAGGCCTGTAGGAAATGACTGAGCAGTATTATCCCCGTAAAAGTTGACATTTTATTATAATTAATTTACAATTGCTCATTTATTTATCAGTGCAAACAATTTTACATGGAGAGAAAAACATTTCAACAGCAAATTAAACAGCAGTGTGTAGCCTGCAATAAAATACATACACCTCTAGATCTCAGCTCGACTGATCTCCCCTCTTAATCAGGCAAAGTAGACAAAAATTGGACATATTGTGGACAAGTTTTTTTTTACTTTGACCAGAAAAAGTTAGAAATGACCTCTCACACTGCCCTGATGCTCAGTCTTTTCTCTTAGCATGGCTACCATGAGAGCTCCGTGCTCTAGTGGGTCCAGCCCTGTTTGACTCTTTAAATAAACAGTGTAATCTCAATGAGGAGCAGCAGCTCTTACAGTTATATTGTTTGGAGTCTAACATTTAGGTTATTGAACAATAAATTAAACAGTCTCCTGTACACCCAACCACATAAAGGTACTCTAACTGCTGCTTTTAGCACTACTGCGTTAGCTTTATTTCTCTTATTAAAGAAGGGGTATTCTGCTTCCCCATAATTTACACATGGATTTTTACATCCCTAATTACTACGCAGAAATGAAACACAATCAAGAAAACAAACTAACAAAGCCAAAGTAGGGTTGTAAATATAAGCAAGTAGTTTATTCCCACACAAGCCGAAACTGCTTGACAAACAAGGTGAGGGGTGAGGACTGGACCAAAGTGGTTGTGCCAAACAAATGAACTTAATAAAACAAAACCAGGCCTAACTCTTCTCTATCTCTTAAAAAAACAAGATATAATCCTAACTAGCTTCTCTAAAAAAGGTGCCAAGGAGAGAAACTACATTGTATGGCACAACCACACTTACCGAGTGCTTTTAACACACAACTTACAAGGTGAAGCAAATGTAGGGGCACCCCGACTTGCCTAGTCCAACCTCACCTCAACCTTCCAGGACAGTTTTGAAAGAAACAAAGAAACTGACAGACATGACGGATCAGGAGGCAGAGAGCTTCTGCTGCAAAGCCTGTCCCTGCTTTCTGGAGAATCCCAGGTGTTAACCATCAGATCCCCAGGCTCAGCAGGTGAGCGTAATTAGAGTGATCACCTAGGACAAAAACAAAAGAGGAGTGAGGATCCCATACTGTCAGCTATGTAACATGGATGTAAAAGTAACAATGCTGGATGTTCAGATTGTCAAAACTCTACTTATTCATATGTTGTAGAAATCCTTAAATCTGTTTTGGAAATAGCACCAGATCTTCTTGGGATCTTCAGAAGACTTACTGAAATGATCAGGTCATGACATAAGTTGGAGGTGTGGGCCTCAAACATCGAGGTGTGCCCCTAGCACTGTCCCCTTATAGGCCTTCGAAAGGCTGTTCAGAGGGAAAGGGAGTCCTAAAGCTGTGTTGTGTTTTCTGCACGAACATGATGCACAGAAATGATAGGAGCAGAATCAGCACAAGAGAGCGTGTGTGGCTTTTTGCTGCTTCAATAAATAATGTAATGAAAGGGTGGAACTAATAGAAACTCACTAATTATCTCTGCCTGAATGATCGAAAAAGATTAATTAAAAAGTGTTGCACATTTGTTTATTTATTTTTATTTTTTACATTTTACTTTATTTAATTTATATCATTTTTTTATTTTATTTTGTTTCATTTTATTTTTTATTATTTTATGTTATTCTTTAAATTGTATTTTATTTTTTACATTTTATTTCATTTTGTTTTGTTTTATATTATTTTTTAAATTTTATTTTATTTTATCTTTTAAATTTTGTTTCGTTTTATTCTGTCAATACTTAACTTTTATGTGTACGGGGTGGGATGAAAAGCTATTAAAAGGTCTTAACCCTGTGGCACATGTAGTTTCTCTCTGGGTTACTGACTCAGTGACTCAAATGACTCAAAAAACCTGATTCCTTTTGGTGAGTGACTCATTTAAACCTGATTCAGCAAAAAGAATTGAGTTAACCATCACTACAGCACTCTCCTTTTGATGAGAATGAGACAGAGACAGTTTGTACCTGCTGTGCACTTGTTGCAGAAAAGTGTTTGAATGAATCTGAATCACTCAGCTAACACAGCCGGTCATAGTGATTCAGTGAATCTTTTTATTAACAGGTTAATATCCCAAAGACGTAATTTTACCTCCTACATCATAAAAAGATTGTTGATAAAAGTTAAACATCACAGTGAGAAGACATCTGTTTCATCTCTCTCTGTACAGATCTTTACTTTCATAAACAGCCTGTCTGACAAAGAGAGGACCGTTAGAGGACGGACTGATCAGGATTTCTTCCACTAAAGGATTTAGTTTCAGTTGCTACAGTCTGTTTTATCGCTGCAGGCAGTTTGAAAAGAACTTCCTAAACTCTTTCTATCTTTTCAGTGTTCAGACTCTGAGATGTGTGGAGAAAAATAAGAAGTGATGAGAACTTCCCTTCAGGGCACTGTGTGTGTGTGCGCGTGTGTTTCCCTCACACCTTTACTGCTGCTGGCTTTCATGAGGCAATTAAAACTAAGAAGCTTATTTGTTGGGCTAAAGACTCCCACTCTCTGTTGTTTTGCACAAATGTGGCGCAGTTGAACACAGGAGGAGGTGGCGAGCTAAATGAAACGTCCCATGGTGCATTTCATGCTCCTGTGAGACTGCAGCAGCCGACACAGATGGAGGCGAGGATCCCACTGAGGAGCGCGTTTTGTCTCTGTCGTCAGTCGGCTTCTGTTTGTGGCTTCAGAGGAAGAAGAATGTGATGGTCCAAGTCAAACATCGTCAGAGCTGAGTGTTGAGAGCGCCCTGCTGCCGCTGCTCTGTGAGTGAGTGTGTGTGTGAGTGTGTGATTGCGCTGCTTTCATGTGTGTGAGGGGGGAAGGAGTGTGTGCAGCAGATGCTCTGGTTCCTTCTGGCTTCCAAAGCAGCGGCTGCAGTGTTACTAATGAAAACCTCTTTCACGCTGCTCCTCGTGGCTGGAGAACATGTTCACAGTGATGCTGTTTCTCACCAACGGTGGAGGGACGCACAAATCCTGACTGTGGAGCAGTTTGTTGAGCACATCTAAGAAGTACGACTCAGCATAAATACACAAACTATCACTCAGCACAGCTCACACGGCGTTCTGCAGACGAGGTCTTTGGTTTCCTGAAAGCAGACTGTTTTTAGGGCTGTGATTGTCGACTCTGGATTACTGTGATCACTGAATGTTGTCACAGTGACTCTAAACCTGCCTGCAGCAGTGAAACAGGCTGTAAAGGCTGAAACTGAATCCTGTAGAGGAAGTGTCCTTGATCCTAGAGTGTCCTCTGAAAGTTCTTGTTTTTATGGGACCGGATTCACATGACAGAAAAGATCTGTACATTGATGGATGAGACAGATGTCTTCCCATGCTTGATGATAACATCATGTCCTTGTCGTTATTCTTATGATGAACACGTTTTACCACAGAGTCAACAGGCAGAGGAGCAAAGTGCAGGATCCTTGTTGTGATGGTGAAAACATGTTGGGAACAGACAAATCCTTTGTATATGTATGATGGTGTAGAAGCCCATAACGTAACAACTGACCAATAACGTAATAAAAGTCCTGAACCTATAACGTAATAACTTGTGACCAATAATGCAATAACTTATTACGTTATTGGCCGTTTTTTACGTTATGGGCCTGATGCAAAAAAAAAAAACTGTGGACCAGCTCTATACCCTCAGCAGGGTCCTCGAGGGTGCATGGGAGTTTGCCCAACCTGTCCACATGTGTTTTGTGGACTTGGAGAAGGCATTCGACCGTATCCCTCAGGGAGTCCTGTGGGGGGTTCTCTAGGAGTACGGGGTGTCAGGCTGCTTGTTACCAGCTGTCAGTTCCCTGTATGACCAGTGCCATAGCTTGGTCCGCATTGCTGGCAGTAAGTCGGACTCGTTTCCAGTGAGGGTTGGACTCCACCAGGGCTGCCCTTTGTCACCAATTCTGTTCATAATTTTTATGGACAGAATTTCTTGGTGACCTCAGGATTGGATCACTGCTTTTTGCAGATGATGCGGTCATGTTGGCTTCATCAAGCCGTGACCTTCAACTCTCTCTGGAGCGGTTCGCAGCCCAGTGTGAAGTGGCTGGGATGAGAATCAGCACCTCCAAATCTAAGTCCATGGTCCTCAGCCGGAAAAGGGTGGAGTGCCCTCTCTGGGTCGGGGATGAGATCCTGCCCCAAGTGGAGGAGTTTAAGTATCTCGGGGTCTTGTTCACGAGTGAGGGAAGGATGGAGCGAGAGGTCGACAGGCGGATCGGTGCAGCGTCTGCAGTAATGCGGACTCTGCACAGGTCTGTCGTGGTGAAGAGGGAGCTGAGCTGGAAGGCGAAGCTCTCTGTTTACTGGTCGATCTTCGTTCCCACCCTCACCTATGGTCATGAGCTTTGGGTAGTGACCGAAAGAACAAGATCGCGGGTACAAGCTGCAGAAATGAGCTTCCTCCGTACGGTGGCTGGGCTCTCCCTTAGAGATAGAGTGAGAAGCTCGGCTATCCGGGAGGAGCTCAGAGTAGAGCCGCTGCTCCTCCGCGTTGAGAGGAGCCAGATGAGGTGGCTCAGGCATCTGATGAGGACGCCTCCCTGGTGAGGTGTTCAGGGCACGTCCCACCGGGAGGAGACCCCGGGGCAGACCCAGGACATGCTGGGGAGACTGCATCTCTCGGCTGGCCTGGGAACGTCTTGGGATCCCCCCTGAAGAGCTGGACAAAGTGGCTAGGGAGGAGGAAGTCTGGGCTTTCCTGCTTAGGCTGCTGCCCCCGCGACCCGACCCCGGATAAGCGAAAGAAAATCGATGGATGGGCCTATTACATTTTAAAAAGGCCAAATTTATTACGTTACGGGTCGTTATTACGTTATAGGTCATTATTACATTATGGGCTTCTACAGACGGTGTGGAGCTATTTAGCAAATTTAGGTTTAGTAGACAACATTTTTCAGTGAACAGAGGAGAGAAGGGAGGAGATGCTATGCAGAGCTGTGCAGGTTAATGTCCTCATGCCTGTGCTGGCTCCTCATTTTTCATGTTGAGTGTTTACATGCAGGTTTAACCAGACACAGCCTGCATACACCTTTATATCCATGTACCAGATCAACATACTGACAAAGTAGATGATGTCTTTGGTTCGTACTTCTTTACATCTCGTTATTGTATCTTTATAGCCCTTATGGCAGCAAACAGGAACCAGAGCGGTTTCCACCAAGCGGTTCAGTTCAGTTTTTCTGGGTACGACACACATTTTATGGCATTCCCACTGACTAATCCTCCCAAAAGCCTCAAATAATTGAGACGAGTCATCCCACTTTTTGTGACCCTTCTGTAGGGGTGCCAGACTAAACAGATCTGATCCAAAAAGGTGAAGTTATAACACTGTAGACCGTTGATTGGTGGAAAGAATCATCATTTACCGTGAAACAGTGGCTGCTGTATTCCTCCTGGTGGCACACAGACCTCTCTGAAACAAAGCTTGATTTCGCTTCGTAACAAAGAGCCACATGGAAATCACAGAGAAGATGAATTGCTAGATGTCTTCTTTTGTTGCCCTTTATGTACTTTGTCTTCTTCTTCATCGTTGGATTTATTGGTCAAAAATCAATCGCGGAAGGCAGGGAGATTCCTTATCTTTGTTCATTCATTCATGTTCTTACCCAGCATGGAGCATCAACATCTGTGGCCAGTTTGCATTGAAGAGTTTATCTGGCTCATGTATCAGTCTGCGCAATATGAACAACATGTGCAGTTTTTTTCAATGAGGCACTTTTTTTTCCTCTCTGTTCCACAGAGCCAACGACTCATTTTTTCTGTTCTTCAGGTGCCTCTACTTCTTCTTTACTCCTTCTTCTTCTACTGTTTTGACTGTGCAGTTGTCAACTGGGCTCATTACTGCCCCTATCACCACAGTGTGCGCCACAGTAATAAGTCAGTTGTGCCGGTTGCTGGGGCGTTTGGGTTCTCACTGTAAGGAACTGCTACAGGGCTCGAATGGAAGAAAGCAGAGACCACCTATTTTTGGCGATCTCGACCCGCTTGTTTTGTCCTGCATCCGAGTGTGATTGCTGTGCTCACATATGCCCAAACGAACTGGGGTTTTGGGGGGGCTGCTCACTGTTTCAGAACAACTGCCCCAAATGATCCAGCTGTGAATACACCCTTACACAGCTATCGGCATCTGGCTTACAAGCCATCTACCATGAGGGTGGAAACACAAACAGGATCAGGCTTTATTGATCCAAGCTGTACCAGACTGTACTGATCCAAACTGGACCACTTGGTGGAAATGAGGCTGAAAGGGGACATATCATGCTTGTTTCTCCTTTTCACTATGCCAGACTAGGATGCCTGTGAAGCATTTCTGCCCTCAGTACAAGTCATTTAGTTCCTTCATTGCCCCACAATAGCGTTCTCAATATCCTCATTTTAGGCCATTCTGAAGATCTTGTTGAAACGCTTCGTTTCCAGAATGACTTCCAGTAACCTCGCAACGTCACAGCCCTTTGTGCTCTGATTGGTCAGTTATATCAGAGGGGCGGAGGGGGTAGAGCCAGGGGGCGGTTTTTGCAGAATGGCAGTATTTACAAAATCGCCATATTGGATGGGGCAGACCGAGCGAGTTTGCTGTTTGCCAAAACTTCACCTTAAGGCATTGATAGCACTAATAAAATGGCAGAGTGTAGGATACGTCCTTTTGTATTGGACCCCGAGTCAGACCCGGACGGTTCTGCAGCTCAGGAGGAAGAAAATCCACCTGGACACAGATTATCTCAGGACGCTTCAGTGTGGTGAGTCAAACCAGTACTGTAACATGTATAGTTTATACCTGGAAATATAGGCAGACTTCACCAATAAACTATTTCTATAAAAGGGCTCCATCCTGCTCCTTCACTTTTCTCTGTCTGTTTTATCCATCATGCTGAAAGTGTAGTCTCTACCGTCAGTTCGTCACTATGTTATTACCGCAGCATTATTGTGGTCAAGGTTCACAGTGCATGTTAGAACAAGCATGCAAATATCACAGTCTCACAAGTATTATGACGTCTGCTAAAACTACAGTGTTTTAACTGCTAATTCACCATGTAAAGCCGAGCTGCTCAGCAGAGCAGAGTCCCTGCATCCAGCATCTGAGGGGGGATACTCGGCTCTTGGTGGGTGTATCCCTCGGTGGCGGTTGTGTGACTAACTGACATCACAGAGGAGGAGCTGCTTTGTCAGATTACTCCAATAAAAAGAAAGGATCCTCGTGTCGTCACGAGGGTCGAAATCTTGCGGCCATCTGGCAATGACCTATTTTCAGAGGCATCAAATCTCTTTCTAGGATATCAGAAAAAATACAATATCTCATTTTTTTTAAATTCAGAGGGTGTAAGGTCTTGTTTTCAACTGAATTATATTATATATAAGTATTGAATCAGGGATCAGCATGATATGTCCCCTATATATGTATATGTATATGTCCCCTTGCGCTACCCAAGTAGCTGCCTGTTGCAGCAGCTCTCTCGTCTTTGTCCGTTTCTTGTAATTTCTTCGTCTCTTTTTCGTAATCTTTGTATTTGGAGTGGATCATCACTTTGTATGGTTCATTGTCGGTCACGGACACCAAACTTTTTGTGGCTTCGGCGATATTTTTTACTACTTTTCTCCTGTGTTTGTCTGGAGATCCTACATGTAACCATGGCTGCATTGTTTACATGCAAAATTAGCTGTTAGCAGCCTGTAGCATGTCAATGCTAACTAGTGTAGGGCTTGATGATTTCCCTCGAGCTGAGGAGGAGGAGGTGAGGACGACGTGCTGGTTCTCGGATGTGAGCTGGGAGGTGACGACGTGGACCTGTCCTTCCATCCATCGTTGATGGGAACGTGGGATCTAGCCCCGGGGGATGGACGAGCTAGCTGTGCTAACCCAGCGGCATCGTGCTGTTCACGGACGTGGCTGACGGAGCTGACATCAGACGCCGCTACACATCGGAGGAGCTTCGCTTGCTGTGGGCAGACAGGATCCAGGAGACAGAGACTGAACAGACTGCTGGGGAGGCTCAGTCCTGGACCCTGTGGAGGTGGAGACTGGCTGGGCTGGAGAGTGGTGGACGAGTGGTGGACGGGATGTCGTCATCTAATTTCTTATGGACATTTTTGCACTTTCTATACTCTTTCTTACTTTTGTTTTCTTAAATGCTGCGGTGACTCCTGAATTTCCTCTCGGGGATAAATAAAGTATTTTCTATTCTTTTCTATTCTATTCTATAAGTTGTTTTTCAACTGCAGGAACTTTCCCCAGGTATTTTTTGTGGAACCATGTGCTGAATGACAGCAGGAACTGGGGTCTAAATCTGGTTCTGGAATATTGATCTACGCCTTGAAACAGCCCTGCCCGGTGGGTGGTACTTTCCAGATGTCTAGGAACCATGAGGGGCGGGGCCTGCACCCTGAATGTTTCTGATTGGTGGACCAATCAGAGCGGTGATAGCTCATTGTTTGTTTGTCTATATTCTTGTCATAACAGCTCCATTTCTTCTTCCACTGACAAATTGTATTTTTTATTTTTATCTTGATCTTCACTGTCACAGCGTTACACCTCACTGTTCTTACTGCTATTTATGAGTAGTACACATGCATAATATGAATTTATTGTAAACGAGAGAATAAATGGAAGCGTCATAGAAGGTTCCACTTACATATGACGTTTTGCATCTGGCTTGCTTTCATGGTGTAGTTAATTATCTGGTCAAGTAGTAGCAGTGGTACATGCAGCTAACAGCCAAACAGGCCGTTCCATAGTAGAACGTTCTGACTGATGGTCCTGTTTGTGTAATGACTGGACGTGCATAGACTCAGGTTGTTGTTAGCGTGTGGCGTTTGGACCAATCAGAATCCACCTGCCCGTTATCATCCCTCTACGCTGTGATCCCAGAGAAAACAAACATTGAGCAGGAACCAGCAGATGTTTGTGGTTCAGACTCCTCTTCCTCCACTCTGGATCCTGTTGGTGTTATCATCAGTGAGCAGGTGGAGCTGCGAGTGAGGATAAGGTGTCTGCCATCTTAATTAGAGCACCTGCTCGGCTCTCATTGGTCCCCTGCTGCGGCCTCACAAATCAAACAGGAAGCTGAGAGGGAGAAAATGGTTGTTTGGACTGAATATTTGTCATCATGTTTCCTGCGTGCTTCTATTTATAAAGCTCCTCCTCCCTGTCTGCCTGGGGTTTAGACCCGTCATGCATTAGTCACATTTGCATTAAAGAGGCCGCTTGTTTTCTCCTCATTTCACCCGCTTCCTTCTGAGGAACCCTCCAACAACACGGCCTCTCTCCTGGATATCTGCAGCTGCTGCTAATCCACAAACAGAGGAGCGGTCCAGCATCATTAGGTGGGAATGTTTGGCTCTTTATCTCTGCCTCTGTTCTGTGCACATGCGGAGGATTGCACAAAACAAGACAATACAGTCTGTGGAAATGTGACTGTACAGAAGAACAATGATCGCGCAGCAGGTGCAGCTGCTGTGGGAGATATTTGGCCTCCTATGAAAGCTACAACAAAGAGATATAGAAATAATGTTACAGGATCATCCGCGAGGTGTGTAACACAAAGGATTTGAGGCTTTTGTTTTCAGCAGCGTTTAAAAGACGACTTTGCAAGCTTTGAAATGATTAAAAAAATAAGAGACAGGGCCTTTACACCAGGTGTTATTCCACAGAGTCCATATTCACTCACCAATGAGAGATTTGCAGCAATGCAGCGATATATAAAAGCTGAAACATCCAACTTTAAAAAAAGAAAACACATTGTTTATTGTGTTTGATGAAAGAAGAGATTCACATCAGATCCTCTGTGTAAACAGAGTCGACTGCATTAATCTGGATGAATTCAGCAGCGTTGAACTCAGGGGGAATGGTGTTGATTTTAATGTTTGCACAACTGCCCACAAACAAATGAGTATCGAAATTTTGAGCCAATAACAGTGATGCATTGATTTGTTTTCCTTCTTATCAGCACCGAGCACTGAGAGATGCATGGACTCAGGTGGAATTCCAAAAATTACAGCTCGGTTTTGAGGCTTTATGCTCAAGGAAGACACGAAAGTGTGCATCAGGTCTGACTGAAGTTTTTTTTTTTATGTTTCTTTGGCTCCTTCTGTTAGCTCATTTGAGCCCCCTAGTGGTTTCCAGCTTCCCGAAACTTAAAAAACAAAAGTTTAAAGTCATGGTAAATGCTAACAGAAAGTGTTTTCTCTGACCCCCTGAAAGGCCCCTGGCTAACACAGGAGCTAAACTGTTTGTGGTTATGTTGATTCCAACCTACAGTCAGCAGTTATTCTGCAGTGGTCTGTTCAAACATGAGAGTCTATCAATAAAATGAACAGTGAGGTTACATTAGCTCTGATTGGTAGATGACTGGCAGGACATAACCAGGATTTACTAACGTTACACATTACAGACATGTCTCAGAGCACAGGGCTGTCAGTAACACTGGACAGATTGTCTGTTCACCTTCTGGACACTTAACTACAAACTGAGTTTGATTGTTGTCACATTTCAAAGAATAGTGCTACGTAACTACTTATAAATGCATTTGTTGCATTTTAAAAAGTTGCCTTGAACAAAGAAAAGTAGAGCTAAAAAACAATCTGATCACTCTTCCTTTGCGTTAAAACAATCGCACATCTTGAGTCATGTGAGTCGACAGTGTGGCGCACGTGCTCATGGGAAATAGAGTCTTTATCCTCGGAAAACACTAACTTTTTTAGATAGCCCCTTTAAAACACAATAAATCATAGCTTAGACTGGGATGTGATCAAAGCTTCTGTGAGGAATGTTGAACTGCTGGCTGTCTCTATGACATCACTCATTTGTTTCTGATACAGAGTTTTGGAGCCTATTGTCAGCAGAGGCCATATTGGAAAAGCCAACCTAGCTTCTCCTGAGTTAGGATGAGATAAGGAGATGGGCCTTCATCCTCTTCACAGGCAGATACAAGGTTCCTGATTAAAATTCAGATCAGTCATTCCTTTAAGTGGGCAAAACTTCAGAAATAATGACCTGAAATTAAATTTTTCCCCTAAGTGTGTGCTCATAAAAGCCAAAAAAAAGAGAGAAGTTTTTCTAGAGATCTTGGCTTTGTTGAACCAACAGAATGTCTAAGAACTGAAATGTTTGGCTCTTCCTCGTTTGCTTCATGGCTTGCTTTGTGTTCTATTTAGCGCCCACTATGGACAAAACACTACTTTACACCTCTTTTCTAAATTTTGCCTGTAGGTGTACATCTTAAGTAATTTACCTGAAAAAAATAACAGAAATGAAAAACCATCTAGCTGCAGTTTCAGTCACTCATCTTTGCAGTTTATGATTTTGGAAAGGTCTTTGTTCGTCTCCAGGTTTGAGTGATTACAGGTATTAAGATCAGCATAAAGAAAGAGTCAGTCTTTGTGCTGATGCTGTTTTTCATGTTTTTAGCTCAAAAAAAGGCAGCTGCATGTTTTTAAACCAGAAGCTTTCTATGGTTTTCCAGCTGAGCAAAGTGGAGGCGATGACAAAATGACAGCAAAGCAATGACAGGACATCTCGTTGATTTTGATTTTAAGTTGAACTGGTTCTTTTGGTGCATTTTCTCCCACCCAATATTTAACGAGACATGAGTTGAATAACTCAGCAAAATGAGAAATCAATACATTTGATGATGATTCAGGGGTCAGCTTTTTTAGTGAAAATGATGAACTCAGCCGTCACACAGGAAGAGCTCCTCTCTGAAGTAAACAGCACACTTTCCAGGAGCTGGGTTTGTTTGTTTGTTTGTGGTCTTGGTCGGCTGCTCTCACCCAGGTGTCTAAAGGTGCTCTCAGACAGTCAGCGGGTGCCAGCAGGCAGCAATGATGTGTTGTCTCCTGAATCAGCGGCAGCAGGGTGCAGCTTTGCTCCAGGGGGAGAGCTCAGACTCTGCCAATGATTTGTTCCTCACTCTCTGAGCAGCTGCTGTCCAACTTCCTGCCAAGACGACCCTGAACTACTCATCAAAGTAACGTCAGCATCTTAAAACTAAGGAGTAGTTAGAAAACAGTGTTTCTGTGCTGTTTCTGAGAGGGAGCTGTTCACACTTTGATGATTAATCTGGATGTCCCTGCTAAACACAACAAACTAAGGTCGCTGTAAAACCTCCTCAGCATCACCCTTTATGTTAAATCCTGAAAGAAATCTGCAGTCCACAGCTCTGCAGGACGAGGGTCTTTATGTTAAACTTGTTTACACTTTTGGAAAATAAGGCTGAGAAGAAAATCAATAACCTGCAGGTCTCTTTGCAGAACAACACAACCAGCAGACGAGGAAGGGAGGAAAGGAGGGAGGGAGGGTGGTACATTCATCCCTAAAGGTTTAGCTCAGCTCTGCTTGAAAAAACTTGACATTTAATTTCTTTATTCCTACTTCCTTTCCTCCCCTTTGTTGGTTTGGAGTACATTCGATTAGCATAAAGCTGTAAAGAGAGGAGATGAGCTCACAGATCTTTAAAAGCACCTGCAAAAAAAACCAAAAAACCCTTTTCTATAACTGAAATATCTCCGTAGTGACCGCTTCAGACTGAAGACTTTAATAAGCTTTAACGGTTAGCACTCCTCAAAAACTAAAAGTCCCTCCTCTAAAGCAGCTCCCTGTGTTTTTGGATTTATCATCGTCCTGTAGCCTGTAAATGTAACTTTCTTAATTAAAGACTTTATGAACTTTCACGCAGCGTGGGGAATAAAAGTCCATAAACACAGGAACTCTAATAATTAGCCTGATAAAAAATTCAGGAGCTGAATAAATCCCTAAACATTGTTAATAAAATGTTTGCTTTTATGTCAGGCGTGTATGGATTATGTTTTTTGTTTTGCTTTTACAGAAGAAGTTAAATGACGCTGCAGGGGATCAGTGGAGCTTTATGCAGATATCAGTGTGTGTTGTTCTGCAGCGTCGTGTGTGTGCTCAGAAACAGCCTGTTTTACATTCTACTTCACAGTGTGTGCTCCTCTCTGATGCTCATGTTCAGTGTGCTGTGCGTGTGTGTGTGTGTGAGTGTGTTTGTTCGAGAGAAAAGTGGAAAAGAAACACTGAACTGAACTTTTGTGTCAGTTTCTATGCAGATGACACACACCTCTACACTGTAACATGGAATTTTGCGTTTTTGTTATTCTAGCAGATTATTCTATGTCAACATGGCCAAAGATTACTGAAGTTGTTGTGATAACTCTTTTAGCCTTTGCACACCAAAGGCGACGTAAATAAACAGCATGAAATATCCAAATAATTGGAGGCATCATATTCAATCTCTGCAGCTATTCCAAGCGATGTCTTTGTAATCGTCATTTTTGTAGTTTTGTGTCTTTAATCGCAAAGAACTGGGTGCTGGGACACAAACACAACTAATGTTGAATGTTTTGGTATATGAATAGTCAACAACAAGCGTTTTCATTGGTTAGAAGTGTACTTATCGCAAGCGAAACTTTAAAGGAATCAACCTCGGTCGGAAAAAATAAGAGCCACAATTTTGCTCAGTGAAATAACATTTGCTGGTGTGAAATTTTGCATTGAAAAACAGGTTTGAAAAAAATAAATAACGTGTGCAAAAAAATGAGTGTCTGGTGTGCAAAGGGCTTTAGTAATAAGTCAGCATCATCTCAACTACAAAATTTATTACAACTTGAAAATCTATGTCCAAATAAATCAGAAATGCTTGTCGACTTGACAATGAAGGGATTCAGGCGGGTGTGAGATGAAAAAGTTATTACCCATAATGCTTTTGTGAGTTGTGATCTAAAAGCTTTGTCACCATGAGTGAGATGGGGCGCAGTGGATTTGAGAGCCTCAAACTGTTTGGTGAAGCTGTAACCTACAAGTTACAACTTTTTTATCACTGTAAAGGTTTTTGCACAATGAGTACATTTTTTTCAGATGTGTTTTTGGATCGGTAATCCGACAAAAAAAAAAAAAAGAAAAGAAAAACGTCACGCCTTGCACACTGAATCTGATGCGTTTATTTTGTATTAATTGCTGAAATTTGCAGTACGAGAGAAATGGAATCATCAAAAAGTGATCAAGTGATCCTGAGCAGCGGCTGTCAGCATGTTTTAGGCATGCATGCACGGGAACACACACATAGACACCATCCCACACACTCATTTACACAAGTCTACAATGATCATCTAAATAACGCCTGAAATGTGTAGAGAAAATATGTCAGAAAATATGAAAATGTGATGTTGCAAGTAGCCTACTGCGTCTCTGACTAACCAGGAAATGAGCTGGGTTGATGCAAAAAAAAAGAAGAAAAAAACCCAGAATAAATCGAACCTGTTCTGAAAAAAATAATAATTGACTTAAGTTTTGGGGCGAGTGTGCAAACATGATTGACAAAACATGGGAAACTATTTTTCAACTTTTTTTTATCATGTTTGTCTTGGGCACTGCATTCTCTGATCCTCTCCACGATCTCTGTCGATGGTGCCGCAACACATCCTCAGTAGGAGTGTGAGCTGCCTGAACTTTTCTGACTTGCAGCGTCTCGCGTCTCTATCATCTCACATCTTCTCCTCATATCTATGCTGGGCTCTCATCCAAAGAGAGCACCGCTCTCACCCACAGTTGTTAACGAGCAGGATTTTGATTGAAAAGCTCCGACAGACCCAGGCCTCAGACGCCAATGGCCGTGAACACAGACATTTTTATATTGACCAGTTGGAGGACCTGTACATCGCAATGGCATGTCACTTTACACATGCGCCGCTAACCAACTCAAACAAAGCCGAGGTGACAACAGGAATGGAGATTACGATTGCAAGTGAGGCTAGCAAATTTTTGCAAAGGCCTTTGAAGGCAAGTTTATTTACAAACACGGTTATTTGTAGCCTGCAAAAAAGAATTTTGGTATCACTGAAGCTGCTCCAGCAACATATCATTTTACAATTAAAATTTTTTTGGACAAGATGCCCTGACTTAAGTTTTAATCAATCACAATACAAATGTAGATTTATGAATCTTCTATTCTTCTTGTATTTGATAAGTCATGAACTAGAATTTATGTCCTAGAATTCAGATTCTTTATTTGGGGACTTTAATCAGATATGAGATTAAAATGTGATTAATTAGATTAATTAATTGAAAATCCCATAATTAATTAGATTATTTTTTTTATCGCCTGTCAGCACTAATTGTAACATATGACACATTGTAACTTAACGTACTACTTGGTATATGGTGGTGTCGCATATCATCATATTATATGATATTGTTTTATATTGTATTTTACTGATAATATCACATCGTATCACAACATATTGTAAGTGATTGTATGCTATCATATCATATTTTAACATATTGCATTGTGTTGTATTATATGGTCATATCATACAGTTTTGTATTGTATCATATTGTAACCTGTCTTATTACACTGAATTTTATTTTGTCCTGTGATTTATGTCTAATTTATATCACACTGTATAATTCTCATGTCTTAAATCTCTCTGTATCTCCTTTTAAAATTTATTGTTGCCATAATGCTCCTTTCATAGTGATAGTCTTTTATTATTCCTCTGCCCTTGAGCTCTTTGTTACCCTATTCTGAAAGCTGTCACACAAACAGAGTTCATTATCCTTTTAATAATGATTATTCTCCCTCCACTACAGCACACAGATGTGCTTTCAAGGGTTACAAAAGGCAAATGGCGTTATGAAGTGGAGCATTTCGATGACGCATTCGTGGGTCTCATCTGATAATCGGTGTAGTGGAATAATTCGCTGATGCTGTCAGCCTAAAATAGCAAAAAGGAAATCTTCTGGCAGAGCCACACGTGTTTTTTTCATGAGCCTGATTGTCCTGCTTGAACACACACAAACCTCTCTGTATCAGCCTCAATCTGGAGCTCAGAAACAGACGCTTTGTAATGGAACTGGAGGAGATTCACATCTCTGTGTCTCCTTTGAAAAGACATCAGCTGTGACCCCACAGTTCAGCTCAGCCCTGGTCCAAGTCTAGTCCTGGCTGTGGCTGCAGACCCTTCCTGCTACGTTAGCACCGCTGGTCCGAGCGTTTAGCCCAGCAGGCGCCTGGTGTTGTATCCCCTGAGATGATTTGTCAGGCCGCGCTCGGGGATTGCAGAGTCTGGCACGTGATGTGTGACATATGGTGTGAGTAAGAACGGGGAGGACGCTGACGACAGCTGGACCAGTAAATACCCCTCCACCCTCCATCCTCCATCCTTCTCTCTCTTCCAGGTAGCAGCTTTGTCGTGCTGAGTTATGTAAGGCTGGCACCCTCTCTGCTGCTCAGATTAACAATACTACAGCAGCCAATGTCACTCTAATACACAAATATAGAGAGGACGTGTGTGTGTGTGTGTGTGTGTGGATTTGTTTGGGTATTAATGAAACAGATACCAGGATACTCTTCAGCTTCACTGGAAATCCCAAACTGACCTTAAATAAATCGTCCTCCAGCCGCTCGGCTCCACACACGGACAGATTGAGGAGTGGGCCGAGCTGCTCAGTGAAGGCTGCTGTAAATGAAATGATTGGATTATCAGCAGGATGCAAACGCTGTAAAGCAGCTGAAAGTGATGCTTTTTTAAAGAGAAACCACTGAGCGTGTTGCTGAGGCTGATTGCGGTGAAATATTTGTCTCACTGTGCAGCTTTCTTCATCAGTGGCGTGCAGCAGGATCACACATTACACTTCTTAAAAAGCAAAGTGATGCAAACTCCTACTTACATCCCCACCACAGCGCGCCAAGCTCCTTCAGCTCCACACGCTGAAGTGTCCTCAGGCAAGATACTGAATCCCAAATTGCTCCTGAGGGCATGGCCTCAGCATGTCGGAGAGTGTGTGTGTGATTGGAATAGATCCTGATTGGTGGTCTGATTCTGGGAGCTGTGAGTGTGTGTGAAACAAAGTTGAATCCAGACCATTGACTTATTGAACCTGGACTGACTGTGGGGGGAACTTTTGATTGAATATGCATATTTATAAACTCTGAATGTATAAAAACTGAACAATGTGCCTTGATTTCCATCCAATTTAAGCTTTCAAAAGCTTTTCAAAATATAACGAATGAATAAAAAAACACTACATAGTCCCCTCCGATAATATAAAAACACTAGAGGAGCCTCATTGGTCAACACAGCTGTCAACCAACCATCTTCTCGAAAATCAGAGAATTATAACAAACAAATCAGCATGGAGAGAGCTTACAATAATGACAGAAACCATGTCTGAGATCTTTTACTCACCATTTCTTTTATTAAACACCTGCAGTCACGTGTCCACTGTGACTTATTCACCACAGTGGAAGAAGCAGTGTTGGTGTTCAGCTATGATGCTTTTGAAAGGGTGACAAGTGCCTGAAAAATTAGACATAAAAGTGAAAGAGAAATAAAAGATAAATGTGAGGAGGACAAGATTAAAACCACAAAAGTGTGTGAATATGCAATAAAAGATTAGGACCATGTTAAAGAAATCAAAGTACATTTAATAGATCTAATAAATTTGTGAGAATCAAGTTGTAAATATACGAGAATAAGGTTGTTATTTACTCTATAGCTAGGCTGTCATTAGAGAAGTAGTAACCTAGTAGGGCAGAAATATATCAATGATATTTCAATCCAGTATGAACCATCAAGACCACTCAAGTTATCTGGATCAGGTCTGCTTTCAGTCCCCAGAGGCAGCATTCAGCTTCTATGCTCCAAATATCTGGAACAAACTGCCAGAAAACATCAGGTCTGCTGAAACTCTGAGCTCCTATAAATCCAGGTTGAAGACTCACCTTTTTACAGCTGCCTTTTATTAGAGCATTTTAACAATTCCTCTTAATAACTTTTCTTTGAAAAAAATAAAAACAAACAAACAAAAATTGCAATTTTGCAACTCATCTTAAAATCTGTTTTAAAATCTATTTTAACTTTTTTTTTTACCTTCTTTTAATCTTTTTATTTTACTATTTCTTATTCATTTTAATCTGCTTTTAAATTGAATTTCATTTATTTATTTATTAATTTTCAATTTGTTCCGTCTGTAAAGCACTTTAAATCGCCTTGCTGAAATGTGCTATATAAATAAGCTTGCCATGCCTTGCCTTTCAAAAATGAGGACCATGGAGTATCTACTAAAGTTTTTCCAAGGCTTCACAAATAAGCCAAGAAACTGGGGCTTTGTTAGGAACGTTGATAAAGTTAGAAAGATAACCACAGATTACAGGGGTATGTAGCCTAATTCTATCATTGCAAAGTGCTGCTATCAATATTATGTTAATCATTGCCAGAATAATGAGTGGAGAAGTGTCTCACCTGAAAGGGGCCCATGGTGTAAAAAAAAGTTTGAGAACCCCTGCTTTAGAGAAATAAAGGTTGGAGATGGCAACAGAACAGAGTTATCTCACTGAACAAAAACGTCAGTGGCTATGTTTAAATGCAGTCAATATTCAGGTTAAGGTCAATAATCCAGTTTCTGAAACAATCAGAATAACCCGTTTACATGAGCATACAGGGTTATTCCTGTCTACATTGTATCCTGATCACAACAGGGACATATGGACAACATCTCAACACACAGAGAAAGTCATGATGCAATGTGTGTCATCTCAGCTTTGTCTTTCTATGCAACTGGGTTACTGCTAATATTCTGAATATAAAAGGGTTACTGACTGCATGTGAACGCATCCAGTCACTCAGAAAAATGAAGTGAGTCACCTCGAGCACTCAAAAGCCAGAAAGAGAAACTTGGTGCTATCGCTCATTTCATGTGGCCCAACTGGTTCCTTCCCTGACCAGTTTCTGTATTTCAGACATTGTTGTGTTTAGCCAACAGCAAAATGTATCCTCTCCTTCAGTTATAAGATTCATTTACTCATCAGATAAAATCCAGCTCCACTTGTGTTCCTACTTTATTTTCACACATCTATCTTGTTCATCAGTGTTGATCACTGAAAGAAACTGAAAGAAAATGTTCTTCTAAAGTTCCTTAAGAAGTAAGTCCTTGAAAAAAAAAAAGTCTTAAGACATCAACACTTGATTGGATTTCAGTTTCTAGAGTGTTGAGATTGTGTTTATAAACTCTATAAGTGCTGCATAATTCTCTTGAAAACTGTTTTGGCCCCAGCAGAAACCTCACACAGCAACAAACAAACAAAAACAAAACAAAAAAAATATTATATATATATATATATATATATATATATATATATATATATATATATATATATATATATATATATATATATATATATATATAAAGCCTCTGGGTTCTAACAGGTGGAGTGGAGGTATGATTCCCCACAACCACCCACTAATTCTACCAAGAGTAGACAAACTTAGAAATAGGCTTTTAACAATGGTGCAGTTGCTTGGTGAGGGGTTAACTCTGAATGAACAATTCTACTTAAAGATTAAATCTCACAACTCTTGTATAAAATCACTTCCCTCAAAGACGCACAACCACACACCCTCTCACAACACTCAATTCACACAAACCAAAAGACAACCAACTGAAGGTGTTGGCCCTTTGGTGTAACACACCAAAATGAAGGAAATACCCTCCTTTTAAAAGCTACCTCGGCTGATTGAGCACCAGCTGGGTGCACTGAGAACAGGTGAGCTGAGTGAGAGGCTCGTTAGGAGTGCTTGAGTCAGAAACTACCTCCATATGTATCACTGTCAAAAAAAAATCCAAATTTACAGGTTATTAACCTTTGATTTTTTTAAGTATTTGTTCTGTTTTTCAAAAAACATTACATTAAACTGTAAAATTACAGCAATTATCTGTAAAATGCCAACCTGGATGTTTTTAAGGTATGATGCCAGGTGAACCCTGTACCCTCCTCCCTTATGGTCACAATTCACTGTTAAAACAAAAAACAAACTGATACAAACTATAAAAACACAGCTAAAGCACTGGCAGCACAGTTTCCAGACAGATACTGTAAAATTACAGTCAAACACTGTAAAAACATGGAACTACATGAAATAATTGTAAAAATACAGGACTACACTGTAAAAAAAATGGTAAAATCACTGGCAGCAGAATTATGATCTAACACTGTAACATAGAACTATGTTGAAAAAAAAATTTTTTTTTAAAAAGGAAAAATACAGGAAGCAATTGCTTTTTGATCAGAGACAAATTTAAAAAAAGAAAAAAAAAACAACAACCTCCAAACAGAACACACTGCCCTACTCCTAAAAACACTTTCCTCTCATGCATCACTGGTCATTTTGTTCTCCATCAGTTTGTGTCCTAAATTTCACTATTTTCCTTTTATTTCACAGCAAAGTGATTTTTATGACGGTGCCTGTAACCATGAGTGAGGAGGACACACAGTGGATTTGAGACCCTGCTATACAGGGGGCACAGCATGTTTGGATGTTTGTGCTCTCTGGCGCAAACAGGCTGTCTGTGCTTCAAGGAGTGGACAAGCTGTCTGTGCTTTTTTATAAACAATTAAATACAGTGTTTTCATTTATTTTTTTTTGACTGTTTGGAAACTTTGCTGCCAGTGCTTTTACTGTTTTTTTTTTTTTTTTTACAGGTTTTTTTTTTTTACAGTGTGTGCAGAAGTGTTAAAATCTGCAGTACCAGTGTTGTCCTGAGGCTGTCTGCAGAAATGTCAGAGACTCCAAATACAAAAAAAAGATGACTTTTTTACGGTGTAAAAAGAAAACACATTTACAGCCTGGTTCATGACATCACAAGTTTACCCAATCAGGGGCACAGCTCAGCGTCAGCTGACTGACTGGCATTTACCCAATGTAGTGGTTTTAAACTCTGCGTCAGAAACAATTGGGTGACATCACTACATTTATGTGTTAAACACTCTATGTTTGGACCTTTGCTGTGTTTTTTCTCCTCAATCACAGTCATGAAACAGAGAACCTGACAAAAACAAAGGTTATCATTGGACATTTGCAAAACCACATCAATCAAGACTGACGTCTTAAAGTTTTTATCTGTAAAAACTTTAAGACGTTCATTTTCCTGGTGCAGTTGTTCCCCTGTGACTTTAATGAACACCCTCTCATCTGTTTGTCTGCAGGACCAGCCGTCCCTGTGGGAGTGGACGTGCAGGTGGAGAGTCTGGACAGCATATCAGAGGTGGACATGGTAAGTGGCTCCTGTGTGTGTGTAATGACACATGTGGGATGAGTGTTATAAAAAGTATGAGCGTCAATCTGAGCGCAGAGGGAGCAGAAATCTGCAGCAGGAACTGTAAAAAGCTCATTAAAGTCGACTCGGTTGGGGTGTATTAGAGGAGGATTAGTGGAATCACTCTGACTTAATATTCAATCAGGTTTGAAAGCAGAGACTCACAAACGGAAAGTAATGAGATTATAGATGAAATAGAAATATCATTTATTTATATTTATATCTTTATTAATGCTTTTATTTTGGTGGATTATGACTCTGTTGACCAGTAAATCTTTGGCAGATTGAGTTTGCAGATGTGGAAGTTGCTGACTTTAAAGAGGGGTTCCTTTATTGTGTCCCTCTGGTCCCCCTGTAGAAGCTGCATATGATTTACAGTTTTAGAAAACCTGCATTTCAGCCTCTGTCTGAAACACTTTGTTTAAGCTGCTGTCTCTTTAAGGCTCCCTGCTCCACAAACCCCTTCTTCCCTCTGATTGGTCAGCCCTCTGGAGGCCTGCTGGGGGTGGAGCAAAAGGCAGACCTTTGTGTTTCAGGCCCCTCCAATGGATCATGAACCAGTTGTGAGATCTTTATGTTATGACCTCATCATTTCAACAAGTTCTGTGAAGATCTATTTTCTTCTCTTCTTAAAATCAGTGGAAAGATGTATTTCCCAGTGCCTGTTGACTACATACATCAATTCACACTCACTGTGTGTTTAGTCTGGCAGTTTACATGACACCAGGCAGCTGGAGTCACAAGAATGAGGAGTCCCCTCGCTTCCCAAACCATCACTGAGCCTCTCTTTATTCTTTTTTGAGCTGTGAAATCTCTAATCTGTTGACTCCTGATCTGGCCCCACTTATTGTGTTGGTTTGTTGTTATAGTTAAGATAAACATGATCTGGTTTTGATATGGTTCATTTATTTTGAAAGTCACTGGGTGTTTTTAGGTGGTTTCTGTACATGACTTCCTGTCCTGCTCAATTTGATTTTTGTTAAATTGACATGTCACACTTCAGGCATTCATCAGAATTTGGATTGGTGCTTATTTGCTGGGATCTTTAGTTGAGATGCAGCCAGACCGTAACAGAGCAGATCCAGGATGAGATGACTCATTGACTTGAACAGAAACCTATCTAATCCGGTGCCGTGACGGAGCAGAGCAAAGCCAGACCAGAGACGCATCTGGTGCGTTTGGGCAGTTAGGCGAGAAAGCTTGAAGCCTGGTGGCATCCAGCTCCTCCTCTGATGATAATAAGATAAAATGTAATGTGTTGCATTTAGATAAAAGTACAAAAATCTGATACCTTAGTACAGGGTTGCCCAATCCAGGTCCTGGGGTACCCCTGCCCTGCATATTTTATATGTTGCCCCACTCCAGCACACCTGATTCAAATGAATGGCTCGTTATCAGGCTGGAGCAGAGCTTAATGATGAGCTGATCATTTGAATCAGGTGTGTTGGAGTCGGGAACATAAAAAACATACAGGGCAGGGGTACCCCAGGACCTGGATTGGGAAACACTGCTTTAGTATATCAGAGTGTAAAAGATTAAACCCTTTTATGTGTGTCTCAATGAAACTAAATCTTTCCCTGGATCAATATTTTTGATTATGTCAGTAAACCATGTGCGTGTTTCTTGACACATTCAAGACGTAAACATTTTCAGTGCACTGTAAAAAGGGAATCTTTAATCAGTTGAAGTGATGTAATTTTTTTAATCAATCCAACTCAGTATTTTTACATTAAGGTTTCCAATGTATTTTTATTGATCGTGTCAACATTAAATTCTGCGTAGCTAGAACTAATGAAAAGAAGTAGTTGGACCAACTTAAATTAATTGCTTCAATTGGTCACACCTAAATAAATTAAGTTCTTTAAAATGGAATTAAAAAGTTCATTGAACATAACTTAATAGTTCAAATGAACAAAATATTTAAATTCTTCTCAAATCAACATTTTGCATCAATCCAACTTAAAGTTTTAGGTTGTTTCAACTCAATAATCTGGAAAACCCAAAAGGAAAAACCATGGGTGAGGAGGGAGCACTGTGGATATGAGACCCTGCTGCACATTTAGATACCACGCAGTGACATTAGCCACTTTTACATGGACCCAAATATTCCGCTTGCATTCGGTTTATTTGCTCAAACGGAAAAGAATTTAACCTTTGTATAAACCTCATTCTGAAAGAAAAGTGCCAATCCAAATGGACATTTAATCGGTTTCACAGGGGTGGAATATTCCTTTCCCCAAACCGATTGAGGTATCATGTATCCACTCAAACGGAAAGTTGTCAGGGTAAGTTCTTTCAGCGCATGCTCAGATATGACGTAAAACGCAACTAGAGACATTCCTCAACTCTAAAAATGGCGGCGAGCCGTCAGCACTGGAGGAAAGTTTGTTTTTGAGCCAAACTTTGAAAGAAATGAACATAATTTCAAGACTGGACGGACGACAAACTTGCAATACGGAGTATTGCAACACCGTGATAAACAAACTGTCGTCCTCCAGCTTTGATAAATCTTGTGATGTTTACGTTTTTCTACGCATGTCGCATTGACTATTCTGTTTGATTACAGCGGCGCATGTAGACCAGAGATTGGAATATTCCTTTCCATGTATACTAGTGTTGTTGGAAAAGTCATTCAGAAAGATGAAAAACTCCTCATATAACTGTGGCTCGTGTGTCTGTGCTCTATGGCATGGACCAGCTGGCTGTCTGTGGTCCACTGCACTAACTGGCTGCCTGGCAAAATCAGATCAGACCAGAGGTCAAAAAATCTGTAGCAGGACATCCCTATTTTTGAGTGACGTGACGACCTGTCTGTCCTGCAAAGTTTTCTTAGACGGTTTTAAACAGAACCAACTCTGAACTGCCACCAGAGCCACTTTAGTGAGACAGAGATGAGGAACAAAACAAGAACTTTCACTGGATGCTGATGCTTCCAACAAGTGAGCTACAGCCAAATTTTTCACTGAGCCAAAATAATCTTTTGAAAAAATTCCAAAAATTTCTGTCTCTCCTTCAAACCTTTTTGTTCCAAAATAGATCAAAACATAAAAAATTCCAGGTTTGAATAAAGCAGAAGAGCACACACGCTTTCTCTAAACACGGGACACTTTTAATTGGAAACACCAACGAGCCCAAACATGACTAAGAGCTGGCTGTCCTCTGACTGAACTCGGTGTTCACTCCCTGGTTTTGTCGGCGCTCTGTACTTGGAAAGAACAGATTAATTTATGATTTTAGTTTCGAGTAATGAAGCTGCTCTGTTCAGTTGGATAACCCGCCTCTGAGAGCTCGTCTGTAGGATGTTTATTCTGTTCAAAGTCATCCTGATGCATGTTGAGTAATGTAATTAAATCAACCTTCTGTTCTGGAAACCAAAATTGGATCCAAAAACTCAGTGGTCCTGATGTTGTGTAAGCTCCTGTTTGCGTGGACGGCTGAGGATTACTTCTAATTTGGATCCCAGCGTCGTGTGTTTAATTGTTTTGGAACGGAGAACAGGGAAATAAATAATGATTCCTGACAGCGGCTGCTTTTAATGACATTATGTCATGTCACAAAGCTGCTGGATGCTCTGCAGTGACACCGCAAATTACCCTCTGCTGTGTCATTTACAAACGGCAGGTTACGCAAAAACAAGGTTTTCAAAGCACGTTGGGACAGTGTGTCCAAAATCTGGATTTACACATGTGACTGTTTAACTAACGTGAGACTGATTGAAGGCCTGGCTCATAAAACTGGTTTTAAAGACCCTTTAAAGACTTAACAAGTGACTTTGACAAAGTCTGACTTTATAAACAGACGTCATTTCAACACATTTAATTTTTTCATTCAGTAAGGCTGTGTAGTGTTGACTCAGCTGACTGAGTTTTTCTTAACTATGATTTTAAAATGCATTCGTATATTTTTTTACTTATATGCCCTAGACTTCATTTATTATCATTATTTCTCACTCAATTTTAATGTCAAGTTTGACTCATTGGCTGCATTTGACATCTAGACATCAGCTCAATTACAACCATTGGCTGTGTCTAAAGTCTTTTCCAAAAGGTGTAGGGTCTGGCAGAGCTTGAGAGATCAGCATTGTTCTGAGGAGACGATGTAAGATGACATAAAACAGCAGACGTTGCAAGCTAAGAAAGTTTAGGCTGCTAATACTCAGAGAATGTGTCGCAGTAGTTTGGAGAGACAGAGTGTTAGGATTGTAAGAAAAGACGACAGAGGTCATGGAGATGATCAAAGGACAGAGCTTCTGAGATGGGCGTGATCTAAATAGTATTCTTTCTTTGTTTTTTGGAACAAAAACAGCAAAAGAGACATGAAAGAAGAGTCTGCTCGTCTTTTGGAAGTCGCAGATTTTCAAACCTTAACATATTCATATGTTTTGGAAGGATTCGCCGCAACACATAAATATCCTGAAACTTGCCTCAGGGTGAGGTCACACTGGCCATCGAAATCGTGCTGTGCTTAAGCACAATTGCCCCCCCCTCAGCGCTGTCCCCCATCTGGAAACTACGGCCAGCGATCACACTACCCTATATGAACCAGAAATGAATGGGTATCACACATGCATATGGTCTGCCCACGTCATCATGAAGTGTCTGTTTACATGAAGTGTGATGTCATCAGAGTCAGGTGTTGGGAGATTCATGTCGGTGCAGTGACAATTTCTTGCCAAAAAACAGTGCAGAAAGTGCACTAAAAGCTCGCCAGCTCCAACCTGGTCTATTCTCGGCGCAAAGCGAAGTGCACCCTCCGCAGCTGTAGTTTGGTGACAGGCGCACATGTCAATAAAGCCACAGAGGCAGGTTTCCAGAGTGTCAGGCACATTTTAATGCAGTAAACAATCACAGCAATCGCTATTTAATGTAACTGTCTGAACCAGCATATACATTTGTATCATTATTAACTGTCCCGTCACATCTGATGTCAGATTAAAGCCGTTTGTCATAATGGAAAGTTAACCTGACGGCAGCTGGAAGTTTGATGCACATCTTACAATTAAACAATAAACAGCCTTAACATCTGATACTGAGTATATATCTGGTTCTCTCATTTCATTTAATTCAAAGAAAAGAGGGAGAGGAAAGACGAAGAAAAAACAGACAAAATAAATGTATGTCACTCAGGATTTACCCGTGATTTCCCATATTTCTCTGTTTTAGTCTTTATTTTTAACGTGATCTAAAAAGATGGAGTACATTATTGTAAGGAGGATGAGGTGGAGACACTGGGAGAGTATACAGTGTATCACCAAAGGTTCTGCTTGGCGATGACAAACCAGGAGTGGATAAGCCAGCTGTGTAACTGCCTCTTAATCTTTTTACTCCTATTAATGACACAGGAACAGATTACATCTGTCCCGGGAGCTGGCCAACATTGTGACGCACTTCTTGTCCTCCGATGCGCCCCGCTGTCCATTCTTCTGCTGCAGGGACAGCGGCTCTGACCATCTCGGCTTCCATCACTGTTTCCGTGGTGCCGGGGATCACTCAGACCAATCAGACGCTGCGCCTCGGCTGCAGGGCATTTAAAGGCGAGGAGAGGCGCTCATTTGATTGGTGAAAACAGCGCTCGGCTGTGTTAAACCCACTCACGGCTTTTCTCCTCCCTCTCTGCCATTTGCGCCTTGAGTGCGCCTCTCTTGGCACTGCAGGAAACTTGCAGTGCGCAGGTCACACCTGGAAGAGCAGGTGCCCCTGCGCTTGCGCCTGGTCTAGGAAATTAGTGCCCCAACTCTTTGCAGGGCCAGAGCAACGCATCGCCTATGTCAGGGGCTGGGGGCGGGGCTCCAGTGACCAATGATCAGCGGTGATTACACATTCGTTCTAAAAAAGGAAAGCTGCAGAGTGAGTCATCTGTTGTTTTGTTTTTGTGTCCTCATTGATAACTTTAACCGGAGGTGAAATTATAGCAGCAGTGCATTGTCACTCTTATAGATCAGTTCTGTACCTTCGTATTTAAGGCTTATTTATGGCTAGATAGTCTTGTGTTATTCATCTTGTATACATGACAGGATGTCACTTCAGTCAAATTTCTCAGCTCATTGCCCATGATAGAGTTCCACCTCGGTGTGTTCACTCACACACACACACACACACACACACACACACACACGCACACAAGCACTTTCTGTGTTGCAGACAGTCAATGAAAATAATGTAAAACAAACTTCTGCCAATTTCTTTATTGTGACACAATGACTTGGCTCCGTAATCATAGGAAACCAAACCAGTTCTTAGCAAGAACATGATTACAACCAACACAAACACCGGAAATTGGGGAGCACTGGTGGAAAGAGGATATCAGAGGAAACAGGGTTTGTGGAGCAGGGAGCTCTAAAGAGACAGAAGCTAAGACAAAGTGTTTGAGACAGAGGCTGATAGGAGAGTTGTTTTTTAAACACCACTGAGAGAAAAATAGGGTTTATTTTCTTTAAAGAATGTAAAACTACTCCTGAGCACTTGAAGGACAATAAAAGATGAACTCTCGTATGAAATACAGGAAGCCTGGTGCCTACCTCATGTACCTCGTGGCTAATGAGGATCTTAGAAATAAGTATTACTGGGTAATGAACAGTGAAGCTAGTATTTCTGCAGAGAGTTCGCCTGATGTTCTTTGTGAACTTGGTGGATCTCAGGTTTTTGTGGTCCTAAGTGTACCCAGATTTCTAGGAAATACACCTCCAAGGCTGTAAATCTGTAAATTTGCATAATTGGATGCAGCCAGAAGGACAGAAAACTTACAGTAATGTCATCCACTCAGCAACTTCCATCTCCAGTTTGCCCAAATGAGCTCATCAGCTGCTGAGGGACGCTGAAGCAGCAAAACCCTCTGAATGTGTGCATTAACTCCAGCAAAGGTGAATTCTGCAGCTGATAAACTCAACTTTCAATCCGTCGTTAACAGAGGGTGTTATTACCATTTCCAACTTTGGATTTAGGGACACTCAGTACATCTCAGGTCTCGTCTTCTCACTCCCTCAGCCAGCACAGCCTCAGTGTCCTGATGTCCTGAAATCCTGCCTGACTTATCTCATCAAATAATACCAAGTTTAATATTTGCTCTTCCTGTCTGACGGCCTCAGTGCCCTCTGCGATGTCTCATACGTCTAGTTTTTATTCAGAATCGTCCTCACAGGTTGTGTCCCTCAGATCCGCTCTGTCAAACATCTGTACTCCAGGATTCATGGCTCCATGCAGAGACCCACATCTCTCATTAGTAAACCTGCTGAGCATCACAGTTATAGCTCAGCACCGAGGCTCCAACACACCCCTGAACTCATCTTAAACCCAAAGTTAGTTCAGTGACCGGGCTCAGAGTGAGATGTGTCAATGCAGCTGTTCTTCCTGCTCTTATGTAACAGGACGGAGGACAACATGCAGACCCCTCCTCTCTGCACAGGAGTAGAAAGCGAGGAGACGGGGTAGTGTCGCACTAATGGATGCTGTTCAGTTAACATATGTTCAGCTCTTCTCTTCCACATGTGTGTTTAGCCATAAAGAATCCATATAATCCAGGATCTGCGGCCGTGTAATCCCACCACAGCTCGGTAAACCAGCAGAGTCCTCGCTGTGAGGCTTAATCCAGATCAAGGGCCGAGGTTTGGCTGGAGACCACAGACATGTATACAGTTTGTCTGGCTCCTCACACTGGAGACTCTGAAACTTCAACTTCCTCTTTCTAGTTTGTTTCTCTACCCAGTTTCTACCTGTTCAGTCGTCTTAAAGTTTGGATTAGAAAAAAACTGAAAGGAGAGGATGATGGACAATGTTTGTGAGAATAAAATATTATTATTATATTTAAAATCTCATTAATTTACAGCTTTTTTTCAACAGATTTGCTTTTCTCATTGCCTGACTTTGAGGGCCTAAGCCCAGAGACAATGGGGTCAGGGAGGATCCTGTTGTAACCCAAAGAATTTGGGCCAAACCCAAAAATAGCCAACAAAGAGGCTGACCTATCCTGGATCTGTATATTTATGGCCAGGGACAAAAAACTAGATTGGGGTCATTCAGGATCCCCTTGTAAACCTCCAGTTTTACTTATTTTCATGACTTTTTCCTGAAAATCTGACTTTTATTTATTTTTTATAAATAAAAGTCCAGACTTTTTTTTTTCATTTCTCAAAAAAAAAGTGTAACTTCTATATTTTCTTTTTTTTTTTTACTCTGATCTTAAATGTTTCTCTTCCTCTGTTTTTTAAAGTTATATTTTGTCTATTTTCATTATCTTTTTTAAATCTATTTTCTCAAAATGAATGACTTTTAATATGACTCTTCTTCTACTGTTTTTTAAGTGCAAATTGACAATCTTTTTTTTTTTTTTTTTTTTTTTTTTTTTTTTACCATTCTTTGACTTTTTTCAATTGAGGCTGTTTCTCCCCTTAATGTTGTGACTCTCATCTTCAAATATCACTTGGCTTCTCTGGCCTTTTCTCATATTTGCCATTCCTCTACTAAGGCGTCGTCATCATTCAAAGGTTTATTACTTGTTTCAAAAAGCTTGTGAAGAAAATCAATGTTTTATTTGAAAATATCCATTTAAATATTATATAAAAAAAATTAGAAACATTTGATTTTGTAAGATCAGTAAAAAAATAACAGATGACAATTTTTTTTTTTTTTTTTTTTTTTTTGATCTGGTGCTGAATCTATTCACTCATTCATTCATCTTCTATATCACCTGTCCTGTTCAGGGTTCACGTGGCTGGAGCCTATCCCAGCTGTTACCAGTGCTAAGCCAGACACTGGTGACAGTAACTAGCACTAGAGCCAATTTGGTGGAAAGAGGTATCAGAGACAGACACTCAGATCTGCGGGCAGTGTGCAATCATCAGTTTACCTGGTGAGCATGTTTTTGGACTGTGGGAGGAAGCTGGAGGACCCGGAGAGAACCCACACATACATGTGGAGGACATGCAAACTCCACACAGAAAGGCCCACCAAATCATTGGTTTAGTGATTGCTGAACAAAGGTTCTTGAAGCAAAAACAAAAAGGAGACGTGGTTTATCTTCATATTTTCAGGTTGTCAGTAAGACAAAAACGATGACTCAGTTTGAAAGACAATGCATGTTTCAGAGCGCCTCGTTGTTCTGGGGAAGGGTGATGTTATCCAGCTGGGTCTGAACCAAAGCAGTCACAACTTTTATTTCAAATGTCCAACCCATCGTTTCTGAACTCAGAAAGATCTGAAAAAGCTGCAGAAACATTCATAGAATACAAAGTTCCCACCATAAATGACTGAGACACAGATTCAGCAGGATTAGTGTCATCAGAGACCTCTGTGTGACCTGAAATATGGTGGGTGAGTTTGACTTTACAAATAACAGACGTGGTCGGTGTGCACAGGATTAGAAACAGACGTCCCCCACAGTTATTAACAACAACATTACAAATTATCAGAGGTCCCCAGGTGGTGTTAATACAGTGTGAACAGGGCTTAACACACTCGAACCACTCTGAGGAGAAGATGTGGACAGATGTGTGGACGTAAAACAAGAAAAGACATTTCATCAGGAAGCTCAGAGATGAAGCATGTCTGCTGTCTGCAGTCTCAGTAAACAAACACAGAGACTGACGGTCGCCCCAGATAAACCAGGGGGACACAGAGTGAGAGTCTGATCATCGTGTTTAGGTTTGACGACACATTTTCAGCCAGGGACACCTCACCAGGAGCCGGGTACTGCTGGGAACAAGTCCAGATCTATGCCCTTGATCCAGATGCTGTCTCTGAGTCTGACCCACCTCCTCCCTCCTCTTCCCCCTCAGGACTTCACCATGACCCTGTATCTGAGGCACTACTGGAAGGACGAGCGCCTGGCCTTCCCCAGCACCACCAACAAGAGCATGACGTTCGACGGGCGCCTGGTGAAGAAGATCTGGGTGCCCGACGTCTTCTTCGTCCACTCCAAGAGGTCGTTCATCCACGATACCACCACCGACAACATCATGCTGCGAGTCTTTCCTGACGGTCACGTCCTGTACAGCCTCAGGTGAGGACACACACTTCCCCCTACATTAACACACGCACACACCTCCATCCTAAGCATGTACATTTACACTCTGCTTTCACTCCTGCAGGGTTACTGTCACTGCTGCGTGCAACATGGATTTCAGCCGTTTCCCGTTGGACTCGCAGACGTGCACGCTGGAGCTGGAGAGCTGTGAGTGTCTCTGGTGATCTGTAGAGTTGAGGAGAGGTAGTGCGTCATGTGCTGCTTGTTACAAAGACCTGCAGGCTGCTCGTAGAGTATGACTGAGTCTTTAGAGAGGTCTGTACAGAGGCCTTAGAAGCTCAAAACTCCATACTTAAAAAAAAAAAATGAAAATGAAAATTCAAACCAGCACCCATTTGATCAGACGGCTGCAGCATTCACAAAAGGGACTGGCTGTCCCACAACAATCCTTGGTCTTGGGCCAGAAACTGACCTGACATCAGAATCCTGCTGTGAGAGACAGAATAATGTTTACATCGTGTGGTGCTTTAACCACAGGAGCTTCCCCCAGGAACAAGGGTCTAAATACAGTTGACCCCTGAAAACTTGAGGAAGCCCTCTCTAGAGGGTGGTACTCTCCAGAGTCCCAGGAACATTAGGGGGTTCCTGCGCCTTGACGTTTCTGATTGGTGGTCCACCCTCAGTGGTTTTATTCCCTCTTCCCTTCACAATAAGAAGACCCCTCAACTGTGATGGATGTGGTTTAACAAATCCTAAACAATGGTCTTCTTCAGCCCCATTTCCACCAAGCGGTTCAGGACGGTTTGTCTCTGCCCACGTTACAGCATTTATAGTGACTGATCAGAGGACAGGTCCCAAATAACCAAGACAAGCCGTCCCGCTTCCGTAGGGTGCCAGACTAAACTGATCTGATACCAGGGGTGGAGCTACAACACTGCAGACCGTCACTTACAGTGTGACTGTGGCTGTATTTCTCCTGGTGGCACACAGCCTGCTCAGAAACTAAACTTGATTGCACTCTGTAACAAAGTGCCACATGGAAATCACAAAAAAGACAAATTGCTGAATTTCTCTCATTGTTGCTGTTTGTTTACTGTGTAATGTTTTTCTTCTTCTTTGGATTTATTAGTGGGTACACTGTGCCGCACTGTTATGGCAACCCATTGTTATTTGATAGATGCAGCTATCAGCATCTGGCTTGCATGCCGCCTACCACCAGGGGGCAGGGTTAGCTGTGGAAACACAAACAGGGCAAAGCTTAACTGATCCAACCCATACCAAACCGTACTGATCTAAACTGGACTGCTTGGTGGAAACAGCGCTTTTGAGTCTGATAGTGTGAATGTGTCTCTGTCAGCTCCTGGTGTTCCAGTTTAAAGAGTGACCCTGTAAACTGGAGACCTTCAGCTGAACGTGACAACAGCTGTTCAAACACCGGAGAGGTCCTGAGATTCAAGTTTAGTTTTACATGTTTGTCAAAGTTTCCTCGTCAGATAAGTATTTAATGATGATCTTAAGTCGTTTGAGAAGGAAGCATCCGAGGACTGGAGATCAATGTCGTCTTCATGCTTAATATGGCAGAGATCAACCAGTGTTTTCACCGGCCATTTGCACTCATTGCAGTGTCAACAAATCCATCTGCAGTGCAATAAATCACGGTCATCCAGGTCCACACTCCTTCTCACCCTCTGCTTGTTAAAGACGCGTGGTGATCCCAGCCCAGCACGGCTACAAATCACTAGCCAGACTCTTCTCCTCTGTTGTTCCCAAATGGTGGAATGAATTACCTCACTCTATACGATCCACAGAGTCCCTTTCTTCTTTGAGAGATGTCTGAAAACTCTTCTGTTCAGGGAACACTTGTGCACTTAATCTGACCCTTCTCCTCTTTGTCCTCAGGGGTAGAATGAGTCAATAGGTGTAAGACTCAGCTCTCATGACGTTTTTAGCAGTACAACTGAATGTTGTTGAATTTTGAAGTATACTGTTGCGGCAATTAATCGTGGTTTGCTGGCTTGATGATTATTCCCCCCCCAAAAAAAAAAAAAAAAAAAAAGAACACTTGCACTTAATGGCAGCACCTGCAGCTGAATAACTTGTAGCACTGTTGTTGCACTAACTAGGTTTTCCTTCCGTCTAAATTCTTGCTTGTGTTGTGCGTCGCTGTGGAGAAGAGCGTCTGCTTTTGAAACAATAAACTGTAAAACCATCACAGACTGAATATCCTCCATGCTAACAGGCAAAAATTTCCATTTGTACTCAGAATTGGGAAACAGGAGTGGGAATGATGTCATCTCCAAGAGCATCCCAGTTGCCAAGTCAAAAAACTTGCCACAACAGCAGTATTTATGTATATAAAAACATCAAAAATACCATATATACAGCTGATTTATGGCGACAAACATTAGTCAGAAATTCTAAAATAACAAGAATATAGCAGGAACTTAATTACTGTTTACCCCTGAACTCAGAATATCCCACTAGGAACTCGGGGATGCTCTGACTTTAAAGTCAAAAATTTCGACCTCAGGGGGCGCTCCTGTTGAGCCTTCCCATTCAGAACTCGGAAATTCCAACTTCTGAGTACAAATGGCACGCACCGTAACTGTAACTGTGTGACACACGAGGATGTCGGCCTCTCTTTCTACGATGTCATCTTTGCTGAATAGCTTTTTTCAATGTTTTACCTCCCTCTTCTGGTCTCATGAAAAAGTTCAATTACTTTTTTTTTTCTCCAAACATCACCTGGCTAATTTTTATAATCTTCATGTGTTGTCAGGGCTTGGTGAAAACACAGATAACAATGGGCCAAACACACAGAGAGCCACAGTATGACGACAGTATTATTTTTATCAATACTCAGAGTGGACAGATCAAGGGTGTGTGAACACCGTCACTGTTCTCATCCTGAACATTGTTCACCTTGTTCGTCACTCTGCTGGGTTTGCACTGGTCATATGATACAAAAATAATCAACCCTTCTAACGGATATATCTGAAATTGTTTCCTGATGTTTTTTTTCTTTTTCTTTCTTTTTTTTTTTTTTTAAATCAGCTCATTTTGACTGAACAAATAGATTTCACCTGGAAGCAGAAGAATGAAGACCAGATTTAAGGCTTGGTACATCTCTCTCTGAGATCGGGTGCAAGGCCTGATCCGGGACTTGTCATGACCCACTGTTTATTAAACATTACAAAAACTGAATTCTGAACAAAATGTCTAATTTCAAACTGTCTTATCTGAGGATATAACAAGATTCAAATGAGGCCTGAAATGGCTGTAAAGAGAACAAAAACAGCATAAAAGCTGAGAGCAGGAGCTGGTGGTAATGTGCGAACACATTTTTATCTGTGTGCAATAAAGAACCATATTTGATTTAAGCATATAATGTGTTTTCCAGAAGAGGAGCTCCATCCTTTTCACTGGATTCAAACAGCTGTACTCACGCTGTTTTCTCTGTCCTGTAGACGCGTACACAGATGAAGACTTGATGCTTTACTGGAAAAGCGGCGATGAATCCCTGAGCACGGACGACAGGATTTCTCTGTCTCAGTTCCTCATCCAGAAGTTTCACACCACCTCCAGGCTGGCTTTCTACAGCAGCACAGGTACGCTGCCAGGTTTACATTCACGTAAAGCTTGATAACACTGTGGGTGTGTTTGGGGACACTTCTGCTCTGCTTCACAGATTTCAGGTTCACCGTAAGGCTGAAAGAAGAAAGAACAGTCCATGAAGTAACCAGTTCAGCTCATTAACCAAGTTGTGTAATTAGACCTGTAGAAATCTACTTTTGTTAAACTCGTGCTAACATGGTGAACTTTCTCAGATATATTTGTATCTAAGCCGATGAAAGATTTTAAAACTCAGCAGGGACTCTGGGCCCAGAGGCGCGCTTACGGGTACGTTAGACCTGATTTTGCAGAGTCAGAAATAATCACGTCTGCAGAGTTGAACCTCAGTGAGGAAATCCACAGAACCACGAGGCAGGGCTGTCAAGGAAAGTTCATTTACATGGCATATTTAATGCACAAAGGAAATTGAAGAGCTTCACTAAATGGAATTCAAAGGAGATTAAAAGAGAGAAACATGCATTATGAAGTGAGAATCTCAGGATGGGTGGAAACGGTGCATACTGACCAAAAAAACTTTCAGCAGCAGAAACTGGGGTCTAAGTTTAATTCCTGGGTAGTTAACCCCTTTTCTCGGGGTGAAACTTTCCTAAAGTCCAGACACTCTGGGGGGCGTGGCCTCCAGTGTGAGCATTTCTGATTGGTGGAGTGTTTTTATTTCAGCCCACCAGGGGGAGCAGTCTCATCCCTGGATAACAGGCGAGCATAGAGTATGACATATGGGGACTGAACACACAGCTGTACAAAGCTAGACTAAGACCACATGAAGCTGGACTCCACATCACAATATTCACTTATCATCCACAAGAAGAAAACTTAGACATAAAACCTTCACCAACTCCACAATGATGAGGGTCCTTCACTCACTCTGGAACAAATCAACGACTGACGTCTCTGTCAGAGCATAGCAACTTGTATGATACCTAAAAAGAAAGGTGGCAGCACCCAGTGGTGATAATTGGTACTGCTATAGTATTACTACATCTAGACTCTGACTGTTGCCTGACTGACAACAATGACTAAACTAAAAAATATCATATCTGCTGACTGAGTGGAGACGGACTAAACATAGATGAGGTAGTAACATGGTTGCTCTTTAAATTTAAATTTTGAGCTGTTCCATCTCCGTCACGGCTTTTAAAATCCAGGTGTTTTGAATCCTCTTTGTAACTCCAGCTTGTGTTAACTTAATGCAGATATGATAGAATAAAACCAATCAAAACAACAATAACACCCACAGGTCTAGGATCGTGAAGCAAGTATTAAAAACTGTAGTTCCTTGAGTGTCCACTTGGGGCTGGCTGCAGAAACATCAGAAACCACATACACACCAAGCCAAAAAAAAAAAAAAAAAAACGTTAAAAAATGTTTGCAGCCTGTTAAAAAACATTTTTCGTCTCAGTTACTTATTTCTCTATTAGCACTGTACGGGATGATTTCTTTCTTTTTTTCTTTTTTTTTTCGATTCCTCATTTAAAGAGCTCTTATGCCGCGGCCACACCAAACGCGAACACGGGAATTTACTCGCGCGAATGGCCTGTCATGCGCCGCGTAAAAGCCCGAGTCTCGCCGCTGGACTTTTTTGACAAGCTGAGGGGCGAACGCGCATTAGCGCGGTACTGCGCATGTGGAGTAGAGAGCTCGTTCATTTAAAGACCAAAAGAGCAGCTGAAAAACAATGAGCTGTGGTTTCCAAAGCATGACAGGAGAGTGTGTGAAAGCTTTAGAGATCACAATCAATGCCTCTGCCTCTCCCTGGTAATCCACCAGCCCTGCTTGGCTGTTCCCTGCGATCTCATCCCCGATCCCCCGAACCTCCGACCCCCCGTACCCCTGACCACCCGAACCCCCGACCCATGTTCCCGGAGGTCTCCCTGGGGATAATGAAGGGGTGGAGGAAAGAGAGGAGCACAGAGAACTTCCATCTTTTCCCTGGCTCTGCCCCTGCCCCACTCTTTCCTCCTCTCTATCAGGCTCAAAACTCCACTGAGGAAAACACAGTCGGACTCAGTGATGACCCGTGCAGGCAGATCCAGCTGGGAACGAATGTTTTCAGAACTTACACTCAAAACCTGTCTCCTCAGAGACTTTCAACCAAGCCTGCTCCTTTTTTTCTGGTCTCTGTAGATTACACACGTCGTATCGTATAACTCTGGATGATGACACACCACACGGATTGTATTCTCCTCCATCCTCCGGCGGAGTTGGAGCCGGAGCAGGTGGCAGTTGCCCCCCAACATCGTCAAAACAATGACGTCATGGGGGAATATTTTGAACTCGAGCGAATTCGCGTCTACCGCCCAAACGCGTGAACACTCCAAACGCGTGAACACTCCAAACGAGTGAACGCGCCAAACGCGCCAAACGCGCCTTTGCATTGACTTTGTATGTAATCGCGCCCCAAATTCGCGTTTGGTGTGGCCGCACCATTAGCCTATATAAGGGCTAATTTGATCAATAGGTGGACACCCTGTATCTGTCTGTGAAGAGGCTAAAGACCTGCCTCTTCACCTCATCCAAACTTGAACAAAGTTTGGTAGTTCAGTATTTCCTTTGTGGCTACAACCAACGATTTGCTTCAAACTCATATCAGAAACAAACAAGTGGCGTCACCGATGCTATGTCCACATATTATACAGTCTATCATCATGTTCTTTGCATGTACTAGCTAAAGAATTATCAATTCACCAAGTAACAAAAGAGCAATTACAGGAACCAAGGCTGATTTAATAAGCAAATTTACAGTTTCCCTGAACTGAGCTGTGTGTACTGAACCTCATTTGACTTTAGCCTCTTTGTTACTGCCCTCTACTGGCCTGGCAGTGTAGAGTAATTCCAGTTACACAACAGTTTTTGACCTTCAGTAGTCCTACAGATGAACTGGTCTCATAAGATTATGTGAAATATATTTTCTCAGACAACGGTTAATTTCAGCACTAATGTGATAGTGGCACTTTTTCACTAAAATTTATGAGCATTTTATCCGAAGACTTGACTCTTTTTAGGGCACTCATTGAAATACTTAAAATTTAAAATTTAAACCGTAAGATGTTATTGGGAAATAAAACAAGACTTAATTGCTATTGCGAAATTTGTTGAACTCTTTCTTGTCTTAAGTGTGCACAGAAGTGACCAAAAATAGTTTCTTGACCCATTAAGGGTTAAGACTGACAACATTGGTGTTATGGTTTGAATTTTAGAAATAAGTGATAGGCTACAATCCATACTCCAGTATAATGTTAATGTTGAAAGACTTTTTATACCACTGAACCTAAAGTCAGTGAAAACTTGTCTTTGCAGACACAGTGTCCTAGTTACTCACCACAATACACAGAGCGCACTCTTTAAGACCATCAAGGAAACTTTGGTTGGTTTCAGTCAGAGAATAAAACTATTACTGTGTGGAGACAGAAGGCGTTCCTCTGAGAAAAGCCTCTGTAACTTAGAAACTAGAACACTGATATAAAAACACACCTTTGGGCTATTTTAATATTCCTCTTATTTTGTTATCCTGTCATTTCCTACATCCCTGCTCTCTGCTGTTATAGATTTCTTCTTCCTCCAGATTTCGATCATTTCTCTTCAGATTAGTTGTGAATATCATTGTCTTGCGTGTCATTTGGCACATTATTGTCTGCTTACCTCCCACATATTCTGTAAAACTGATGTGCAAACTTTGGCTGAATATTTCCTCTCTGTCTCCAGGCTGGTACAACCGGCTGTACATCAACTTCACTCTGCGGCGACACATCTTCTTCTTCCTGCTGCAAACGTACTTCCCCGCCACGCTGATGGTCATGCTGTCCTGGGTTTCCTTCTGGATCGACCGCAGGGCCGTGCCTGCCAGGGTCTCACTTGGTAAGAGTGTATCCAACACGAGAATCATACGGCTTGCTTTTGTTTGGTTGGGGAACAGATTTTGGGAGACTGGCCATTGACTAGGCTTGTGTAGTCCAGGCAGGCTATTGATGCATTCTACTTGTACTCAGAAGTCAGAATTTCCAAGTTCCAATTGGGAGCACCCAAATGGAACACACGCCGAGGTTGGAATTTCTGACATGGAAGTCGGAGCATCCACACCATCCTTGAGTTTCTAGTAGGAAATTCCGACTTTGGGTCTAAACAGTTATTAAGGTCCTCTTATATTCTGTTTATTTCAGAATTTCTGACTAGTGTTTTTCACAGTAAATCAGTCGTCTATATAGTATCATTCGATGTTTATATACAGAAATACTTGTGCTATGGCAAGTTTTTCCGACTTGGCAACTGAAACGACCAACTCGGAGATGACGTCATTCCCCCCCCCAACTTCCCAGTTCTGGGTACAAATGGAACGCACCATATCACCACCTGGTGACCTGTAAGTCAAGTCAGCCACACATCTCATTAGGAAAAACTCTGATTATGAATAATTCTACCCTCTTCACAGTAAGTAGAGCTGGGAGAATTGGCGTTTCAGACCAAAATAATTCTTTGTACCATGCTTTAAAGTTTTTTGTCCTTCTGTAAAAATGGATTTTTTAATATGAGACTTAAAAGGGATCTCTTGATATCAGAGACAGCCTTGAGTCGAAACTTTGGGAACTGCATTTTTTTTGTACTTCTACATTGCTTTCATATTTGATCAGATTAATTCTTCATGGCATAGAGTTGATTCAGGGGCCAGTCACTGAGGAAAAGACCCATTTAGTGCAGCTGTATTCAATTCAATCTGTAACTCATGCATAACTGGATAATTTTGAAAACTGAGAAAAACTAAATACAACATGTCATTATTGAGAACACATTCTTATCTTTACATTTCCTGGAGACCAAAGATAGACCAAATGTCAAACAAATAATATGATGTAAAGTGTAAATGTAAACTTTTGGGCTGTCATACTACATACCATGTTTGGAGGAGAAATGGCACTGCACATCACCCAAAAAACACTCTACCATCAGTGAAGTTTGGAGGTGGAAGCATCATGGCATGGGGTTGTTTCTCATCTCATAGTATTGGCAAACTTCATATAATTGACGGAGCAATGAATGGAGCCATGTATGGGGAAATTCTTGATATGAATCTGCTGCCATCCACCAGGATTAAGAAGATGAGGCGTGGTTGGACAACGATCCAAAGCACACGGCAAAGTTGACTCTCAAATGGTTTCAGAAAAAGAAAATCAATCTGTTAGAATGGCCTAGTCAATCACCTGACTTAAATACAATTGAACATTTGTGGAAAGAACTAAAGAAAAGGGTTCACCAGAGGGCACCAGAGAATATTCCAGATTTAAAGACAATCTGTGCAGAGGAATGGGCCAAAATCACACCTGAGCAGTGTGAGCCATTAGTTCAAACATACAAGAAGCTTCTGGAAGCTGTCATTACAAACAAAGGCTTCTCCATTAAGTATCAGATGAGTCTCAGTTAGCGTGTTCAATACTTTTTTCCTGTGTTATCATACTTAACTCCACATAATTATTATTTATGGACCTGAACGTTGTGATTTCTTTTCATGTGTGGATTATTTGAGTTAATACCAATGTCTGGTAGAAATTTCATTTGAATTGCATCTTTGGAAATAAATGTGATGAGAAAAAAGTTGATGGGTTCAATGCTCATTTTCCCCACTGTAAATGAGATGGTGCTGTCCTGAGAAATAACTGAACAGCTAAAGATAGAAAAACTTCATCTCTGGTTTTAACCTGTAAAAATGTTTGACTTTTGTTTTTGCATCTCGTGATGAAGCCACAGCAGCTGTTTTTTAAGACTTGAGTTGTTTTGTCCCATCTGTGGCCCAGTCAGACTAAGATAATACCACAGTGTTTTCCAGAACAGTCTGCTGTTCTGACAAAGCCTGTCTGTTCTGTGCTCCAGGTATCACCACGGTGCTCACCATGTCCACCATCATCACTGGAGTCAACGCCTCCATGCCCAGAGTCTCCTACATCAAAGCTGTGGACATTTACCTCTGGGTCAGTTTCGTCTTTGTCTTTCTGTCTGTGCTTGAATACGCCGCCGTCAACTACCTGACCACGATGAGGGACGGCAAAGACCGGCGGCTCAGAGAAAAGGCCAGGGAGCAGGTACTGAGACTTATTCAGAGCTACATGAGTTCCTGTGTGGTAACACTTACTTTGCAATGATCCTTGACTATTTTCCCCCCTCTCATCCAGTCCCAGACACTCCCTTGCACTTGTGGCATGTCCCACGCCAGGACCATGATGCTGGATGGGACATACAGCGAGGCAGATGCCAACAGCCTTGCCGGATACACGAGGGCCTCCATGGCAGCTGAGGATGCCTCAGAGAAACAAGAGCGGATGGTCGTGCATCTCTCCCTGGACAATGAGCCCACGGGGAACAAGCAGAAGAAGGGCATCCGCGGTTTCCGGATCATCCAGAACACCCACGCCATTGACACTTACTCTCGCATGATCTTCCCTGGATCCTACATCCTCTTTAACCTGATCTACTGGTGTGTGTACTGCTGAGTCTGAGGGTTTGGATAAAACTGTGGCAGCCTGGAGATTCAGCTGCTTGTATCTTGTATGAGCCTACAGAGTGTGAATATCTCAAAGGTCACTGCTGGACTGGGCCACAAATACAGCTCCAGCTCAAAACACAAGCTCATACTTATCCCCAAACTCAAGCAAACCATCAGGGCTGGTTGCACAGGGTTTAATCTTACTCCAGTTAAAGAGCAGTTGTTGAAACATACTTAAAATCCTCAATTTCATGGTTAACATGTCAACAGCTTCAACTGAAGAGTCCAGAAACAGTCATCACTTGTTGAGGCCTTGAGTTTGGAAACTTCACAATCACCTCCTTGTTCTTTGGGAGCCACAGGCAACAAAGGATTGAACTAGAAAGGAAAAAGAGGTTAGCAACGGCTAAGTCATCAACCAATAGCTAGCTTAGCTTGCAAAGTGCATTCATACTTAACAGCATCCATAAATACGCCGACAATCTGTCCTGTTGTTTTTCTGGGGTGAACATGGTTTCAGGCCTCAGTGGCAGGAAGCCATGGCTTGTGAACTTCACGAAGTTTACACTTCAAATCAATTCAGTCACCTACGCCACAGGTCTGTTTTGTGCTTTTTCAAAGCAGAAGCCTTGGTGTTTTGTCTGATGCGCAACTCCCATGATTTGCACACTGTTGCGAACTGTAAGCCTTGCTATTGGTCCGCTGTGTGTATTTCTTTACTTTATCTTTAAAGTTGTCTTTGGCATTTCTACTGCTAATGACATTTAAATAGGGGGTTTGACCAATCAGAATCAAGTTTTATCACATGACATGTTTATAAGAAAGCCAGATCATAAAATGGAATTGCCCATAGATGATAGACAATACTTTGGGAATTTCATTTTGGCTCTAAGCGCTCTGCTTTTTGCTCACCATAAAGACAGTTTTCTGCATCAGTCAATCCTGTTAAATGTATTAACACCAACCAGATCATCTCCAACACCAAAATGTTGACCCCCAATTATAGACTCTTGCTTCTATGACCTTGTCTGTCGATAAAAGCAAAAGAACTTGGTTTCTGGCACCTGTGCTCCTCCACTTTCTCAAACATCTGTTTGAGGTTTTAACCAAATCCTGGGGGAAAGGAGCTCATTTATTCCACTTTGTTCACAGCTTTTGACCAGCTCTATATCTCCTGGCAGAGTTAATGAAGAAAAAACGACTGTAAGAGTTTTCAGAGTGTCATTAAACCTTCACACAACTTCAGAACTCACATGCCCATCCAAGTTTGGACTGTTAACTGAGCCTCAGAGGAAAGCTTGTGCAACCAGCCCTCCTTCCAGACTCCCTTAAATAACCCTCCTCTGTGAAGCGCTCCATCTTCCTGATCAAACTGTCAGAAAAATACCAGCACATGATTTGGCTGCCGTCGCCTCTAACCTTTGGAGCTGTGGATGTGAATGTGTCCAGAGCAGATGGCTAATGAGGCAGTGAGTGAGCTAAATACCAGGCTTTCTTCCATTGACAGCTCTCAGAGTACAGTGACAACACTTCCATTAAAGTGACAGTAAGTGCTGCTGCCACCAGCTCCTCCTGAACTACTCCTGGAGTTACCCTGATTGGAGGAACCCATGAAGTCAGGACTGAACAGGATTTAATGGGTTTTAACACCACCGTCACTGGACTGAGTCTTTATCTACAGTATTTATGGACTTACCAGGCTCGTTTCACACACTGGATTCCTTTTAATGAACGTGAATTATTTATTTTTAGTGCAGCGATCTATCCATGTGCCATCGTACCTTAAGTTGGCAGAGAAGCACCACACAGGGCTTGTACAGAACTGCTTGTTGCATGCTGCAGACGTGCAATAATCTATCTTTGTAGTTGTATATTTAATAGAAAGGACTTAAAAACATGGAAAGCTTTATCAGTGATGTAACCGCCTTAAGTAACATTTTTTTATACTCCAACATGGTTCAATGGCTGTACTTGTATTGTTTGTTCTTTTTTTGTGTGAGTACAGAGTGACTGCGTAGTTATAGGTTTGTTTTTTTAAGCTGTGTTTCATCCAGCTTAGCATTTAATCATGTCAGTAAAAAGGTAGCACAGAGCTATTCCAGGGCTGGACATGCTGCGATAACAAGCGCTGCAGTCCCGTGTCACGGTGCTGGTTTGTGAGTCAGCATTTCACTCTACAACTTTCCACTTTTACATGAAAACTGTTTTTCAGAAGAGGATGGGCTCAGTTCAGTTCTGAGAAGTTCGTTTTTATCTGTTACATGTCTGCGCATGTCAGGTGTGCAGCTGGACCCCAGAAGGTGATTAGCCTAGCATAGCGTGAAGCAGTGGGAGACTCAGCAGAGAGTTCAACAGAGTTTTTAAAGTTGGGGTGTCCAATCCTAATCCCATAAACTTCCCATCCAGTTCACTGGGACTCTCCTTCAGGGTCTCTAGCTGTTTGCTGTGTGTGGGTGGTGTTGGTGCACAGCCCTGCCTTTGTTAGCTTACACTGAGCAAAACGGGTTCAGACTGTCGGGGACAGATTGCTTAAACACATTACACCAAAATATTTCTCTGTGCCGCACAAACATCATGATAGCAGCATTTAATCAGACCCTAGAGTGCAGAAATACTCATTCCAGTTTCACTTATACACAATGAAATAATATCAGAGGGGTAAGAGAAAGTACAAATAAATAGGGTTTAAATCTCACCTGGATAGTTTAACACTTGGAAGCAATCACATCTCTGTAAGACACCACACTGCATCCTCCAATTTAGCAGAGATCTCACATTGTCCATAATGAGAGAAAGGAGGGTAACCCAGCTTATATCTCTTTGTAAAAGCCTCAGTCTTCTTGCTCCAACTCTCTTCCTCATGTTTTACTCCTCTGAATACCTGTGTGTCTTGAATATCCAGAGTTCTGCAGGAATCTCCAGCGGTTTGGCCGTCTGACTTCTGAGCTACCAGCTGAACATGGAGTAAACATGGCATTAACAAAAACAGCAGTGAGAGTTAAAAGCAGCGATTCCCACATGAAATCCACCTGAAAAAAAAAAAAAAAACAGAGGTAAATGATGGAAAGAGAGAACTAACAGGTGCACATGTACCAGGCTGCACAGCCTCGCTGTTAGAGGTGACTCTAGCTTTAACTTGGAGTAACTTTTCAAATAATCGGATTCTTTAATCAGCTCTTCAGGGAAAAGTATGGACGGTGTAAACAAGAGATGAAGGCACCAAGACATCATACGATTTCCAAAACTGCAAAGATAAAACTATGAAAATGAAATTAATTTAAGTGAGCCAGTCTAAATTGTTGCTTTGTGTCGCTTTGGAAAGAAAAAAGCAGCTTCCAAATGAAGTTGTAGAAAAGTTAAAAGTTAGAATTTTATTTTGTTTTTCTGGATTTTTGCCATCAATGCCATCAACTAGCATGATCTCACTCTTACATTGCGCTCACAAACACCAATGATCGTGCAATTCACGTGAACCAAGCAGGTCGTTGAAATTTGTTTCCCATCATGATCCAAATCAGAATCAGATTTATTGATAAGTAGTTTTTACATTTCACCAAATTTTTATTGGTCTGATGGTGCAAATAGTTAAACAAAAAATAAAAAACGAGCATAAATATAATAATATTAATATAAAATATAAAAGTGGTTGCATGCAGAGGTGAAAAATGAAAAATAATATATATGTATATATAGATATATGCAATTATATCCATACTAAGATGCAAATTTGCAAGAGGGATGAGTTTTTTTCAAACTGTACTCCTGTCTGTTTTCATCAACCAAGGCTGACAAAGGTTTTCACTTCTATCACATATTCTGACCCCTTCTGCCCTAGATTAAAAAAAAATTGTGAATATCTGATGGCCTGTTTACTCCACTAGAAAATCCCAACACTAATTGGCTGACTTACACAAATAATTGGCTGGAGTTTATATTTATTAAACTCTTGCAAATGAACAACAAGCAAGTTGGCTGTTGAAGGCATTGAAAATTTGCAGCATGCGCAGTATGGTTCACGTCATTAGTACAAATTTGCGCCATGTGACTCATGTCATGTACACCGTCCAGGAATAAGCAGTGTCTACAGGCATCTTTACATGGACTTACCCAGTGCAAATTATTTTATTCATTTTCAGAGTGAATGGAACATTAGTGTTTGAATCTAAGTACTCAGTCAATGGCTCTGTGGTAAGATTCTCTAGGTCAGGAATGCTCAAATTCTTTTCAGTGAAGGGCCAAAAACAAATCAGGATGGAGGTTTGCGGGCCAAAACCAAGTGGTCATGTTGCAGTGCATGATATCAAATATGCCTGTAGCATAATTGAGCAAAATAAAAACTCAAACAAGTTATTTTGAAAATGAAAACCCTTTTCTTAACTGTATTCAGTTATTTGAAGTTATTCATTTCATAAAATTACTGAACATCTATATGGCACAAATACTAGGCCTATGTCTTCAAAGACATGTAGCGCAATATAACTAAACTGACATGGGACACAACATGCTCCTTCGAAACAAAAATACTGCATTTTCCATCCTTTTAAAATAAGGAATAGTAATAAAACTGGACACCTACTTTAGACCTTTTCCCCATAAATGGCTACTATATCTACATTAATTTACATTCATCTGAAACATACAGTATATGTGATAAAAATTCAAACATGGTCAGGGGGCCAAAAAATAAAAATAAAAAACGCTCTCGGGCCAAATTTGGCCCGCGGGCCCCAAATTGGACAGCCCTGCTCTAGGTCTAGCTCCAGTCCAGTTCAGGGCTTTAAAGGAAAGTTACAAAGTAGAGACAAAGTTTCAAGCATTTGATTTTGAGCCAGCAACTTCAGCTCATACTTATAAAGCAAAGCTTGGTGAGAAACATTTCTAAAGTTATGTGGAAAATAATAAGTACATACAGCTGATGTAATGAAATGGATGTAGTTTGTTTAGGATGAACTGTGTAAGATTTCAACTGGATATTAGGTCCAAAGCAACACCCCCAACAGTAGATGGGTGTTTGAGAAGCTGTCTAATCTGACTGAAGTAAAGCTGCAGAGGGGGCGGTCGCAGGCAAGTGGAAGGTGAGACACTGGACGGAGACAAACACAGAATAAGTTCACAGAATTTGTTGCAGAAGAGACACAAAAAAATCACAGGCCTGGAAGGCTGGACCGAGGCATGATGAGCCAGGCCGTCCACACACAAAAAGACAGACTGAGGTTGTGATCATAACTGGAACAGAAATGGATACAGCACTAAAAACAGGCTGTTCATCCTCTGTACCTATACTCCGGTCATGGGCTCTTTATATATTGGTGGAGAAGGCGCGGGAGGGGCACCTCTAATCCTTTTGACCCAAAGTAATCAGAGAGTAGCAGTGTTTCTGTATTTAGACCTGCTGTGGAAATTCTTTTGGTAGATGTACTTATAGCAGGCTGAGAAGGCTCTCCTTATTTTGTTTCAGCTTTTTCTCTGATTGGTTGACGTTTGGAGGCAACACATGGTCTTTTTTTAACAAAGCTGAGGTGACTACAGGCTCTGAAGCAGAATAAACTAGCTGCATCCTCCTGCTAACATCCAACAAGCTGCACGGTTACGAGAATAAACACTGAGCATGTGTCAGGTCTTAAGAAAGCTAAAGCCTCAATTTGACAGGGATTTGATGCTATGTTTGAAGTGTGGTTGTATGAGGCTCACAGCCTCTTTTTGACTGTCCAGAGAGATGACACTGACTCACAGTCTGGGTTATTTTGTGCCACATAATGAAGAAAGTCCAGCTGAAACACAAATGTTAGTTTAAGAGTACTTTCTGCTCTAAAAATGTGTAATCACTTTGCTGCTAGAAGTTTCTTTTTTGCAGGTCTTTGACGAGATCTATTCTTCTGCGTTTTTCCACCTGCACCTGTCTGTAGTGTTCAAATCAACTTAACTTTTGCTGAGTAGAGTGTACTTTATTAATCCCTGAAGGGAAATTCAAAGAAACTACAGCAATACAGGCAAGTGTATGGTCAAAAAAATTAAGATTATATAAATAGAATGACATAGACAAAAGCTTGGCCTTAATTCTCGAGTCCACCACCTCCATAGGATCCAAAATTGATCTAGACTTCTCCACCAGTCTGTTCAGGCTCACTCTTCTGTATCCTGTTCGCTCACAGCAGTTGAAATCCTTTCAATGTGGTGTTCATGTCTGGTGTTAGCTCCGTTAGCTATGACTGTGAATAGCATGATGCTACTCTGCCCTCTGGTATTCCGTCAGGTGCTGGGTTAGCATGGCTAGCTTGTCCATCTTATTTGACACAAATCTTACCTTCCTCATAACAATCTTAGCTCACACTGCAGCACCAGCACATCATCCTCACCTCCTTCCTCTCAGCTTGTGGGAGACATAAGCCCTAGCACCAGCTAGCTACAGGCTGCTAATAGCTGAAATCTTGTGTGTAAACATTGCAGCTGTGGTTACACATAGAATCTCCAGACACACACACAGGAACAAAAAAAAAACGTCACTGCAAACGTAACCAGTTTGGTATCTATGGCCAACAAACGAGATATGAAGAGTAACAACAGGCAAAAAGGACAAAAGTTCTGTGGGTACCAATTCCCACTCCTGATCATTGCTTGTGTCTTGTGACTTAATTCCACCAGTCATGTGTAATGAGTGGAGAGACGTTTAGAAATAACATGGAGGAGGGAAAGCTCATCGTTGGAGCAGGAAAAGCATCAGATCAGTGAATTAAAACCCTCAGCCCTGTGGCTCCAGAAGTTCAGCAGTCAAAGCACAGATCTGGTGTAAGTCCAGCATAATGTATCAGGTAATGGAGCTGACATTAACGAGCTTTCAGACAAAGCAGAGCACGGACACCGACATGGTCAGGGTTCAGGTTGGACTTTCTGATAGTTTGGTTAATGAGCACCTGATCCAACCGCACTTCAAAACAGCCAAACTTTCCCTCTGACGATGAATTCTTCTGCCACCATTAATCGTCCGAAGCTCCGCCGCACCAATTATTTTCAAAGACTCTCTGTGATCTTTGTTTGGTTTTATCTCCACATTATTTTAAGATGAAACTGAGAAAAGCTGAGTGTAGAAGAAAGACGAGCACGCCGTCAGATCCATCAGCTTCCAATCAAACATCATGTCTACCTTCTCCTCCAGAAACTGTTCAGAATGTAACGCTTTCAGAGCAAATTTCATAAATAAAGTCTTTCTTTCACACGTGTTCAGACTCCTGTTTGATTCCTTCGAAGACGAACTCAAAGGTTCAAAGCTGCAGAGTTGTCTCACATTACTGTGATGTTTGCGAAGCAGCTTCACTGAAAACATCCAGGACTTCCAAGAATAACCTATCAGACACAATCTTCCGTGTGACGCACATCCGTCTTTAATCCCAGTTTTACTGAGCGCTGCTGGCACTTCTAATCTCCAAACAAACAAATCACGTCAGGCTCGCCCGTGCTACCACTACTTAAACACACAGCACCGCAGGACACACTCATTTGTTGTTTATTAATGCAGCTGCTGCTCCGAGCCAACACACTGACTCATGCTCCCATGTTTACGGACTCAGTCGGACTGCGGGCAGATTCTCCAGGACTCGTCCGAACAGGGCGTCTGTGCTGAGGATGGTAACATGTTGTGTCTGGGATAACACAGACACACAATAATACACATTTACAGACATTTCTCAGAAAATCCTTTAAAAAAGAGCATGATATAAATAGTTTACAAATCCCAGAGTGTGTGTGTGTGTGTGTGTGTGTGTGTGTGTGTGTGTGTGTGTGTGTGTGTGTGTGTGTGTGTGTGTGTGTGTGTGTGTGTGTGTGTATTCCTGCGTAAGAAGCCGGCGGCTCTGTGGAGTTTGGTTGGATTTAACAGGAAGTAAGGGGATCTGATTTGAACTGAGTGTGACCCAGATGTAGGGTTTTGGGGCTTTTCCTTTTTTTAAGGTTTGTTCGGTAGACATGAAATAATGTCTGGGTTACAGGAGAGGAAATAAAACCTTTTTAAGTACCATGATCTAACTAAGAAAAAAATCAACAAAACACAGCGTAGGGGAAAATGTGATGTGAAATTTACTTTCTGTGCCAATTAGGGGAGACTGGGGACAGTTGCAACACTTTTTACATTACTCTCAGTTACTCAGAGAATATTTGGACTAGTCTCACCAAATCTCTGCATAATAATTGGCGCTACCCAAGTAGCTGCCTGTTGCAGCAGCTCTCTCGTCTTTGTCCGTTTCTTGTAATTTCTTCGTCTCTTTTTCGTAATCTTTGTATTTGGAGTGGATCATCACTTTGTATGGTTCATTGTCGGTCACGGACACCAAACTTTTTGTGGCTTCGGCGTTATTTTTTTTACTACTTTTCTCCTGTGTTTGTCTGGAGATCCTACATGTAACCATGGCTGCATTGTTTACATGCGAAATTAGCTGTTAGCAGCCTGTAGCATGTCAATGCTAACTAGTGTAGGGCTTGATGATTTCCCTCGAGCTGAGGAGGAGGAGGTGAGGACGACGTGCTGGTTCTCCGATGTGAGCTGGGAGGTGTCGACGTGGACCTGTCCTTCCATCCATCGTCGTTGGGAACGGGGGATCTCGCTTCGGGGGATGGATGAGCTAGCTGTGCTAACCCAGCGGCATCGTGCTGTTCACGGACGTGGCTGACGGAGCTGACATCGGACGCCGCGACACATCGGAGGAGCTTCGCCTGCTGTGAGCAGACAGGATCCAGGAGACAGAGACTGAACAGACTGCTGGGAGTGCTCAGTCCTGGACCCTGTGGAGGTGGAGACTGGCTGGGCTGGAGAGTGGTGGACGAGTGGTGGACGGGATGTCGTCATCTAATTTCTTATGGACATTTTTGCACTTTCTATACTCTTTCTTACTTTTGTTTTCTTAAATGCTGCGGTGACTCCTGAATTTCCCCTCGGGGAAAAATAAAGTATTTTCTATTCTATTCTAAATCTACATCTGTTTGCTAAATGCCCTCACCATTTAAAGATGGCTACATATAACATATTAATCAGAATATTCATTTGAATAGAGGAATTCAGACGTTGCAACTGACCCCAAACCTGGGGACAGTTGCAACACAGATCAGGGACGGTTGCAACATATAAAAAAAACATTAATTTTTCACTAATTATCCTCAGTGTTTTGTTTAAATAGGACAAATACTAATGTTATGACCCAGAGTGGGCTCAAATTCAATTTTCTTTTCTGTACAGCTTTAAAGTATTCAATCAGTTTTGTTTTGTTTTAAACATGGGCCTACCGTGAGTCAATGTGCAGATATTACTGAAGCTATAAAAACTCAATATTGCATTTTGGAACAAAAAGAATGGAATAACTTGCAACATTATTTTTTGATGCCATGCTTGCAAGATTATTTTTTTTCTTGTGGAGCCTGAACAATGTGGTGTGGCATATGTCAAAGGCCTTGGCCACTGCTCTCACTGATTTGCCCTCAACTGTAATAATATCTGAGGCTTGTTCCAAAATACTGAGGGGAACCCCTCTGTTAGTGACTCTCTTCCTCACTCTTTGCATACTGAAAATAAACAGAATACAATTTCTCTATTTAGTTGATTCATTCACTCTATGACAAGTTTATATGACACATACAACATACCACAATAACTAATTGCTCATTTTTGCTTAACAAGTTATTTGGGAAATTATTCTGTTCATCATTTGCGTTAGTTTCTCCATATGATTGCCTGTTCTGTTCATCATTAGCAATAAAATATATTAATTTTGCCTATTTTGAACTAAAAATCTTAAAAAATATGGTTGTGTGGCCTCTTCTAATATGACTAACCTAATAGCATGGGGACAGTTAAAACAGTTGCAACTGTCCCCATGGTACCAGTCATGACAAAACGCCATGTGCTAGCTAGCCACATTGACATTGACACATGCTCACCATGTCATTTAATAGTCAACAAACAGTGATTCAAACTAGATAGGTTTGGATTCATTCATACATAAGGTCAGGACAGTATGACAAAAAACAGCTCATGAAAAAAGCTACTTTCATACCTCCAAAACAACTTCACTTGATAGAAGCAGGACCAGATGCTCAACATGGCCTCTTTCTTCTTGGTGGGTAGAGGGTCTAACTGAGCATGTGCAGTGTGAGTGTCATCACTCTAGCATGTTTCTGATTAGAGAAATAAGGCTTGTTGCAACTGTCCCTTGTTGCAACTGTCCCCAGTCTCCCCTACACCAAGAATAACTAGGTGGATTTATTTTTCCAATATTAATATATTTCAAGGGTTGTTTTGTAGTTGTTTTTAATAATAAATGTGTTAAAAAGTGTTGTAGTGTATCTTTCAGCTGACAGTGAAACAGGCAGTAATGGCTGCACCATAATCTCTCAGGACATAAAGATTGTCTTGTAAAGCTGAATTTGTCTTTCCACCAGCGTGTGGCTACTGCCAGAAAACACCAGATCTGTGTCCCTTCTCAGTTCAGTTGTGAGTTGACTGGGCTTTCTCTAACATGTCAACTGACATCAGCTGCTTGATCTGTAAGGAAGCGGTCACTCTTGCAAACCGTCCTGTGCATAAGCACACTTCAAGCCTAAAGTCCAGATCATTTGACCAGTGTGACCACAAGTGTACTGTGCTCAGCACAAACAATAGCAGGGTGTAAGCAGGCTGTATCAGACCAAAACAACTTAACATAAACCAAAAAGTCTCTAAAGTTGTAGCAGTGTTCTCTGTAGCCAACGTTACATGAGGAGTTTTTTGTCTTTCTGAATGGAATCTTTCCGAATGACTTTTCTGAAAACAATAGTATACATGGAAAGGAATATTCCAATCTCTGGTCTACAAGCGCCGCTGTAATCAAACAGAATAGTCAATGAGGCATGCGCAGAAAAACGTAAGCATCACGTGATTTATCAAAGTTGCGTCTTACGTCATATCTGAGCATGCACTGAAAGAACGCACCCTGACAACTTTCCGTCTGAGTGGATACATGATACCTCAATCGGTTTGGGGAAAGGAATATTCCACCCCTGTGAAACCGATTAAATGTCCATTCAGATTGGCACTTTTCTTTCAGAATGAGGTGTATACAAAGGTTAAATTCTTTCCCTTTGAGCAAATAAACCGAATGCAAGCAGAATATTTGGGTCCGTGTATATGTGGCTTGTGTCTCACTAGCCTCGTTTACACGGGTAGTTTTTCTCAATCTGATTGAAATCGATCAGATTAAGTAAATCTGATTTGATCTGCTAACATGAAGTTCAAGTAAAGAGATCCATGTTCTATCCGCGTATACATGGCCCTAGCTGAATCTGATTGTACTGGGTTTTTTACCTGCGTGTTACGTCACTCTGCCACTACCTGTAAATGTGTGAGAGAAGAGGAGGTGCACTTCCTGCTTCCTGTTTACCTCTAGAAAGATGGATTCACGTTGTGTTTTGTTGGGGACGCTTATTGTGTCCAGTTTTTCTGTTTGTTCGCCATGTTTGTTTGCAATTGGCCATGTGTTGCTCTGCGTATGTCACTTACATGCTTACTTACTTCACTTACGTGCCTCTCACGTACTAGGGGGCACATGCGCAGACCAAACAGTCCTCTCTATCAACCCAATCAGCGCCACTTAGCTGTTTACATGGGGCATGGAGCGGATTATCAATGGGCGTGGACTATCTTTTACAATCTGACCTGAAACACAATTAGATCCAGGTGAATCAGATTGGCTAAGGTGTTTACATGAGACATATTAAGTCTGATTGACCTTTCAATCTGATTGTAAATAGGATTTTTGGACCCATGTAAACGGGGCAGTTGTGCTGACTCTGATAACATCATGCTTCATGTAAACAGACGCTTCACAATGACGTAGGCGAGCCAGGCTAGTGCCCAAACTCAGGTTCATGTTGGAGTGAGAACGCTGGCGGACCTTTCCAGGGGGGGGACAGCGGTGCGTGGGGGAAATCCTGCTTGGGTACGGCACTGTTTGAATGGCCAATGTGACCACGTCCTTACAGACCACAAGAGAGCTTGTGTCATGAGATGAAGGAGTTCCCTAGATTCCTGCCCCATTGATAATTCTCTTCTTGTTCATGTTGGGCTGTGAAACCTCAAACCTGTTAACTCCTGGCCTACTTCTGCTCTTAATACTGTTTTTTGTTAGGTTTTGTCTTTTAATTAAAGGTAGGGTCTGCAGGAGTCTTGTTACTTGTTATTAAACACAACATTCAAACTAGGCTCCTCCTCCTTGGCTCAGTGCCAGCAGCAGCACACACCCACAGCCTCCAACCGTGACATGAACACATCAATTAGCCCAGCAACCACCTGTAGCATCACGTTTCTACATAGGAGAGACTCGAGGGCCGTGCTACTGACATGGCATGTTAGCACAAGCTAATTACAGGGTTATCTGGCACAATCTTTATCTGTTTGGCTTTTCGTTTCACTTTGGTTGTGTTTTTCTCCCTCCATGCTACGTCCACTTTTGTAGCCACTCGGGATAGCTTCTTCCACTCACTAATCTACACACAAAGTCACTTTCACACAAGACGTGCTGTGATACAACACAACCAAAACATCAGCAATCAGCCGGAGGAGGGGGTTGAGGCAGACACAGACACTGATACACATGTTGAGAGGCCCAGAAGTGACTATCAAGCAGGATTTTTCCTGTTAAAGTTGACATTTTATTTTTTAGGGAAATCCTGCAGATTCTACCTTTGAGAAGACTTAGATTTGACCTGGTGCAGACACAGTCCAAATTGTTTTTTTTTTATGTGGTTTCAGTTTACGATCTCATCCAGAGAGCTCCAACCTGTTGGATCTGAAACAGCTGGGTCACAGCCGAGCAGAGCCAGTGTGAATTGACTTGATTGAACCTATCAGATCTGTGCCGTGACAGAGCAAAGACACATCTGGTGTATTTAGGAAGCTTGGCTTAGGGGCCTTGCCCAAAGACACTTTGCCATGTGGATAGCACCACCCAGCATCAAATGGATTCAGACACAGAGACAACTGATTCTACCATGAAGCCACAGCTGTTCAAAGCTCATGGTTACAGGATATGGTCAGAAAAAAATCTTTTTGTCTGTAGTTTATCTGTAGTGGAAACTATCCCACTCTTTTCTTGGGGCCCATTGCGACCCCCTTATTGACCTCAGACAGCCCCCAGACTCCACTTTGAGAATCAGTCTGATAAACCTCTGAATAAATGAGACGATAAATCACTGCTGTACAGTTTAAAAAGGATTTTTAATCCACCAAAGGCATGACTCACTGCGTTCACTCTCTCTGTGGATATTTCTTTCAGCTCTTGGCAGTTAGGAGCAGCTTTTAGTCAGAAAGAAAGCACCAGCTGTACCCATACCTTCAGGTGGTGTGGCCTTCCTCTTTCCTCTGTCACAGTATGTTGAGCTGGTCACACTCACCTCGCTGACTTATTGAAAACAGCCAGCAGCACAGAGAGCAGAAGACTTTCATCGATTTCCTGCTGACCTTCATGACCCACGTCCTCTGCTTTTCTGCTGCTTGTTGAAGCTGCAATGGCTTGTTTTTAAAAACACTAATGCATCACCAGCCAAGTAAACGACAAACTCTGAACAACACTTATACCAGTGGTTTGGGGTTTTGAAATAAATGATGTATGTGAGAGGGACTGATGGGTAACTGTCTGTGTCAGGCCTGATCTTGGATCAGTGAAGTGTCCTCCAGTGATTTCAGAAAAGTAACAACAAAATACATGAGAAGAGGCATCCCATCCTGCTTCACTTTCAGATCCACACAAAAACAGGCAAAGATGAGGAGTTTAAGAACCATTGAGGTCCTAGAACAGTCACACTTTTATATTTTTGCCTGTTTTTAATCCATGATTTCAGATTTAGATTATCAACGTTTTATTTATCGGTTTTATTAATTATTTCTTCCCATATCTCAGTGTCTGTGGTTGTGTAAGTTTTTCTGGGAGAACATGAATCTATTCCTGAGTCCTTTAAAGGGGACATATCATGCTGATCCCTGATTTAATACTTACATATAATATAAAAAATTTGAAAACAAGACCTTTTACCCACTGAATTTTCAAAAAATGTTGTAAATGTTGTAAAATTGTATTTTTTCTGATATCCTAGAACGAGATTTGATGCCTCTGAAAATAGGTCATTGCCAGTTGGCCGCGAGATTTCGACCTTCGTGACGACACGAGGATCCTTTCTTTTTATTGGAGTAATCTGATAAAGCAGCTCCTCCTCTGTGATGTCAGTTAGTCACACAACCGCCACCGAGGGATACACCCACCAAGAGCCGAGTATAAACGTATAAACTATACATGTTACAGTACCGGTTTGACTCACCACACTGAAGCGTCCTGAGATGATCTGTGTCCAGGTGGATTTTCTTCCTCCTGAGCTGCAGAACCGTCCGGGTCTGGCTCGGGGTCCAATACAAAAGGACGTATCCTACACTCTGCCATTTTATTAGTGCTATCAATGCCTTACGGTGAAGTTTTGGCAAACAGCAAACTCGGTCGTTCTGCTCCATCCAATATGGCGATTTTGTAAATACTGCCATGCTGCAAAAACCACCCCCTGGCTCTACCCCCTCCGCCCCTCTGATAGAACTGACCAATCAGAGCACAAAGGGCTGTGACGTTGTGAGGTTACTGGAGGTCATTCTGGAAACGGAGCGTTTCAACAAGATCTTCAGAATGGCCTAAAATGAGGATATTGAGAACGCTATTGTGGAGCAATGAAGGAACTTCTTCTTCTGTCGTATGTCCTTAGACCTCCAGCTCCGTTGCAGCAAGCCAGTCCAACGTGTCACTGTCCAAGTCTTTTAAACCACGGTCTCCATTTGGTGGCCGATATATGGGGCAGCTGGAAGTCTCGTGCTCCACAGTCTGTGGTGTAGCCCCACATTTGCAGTGGGCATTCTCTGTGAGACCCCACTTCTGCATTGCAGCACCAAAGCGTCCCACACCGGTCCTCAAGCGGTTGAGGGTTGTCCACTCCTTACGGGGAAGATGCTGGCCAGGAACATCTGTTGGGTCCTCAATGAACAGGTGAAGTCGTGATGGTGTTGCTGCCTTCCACTGGTCCCTCCATTTTGCCTTCACCCAGGAAGCCTTGGAGGTGTCTGCCGGTGTTATACGGAGCAGTTCCTTGGCGTGTGAGGCAAAGGGGCGCCTGGACTTGAGGCGTGTCCGCTGCGGTGTCTCCGTGACAACCTTGTGGAGGAGGTGGGACTCACAATGCTGAGCCTTCCGAGCGAGGGCAAGCGTGGCTGCTTCTCGTCTGACCTCTGCTGGAGCGATTCCAGCGAGGACAGGCAGTTGGTTAATTGGAGTGGCTCGTAGGCATCCAGAAACAGTCCGTAGGGCAGTGTTGAGGGCTGCATCCAGCTTCTTAACATGAGGGCTGCGGCTCCAGACTGGGGCGCTGTACTCAGCGGAAGGAAACACCAAGGCCTCAGTGGAAATGCGTAGTGTCTTGGTGGTGGCTCCCCATGTGGTACCGACTAGGCACCGTATCAGAGCAGCACGAGCCTAGGTCTTGCCTTTGACACTGTCAATATGTTGCTTAAAAGACAGGGTCCGGTCCAGCTTCACTCCGAGGTATATCAGGGAGGACTGGGACTGTAGCCGGGAATTGTCAATAAAGGAACTAAATGACTTGTACTGAGGGCAGAAATACTTTACAGGTATCCTGGTCTGGCATAGTGAAAAGGAGAAACAAGCATGATATGTCCCCTTTAATGACAAAGTTATCCAAGACAGAAGTAAGATCTGTCCTCTTTCTTAAAGAAAAGTCTTTCTTGGAAATCTTATGTGGTAAAGGATACAAGAGCTTGTCCCTCTATTTATTTTTTGTTGTTTCAAATACAGATTAACACACAAGCTCCTCCACTGGGCGAGACAGAGAACAAACACCAGGAGCATCATCAGAGATATCCATCAGGAAGCCCTTCCATCTCACAGAATGTTTACAACAAATTCACATCAGACATCTTTAGGCCCATTTATCCTCTCTTTATGTAAAAAAATGTACATGCACAGGGGGGTAGCTCAGAGTCAAAAGTTTATAACAACAAACTCAAAAACAAACATGGCGACTGTGGAGGAGGTTTTGCTAATGTAGCACTTCCATAAAAGACAAAAACAGGCAGAGTTGTAGAAGGCGGTTGCAGGTGAATCAGTTAACACATTGCAAAAGTTCCACCATTGTTATTTCTTCTCCCTGTCTCACTAAAGCTTTTTATCAAAGTAACAGCAACACTGCCCCCATGGTTCCAGTGGTACTGCTCCATCTGGTCCGTATCCATAAGCTTCATGGAAATGTGCAGAAATACAGACATAATGAACTGAGAGCACAGACAGAAGGCTTCGTCTGTATCCAAACCCATATGTAACGTTGAGCATAGATGGACCTTAGAGCTTGTTCACACACAGCAAATGGAATAAAAATCAAAAGATTATAACCAATTGGTAAAATTCAGACTCAGACATTCAAAAAACTTTATATACACACTTGATCACAATTTTAAGACCAGTTGAAAAATTTCACAAATTTACATTTTGTTCAATCACATTCAAATCACATTCTGTTGCTAGGCGCTACCCAAGTAGCTGCCTGTTGCAGCAGCTCTCTCTTCTTTGTCCGTTTCTTGTAATTTTTTTGTCTCTTTTTCGTAATCTTTGTATTTGGAGTGGATCATCACTTTGTATGGTTCATTGTCGGTCACGGACACCAAACTTTTTGTGGCTTCGGCGGTATTTTTTACTACTTTTTCACCTGTGTTTGTCTGGAGATTCTACATGTAACCATGGCTGCATTGTTTACATGCAAAATTAGCTGTTAGCAGCCTGTAGCATGTCAATGCTAACTAGTGTAGGGCTTGATGATTTCCCTCGAGCTGAGGAGGAGGAGGTGAGGACGACGTGCTGGTTCTCGGATGTGAGCTGGAAGGTGACGACGTGGACCTGTCCTTCCATCCATCGTTGCTGGGAACGTGGGATCTAGCTCCGGGGGATGGATGAGCTAGCTGTGCTAACCCAGCGGCATCGTGCTGTTCACGGACGTGGCTGACGGAGCTGACATCGGACGCCGGCCCCACATTGGTGGAGCTTCGCCTGCTGTGAGCAGACAGGATCCAGGAGACAGAGACTGAACAGACTGCTGGGGAGGCTCAGTCCTGGACCCTGTGGAGGTGGAGACTGGCTGGGCTGGAGAGTGGTGGACAAGTGGTGGACGGGATGTCGTCATCTAATTTCTTATGGACTTTTTTGCACTTTCTATACTCTTTCTTACTTTTGTTTTCTTAAATGCTGCGGTGACTCCTGAATTTCCCCTCGGGGATAAATAAAGTATTTTCTATTCTCTATTCTATTCTATTTTGTTCTTTTTGATCTTAAAACAGGTTTCAAATATAACTTTAAAATGCAAAAAGATGAAATGGGAGGGAGAAAAAATTGAGCAATTTATTGAAAACAACAAGTAAAGTGAAACAGGCTTCTGATCAAAAGTTCATGGCCACGGCCTTTTAAGTCAAAACCTGCACAAAAACTGTGGGTTTCATGTGATTTCCTGTCAGGTATTCACTCTGCCATGACCTCCTAATGGAAAAGGCCAAAAAGTTTTTTTCTTTGAACGTAGTTGGATTGTTGAACTGCATCAGCAAGGCCTCTCACAGCACGCCATCTCTGCTGAGGCTGGACGCAGTAAGACAGACATTTTGAATTTCTTCAAAAGTCCTGAGGGTCAGGAACAAAGAAAAGTGGTAGACCCCCCAAAAAACATGATCTGGGGCTTTTTCCTTCAATGGATCACTAGAGCTTCAGGTTGGTCAGGGGCGTCTAACGGCAGCTGTGCAGGAGGCCTCCTTCATGACTGAGGGCCCTGGTCTGTGTGGGTATAACTGGATTTTTCAACAGGACAACCCTGCAGTTCACAATGGGCGCCTGACAATGGACTTCTTTCAAAGCTCACTCTTTGGACCCTCCTGGAAAAGTCAGTCTTTTCTGCAGCTCTTTGAAAGAAACAGATCCACAGGATCCAGCTGCCTTCAAAGAGCTGTAAAACCTTCCTCTGTATAGAAGCTGCAAGTCTAGAAAAGTTAATATTCAAAAGACATGTTGATGTAATAAACAGAATAAAGTTAAAGGCCATATTGCAGATTAATTTTTTTTTGTAAATTTATACTTGACATCATCTGATAATGGCAGTAGAACCAGTCAATCACTGATTTTATATGTTATTTAACCAAAAATTTAGAGGCTGTTTTCGATATAGCTGTTTAAAAAGCTGTTTTTTGAGCATCGTGTCATTTGACGATACAACAGGGACTTGCGTTCCTTTACTCCACTTTGAGACAATGTGAATAACAGGGTGTCGTTCGTGATATTGAGCATTTTGGATCGTGTTTTTTGTGTTTCTTCCAAAGCATTATTTAATTTGACCATCCATTAATTTGATTAAAATATGTTTAGAAGGATGGATGCAGAAATACGAGCTTAGCAGGATATGGAGTCCATTTTTTTCGAACTCGGTGAGTTAGCTTTGGAGCCCTGATTAGTTTTGTGCAGGTGACAAGATGGGACTTTATTTCTGCATTGGTCACAAAAAAAGCAGACGTCAGTAGTGCCCATTTTTCAACAGGAAAATTGATGTGATGGAGTCTATTTTATAAAGTCTATGGATGGACTTCAGGGTGGGATACAGGAGCCAGCTCTGGGTGAGACTGACACGACTGCTGTCCTGTCAGACAACAGCAGCTTCATCTGCAGCATCTCCTAGTCCGGCTCCCAGTGGTAGACAGACACAAGGATTGTCGGAGATTCAGCCCAATGGAAACGGAAGCTGAGCACTGAAACTGAATCTTGGTTTTCTGACTCTAGATCAGTGGACAGACCTCTGATAGACCTCTATGTCTTTCTCTCTATGGGCTGTACGACTCAAAGCATGTTGCTGTATGATCAGCTCTTACACCTACTACTTATCTTTGAAGTCAGTGAATCTGATTTGAAACTTTAGATATGTTGACGTGAACACAGCATTAGGCTACATATCACTAGCTAACAGCACTCACTCATTGGGACACCTGCTCCGTTCTCCTCTGGTTCTCCTCACACCACAACTCCTCTGCTCTCCTACAGCTGTTATTCCTCCTAATCCTGCCCTGTTCCTGCTGTCCATCTTTCCTAACAGGCTCATAATTATAACCCTGAGGACCATCATATGGATAGGAGAAGAGATTATCTTCCTCTTCATTGACAGGAGTGACAGTCTGATCCATGTTTATTAATGTTAAACAGAGGCAGAAGCAGTGGGAGTCTCGACTGTGACTTCACATTCAAATGCTGGTTTTTAACGCAGAATGTAAATGTGCTTTATTTATACAGCCCTTTACAACCACCCACAGGTGAACGAAAGTGCTTTACACTAAATAAAATATAAAAACAATAAAAAACAATAAGTAAAAAACAATAACTATTACAAGAACAAAGGCAATAGAATAAAATGAAATAAAATAGAATAAAAGTGTCACCACACTACTGGGTGTTAAAAGCCATCCTAAATAAATGTGTTTCAGTTTAGATTTAAAATGGCCCAGCTGGCTGTCTGTGGTCCACTGCACTGACTGGCTGGCCGGCTGGTTGTCTGTGCTTCACAGCAGTGAGGGCTCCAATAAAAAACTTTCAGTTATGGTAATTTGAATATAACTAAAGAAAAAACCCAGTTTGTGGGTTTCTGATCATAATTTCAGCCCATCAACACATCCCATGTATCATCTTCACATACAAAACATCAAACATGCTTAAAGGTACACGGCCCATGCCATGTGGAGCACAGAAAGCTTGAGCTCTTGGCAGGTTAACATCTCAATGTACAGCGGGGTCTAATATCCACTGCATTCCCTCCTCACTCATGGTTTGAAATGAGTCAATTCAACACGCTGTAAAGTAAACTTTACAAGTAGACATAAAGTAAACTCAACTTAAGACTATTAGTTATACTTACCTACCTTTTTAGTGCAATTGTTTTCCTAGATTCTTAAAGTAAGCTCAAATTGTCACATTTTTACAGTGCAATAAAGTATAAAAACACCTCATCAGATTTGACTTTGAGGTTTTGCAAATTATTGAGTTGAAACAACTGAAAACCTTAAGTTGGACTGATACAAAATGTTGATTTGAAAACAATCAAATTTTTAAGTTCATTTGACTTAATCAATTGTGTTGGTTGAACTTAATAACTTCATTTCAAAGAACTTAATTTATTTAGGTGTGACCAGTTGAGGCAATAATTTAAGTTGGTCCAACTGTTTTCTTTTTTCAGTGTAGTAGTATTCTGTAGTAGTAGCTGTCTTTCCTCAGCTGTATGCTCCTAATAAATAAAACAGATTTTCTCATGATCAGTGGCTCTGAAGTTTTCTGAAACAACATCACGATGCAGATTGGTAAAAAGTAAAGTCAAGCTTTTTCAGGTCTGTCCTCAGGAGGAGAAGAAAACTATGTTTTTCCTGCAAACACTAAAGCCTGCTGAAATGTGATCAGGTCATGCTGCTCAGACTATAATCATAAATAAATGGAGGGTTTATACCTGATATATCTTAACATTCATCTGTAAACAGGGATTGAGCACTATCTCATAAGGAACTAAATGTGCTGTTTGAATGGAAATGTGGCCTGTTTTTTCTGTCTTTCCATTTGCAGATCAGTCAGAAGTGGTGCTCAGTGAAGGTTTTTATGATCCCTAGCTTTATGGCGTCAGAGAAAAATGGCCTCTGAGTGAAGGAGGTGAATTCTGTATGAATGCATATTTTTCACAGCTCCACAGGCAGTAAAAGTCAGCTGTCTGGGTCGGGTTAGGGCACACTGAAACTTCTTTTTAAGCTGTATCAATGTGCAAATATGAAAATGCAGACATGAGAGGCAGCTCAGCATCAGCCTCCACATGTTTCTGAGAAGGCTTTAAAGACCCCCCAGCCCAGCTGTTTGGCTCAGATGTTCCTTGTAGTGTTTTGGACAAATGAGGAAGCTAATGGAGCACACTGAGAAGAAGCCTGACGTTATTTAACAGGATGACACTTCAATTATGGGTCTGGTCCAAGAGTGTGCTCTGCTCTCAGCTGGAGTTTGTATGTGAGGAAGACAAACTGCCAGATCTGAGAACGGCCCGCTTTGAAGACAAATCAAGACCCACTGCTGCCCAAATCTGCTGAGACACTTCCTCCTGTGGCCTCAGAGACTTTGATGACGTTCTTCTCTCTGTCCTCACTCGCTCTGAAATCTCGTTCTGTTCTGGCCCGCAGACCCGTCACAGCTGGATCCAGACCGTGTGCTGGCTCAGTACTTTTGTCTGACAGAACTCGTCTTTAATTGCCTTTTCTCATGATGTCAGTTTCTTTAATTCACGCATTATTAATGTCCTGCTCAGTTATTCCTACAAGAAAAGTTATTGATTTATGGCACGCAGGCAGCAGAGAGCCAAAAAAAATGTTGATGGAGTTGATTTTTGGGTCATAGTCAAATCAAAGTTAACTTTGATTATTATCTAGCTGAGCGAAATACTCTGATTGGTCAAAACCCCATTAGAATAGAATAGAACAGAATAGAATAGAATAGAATAGAATAGAATAGAATAGAACTTTAATGTCATTGTAGCAAGTACAACGAAATTGAAGTCCCAGAAGCAATCAAGAAAACAAAAGAAAGTGTATAGAAAGTGCAAAAAGGTCCATAAGAAAATAGATGATGACAGCTTGTTCATCATTCTCCAGTTCAGCCAGCCTCCACCTCCACAGGGTCCAGGACTGAGCTTCTTCAGCAGTCTGTTCAGTCTCTGTCTCCTGGATCCTGTCTGCTCACAGCAGGTGAAGCTCCTCCAATGTGGCATTGGTGACTGATATCAGCTCCGTTAGCCATGTCTGTGAATAGCATGATGCTACTCTGCCCTCTGGTATTCCCTTTGTTGCTGGGTTAGCACAGCTAGCTCGTCCATCTTATTGGAGATAGATCTTATGTTCCCAATAACGATGAATGGAAGGGCAGGTCCATGTTGTCACTTCTTAGCCCACACCTGAGAACCAGCACGTTGTCCTCACCTCCTTCTCCTCACCTTGTAGGAAGACATCAGGCCTTACACCAGTTAGCACTGACATGCTACAGACTGCTAACACCTGCTTTCACATGTAAACAATGCAGCCATGGTTACATGTAGGATCTCCAGACAAACACAGGAGAAAAAGTAGTAAAAATAACACTGAAGCCACAAAAAGTTTGGTGTCCATGACCAACAATGAACCATACAAAGTAATGATCCACTCCAAATGCATTGATTACGAAAAAGAGACAAAAATAAAATAAAAACGGACAAAGACGAGAGAGCTGCTGCAAAAGGCAGCCAAAGCCAATTGCGCCTAGCAATTCCCATGGTGGCTAATTCTCAATGTCTACAGAAACAGTTTGATCACATACATCATATCAGATCAACACGTGTGTGAATTTTAGATTTTTTAGATTAAGTCTTTCAATGAATATAATCGCTAAACTTTAGTCACATTTAAGTCTTTTTCCCTCCTTATCTCTGGTCTACTTTCAATCCCCCCACATTTTCTCTTTAAAGTCGTTCATGTAGTCAGTAGAGGTTAGCACTGAGGCTGTACCAGGTGTTTGAGTCTTCATCATTTCTCTCTCTGAACACTTTCTCCTGTGTAATATGTTAGCCTAATACTTTACCCCGGCCCAGGTTCTCTTTCACCTCCACTTCATAACAGACTCAGTTTGCTGAACAGCAGATTCAGAATCCAGATATTTATGAAACTGTGATGCTGGTGGGATAAAAGTGTTTATCAAAATAAAATACAGGCCCAGCTTTTTACTTTTCTTTGGTGATTTATGAATCTATTCTCCAAATTATGCTACTTAAATTTGGTGATACTTTAAATTAAATCTTGTGTTTTTGATTTTCTTACTCTTTATTTGTTTACTCTTACTTTTCTTTTGTCCTGTATTAAAGTGATGCTCCGGGATGAAAAACACCGCTAAATAAGGCTCTAGTTCTCATCGTGTCTCTTCGTCCTGGCAAACTACCTGCGTTTGTTAATATCTGGCATGCCGCGCGCACGGACTGATACACTAAGCGGCGAGCGCCTCGAAGCCAGCTGTGGCTCTGCAGCGGAGGTAGCGCCGTTTTACGCCATGACAGGAACTAGAGCCTTATTTAGCTGTGTTTTTGTGTGAAAGTAACGCGCTGAAAATTCTCTAAATAAAGCGTGAATGCAGACCGATATCATATCGATATGGGAGTCCGTTTCTTTGTGTTTTTGGTCAAGTGAAATATTTCCCTGTCTTAGTGCAGAGGAAACAGGCAGAGGAGCAGGGAGGGGGTGTTTGATGCGAGCGCTCTGGGCTTCTGCTGCACAAAAACACTGCTGTAGGGGTAATTTCTGCCCTAAAACTTGTGATAGGACCCAACTTGTTCCATCCCAGAGTATCACTTTAATGCCCTTATGTTACATTATTCTGAACTGTTTGTAGTGAATCAAGAAAATGCACTTGTGATCTTCCTGGAATAAGAATAATGTCTTAAATCAAGAAATGTAACATGTAATGATACATATATCACTGGCAGGTAATTGTAATCTGTCAACAATTCAGGCCTTGCTGGTCGGTTGGTGTCAGATGATTTGCAAAAGCCACAAAACAGATGCAAGAGCGAAAACATGAATCTCCTTTGATGACGTATTTTGATAGATTTTAGACAAATTCTTTATTAGTTTCGAGTTTAAGCAGAGTATGTCTTTCAGCAGCCTCTAGTGAAGCTAAAGTGACTTAATGTGATTAACAAACAGTGAGTTCACAAACAGGTCAGAGGACACAGAAACAACTCAACCACACACTCTCCTCCTCCTCCTCTGATGTGAGCTCTGCTGACATCTGCTGGTCGCTTACAGGATTGTAATGCTGTAGAGAAATGCGCTACTTCCTCTTCTATACAGTAGAAGTGCATTTCCAAAAAGGTAGAAGAATAAACATGAGAAGACTGTTTGCTTGGTGAGCTTGGTTATAAGTTTTGTGACACTTAGTAACAGCATATCCTACACCAGGAGTCCAAGTTTACAATGAATTTGACCTTTTTTCATGTTTTTATGATAAATATGAGGTTTAGGTGAGTTCTTATTTTTGTATTTCAGTTTGAATCTCATTTTTTTTTTGCTGTGAAATGTTCAATAAAAATATGTGTTTTTTTTTTTATTATTAGACAAGAGTATTGGATTTTGTCCTCAGTTCATTGACGAATTTTGCACATTTTACATCTACACACATCATGTTTTTGAGTGTGTTCCAACATTTCATTGAGGTAAAATCAAGCATATGTTATATTTTCATTTTCTGTCTTAAATCACAGATAATTAAAAAAAAAACAGATTATTTATTCTTTCTTGTAATTGTTCCTTTATTGGATGTTCCACCCAGTGATCATTAATTGTAAATAAAGAGCTTCTGTCTTTGAAAGAGTGCAATCTGAGGATGGATGCTGAGGTTAACTGCGAGATTGCATAGGCAATCTTTGCTTGTGTGTGTGCGTGTGTGTGTGTGTGTTTGTGGTTTTTGTGTGTCACACAGAGAGCATAATGGGAAAAAACCTGTCACTCTGCATCAAACATCCAATCAGTTACCGCAGAGAGCTCAGCTGAGGGGGAGACGTCGCCGAGTGATGCAATCAAAACAAACATCAGAGGATCCATCAGCAGAGAAAGACTTCCACGGGCTCCTCAGAGAACAGCCACAAACAATGTCACACTCTTTATGTCTGAATTTATATTTTACATTATAACTCTGTCAACGAGAAGCTCCCAACAACGTTCTTACCTCAGCACATTAAGATCTATCTCACGTCAATCACAGAGTGATGCTGGAGCTGCTGCACATGCATTATCAATAAGATGATAAGCAAGCTTTCTCCCAAACTTTAACCTTCAGGAATGAATCCAGAGTTAGGTAGATGAAATGTTACTTCAGCAGAAGTGAAGATGGTATTTTGGTGATGAGTATCTCTTATCCAAGGACACTTTGGCATTGGACAGCGGCGTCACTGACTCTCAGATTGAGGGACAACAGACTGAGCCACAGCTGTCCCTAAGTGAAAAACAGATTCCCTCCAAGAGTTCGAGAAAGTTTTCAAAGAAAACAAACTTTGAAATGATTTTGTCTTTTATCCTTACTACTAATACTAATACTACTCTGTTGTTAATAAGCTTAAAATCTGTGAAGCTCTTTGGGTATGCCACCTACACACATCTGTTTGAAGCTTGTGTTTCTCCTGTTTTAAATGATGCAGCAGGTATGTGGGTATACAAAGAAAGTAAAAGTTCAGATGCTGTTCAAAACAGAGCAATACGATGTTTTTTAGGTATCCATAAATTTGCCCCTATTCTAGCTGCTCAGGGTGACATGGGTTGGATTCCTGGATTAATAGTGAGAAAATGCAAAATGATCAGACTCTAGAACCTATTTTTTAAAATAGGATAAAAATAGGATTAATATGAAGATTTTTATTTTTAGTAAAAACACAGAACTTTCCCTGGGCTACAGAACTCCTTTCTATATTCGAGGGAACAGAATTACAGTATGTCTACCGAAACAACCCCATCTGCAATGTGAACAAAATTGGGGAGAAGCTTGTTGCCAAGTTTGAGCAAAAATGGTTGAATGAAATTTTGTTAGAGGCAAAATTAAGACCACATATCCAAATTACACACAATCATGGCCATGAATCTTACGCAACAGCTAATTTAACGAGAAATCAAATCTTTAGTTGCACAGTTGAGAACAGGAATCCTCCCACTTGCTCTTGAAGTTGGCAGATTCATAAACAACACAGGAACACAGACTTTGTGAATTATGTGAAGTCGAGAACAAAGCACATTTTCTTCTGTACTGTCCTTTTTATGACAAGTTGAGAGCTCCTCTGATAGATGAAATGTATGTTAAACAAGGTTATAATAGTTAACTAAAACTAAACTAAAAAGGAAAACTAAAATTCATAATACATTTCAGTTAACTAAAACTAATAAAAACTAGAAAAGAAAACAAAAACGATAAGTAAACTAAAACTGTATCTTGTGTTCACAAAACTAACTGAAACTAACTAAAATGACAGACAAAATTCCCTTAGTTTTAGTTTTTGACAATATTAACAGCCTTTAGGATTTAAATTAATCCGACACATTTTCCCAACCAATTTTACAACAGTTTTCGAGTTTTTTTTTCCTTAGGATGACATCAGGAAATCCACACCCTCAATGCATGTGATTGGTTCCTGCAGCATCTCTTCTTCTTCGGTATAATCCTGTTGCTCTGACAACGAGTGCATTACATGCGCCCCCATCGGTCTCCAAGGGAAATGAGGCGCCTCACAGGTAGTTTACATTTACCTATCAGAATGATATATAAAATCAGAACAAGAAGAAACGCGCTCTCGTTCTCATCGTGTCTCTTCGTCCTGGCAGGCTACCTGGGTTTGTTTATATCTTGCACGCCGCGTGCGGACTTATACACTAAGCGGCGAGCGTCTTGTAGCCAGCTGTGGCTCTGCAGTGGAGGTAGCGCCATTGTACGACACGATGAGAACTAGAGCCTTATTTAGCGGTGTTTTTGTGTGAAAGTAGCGCGCTGAAAATTCTCTAAATAAAGCGTGAATGCAGACCGATATCAGATTTTTTTGGTGGGAGTCCATTTATTTGTGTTTTTGCTCAAGTAAAATATGGTCCCGTCTGAGTGCAGAGGAAACCGGCTGAGGAGCAGGAAGGGGGTGTTTGGTGCGAGCGCTTGTGATAGGACCCAACTTGTTCCATCCCGGAGTATCACTTTAAAGTAAAAAAACAGCACGGCTCTCCCCTGTTTTTTGTTCAATGTTGTATGATCTCCATGTAAACAAACTTTGGGTCAACCTTTTAGTTTAGTTGCCCTTAAGAGAATATCTACTATTTTTCATTTGCAAACGTCAAATAATTCTATACTCCATCTGTCAGAACCATATGTAGCTGAAACATTAGCTTTGGAAGGTAGGCGCGCATTTCCACTAAATGCAAAATATCATACAGATGATGCTGTTACCGAATGTAATTTAAGTGCAGAATATTTAACTTTAACATAATTTCTAGCCTCCAAAAGTGGACTTTTTGAGTCTTCGCCTCCTGGCCACTCGCAATGCTGACAAAAGCTAGCCATTACCACGGAAAAATATTCCGTGCGATTTTGGCGCGATGGTGGCGCATGTAATGCACTCAATGTCAAATCAGCAGGCTTATACAGAAGAAGAAGAGATGCTGCAGGAACCAATCACATGCGTTGGCGGCGTGGATTTCCCGATGTCATCCTAGGGACAAAAAAACTTGCACGACGCAACGTACTGGGCCGTGCTTGTTTCCTGCACTGAAAGGCTGTGCGTTGTGCTGCGACCAAACATAGTGGAGCAATGAACCAGAGCACCTGTAACAGTTTAATTTCATGTAAGTCTAACTTTATTGTTACAGAGTCCAAGTTTCTAATTATTAAAGCTCATATTATATATATATTTTTTTTTACATAATTTATGTTTTTATTATTTTTATTTAATTCATGTTAACATTATTTTATATAATTTATGTTTGTATTTTTATATTAAGTTTATTTTCTTGTGTTTAAAGCAGCAGCCAACAGTTCAGTATCAGCATTGACTGAGCAGTGAGCACTATGTTGTGAGCAATATTTACTCTGACCTTTTTGGATCCTGCACCTGGTTAATAAGGTATGAAAAAACTAAAACTAAACTAAACTAAAACTAAAATAAAACTAAGCCTTGTTGCAAACATTAAAACTAAATAAAAACCAGAAAGCCCGCTCCAAAACTAATTAAAACTGAACTGTAATGGGGAAAAAAAAATGTTAAAACTAACTAAAACTAAACTATAATGGAAAAAAAATGTCAAAACTAACTTAAACTAAACTATAATGACAAATCCAAAACTATTTTAACCTTGATGTTAAAGTCCTGATATGTTTTGAGGTACTGATGATGACAGTCCGAAATGGTTGTTAAGTCATAGTATTTACAAGTTGACCTCCTGTGTATCCAGAGCCTGGAAAAAACACCAAGATAGTTTATTTTTGAGATTATTATCTTTTGTTGTTGTTGTTGTTGTTTTTTGTTTGTTTGTTCTTTGTAATCCTCTACAATGATCCCTGAACTTGACGACTGAATAATGGTGTCTTATAGCTTGCTGGGCTGGGCAAATTGTACATACACTGTAAAAAAATTTCACCGTAAAATTACAGTAAGTTACTGGTTAATAATTGCATTACTTTCACAGCAAGTTGCTGTTAATATTTTCACAGCAATTTACTGTAAGTAATTCACAGTAGTTTACTGTAATTGTTTCACAGTAGTTTACCGTAATTGTTTCACAGTAGTTTACATTAAAACAACAACACTTAACTGTTAATTCACGGTTAGCATGGACTGTGTACCTATAAGAGTAATAATAAATTAGATGTGATGATGGGCTAAAATTTTGATCAGAAATTACAAACTGGGTTTTGTCTTCAGTTATATTCAAATTTCCTTTACTGAAAGAGTATTTGGAGCCCTCACTGCTGTCGAGCACAGGCAGCCAAGACAAGCAGCCTATGCTGTGGAGCACAGCCAGGCAGCCAGGCAGCCAAGACAAGCAGCCTATGTCATGGAGCACAGCCAGGCAGCCAAGACAAGCAGCCTATGTCATGGAGCACAGCCAGGCAGCCAAGACAAGCAGCCTATGTCATGGAGCACAGCCAGGCAGCCAGGCAGCCAATGTCACTGGGCACAGCCAGGTAGTCAAGACAAGCAGTCTATGCTGTTGGACACACACAGCCAGCCAGCGCAGTGGCCCATAGACAGCTAGCTGGTCCATGCCATGGAGCACAGACACACTGGCCCTGTGTGGTATCTTAATGTGCATCAGGGTCTCATATCCACAGTGTTGCCTCCTCTCCCATGGTTTTCCTTTTGGGTTTTGCAGATTATTGAGTTGAAACAACTGAAAACTTTAAGTTGGATTGATGCAAAATGTTGATTTGAGCAGAATTAAAATATTTAGTTTAGTTGACCTATTAAGTTGTGTTAAATGAACTAGTTTATTTCATTTCAAAGAACTTAATTTATTTAGGTGTGACCAATTGAAGCAATTCATTTAAGTTGGTCCAACTACTTCTTTTTATTAGTTGTACTAACGCAGAATTTCAAGTTGACATGATCCACAAAAATACATTGGAAACCTTAATCTAAAAATTTTGAGTTGGATTGATTAAAAAAATTACATCACCTCAAATGACTAGAGATTCCCTTTTCACAGTGTAAGCTGACATACAGTCTTTGTTTCTAACGTGATCTAAAAAAGATTTTGTACTCCTATTATTGACAAAGGAACAGTTTACATCTGTGCTGGGAGCTGGCCCACACGGTGACGCGCTTCATGGCCTCTGATGCGCACCCCGATGGTCAGTCTGTTCTCCTGGTTGCTGAGGTAACAGAGGCTCCGACCGTCTCGGCTACCGGGTCTTTCCAGCACACTTTTTCCGCACTGGCATGGATCATCCAGACCAAGCAGTCGCTGCGCCTCGGCCGCAATAAAAAAGCATCAGAAAAGCAAATAAAAAAGCGTCGGAGAAAAGAGGAATTAATATGGTGAACTTCACACTAGTTCAAAATGACAATATGTAGATAAAGTAAAGGTGGAAAACAAGGGTACAATAACTTGACAGAATATGTTAAACTTACTTTGGTGGCATCAACCTTGAAAATGTTGAAAATCTGCTGCACGTCCCACAATTCAGTTCATGGAATTTGCTGTGTTTTTGCAGTGGATAGTCTTAATACAACATTTCATGGTGAAATAATGCAATAAAATGCAGTAAAATCCTGGTAATAATTGAAACAGCAAATATCACAGCAGTTGACTGTAGTAATACTGTTGTTATTGTAAATTTTAAAATTACAGTCTTATATTGTAATAATTACAGTTAAGTCCTGTAAAGTTGTAATACAGCAATTTACTGTGAGAAAATACAGTGAAATATTGTGAAATCCTGGTAATTTTTTACAGTGTACATGACACAATAATAAAAATCAAATCAATTGAAAAATCAATCAAAAAATCAGGATGGAAATCCAACCAGAATGAGGCACGCTTCATCCAGCCTGACCCCTTCACTTTAGGGCAGGCTGGTCCAAACTTTTTTACAGGGGGCCACATTTGATTTTGTTATAATGACCAAGCAGCAATTTCCGACATATTTATAGCTAACATAGAAAAACACAGATCAACATAGATTATTCTTTCTTTGAGTGATACCTGGAAAAATCATCACAGACTGATGAAATCAAACCTCACCTGTTCCTCAGGTGTCTCTTAAACCAGATGATAAGTGGTCAGTTTTCTGCAGTGTTGTGTGTGAATTCTGCTTCTGACCAAGGAAAATTTTCTCCATTAGGGGGCGATGTGGAGAAAATACGTCAGGATCCATCCATCCATCCATTTTCTATACCGCTTATCCTGTTTAGGGTCGCGGGTGGCTGGAGCCTATCCCAGCAATCATTGGGCGAGAGGCGGGGTACACCCTGGACTGGTCGCCAGTCAATCGCAGGGCTGACACATAGACAGACAACCATGCACGCACACACTCACACCTAGGGACAATTTGGTGTGACCAATTAACCTGGTAAGCATGTTTTTGGACTGTGGGAGGAAGCCGGAGTACCCGGAGAGAACCCACGCATGCACGGGGAGAACATGCAAACTCCACACAGAAAGACCCACCGGCCAAGGTGGGGATTTGAACCGGTGACCTTCTTGCTGTGAGGCACGTCAGGATCAGGATGTGAATTTTACCTGGATAGTTTTTCATCTTCAGACTAGTTTTATCTGTTATTTTTAGCCCCAGATATCACTTACCCTGAATCATTTTTTTGTTCATTCTGCATCATTAAAAAAATTATCTTGTGTCTCTCCAAAACTGAATTTTTGGGTCCAACTTTTTGAAAAAAGGATTTATTCCCGGAACATTGTAGCAGGGGAAAAGAGGCCTTTTTTCACCCTTTTCTCATTTAGGCCAAAACTCAACAAGATATAGCCTGAGGCCACCGTGAGGTCCCTGGGAGCATCCTCAGTGTGTTTTCTCAAAACCGGGTTTTGGGTCCAACTTTTTGAAAAAACGCTCTGTGTCCAACCCATTTTGGCAGGGAAAAGGAGCCTTTTTTCGTCTAGTGATGCCTTCTCTGATGTGTTTTCTGAACTCTCACATTTGTGCACCATGAGAAACCCATTCATGTAAAGACGTCGGCTGTAAGAGTTGTTGAGTTCCTGTACAGAGCTTTAGCTTTAAACGAGTAGCCTACACACTGTCCAAATTTTGTTTAGTGAGACATTATGAGTTAGACTTTGGTTTTGTTTGGGACCTGATAGAAAAATAAAAGTATACATAATTTAGAAAATGTTTCATTTCAGTGACACAATTAGTACATTCACACATCCTAAGATAAAAGCTAGGGGCTAAATGAAAATGGACTTTCGAACATGGACGGCCCCTGAGACTGACGTTGGACGTGCCTGCCTCAGCGTCACTATAAGTTATGAGCCCTTATATTAGTGATAACTTTCCTCTCCACGCAGAGCCCTGTCTAAGGTGTTCTCCTCAAACAGTTTTTATGATTTATTCATTTATTCAGGTTGTTTATGGCAAAGCTCTGCAGTCTTTCAGACACTGCTATCAGCATTTCCTCTGTGCTTCACCCGCGATCCAAAGGACAGACCGGATAGAAAATAACACTCCATCATCTTCTCCAACCTTATCACTGAGTCCAAAGTATGAACCACAGTTTAGTTTAAAGTGAAAAGAGTAACAGCTGCCCTGCCTTCTTATTTGTAGACTCCTCACCTGTTTACCAGGGAGTCTGTTTCTGAATGCATTTCTCTCTTTTCCAAAAATTCAAGGTTTATTTGATTTATTGCTTGAGCTTTTAGACCGGCACTTACAGTCAGACAACCTTCCAACACTTTAATAGGAAGGAGCAGGCTTTAAAAAAGGAGATTTTACAGCAAATACCGCAGAATGAATCAGCAAAAGAAAAAGCATTTGAAATATGACAAAGTAAAAAAAAAATACTGGTGTTTGTTCAGTCAGCATAAGTAAAGCATTTAGCTTCTACTATATTATTCCATGTTCAGTGGTTAAACATGATTAAATCATGTTGTGTTAGCATGATGTGCACAATCGTTAAAACAACAACAACCTAACTGGTTATTGTAGGAATCCCATCTGCAACACCTCTCCAGAGCAGGAGGTGGCAGTAATGTGCAATAGGCCCCATCCACCAGAGGATAATGTGAGCACCATTTTGAAGGGTGCAATTTCCTTAGAAGCTGGCGAACAATCCACTTGCTGTTGCCAGGGGTGCATCTGGACATAACTTTGAAAACTTTGTAAACTTTTGTTTGTATAGTTGGTAAAAACTAATTAAATAGTTTTTGTTGTGACAGCTCATTGAAACCATGAGTAAGGAGGGGATGCAGTGCTTATGAGACCCTACTGTGCAGAGAACTGGTGCATGTCAGGCATGATTGTTGGCTGATTGTACTTGATTGGCACTGACCAGCAGTCTGTGCTTGTTAGCGCAGACTGACTCTATGTGCTCAACTGGCAGGGACCGGTAGTCTGTGCTCCACATGCCCCAGCCCATGTACCCAATGATTTTTACAGTTTGTTTTTATGCTAACACAATGTGTTGATGGGATATGCATTGTTGACCAATTTTAAACTGAAGTGTTGTAAGATCACACAGCCAGTCCATGCAGTGGTGCACAGACAGCCTATGCTGCTTTTGTCCAACAACACAGTGCAATGTACAGCAAGATCTTAAATCCACTGTGTACTCTCCTCATTCATGGTAGAAATGTCTTACCTTGGTGGATATGTTGAAACAACCATTACAAATTAAGTTGGACCCACACATTGCAAATAAGTAGTAGTAACACCAAAACTTTGTGTTCACACAGCATATTTTCAAATAGTTGGTTAAACAAATTTAGGTCTTGCTGAATGAAAACAATTTAATCATGTTGAAGCAACACTATCAAGATTAATTGAATTAATGGTTACTTTTGATTTGACTCTTGGACTATAGGTGGCATGAAAAAAAATCATGTTCAATGATTTTATATATATATATATATATATATATATATATATATATATATATATATATATATATATATATATATATATATATATATATATATATATATATTTATATATATATATATATATATATATATATATATATATATATATATATATATATATATATGTATATATATATAATTTTATTTATTTTATTTTTTTTTGCATGTACATACAAAGATCCATAGCGTGTATAAAGAGGATACTTACAGCTTCACTTTGTCAGCTCAGTCACCGCATATAGATGTAAAACAAATTCTTTGCTCCATTTTAAATAACAATTTAAACAAATCTAAGAGATGTTACATTATATTCAGTTTCAGTAAGATCAGAACTCACGCTGTATTTAACAATGCCACCACTAGATGGCACTGTGTGCTAGCAAGTCTTTTTCAGGCTGAGGTCAGTATACAGCAGACTGAAGTGAAGCCAGGAGGTCTTAGTTCAGCAGTCCTTAACATGTTTGTTTCTCCAGAAAACAAAAAAACAACAAGTTTAACTTGAAAATCTGTTTTATTTCTTTGTCTGCACACGTCTGAGTACACGCTGGAGTTTGATAGTGAAACAGACTTTTTCATGCATGCACCAATCAGAATTAACATGGCGTGTAGTCATTTAGAGATCACTGTGATCACTTTCTGACGTGCAGTGATTCCTGGTTGGTGGGAAAACATTTGTACTCTTCAGAAGTTCCAGTTCTGATAGTTTCTCTGTCATTTCAGTTCTAGTTGCTTGAATTTCTTCCTTCCTGCAGTGGAGCATATGGCTGTTCACACCTGAGGATGTCCATTAGACCTGAGTCTTCTACAGTGTTCTAGGAACAGAAAGGCAAAACTGTTTTTTTGTGTTTTTGTTTAAATACAAAGGGTGCTGGTTTGGGCACCATGCAGTGAGGATATGGTCCTCCTTCCTCATAATTAAGAGATGAACGGTCCAAAACTATCATTTAAATGCAATATATATATATATATATATATATATATATATATATATATATATATATATATATATAAAAAACTTTAGTTTAATGAAAATATTTTTTTCCACTTCTACAAGTAATGTGCCAGGGTTCTTGAAGATGTTTAGGTTATAATGGATCATTTTGATCAGTTTACAGACGGATTCAGGCGTTTTTACAACGTATCAGAGGTTTGAAAATCTGCACACGCTCAGTCTGAACATCCAGCTGTGTTATTCTATATCCATGTAAAGCTGAATACCCACACTTTAATCCAATTTGGTCAAACAAGGTAAAAAGATATCCTTTTGACAGGAGCTAAACATAAGCACCAAAAACTTAAGTTCAGACATAAATCAGTGTGTTACAGTTGACTGACTTTAGTAAGTTAAAAGTTTTTTTCAGCGAAAGTGTTGACATGTCATGATATCACATGGCCATTTGTCTTCCTCATGTTTCAGGCTCTTTGTAAACTTTTTGTGAGTTTCATTGACCGACAGAATAGAGCGCACCATGAATCACATTCCTCAGGGGATGACGTTACCGTCAGCTCTTCAGAAACACTTCATAAGTTTCCCCTGGCTAAACTCAGGGGTGAGGGCGGCAACGTCACGCAGGATCAGATTCCTGCTCTGGAATCTGAGATGAGAGAAAAGATCTCTAAGAGAAAATCTCTGCGAGGCTTCAAAGGTCAGAGGAAGAGAAGAGAGGTTACTGTGGCGGAGGTAAAACATCAGTCGACAAATCACCTGAGCTTTCTGTCAGAGCTGTGGGACACAAGTTCACCTGATCAGGTTTCAGGATCCGTGGGAGTCAGTCCCAGACGATTTGGTACTTAACATCAACTCCTCCTTTGCCTCTTCTTCCTCTTTGTCAACATCCTCCTCCTCCTCAGGTTGCTCACAGACTTCTCCAACTCAAACAATGTGGAATAAAGTCAGGGGAGCTGTGATTTTACACATTTTCTCAGAGCCCTGCCCTGATCACATGATGTCAACATGAAATCAACACGAGCACCTTATATGTTCCACTCCGTGGCTCTTTGCATTGTGGATACATCAGAACAAACCCTGAGGCCAGCACTGTGATTTGGATCAGCTTCCATCCCTCTGACTCACCACACAATGCTTCAGTTTTTTTTTTTATTTCACCGACTTGTAAAAGTGTGTCAGCATCAACAGAAGAACCATGATCTGATCGTTCCACGATGCAGGGAACAAAGTTCTCACATATCTAACCCCATTCTCTGGAAATATAGTTTCAGGCTGACAGCAGAAGAAGAGATGGACAAGGAGAAAAGGAGGAGACATCCAGGTCACTGTAGTCACACCCTCCCTCCTTAAAGATGGGGCCCACTCAGCTCTCCTTGGCTGGAGGCCAGATCCACACATAAAGATCCACAGAGGATGACTGACAGAATGAGAACCACCTCAGAGTTTCTTTTAACATCTCTATGTGTTCTCATTCAGCTTCAGCTTGTCCCTTTAAAATAAAGTTGACAGGGTGTTTTTTATTCAGGTTTTCCCACTCAGAGGATTTCCTTAGAGTTAAAGGGTTACAAATGACAGGTGCTTTTCAACCACAGGAATTTAGAATACATGAATTAGAAACATTTTGAGGACCTGCTTTTCAACCACAGGGTCTGAATTTGGTCCTGGGGTGATACACTTACATACACTAAGGACCACTGTGGCTCAGTGGTAGAGTCGTCGTCTCTCAGTCAGAGGGTCAAGGGTTCAATCCAAGCTCCTAGAGTCACATGCTGAAGTGTCTTTCAGCACTGAACCCCAAATTTCTCCCACTGTTGGTTAGTGGTATGCAGTTGGGTCTCAATGGGTTAGCTAAAACTGATGGTTCACACCATCATGATGTGGCTGTGTGATAGAGACTAGCAGTGTAAAGCACTTTGAGTGGTCAGAAAGACTAGTCATCATCTAGAGGGATTATGTCATAAAGATGTGCACGCATCTTGACCGCAAAAGCAATGTTTCGCTCTATTCATTCATTCATTCCATTCATTCAGACGAGTTAGCGTTTTTTAAATATGAAATTCAACCTGTTATCAGCACAAAGATATACGGTTGTTCAGTGGTCAGTTTTTAGAAATGATACTATACAACAGAGGAAACATCCATCAAGTTTTGATCATCACAGAGCAACCGGTGTTTTGGAGTTAATAGCGACCATTCTAACTGGTGACTCTCAGCTGACAGTATCAGTGATTAACGGCCAAGAGTCACCAGTTAACAGGGTCACACTTTACACTGAAACACCAGCAACGTCTGGACGTAGTTTTCTGGTTCTTTTATATGAACCGGTCTCAGACTCAGCAGTCTTGGTGCTCTTTTTGGTTTGGGGGGATTTCTGACTTATTGACACATGTTTTCATCCTGGTATGTCACAGTCTGGTAAGTGTCCACGGATAATGCAGTCATCAATCAATCAATCAATCAATCACGTTTATCAATCAGTCATGAGCATGGAGTGAAAGTTGTGTGTTTCCTCTCTGGGCACACGCCGGATTTCTCCACTAAAAACGTCTGTCCACCTAATATCTGCCCACTTGCTGATCTCTTCTGACCACTCACTGATATTCCACAAACCTGGGAGCTGTTTACCATCCGTAAAAGTGATGATATTTAGTTCAAAAATGTGTTGCAAATTCCTAAAACTGTTTTTCTTCTCCATCACTGTCACTGTGTTCCAGGTTAAAGAGTGACCCTGTAAACTGGAGACCTTCAGCTGAAAGAGTCAGTGGATATCCAGAATCTAGCATTCAACAACAGCAGTTGAGACACAGAAGAAGTCCTCGGGAATGCCTGTTCTGATATCTTTGTCCACCACTGTAGATGCATCAGAACCTCCTCATCAGATAAGTGTTCAATGATGACATTGAGACATTTGAGAAGAATGCATCCTGCTGAAAGCCCTCAATCGACAGTGTCACTCTGTAAACTGTAACACTTGTCCATCTATGCCTCCATGTGCTCAAACCACATGTTTCACCGGTCAAAGCTGTTTAAAAAACAAAGTCACAAGCTTTATAAAGTATTCCTTCAATTCAGTCTCTCTGGCCTTCATCCCTTTCTTACTACCTTCTACTGGTCCGGCTGTGAGGATTATGCTAATCAGTCACAGGCCTGATTTCTAGAGATGCCTAGCATTCCTTGGTGGAAACATGGACAACAGTGGACCACATGAACCATTTATGGAGAAGTTCCAGGAACTATTGGTCAAAAAGCACCTAATGAAACCCAACAGGGAACTCCTCAACAGGTAAAGGTTTTAATGTTGTAATACCAAACCAGAGCTTCTCTCTGAGATGCTAAAGTGTGTCTACTATAACATGTAGGCATGCACCTATCACAATTTTCTGGCCAATTACTGATCACCAATCGTTAAAAAGCCTGACCAGCCAAACACCGATTTGGTCCTATACCGGTTTTTATTTTTTGTTTTTTATAACTGACAGCATCTTATTTTATTGAAAATCATTGAATAATACCTGTGAAACAATAAAATATTTATGTTGTAACTTAAACAACCAATAAAGTGTCCTAAGTTTTAGATCTCAGAGCAAAAAGCGACAATTGCTGTCAGACCTTCCCGGAGGTATATAAGATCATTTTCAAATGTAAGGATGGGCCAATCACCAATCACTGGTCGGCGATCACAGATCCCCCTAAATGAAGGAAATTGGCAACGATTGAGCCGCCAGCCGATCAATTGGTGTATGTCTAATAACGTGCAATCACCTTTCCTACTGATCCAATCCATGATCATTGGTGCTGATAGGTTGGGGAGGTTGAGCCTTTTTCTACTGTCATAGGACAGTTCACCAGGATGGCCCCTTTAATCCACAGAGTGTAGTTTATTATAGTCTATCAGTGGCTTTGACAGCGGTTCAGACTCTGCCGGATCATCATCCTCCTCAAAGCCTGCTGAGCTGACCTCCTTGAAGAGTAAGTGTTCAAACGTGATCAGGTTTGACCTTTTTGACCCCTCACTGCCCTGAGGCCACAGAGAGTTAAAAACTGGTTCATGTAGTCTTTAAGCTGGATAGTTTGAGGAGTTAGTTTATATGTTTGTCTTGGATGTTAATTCTTGACACATTTCAAACCATGATCACAAACTGAAGGCTCAAGTTACAAACACTGAGGCTTTTGCTACTCAGAGGAAGTGTTATTCAACCAGTTAGGAGTGTCTCCTGCTGCCTAAGGGAACTTTTTAAAGCCTGAGCGAACTACTGTGATGATGTCGTCCAGCCATCGGGGTTATCTGAGCTCTGGCAGGGGGAGCAGACTTTTCCTTTAGGCTGTTCATGTGGGAGAAAAAACTACAAACTGAAGTCAGGAGCACTTCAGATATCAGCTGTGCCCAAAGTGACTCCACTTTGCACCAGAAATGACTGATTTGTATACATACTCAAAAACACACAATTCCCTGGTTCAAAAACACAGTCTGTTTCTGAATGGCTCATTCCTCTATTGGCAAACACTGTACAGGGGTTAATTTTTTGGAAGGCCTGTCCGGGGGCTTGTAGCAGAAAGGCTTATCCCACGCTGATGACACATGGATATCTAAAAAGTTATCACAGTAACGAGTCACTGACAATATTCTTCAAAACTCTGCATTAGAAACAAATGGGTGACATCACAGAGGTCATGGCCTTGTATTTAACACTTTATGGCTAATATTGTGACAATACTGTCATCATGATGGACCCACTGTGATGGCCCAGTGGTTCCCAAAACACTGATAAGGGGGTCCCGGCATGCCAAAGAGAACCTACATTTATTTACAAGTGTAAAAGTGGAGCTAAATTCATGAAAGATTAACAAAAAAAATCCTACAAATGCAAATAATTTATTTCATTTTCCACCAATTAGCCAAACTAAGTTTCCTCTGCCAATTTTGTGTGTCTGTTTTTGGATTGATCTATTAGTGTATTTTCATAGCAGGTGGTCTCCTGTCGCCGGCATTGCCATTTTTGGCATCCTGAGCTGATAAGTTTGGGAACCCCTGATAAAGTACACATAGTATTCCTTTTATCCACAAGATACCGTAAATGAAGGGGATTTTTTTCATGAATAAGGCTTGTCCCGTTACCTTAGGTTCCTTTAAGGCTTTGAAAATAATTATGTGAGCTGACGGTCAATGTTGGTATGCGCTATGAACAGCCCCAGTATACAACAATTTCTTTTTAAAGTCTGAATACTTAAAATAATGTGATGATTCTGGACTAAAATCAGTCGTATCCCCTCATTGATGAGTCCGTAGGATGAACAGTTTGATAAGGCTGTCAGGTGAGAAGGGCAAAAGGGGGGCAAAAAAGGCTGCTTGTTAACAATCTATTAATTCAAAGATTTCTTGTAAATGTATCACTTCATGAACTCTAAAATTTCGAGTATACTTTCTTGCAGATTACCATCATTAAAAATGTAAAATTGTTTAGAATTTTTGCTAAAAAATCAATGACTTTCAAACAGGAAAAATACAAAAAACTATACGTTTGATTTCTCATAGACTTACAACTCTAAAACCTAGAAATGTTTGAGTTTTTTCTCCTTCTCAAAAATATATAAATTCACATTTTTTCCATCTCTAACCATGGCCCTGTTGTCAAAGTGGAGGGCTTTGGAGCGATAAAGACAAAATAAATGATTAAGAAAAAAAAAAACTTACAGGGCACTCCATAGACTTCCTTACAGCAGCTTTAATGGATCCAGCAAGTATTTTCTGGAGCATTCAGACTTGTTAATATAATATTTAGACTGTAGTAAAATTAACTTACTACTGTTAGGGACAACACACAATGGTTATATAACAGCTAATAGCCTGTAGCGCTGTAATGGTTTTATTGGGCCATAAAATTAAATCAAAGAGCTGCTGAGCTTCAATAAACTCCTCATGACGTCGAGTTCAGACAGAGAGCAACAGCTTTCTCCTTCGTTAAATTAATTACATTTATATCAGAGCAGATATCATGTGGTTAAGGAGAAAGTTACAGAGTTTTCTTCCTCCTGTGGTGTTGACAGTGTGTCAGCGGCTCTGTTGACATGTAAATGGGACAGAGAGGAGGAGGAGGAGGAGGAGGAGGAGGAGGCGACAGAAGGCGACCGACCGACAGACTCACGGTGTTTCCACTCCGGAGTTTCCTCTCTGTACCAGCAGCAGCTCCGCTCAAGACTCTTTATCGGACTACCTAACACTGCTCCAGGTTACACTTTGTGGGACTCTTCCAGGTCAGTCTCTTTATGTCTTCTTCCTCTCAGGTTGTCGTCGTGTTTTCTCTGAATTATCGAGCGGACATGGCTGTTTTTTTTAGCTGCGTACTCTGTGCTGAGCTCTGCCAGCATGAACTACGAGCTACCAAAGAAATCACAGCGGGGCTCATTTTTTACCTGAAAGTTAGCAGGTAGCAGTGTTACTTCACTTTATTAGAGTTGGTAAATCTTTCTTGTTGTTTCATCCTGCTGTGTCCAGTGAAGTTACGTCAGTATAAACAGGTTATCTCTGGCCAACTACAGCATGGTAGTTAAGGAACTCTGAGTTAAGTTGTGTCAGATTGGGCTTCATTGGTCAGGTTAACTACAGCAGCTAGGTTCACTCTGTCCTCACTACCAAAAAAAAAAAAAAAAGAGAGAAAAAAAAGATAGAAAGAAAGAAAGAAAAATCAACTATAACATACAATTTAAGTTTTAAAACACTTAAAAAAAAAAAAAAAAACCAACAATAAAAAATAACAACATTTTGGAAAAATAAAATTACAGATTTTTGGCTAAGCCAGCTTTAATGATCTATCTTGGTTTAATACGAAGAAGATAAGCAGTCAAAGGTCCTGTGAGGACTTTATAAGTGATCTTTAAATAGTCTCACTTTATTTGCCGGTTCATAATTCAGAATTTGAAATGAGATTATCAGCACCAGCATTAGATATATTTAAATGCTATCCCTCAGTATCTGTGGTCAGGTCAGATTTTCCAGGGAAAATATAAAGCTTTAGTGCAACTACCAGCCAGGGGTGTAGCTGCTGTTAGGCAAACACAGGCAGTTGCCTGGGGCCCCAAGATTCCCAGGGGCCCCAAAAGCATCTCTTAAAAACTGATTTATGAATTTCTCTTCAATTGAAAGCATTTTTTTTCTAAATCTTACTTCACATGCTTCAAATTACATCAAAAGGCTTAATATTTAATGGTCGTTTTGGGTGCCCCCCCTCCCTTCTTATTCAATGGGCTATTCCATGTTACAACACAAAATTTGAGTCAGGAAGAAAGTGGTAAAAAACACTTTTTTCCCCATTTTTCTTATTTTCAACCAAGTCAGAAATAAAAACAATGTTGCTCTGAGATCTGAGATAAACATATAAGACTTTTAGGATTTTAAGGACTTTATTTAGCCCAGGAAACAGGATAATTTACTCAAAATCAAACGTTTTGAGTTGGTGATAAACATTATTGTACAAAATCTCTTTTTTGGATACATAACTCACTGGACAGGGGGTCAAATAAAAATACATTAACTTTAAAATAATAGTACCAAAAATTATGGTAACTGTAAATATCACCTCTTTCAGTAGATTTTTTTCAGTTTTATGTTGTGCTTCATATTTACATATTTTTACTTTACTAAAGTATTTTTTTAATATTTACCTATTGTAATGTTTTTCACTTCATACTTTCTTGTTTGTTACTGTTACTCTGTAAATTCCCCACTGTAGGATAAATAAGCTGTCAATTGACCATAAAAGATTTTAAATCCAGGACAAAGTGGACTAAATTATGTATTCACTTTTTTCAAAATCAAACTAAAGTACAGAACTTGAGGAAATGCATTTAGTTGCGTTAAGTTACCATGTAGAAGATAAGCACTGTCTCATGCCTTGATTCTGGGAAAGAGACAGTGGACCCAGGGAAGGCCAGTCTAGCTCTGAGGAAGATGAGTTACAAGGACATGGAGGGCCCCATTGACTGGGTTTGCCCCAAACGACTAAATACGTCCCTGCTACCAGCAAAGTTTGGCAGTGAGTAGCAAGATCTGCCCTTTCTTTGTAATGGATTGATTTTGCAGTAATGTCAGACATTGGACCTGGACTGACAAAAAGAAAAAGGACGTCAAAGCCAGGTATTTCTGGAGCCAGCCTCAAGCGGACACTCGAGAAACTGCAGATTTTAGCACTTCAGCACATGTGTAAGGGCGGAAATGCATCAGATGTGTCTCTGGTCTGGCTCCGCTCCACTTCGTCACAGTTTGAGGTGTTAAACTGTTTGTGATAATGTTCATCCCAACCCACAGTCAGCAGTTATTCTGCAGTGGTCTGTTCAAACTTGAGAGTTTATCAATGAAATTTAGAGTGAGGTTACGTTAGCTCTGATTGGTAGATGACTGACAGGACATAACCAGGATTTACTGACATTACTGTCATGTCTCAGGAACACTGAACAAATAGTCTGTTACCTTCTGGACACTAAACTACAAAAGTTTACAAAGTATGATTGTTGTCACATTTTAAACTGCAGCCACAAAGAACTACAACTACTACAAATAAATACATAAACTTGTTGCTTTGCATCCTGGGAAAAGCTGTCTGGAACAAAGAAAAACTGTGTTAAAAAGAAAACTTTACAAGTTTTCTGAAATGATGGGTTCATCACATAAAGATCCCCGAAAATGGTTTATGACCTTTAGAAAGGGGGGGCTCAAACACCAAGGTCTGCTTATAGCAGGCAGATGCTAAAATGAGAGTTTTCTTCAGTGTGACAAAAAATGTTTTTTTTGTTCTATAAATCATGTAAAGCTACTACAGGTGTACCTGAGGAACAGAAAATAAAAAAAATGACAAGACTGGGGGGACAGAATAATGACTGAAAAAGGAAAATACCCCCTCTTTAATATGCTTATGGATACACTCTTGGAACTTCTGTTTTCAAACCTCTGCATTAACTTCATCCCTCAAGATTAGAGATTACAGTTGTTGTTTTTTTTGTTGTTTTTGATTTTTTTTCCTGTCAGGAAACAGCAGCTGTACCAGTCTAACCATTCCCATAACTTTCAAGGTTGACTGTAAGCAGTTTGTTGACTTTTTCTGGGTCAGACAGACGGTATCTCAGACTTCTTCACTCCTGAATGACCTCGCTAAGACACTCCCTCAGTGTTTTCATTTGATCCCCAAACAGATTTTACAGGAAAACCGTCTCACAAAATGTAATCACCCAGGGGCTTCTGTGGTGAACTCACACTAGTTTTAGTGCAATCATGTGTGTGTAAAATGTCTGAAAACATGAATAAATCCCACAGGTTGAATAATTAATTAAGGCGTAAGTCAGGATTGGTTGTATCTGATGCTAATGAAGCCGAATTTCCCGGAAAATGGGAAGTGAGCTTAAGTGAAACTTCTCTTGTGCACTGAGCACTGCCTGAGGCTTAACCTAAATATTTAAATCCGCCCGGGTTCAAACTGAGGGTGTTTAACAGTGAGAGATATGAGCTCATTATGAAAGGTCGGGTGGTAATGTGTTATAATGATAATCCTCAGCACTTTATGGCAACTCACACCCAGCAGGCAGGAGAAGGGTGTGTTCAGAGTTAGGAGCACAACTTTACAAAGTGCTTTAATTTGACTGAAGATTTGTTTATAAGGCTGCAGCTTCCAGGGTAGAATAAATAAATCCTTAGAATGAAGCTTCTGTGATATAAATGTCTAAATTTTGCACTTCAGAGATGCAATTAAACGTCAAAAAATTTTGCAACTGTATATTTTTTGGTCTCTTTTAAGCTTTCCAGACATACAGAGGTCCTACAAATGCTGTTCCAATGACACAAGTTCTGTTTCATTTCCACTACATGATAAAAAAAAGAACAATAATACCAATATCAATCTAAATTAAGTTAAATTAAATCCAATTGAATTGAAATATTTAAAAGTACATTTTAAATTAATTTTGATTTTTTTAGGCTTCAGTCTGTACATGATGTTGGCACAGGATGTTCATTAGTCAGACCAACAAGTGACATGATATTTATGTTGACATTAAAGAGGGGGTATGGTACTCTTTGTTGTTTTTATTCTGTCTCTCTTGTCCCCACATAGTAACTTTACATGATTTACAGCTCAAAATCTGTGTTTTTCTCATAGTTGTATTTAGAAAACTCTTATTTCAGCCTCTGTCTGAAACACTTAATTTTAGCTGCTGTCTCTTTAAGGCTTCCTGCTCCACAAACCCCCGTCTCTCTGATTGGCCAGAATTCCAGATTGTCATCAACCATTAAGGAGATCCTTCTTTGATGACAACATTATTTCTGTAATTCTTATGAAAATCTCATGAAGATCATGTGCTTTATTTTAGAAACAAGTGTTTTGATCAGTTTACAAACAAATTTAAGGATTTCCACAACGTGTGAACTCAACTCAGACTTGATTTATTACGCATTTTTAAAACAAACAGAGTTGACTTAAGTGCTGTACAGATCAAAAGCAGCAAAAATGACAAAAAAGATACAGCACTGAGATACATAAAATCAGAGCAAAGTATGAAATAAAATCGTATAAAATAGATTAAAACTGATTCTGATTTTGCCAGATGGTCCACTCAGCCTTGGTTAAAGCGAGGTAGTAGTAGTGTGTCTCTAAGGATGATTTAAAAAGCTCAATTGATCCTGTAGAGCAGATTTTCCAGAGCAGGTTGTTCCAGCGCCGACAGGCAGCCAACAAAAAGGCTCTGTCACTTTTGGTTTTAGGGTTGACCAGTAACATGTGACTGGACAGTGTCTCAGTGTCCTGGCAGAGGCGTGGTAATGGAGAAGCTTGAATTGAATTGAATTTGAACTGAAAATCTTTATGTCCCTTAAGGGCAGTTTGATTTGCAACAGGAGTTCAAACATACATTCTTACAACTCAAAAACACTGAAAAGCATTAAACGGGTATAGAAAAATACAATAAATGAAAACAGAGTCAGCGCATGGTCAGGTACTGGAGGGGCTAAGCCATTAAGAGCTGTAAAAACAAACAATAAAATTTTAAAATCTATTCTACAAGCAACCAGGAGCTAGTTTAGTGAACAGGGGATTTGTAGTCTGGCATGAGTTTGCCAGTGAGGAGACGGGTGAGTTGTGCAGGTCAACTTCCAGTGATTTGCAGTAATCCTACTGTGAGTTTATAAAAGCATTTATTACAGTCTTAAGATCTTTATTTGACAGATTCCCCTTTACTTCGATAAAAGCCTCAGAAGATAAAAGCTGCTTTGAAAAACTGAACTAACCTGTTGATAAAATTTCAGCCTGTCGTCAAATATTACTAGGACTGCAACGATTAGTCGACATACGTCGACGATGAAAATTCATCGACGCAAATTTTAATAGTCGACGCGTCGTATTATTGTTTTTATTGTCATTGTCACATGGTGAAATCACTACCAGGGGGTAATACTCATTTGTAACTTCAGTTCACAGCATGAGGCGCTGTGTTATTGGATACTTTTATGGAAAAAGATCACTAAGTTCATACATGAGGAATATTGATGAGGAAAAATCTCCACTCCCAGAGAGCGCTGTGCGCTGACGGAGGCTCTGACGGGGCCTGACAGCTCCCGGTGTTTAGCGTCTGATAACGTGATTTAGAGAGTCTCCTTCACTCTCTGTTATAGACAGTTTTTCAGGATCTCAGTCACAAACTAGCGTCAAAACTCCCCTAACTTTTGAAAAGAGAGGACATTTATCTGATGGAGCTCTCACTCTCAAGCTCACACTGAACCGGTAACACTTAGTGGGGAGGAGGAGGGGCGGAGTGCGCATGAGCGAGGTGGAAGTAGCGCATGTAGAGAAACGAAACTAAACACGTTGTTATGGAGAGCTGGGAGAGAATCAGACGGGATCATACAGAGAGCAAAGCCCCAATAAACAGATAAACATTAGAAAATAAGCCCAAAGTCACTAATAAGCGGTCTGTCCAACACTGCGTACAACAACTTAATTTCCCTGTTACCTGCTTCACTCATTTTGAGATTTATTTATTTTTTTGTAAAGTTGGTCTACTTATATTTTTATGTCATCATGAATGAAATAAAGACAAACAAACAAACAAACATGACACAGGGCTGTCCAATCAGAGGTGAGAACATAACTCTGGGTAAATGCAGTGAAAATGCAAAACACAGGTTGAATTTTAAAGGTCTGCACATTTTAAAGGCCAAATTAGGTTGAAACACAAAATAACCGTGATTAATCGACTAATCGAAAAAATAATCGATAGATTAGTCGACATTAAAAATAATCATTAGTTGCAGCCCAAAATATTACACCAAGATTCTTGACAGATGACTGGATGTTTGGTGTAAGGGGGCCAGAAAACCAGGTGGAAAACCTGCTGGACCACATCCAAAAATTATGATTTCTTCTTAAGTTTTCATTTAAGTGTAAAAAGTTATCATTCATCCAGGACTTAACATCATTTCGGTCATCAAGCAATGTTTGTGCAGAATCATTGAATTTTAAAGTTAAAGGCAGGAGCGTCAGGAAGGCATGGATATGTAGAGGTTTGAAAATCTGCACGTTTAGTTTTAACATCCAAGAGCAGAGGCACTAATGGCTCCATAACATCATGGTGTTGTGTTCACTGACTCTCAGAGCCACGGGTCAGATTACATTTTCCTGATGATGCAGCCACTTTTCCTGATTCCCACTTAATTCACTTAGTCCTCGTGTTTGGTTTCAAATGACAGACGTTTGGAGTTAACCGTTTTGGGATCAGCTATCCTTCCCGTCTGAAAACAATTCAGAGCTCTTTGTTTCCTTTGCTCCACCTGTCCGCTTGCTCTCTCTGATTAGGGTTGTGGTTAGTAAAGCAGAGTGCTGTGGAGGTCAGAGGTCACCAGGTGTTTAATGGGCTATAATGAGTCATGATGAGGCACAGGGCGGTTTACAGCCTCATGAAACTAGACTCTGTCTCTGCAGCGGTTATTAGATTTGTCTGTGTGGAGGAGAAAAGATGTGTCTTCTACCACAGAGGAAAGCCTGTCTATACCCTCTGTAACATTTATGATCCTGAAGCTGCTTATGGAGATCAATTAAATTCAGGATGAGATTATTTTAAACCAGAGTCAGGTGGCACGACTTCCTCTGGAGGCCCTGCAGGAATCGGTGAACAACAGCTCAGTTGCATAAGAAAAGCAGCTTTCTTTAGGTCTTTGGGCTGTGCAGGGGCCCTAAATCCCACTTAACTCTTTATTGCGAGCTTGAAACAATGAACTGTGGCACCGAATGGCCCCTCGCTCTTTCTGAGAAAATGCATCAGATGTGGATGAGTTCTCTCAGGGAGGAGGATTAAAGGAGGTGGGGAGTGTTGGTGCACGGACGCTTTTTTCAGGAGCAGTGTGAAAAGAGACAAAAGGCTGCTGCAGCGGGGAGAGCCTGTGCTGAAGTTGTGGGGTATGTGTGTGTGTGTGTTTCAGGGGGTGGGGCGTCAGTCGAGGGCTGGTGGATGCTCGCTCACACAGCTGACACTCAGCTCTGTCCAGCTGGAGAAACAGGCAGGCTGGAGGAGCACCTGCACCTCCTCTTTGTTCAAGTTTCCACTTTCTATAAACAGCATGTTTGTTACTCTTCATCATTACTGCTGCATGAGGAGAACTCAACATTCACATGTGTTTCTGGGAGGAGCAGAAACAGGTCGTCCTGTGTCCTCTAACCAGTTTGTTTTGGAGTTGTTTTTCTTTACGTACCTTTATTACCACACGGTACATCATCATTTTATTAAAAGACCTGCTGTGATTAAAACTTAAAGGGGCTGTGAGGAGTTTGAAAGTGATCTTGAAAAAGTCTCTCTTCTAGATACCTGATCATAATCCATACTTTAAAATGAGATCATCAGCACCAGTATTGCTGGTTACAGGTTATTTTAAATTGCTATTTCTTAGCTTTCCGATCGGCTTGAGCAGGGCCGAATTGATGTACGGCACATCTAGGTCTCTATAACAACACCACGTCAGCCGCCAAAGTTTATTAGAGAGAAGAGAGATCTGTGTTTTTCTCTGCTGAAAACGATTTCTGTGATTAATTTGTATTAATGGTGGACACTGGAGCCTAACTGTCAGACAGAAAAAGGACAGAAGAGAAGAAAGCTGAATGTAAAATAACATCTATAAGGCATTAACCCTTTGGATCCCACAGTTCCTGTTCTATATGAAAACTTAAACTCTGAAGTCAGTTTAGATTTTTGTTAATTCATAAACTATAAAATGTGTTCACAGCATTTCCAGAGAAAACTATTTACATAGAACTTTAAAGAGTACGTTTTTGCGTAAAAGGAGGTTTAAACATTCCTCCTGCAGCACCTCCTATCTGTAACCTGTTTAAGGTAGGCTACTTTCCTAGTTTTAATTGCACTACCCTGAAATTAAGTTCTCGCCTCTGATTGGTCAGCTCAGAGCAGGTAACAAGGAAGTGCTGTTGTTGTTAAACCAGTGTAGTGTGAGCTTCAATGAGCTCCTTCAGATGAATGTCCTCACTTTTGAAAAGTTAAACGAGTTTTGACACTACACTGATTTTTTTCAGTCTCATGAAAAAGCACATGTTGTGTTGAACATGTCACATGTGCACTGTCTAAGGATGGGTAGCAAATTAGGTACTTTTTTAGGTACTGACCAAATTCTGTCAGAAGTACCGAGTATCGATTCATAAATCATTCATTAAATCATAAGGTACTATGTTTAGGTACCTAAATGCATCCTTGTGACTGTGAGGGACTGGGAGAGTAGAAGATTTTCCATGCTGGACATGAACACAGCATTATAAGGTTATATATTGAAGAATAAATATGTTACATTCAAAAAATGAATACTTTATTTTAGGGCTGGGGGATAAATCAAATATACTCAATGTATCGCAGGTTTCTGCACGTGAGATGTATAAAATGACTATATTGTAATCATTGAGTACAAACAGACATGTTAATGTTTTCAGACGTTGGGATGTAAATCTCTTCGGTGATTAACTCGTTTTAGTCTCTGCTGCTCAGCCGGTACTCCTCTCCAACTTTAGTTCATGATATGATATAATATAATATAATATGATATAATATAATATAATATAATATAATATAATATAATATGATATAATATAATATAATATAATATAATAGAATAGAATAGAATAGAATAGAATAGAATATGATATAATATAATATAATATAATATAATATAATATAATATAATATAATTGAATAGAATAGAATATGATATAATAGAATAGAATAGAATAGAATAGAATACAATATGATATAATACAATAGAATATAATTTAATATAATATAATATAATATAGTATAATAGAATATAATATAATGTAATAAATCAGCCAGTTGAATAAATCCGAATGAATTATTTTACTGGAACTAAAAATATATAACTACATAAAGTTTGGGTAAAAATAAAATGTTTGCTAAACTTTACCTGACTGAAATTTTCCCCTTTTTACATTCAAATTTTAAAAATACAACTAAAAGGTCTGCTTGAATCATTATAATGATGTCATTTAATGCATCAAAGGGTTGGATTCAACATTAATATAGTGATTTAGAAGAGAAATCAGAATATCGAGATATATATCTTGTATCGAGATATAGCCTACAAATATCGAGATATTGGATTTTGGCCATATCGTGCAGCCATACTTAATTACTAAACAAACTGATAATTTTTACCACACAAACTCAAAAAAAGTAACAAAAATGGGTATTGTTGAGTACCGGTTCTGATTGCTAGGTACCAGGCATCGGTACTATTTTGTTTTAAATGTGAAAGGTACCCATCTCTATCACTGTCCAACAAGAATTTCTATAATCTTGTTTACTTTACACTAAACGCAGTTGTGGGACTAATGTTATTTAAAATAGAAAAGCATCCCAGATACGCAGCAGCATGTAGCCCTCCTAATCCCAGTGTATGATCCTCTGGATCTGCTCCTGAGGTTCTGCTGCCTCTCTTATCTTACGCTGGTATCTGTTTCTCTTTAAGTGGATCACCTCAGTTTTTTCCCGGTTTATGATGGGATGTTCCATCCTGTGCAGGGGTCTGAGATGGCTGATTTCTTGGTTGGCTTTTTGCTTTGGTGCATGTCCCTGAGTTGTTTTAAGATATTTCATCATGCTGATTCATTTCCAAATTTTTATTTCCTTGAGTAGGAAAGGGATATTTCTGCTTTCCCATATCTGAAACATGGAGATACGTGTTCATGCTTAATGTGTGCAGATTTTCAAACCTCTACATGTTCATGTGTTGTAGAAAAATCCTTGAATCTGTCTGAAAATAGATCAAAACACCAGACCTTCAAATCCTTACTCTTTTTTTAATGTTGTTAAAAAACTGTACTGAGCTGCATCGTGATTCATCTCTGGTACAGGTTTTCACACTTTTATGGGAAAGTAGGTTTGTCTACTTTACTGTCTACCATTCTTCACAGATGAAGAATGGAGCTTTGGTGAAACTTTCTTCATGACACTTAATGAGCTACTTTCTTAATATTGTTCTTCCCTGACTCCTAAAGCTGTCAGCGGTTGTAACCTTTGGTCTAATGGACACATGAAGTTTGTCATTCCTCCAATAAAAGTGCTTTTAATATTTCAGCTCCTTCACTGCGAGCATCAAACTGGATCATTTTATAAGTTAACCTGTACTGGACGCTGATCATGTGAATGGATGTTGTACTGAGTTGTCTGTGACACTCATCATGCTGCCGTTTTGGCCAGGACTCCTTTCCTTTGTTAAGGAGGTTTTGTATCTCAGTGGGAATAATCATTCATAAAAGAAAAGAAAGAAGCTGCTGCATCGTGTTAAACTGAGTTTGCCTGACTAACAGAGTGCTTACCCTTTCATTTCCTTAAATTATTTAACCTACGGCTCAGGTAATTGGTGAAATTTTGGAGCAACGACGTCAGTTAGGAAATGTCAGATGGGCTAAAATCAGAGAAGTGAGACACTCAGATAATCCAGATTTTATGAGTTCAATCTGAGGCTGCATTCAGACCAGAAAAGTCCTTTGGTCCACTTGTTTGGTCCGGACCAAAAGCGTCTTTAGCGACTTTATTTTTTTGTTTGGTGCGGTTCATATTCAGATTGTACTTTTTGCAAGTGGACTATATTCTGTAAACACATCCACGCATGTGACGATCAGTGCTCTCATTGGACAGCACTGACAAAGGGCGGCACACAGAATACAGACCCAGAAATGGAGTTAAACATGTGAGTTTGTGCTCTTATTAGAGCTGCTAAATCATTTTCAGTTTCAAGAGCAGCTCCTTCAAAGCAGGCTTAACAACACCGTTTCAAAATTTGGAACAGCGAAGACGAATGCGAGCAGCAAGGAGACGCTATGCTCTGCGTGTCCTGACCCACAACATGCCAGCAACAGCGTGGCTAAACAGAAGACGGAGGATCAGGTATGAACTAAAGACGGTCAGGTTACGGTCGCTTTATAGGCCCAAAAGGCGCATGTATCCTGTAGTTAGTTTGGATGGACCTTGGTTTGTATTCAGACCTGCACCGGAGAACCACGAACCGCACCAGAGTTCGTTTGGAAGCGGACCGAGACCACCTCAAAAAGTGGGTCTCGGTCCGGTTGTTTGGTCTGCACCAGGGTTCGTTTGTGTCTTTTCACACCAGCATGAAAAGTCCGCACCAGCGTGGGAAACGAACCCAAACAGTCCAGGTCTGAATACGCCCTGAGAGTGAGGACACGTCTCCAGGACCCTGACTGGATGATCCCAAAGAAGAGGAGCTGAAGGCTGCACCTCCCATACTACCTTCAGAGACCGTAGCTATGACAGGCAGACCTGAGAAGGATTTTAAGTCTATCCTACATTTTATTTGGAGTCAGGGTAGAGGAGCTAACTCTGCAGAGATGTGCTCTCTCAGTCCTCGAGCTGCAGCGTCAATCAAAGTTATTCTCACAGAGCCGTGAGAGACGCTCTCCGAGACCACATGCAGCGTCTCTGTGATGTTTTCAGCTTGGCCCGGCCCGCGGGTGGTGAACTCTTTGTAAAGAAACCTCTGAAAGGGTGGAGACGCTCAGCGAGGAGCAAAGAGGCCGTTTCTGCTCACTGCTCCTGGACAAAGACGGAGCAGCCAGGAGGTGATTAAAGCTACCAGACAGAGGAGGGTCTGCAGGCCCGCACTGATTAGTGAGGGGCTTCTTCTTTGTCATGTAGCTGCTTCCTGTTGTCCTGCTGCACTGCAAAACAGTCTGATCCCAGACAAACTCCTCTGCCTCTCCAGCTTTCTCCTTCATATGTGAACGCCTAACATCGTTTGGTGTGCACTGAAAAAAAAAAAAATCTTATCAAGTGTTATTGTCTTATTATAAATAAAAAATTGTCTTATTGTATTTGACATAAGCCACATGCAACTCATCAGTCCAGAAAAATGTCTTGTTTCAAGTAAAAAAAAAAATCTGCCAATGCGAGAAGAAAAACTTGCCTGAAAATTTACATTTTTCTTTTATTTCATTGGCAGATCTTTGTACTTGTTACAAGCAATTCAGAGCTCATTATTCGTCCTTAAACAACTTGAAACATGACATTTTTTTTGCACTGATGAGTTGAATGTTGCCCATATCAAGCATAGCAAGACAATTTTTACTTGAAATAAGACAAAAACACTTTTTTTGCAGTGTGATAATTTGGTTGGATTTAGAACATGTTGCTCATTAAATCTGTGACCATGAAGGTGTTTGGATGAATGATGAATGGATAAATGTGAGCTTGTTTTTCCCATTAAGTGGGCAGTGGCAGCTCATGACAAACATTGCTGAGGAAGCCAGAGTAAAGGATGAACTTGATTCAGTGTCAAACTGTTATGTTCATGCAAACAAATGACTGTCACAGTACCTTTAGACACTTCGCATTATTTTCAGGGTACGTGTTAAAGAGGTGAGTGTTCGTGAGAGGCGCTGACCCTGAGAGTCACATCAGGTGTCGGTATGAGGAGTGCATGAGTGATGCCGTGCCTGGGATTAGGTGAGGGAAAGCTGTGGGTGCGTGCTGTGGGCTCTGAGCATGCTTATGTGCATGGCTCACAGTGGTCTGATTATTACTAGAACGCTGCACACATAATGGTCTGCATTCAGTGTGGGGTTTTTTTTGTGACAGTTTGTTATTGTTTTGATGCAAAGTTTGATCTAGCTTACCTGAATTCCTTTTTAATGATGCACAGATCTAGGCCTGTCACGATAACAAATTTTGCTGGCGATAATTTTCCAAAATATTATTGCCGATAAAAGATATTATTGTCAATATTATTTTGATTTTTTTTTCCATTTTTTTCATTGATGTAATTATGATAAATGGGATAATAAAGTGAGTACACCATATCAAAAGCAAGAAACTTTAATTTCTTAAGAGTATTTAACTGTAATTAAAAGGTCAGGATCTTTTAAATAAAATAAATTAAACAAAAAATATAATAAATTTAACAAACAAGAAAGAGAAAAAAATACAATGAAAATGAAATGGACTCTCTTTTAGAAAAAAATTAATGACTTATGACTTAATTAATACTAATCAAAAACAATAAAACATAGACCCTTTTTCTAAAGAAAAAACAAAACTCCAAAAAAAAAACAAAAATAAAAACTATAGCCTAAACAAAAGGGAGTTTATACAGTTCCTGAATTGTTTGTAACATGTACTTTTTCCCAGTCAATCCGTACCGTCTGTCAAACATTTTGAACATTTCTGGCTTTCAACCGTATTGAAGGGCTGCATTTCTTTAGCAATGTAGCCGTCTTTGAGCGCCCACCATTTGGCGCTTTTATTTCTATTTACTTTGCAGACCAAAAGCCTCAGTAAGAGCAGATTGTCAAAGAACAAGGCTCCGCTGCACCTCCCTCTTCTTTTTCGTCGCCACTATTTTCAAACAAATGCGACATATCAGCTCGTTGGTGTTCATGAGCTCACACTTTGTTCATTCTGATAAAAAACAAAATATTCCCACACTGGGACTGTGGCAGGCGGCTTAAGAACCGTATCTTTTGTGCCATCACTCATATTAGCGTGTGTTTCCTCCTTACCCCTCAGGACGCTCGCTTCAGCTCTCTCCGTGTGTTCGCGTGAGCAGCCCCGTCTTCACCCCAAAGATCGCATTTTTGACAGATGCTCACTCCGCTATAAATCCACTAAATCCGCTATAGAACCTATGCACCCCGATGTTGGGAAAGATAGACGTAGTGAGCCATCTTCTCATTCAGCCTCATTGGGCGAAAGAGATGAGGAAAGCAAACATGCATGCACGTGTCAGTTTATCAAGGCTGGCAAACTTACCAAGGACGTTTTTATTTATTGTTCAATTAATTGATTTATTGATTATCGTGACAGGACTAATTGCACTTTTTTTTCCCATTTCCATTGCACTTTTGCGAAAAACTTCAATATCGAAACTTCTGAAAAACCACCTCAGGAGAGCGTAAAAACTTTTTCTCCAAATTTGAGAGGTTTTTAAAAAATATGGTGTTTCCATTACAATTTTTTTGTTGCGATTTGTACGTTTTGCACAATTCTAGGTGTAATGGAAACACAGCTTCTGATGGCTGAATTCACCAAGAGTGTATTACAACCACCAACCGCATCAAGGTTTGCACATCATCTGCTTCTGTGCTATGTCTGATGATCTAACTCACAAAGTACATCCACTAAGTTCTGCACCTGATTGTGACTGACACAGGCGTAAAGCATCTTTACTCTGTGCTGCACAGAGCTGAGCTGTGTGCACTCATCCGGATGGAGATATTTTTTTTGTTACAGCTCTTATAAACACTGCAGTGCAGTAATCCCCAGCAGTCAGCAGGCGGTAAATATGTCACTCTTACTGTGCTATAGCACCACTGTTACTTGATTGAATGTTATTAATATTTAGGAGTGGGAGAAAAAAACCAATTGACATACGTAACAGGATTTTTGTTAAATGATTTTATTATTTATTATTTATTTTTATTTCATTTTATTTTTATTATTTTTGAAAAATAAATTTCTTTTCTTTTCCAAATTTAAATCCTTATAACAAGCTCCATCTGTACATTCATGCTTATTGTACATTTTATTGAAAACTTTAATAAAAGAAAGTTTGGAAAAAAAAAATCCTTCATGTTAGTCTTTAAGCTTGAATAAAGTCCTTACTTTTCTCCAGCAAAGGGGGAAATGTTTTTCTGTGTCTCACATGTGATGTGCATTTTTGGGGAAAATTTGGCCCCTGAAATAGTCTGTGGACATAATCATCGTTTAACTTCTTTCATGGCCTGGGATTAAAAGGCAAACTAAAAATCACTTTAATCTGAAATAAAAAAAGAACTGCAATTTAAATTGAATAGGCACCCCAAAAAAATGTAAAAGAGAAAAGCAGATATTATTATATTATTTAAATTAGTTGGAGTCTTTTTTTGGCAGATTTGCAAACTTCTATGGATGCAAAATTTGCCCAGTCCTCAAACCATGAAAGTAAGATGTTTCTGACTTCTATCGGCTGTGTCCTTACATTTGCTTTGTCCATCCTTTTACAGAAGTTTCAGAAAGTTTAAGAAATAGTTGATGTAAAGGCAGTCTGACTAATTTGGCTGTTGGTGAAAACACTGTCAGTCCACCTTGAGGACTATGGGAAAGTTTTTGTAGTCAAGACTGAGTCTTAGAAACATGGAGTTGTAGCTTCAGTTGCTCTGAGGAAAGAATAACTGTCACCCTGATTTGTTAAGTAAAGTGATTTTATTCCTCAGTCTCTGCTGAAATAAATGATCCTCATGCTGCTGTGGCTGTTTTGGTTTGTTGTTCTCTTTATCTTGGAGTTAAATGACACATTGGTCCGTCCTTCATGTGGAGTGACCTTTGTACAGTTTCCTAAGATGCCCTTTACATCTGTCCCACTCTTCACATGACAGAAGGTCCATCAGTGACCTCAGGATTAGCGTGCTGTGTTTCAGCCTCTCGTATCTCTGCACAGAAGCATGGATGTCAGTGATTAAATACATTACGATGATACAGCCGTGAATGTTTCTCTGCACGCTGTGCTGTTCGTGCTCCTCTTTGTGCTGTAAATGCTCCATGCAGCACGGACGTTGTGCTGGAGCGCCGCAGTGAAACAGATCTTGGGATTACCGAGTGGGTCAAAGTATTGTTTTAATCTGGTTTTGGCTCTGTGGCCCTGTATGGTGCTGTAAAGACAGATGGCCGAGGTTTGAGTGAAAGATGGTGGATGGATGGAGGAAGGGGGTGGAGGGGGGGGGGACTTACAGTCTGAGCACTTGTTTCACACACACATTATAAAGTGACGTCACTGATTCCCACACATGCACAGTGTGAGGAGCAGCCCCTCTGCTGTACAGGAATAAGAGAAGCTGCAGTTTGTAGCTCTGTTGACCTGCTGCCTGTCCTTCTGACAACAAACTCTGATGGCGATAAAAAAAAAAAAAAAAATTCCTATCTGTTTTTTTATCTATTCCTGAATACGATCTCTGCTTTTCAAGGGTAGAAATGAATGAAATAAATATCACAAAAATAAAAGTTGTTGTGGCATTTAGGCCTGGATCAGACTTTTTTTAAACTTTATTAAATATAACTCCTATTTGTTAGATCAACAAGTAAAATCACCAACCTAAGTTATTTAAACAGATGAAAGAAGAATAATAAAAAAAACATATCAGGTTGTTGAACAATAACTAAACACATGATGGATTTTTCCAACCTAAACTCAGGTGACTGAACAGTAACTCAGAGGTGTGTTCACCTTCTCTTCCCTTATTTGACCTTCGTCTCTAAAGCGAAGAGAGTTTCTGCTCCACAGAGACTCCTCGCAGCAACCGGGGGCTCTCTGAACAGAAACCAAAAACATGAAGTAAATCAAGAAAGAAAGTGGATGAATCCTCGGTGAAACTCAGTCTGAACTATACACGTCACATGTCCCGTTTACAGCGACTCCAGGCGACCCCAGAGGGACGGTATGAAGACTTAAAAATAAGGCAGAACCCCCTCTTTAAATTGTGTCTCTTGGTGATTGAAGATTGCAGCACACTGAAGACAGAGCATGACCTCAAACTTACTGTGTGTTGAAATAATTGATAGTGCTATGTGAAAAACCAGAGTGCACAGAAAACCCCTGTGGCTGTAATATTCTGTACAGTTGTAAATTTTCTGATACACCAGTGTGCTGTGGGGGGGCACAGGCTAACTGCGCTGTGAAGCACAGAGGAGGCTGAGGCTGCGCCATTTACAGAACTTCCAATGCGTAACAGGGTCTACAGCTTCACCCTGGACACATTTTTCATGTGTGTCACTGGGCACACGTACTTTATCCTCAACCACTTGGTTTCCAGGTTCTCAGCACATCTTACCCCCTCACAGCAGTTTAGCACAGCTACAGCTCGCAGACTATACTCACACTCGCATTTAATGGCGTTTCCACTGACGAATCCCGGCACAGACTCCCAAATAACCGAAAAGTACCAGTCCGCTTTTCAGGACCCTTCTGCAGGGGGTCTTGATTGTTCTTTGTAACAAAGAGCCACATGGAAATTACAGAGAAGACAAATCAACGGGTGTCTCCTATTGCTCTTTGTTTACTGTGTCTTGTTTTTCTTCTTCATTTGATTTATCACTGTGTTGCGCTGCTATGGCGTCACATGATTAATTAACTGATGCGGCTATCGGCATCCAGCTTACATGCCGCCCTACCACAAGGGGGCACTGTTAGGTGTGGAAACGTAAACAGGACCAGGCTTAACCGATTCAACCCATACCAAACCGTACTGATCTAAACCGGACTGCTTGGTGGAAACGGGGCTTAGCAACCATAGCCGCAGTTTAGTACAGTTTGGGACGGTTTGGTACAGTTAAGCCGGATCCTGTTTGCGTTTCCACAGCAAACTGTGCCCTCTCGTGGTAGGCGGTATGTAAGTCGAATGCCGGAAGCCGCAGCTGTTAAACAATAGTGTGACACAGTAGCAGTTTACCTCGCTAATAAATCCAATGAAGAAGAAAACGCGACACAGTAAACAGAGAGCAATGATGGAATACATGCAGCATTTCATCCTCTCTGTGATTTTCATGTAGTTCTTTGATACAAAGAACAATCAAGCTTTGTTTCAGAGAAGTCTGTGTGGAGTAATGCAGCCGCTGTTGGGGTAAGTGACGATTCTTTTGACCAATTAACGGTCTGCAATGTTGTAGCACCACCTTCTGAGGGCGGATCGGTTCAGTCTGGCACCCATACGAAAGGGTCCCAAAAAAGTAGGCCGGCTTGTCGGTTATAGGGATCTGTCCCGGGATGAGTCAGTGGAAACGCCCTAAAATGCACGCCGTACCAAGACGAACCAAACTGGTCTGCTTGGTGGAAACGCGGTTTATTGTAACCGTGGATGGAGAGGAAATGCAGCGTATGAGAGTATAAGACCCTGCCATGCATTTGAGAGACCCCTGATGGTCTGTGCTACAAGAATCACCTGTGTCCCTAATGGGTGAGAGAAGCACAACGTTGACTGAAAGAAACACCATGATATCTTGTGACACCACCTCTGAATTAAAAATCTTTTCAGATACGGTTTGACCAGGTAAATAGCACATCGGACGGTCTTCCTCTCTTCTTGTTTCAGAATCATTTTTCCCAAAGCTCAGCCAAACTCCAGATCATTGTTGTGATCTGCCATGATTGTTCTCTGATGACCTGCTGCATCACGTGTGACATGATGTTGCTCTAACACAGCAGGTCCGACTCCTGACAGATATAAATAACTTCCTGTAGCTCCAGTGTTCTCACAGAGGGTTTAGTCTTGAAAGATTTATGTCACTTACAGGAAATGAAACGCACGTGCCTCGTTGAATTTATGAATCTTGGAAATCTGGAACTGGTTCTCAGTACCCAAGTGTGAAATCAAGCCTTAACATGGACACTTTACTGAGGCGTTCAAGCCTTCATGGAATATTTAACACTTAACTTATCCATCCAAATCGTGTGAGACAGCCGTCCAGTGACAAGGCATGAAAAAGATGCTGTTTGATTAGAAAATGTTTATACAACTGTAGGTATTTAACAGTCCCACAAACATTGAAAACCAGCCTCCAACAAGGAACAGGACTTCCAGTGAGAAACATGAGCACAAACCGTTTGACATCTGCTGCCTCGGCTCAACAGCATGAACGTAGATTTACAGACGAGCTCAGCTAATTGAAATTATTCCACCAATTTTATCCGAGTGCTTTGTTTGTCAGCCACATCGCTCACATGTTACACAGCAACGCAGCCGTGATGCTGCCTGTTTACAGCGCTGGAGCTCCAGCAGACGGCGAACGGATGACCCACATAATGAGAACATACAGCAGGCAGAGATCTAGCTCGGAGCTCTGAGGTTAATTTTAGTGCCTTCATGACCTGCTTCATTTCACAAAGGTACAGCTCATCCATGTTTTCACGCTTCAGATTCACGAGCCGCCGTCTCAGACCTCTGTTAGGCTCCTCGTTTCAGTGTATCTGATGACATGTAAAGACCTCCTCCAGGGCCACATTAACATTTCTATTAACATGAACAGTCTGAAGAAGTGGTGTTTGAAGCGTAACCAGATCTTTAGTTTTCATGTTCAGTGAAGATGAAGTAATGTGAGAAGCTGAGGCCTGTTTCTGGAGGAGTCTCTGCAGGTCTAACAGCCTGGTGTGAGTGTTTCTGCTCCTTAAACAGCAGAAAGTTTAGATTCTGCTCCTCAAAGCCACAACAAGCTCTTTAATACTTAACAAAACCTTAATCTCAGGACAAACAGGTCTTTTTTTGCAAAAGTATTTTAATCAGAAAACATATTTAACAAATTGTAGATCAACTGAAAGTAACAGGTGAAGTTTATTCATGGCATCATGAATAAAACGACAACTGAAAATGGTTGATGGTTGTCAGTGTGAAGACTTTTTGTGTCATAAATTTGTCGTAAAGAATTGAAAAACAGTAACCTCAAGTTAAATAAAACTAACTGGAAAGTTTCTATGGTAATGTAGCACCACAGTGAGCACAGACACCCTGGTTTATTTATTCATTAAACTGTATGTCCTTTTATATAAATGGTTTCATCAGGTATTGGTATTAGGGCCAGAAAAGTTGGATCAGTGTATCCCTAATTCATATGAATTTGTTTTGTTTCGTGTCATATTTTATCGTTTGGCATCAAATGGTATCATAGTGTTTTTTAAGGGCTGCAACTAACGATTATTTTAGTAATCGATTACTCTTCCTTTAGTAAAGAGAAATATATTGCAGCATATTGGAAAATATCATGTTATATATTTTGCAATATATTGCAATGTACAAAGTCTAGTTTTGTTAGATTTAATTAACAAAATTAAGTTTGAATTACTTGAGTTTTCTTTTTCATGTACAAAAATAATCAAGTATTCTTAACAAAGAAAAAAATAGTTTTTGATACATAAATAAATTGTGCAAAAAGTTGCTTCAATTTTTTAAAGTAGATTGGGCTGGAAATTTTTATCAGTGTATATTTCATGAATATATAATATATTGTATATGTTCTCTTAAGATATTATTCTATGTATGTCATAATATATCAATAATATATTACAATACATTTAAAAAAGTATATTGGTATATTTATTTTTCTTTCTTAAGGGTTATGATTAAATTTACGATTAATCAATGAATCAGAAATAAAGAATGAGAATGCATAATAGTAAAATTTGCAAAACCAAACATGCGTTGTTATTTTAGTTGATGACTATTGTTTGCTTAAAGATATATACGGAGAAACAACATATTTGAACATAGTTTAAGCTGACCAGATGCTACATTTACAAAGTATAACAAATAATATGAATGTATTGCCGCTTAAAGAATCAACAGTTTGGGCAAAATAATAGAAAATATATTGTTATGTCATCAGATAAAGAAATTAGTGGGTCAAAAAGGCAAATAAATAAAAATGTGTCCTCAATATTTTCACCTGTATGTCAAACAGTTCACCCCCTCTGCCCTACCACTATATGTAGCAGCTAACGCTAATGCTAACGTTGGTTTAATGAACTCCTCGTGGTTTTCAAACAGGGTGACGGATTTAATAAAAAGACTAAAGTAGTCCTAAAAGACATACCATGCATTTCACAACATATGAAGGAGAGTATGTGGGGTTTTGTAGCAACTTGCCTTGCTGTTGAGCTCCCCGGCTCGTCATTAATTAATGAGACCAACATGTTTGTGTACTCACCGCTACCGAGTACCAATACTACAAAACCAATACAGCCACTCTGACATTAAGTCCAAATAAAACACAAACAACTCCCTCTGAATTTAGAGGGTTTTTTTGATAAATATTTAAAAACTAATATTAAAAGTGTGCAATAAAACTAACAACTGTCAGAGTTTAAGTATTTTTTTTAATAAACTGAAGTGCAAAATAAAACAGTTTAACTGTTAACTCTCCCTGATTTATTCATGTTGTCTGAACAGGACCTGGGGCACATTTGCCGGGGTGTTAAACTGCAACAATTAGCAGCAGCTAGTGGCGAGAAGGACTCGCTCGACCTGAGATTTTCTTGCCTAGAGTATCAGCTGCTGGTATCTGCAGCCTTCATGAGTACCTATACCTTGAAAAAGGCTGGTATTGGTATCAAGCCGATACCGATACCTGGTATCAGTACTCAGCAATCCTTAGTTTTAAGTGCTGGATCATTGTAGTCATACTGCTGTGCCATACAAAGTCATTTTTGTCAATTAACACGCTGTGTGCTTTTACTCAGCGTGAAATACTGCTAAACTCTGGAGGTTTTTGGATGAACAGCTTGTCTGGCTCTGCCTTTTATTTGCGTGTTAAGCCAGCTCAGCTTCTCCTCTGCCACGCTGATCTGTTTACATGTGACACATACAGCCCTGCAGCCCAGGTAATCTACACTCCAGTCCAGTAGGAGGCAGTAATTCACCTTCAGCTAGTTACCAACCGCTAAATAATCCAACAAAAAGGAAGAAGACAAACTGAAGACAAACTAATACAGTAATGATGCAGCACAGTGCATCGATTATGGAAAAAAGTTGTTGACGCTTTTACTAATTGATTTTTATCAATCAAGTTGATTTGTCTTTGCAGCCCTGGAAGCATACCGTACCGTATTGTTGTCGGTGACAAAAATGTGAGCTTAAAGGTGAACTTCTTCTGGTAGCAGCGTTTAAAGCCCATCTCAGGGTTGAAGGCTGAGTCAGCCCTGAAGCTGGAGCTGTTTAATATTTTTGAAATGAAAATAATTTGGACCAAAACGTAAAATTCAGGCTCTGTTCTCCAAAAAATACCAGTACTCCCCTTTATTTTTTGCTGGTGACCTCTCTCAGTGGGTGGTAAAGCAGGCTAGCCCCCCACCCTCTGTTCAGCTAATCATTTGTGGACCATAATCCAAAACCTATTATCAGCAGCCAAATGTTTTCCTGAAGAGTAACTAATGGAAATCAGAAATAAGCAGGAGCAAATTCCTCTCCGGCCTGCAGGCTGAAGAAATGTTGGAGCACTTTTCAAAGTCTGTCTGGGGTCAGTGAGCGGGTCACATCTCTGCCTGTTTTCGTCAGATCTGAAACTTTCACACCCACTCTGACTTTAATGAAATCTGCCGGTCGGGGTTCTGAATGAGCTGCTGTGGGGTGTGAGACAGGCGGGCACTAGCAGCTGCATTCCTCACATTCCTCGCTCATAGACTCCCATCCAGGGTCTCAGCGGATACATGGGTTTCTTCTCACTTATCAGTTGAAGTGACAGTGACGACAGCTACCGACTGACACAGATCTCAGTTCTGCAATATGAGCGCGCTGAAGGAAACAGCTTCGTGTCATTCACTCAGCGTGACTCATCAGATAAGCACTGTTTTGAAAGGTGTAATTCAGGGCTGTCAGACGGTTGTGCTAATGTGATTTAGTTTGAGCTAAGTCTGCAGAAAGCTGCTGAAACTTAATCTCACTGCTGAGTCTGTTTATGCTCAGTCCTTATTCACATTACATAATGTGCTGTAATAGTTTTAAAACTTCAAAGTTTGATTATACATCATGAATATCTACACAGAATAAGCTTCACTAGTGTCTGCAAGCTGAACACACTCTGATTGGTCAATAAGATGACCCCCAGCTGTGATGGACTTGGTTTGGTACCTCGTAAACAATGATCTTCTTTGAGGCTGTTAGTGTGAATGTGTCTGTCAGCTCCTGGTCTTCCAGTTTAAAGAGTGACCCTGTAAACTGGAGACCTTCAGCTGAACGTGTCAGTGGATATCCAGGTTACAGCAGCTGTTCAAACACGAGAGAAGTCCTCAGGGGTGAACCCTAACTGTTTTTTTATACACACATATATATATACTCAAATACATGTCAAAAATCCTCATCAGATGAGTATTTAATGATGATCTTGTCAAACCATTTGAGAAGGATGTGTCTATTTTAGTCATTCACCGCTCGGTCGGTGTCGATTTCCTTAAAGGGCAACTCCGGTTTTTTGACACCTAGACCTTATTGACCCACCTGAAGACGGTAGACGAGCTGACTTTATGATAACATTGGGGATGGATGAAAAAATATAGCTGAAATGAGCGATTTTGCAGAGATTAAACCCCGCGCTGAAGCTCCCTTGCCGTGGCCCCCGCTAAGTGCGGCTAAATTTGGTTGGATCTAAATAACTTCTGAAAGACTCCGAGCTGCACGATGTTTGTCTGAGTGATTATATGAGCATGCACACTGATTTTTTAAACTGATTTTTTTTTTTTTGTATAAAACCAGTTTTTTTTTCTCAAAAAATTTAAATCCCTCATTTTTGTCTTTTTTTAATAAGCTGGGTTGGAAAAAAGTTAGCACTTTTCTCCAGCAGGGGGCGAAATGTTTTGTTATGACTCACATAATTTGCATCTGATGATGCCTACAGATAGTTTCAGGAGCCAAAGTTAAATGAGTCCATTAACTTTTTTCACATGGTCTAGTGTTGAAAAACAAATTAAAAATTTAGAAATTTCAAAGAATCTCAGTTTGAATGGAATTGTCTCCCCAAACATCGCAAAAAATCAAATCAGATTGTCTTCTCTTTGCCTTCAGAGACCATCTGTTTGTGACCACGGTGTACACATCAACTTAGATCTTGCTCAGTACACAGGTAGATATCTGTGCCAGTTTTAAGATCTTATAAGGCAACAAATTCTGAACATTCTCCAGCTGACATCTGTAGCCTAACCTCTCTGCACATCCCGCCAAAAGACTCCCTAACCACACCGTCTGCTTTCAGCTCCTGCCTCGTTCCTCTTTTAGAAAGTGTTTGCAGGTAGCAGGGACAGGTTCCTTACCAAACACATCAGTTTTTAAATACAGGGCACCAAGGTTATAATAGTTGTGGATTTGTCATTTTAGTTTAGTTTTAGTTAGTTTTGAATTTTTTTTCCATTACAGTTTAGTTTTAATTAGTTTTAGAGCAGGCATTCTAGTTTTTATTTAGTTTTGATTTTTGCAACAGGGCTTAGTTTTAGTTTAGTTTTACTTTAGTTTTAGTTTAGTTTTAGTTTAGTTTCAGTTTAGTTTTAGTTTTTTCATACCTTATTAACTAGGTGCAGGATTCAAAAAGGTCAGAGTGAATATTTTTTAATACTGTTTATTTTCCAGTCCAACATAGTGCTCACTGCTCAGTCAATGCTGATACTGAACTGCTGGCTGCTGCCTTAAACACAAGAAAATAATATAAACCTAATATAAAAAAAAAATATACATAAATTTAATAAAAATAATGTTAACCTAAATTACATAAAATTAATATAAACTTAAACTATATAAAACAATTTAATATGAGCTTAAATATTTAAAAACTTGGACTCTAACAAGAAAGACAGACTTAAAAACAATTAAGTCAGACTCACATGAAATTTAACTATTACAGATGCTCTGATTCATTGCTCCTTTACGTTTTGTCGCAGCACAGAGCACAACCAGTCAGTGCAGTAAACAAGCACGTCCCAGTACGTCGCTATGATGGTGCCGTACGGCGCTGACAACTGCCGAAAACTGTCTAAAATTGGTTGGGAAAATGTGTCAGATTAATTTAAATCCTAAAGGCTATTAATATTGTCAGAAACTAAAACTAAGGGCATTTTCTGTATAATTTTAGTTTTTTTAGTTAGTTTAGTTTAAGTTAGTTTTGTGAACACAAGATACAGTTTTAGTTTTGTTTCCTTTTCTAGTTTTTATTTGTTTGAGTTAACTGCATCGTATTTTAAATTTTAGGTTTCATTTTTAGTTTCGTTTTAGTTAACTATTATAACCTTGCAGGGCACTGAGGTGGTTTACATCACATAACTCGTCCAAGAGGTTAAAGATGCTTTAACTCCTCCCGTGGCAGCTGTTTCTGTGAGTGAATCTGGTCAGATGACGAGACGCGACACGTCAGAGAAAAGAAGCTCTGACACAGAAACAGAAGATTGTCCTGATTCATTGAATCAATCATGCTCACATGCACTCTGTGCTTTAACAGTGACTTAAAGGAGTGTGTTTCAATCAGAACATTTTATAGTCGAGGCGTTGAGTTAAAGGCAGGGTGCGGTGAGGTGAAGTCTCACTTTAGAAACAAGGTTTTGACCTCAGACTGACCCTGAACATTTCCCGTTCAGACAGACACAAGAGGCCAGGGTGTGGACAGGTTGAAGTGTTTTCCTTAAAGAGAAACTCTTTAACTCATCTGAGATCCCTTCAGGAGTTAACCACAGTTTAAAGAGGTATTGATATTCATGTGTCTTAAAAATCCCTGAATCTTTTAACTGATCAAAACAGTTGCTCTAAAAAAAGAACATGATCTCCACGAGATCTTGACAAGATGGTGAGGATATCGAGATATCGAGCATTGATTTGACTCTTCTTTGTGAGCTGACTTTGTTTTATTTAACCAACCACAGTGATAAAAAGAACTCTGCATGAGAAGGCAGTGGTATGTCAGGAGTGAGCAGGTTAATAAGTGTTCCCAGAGACGACCTCCCCCTCCTCCTCCTCTTCCTCCTCCTCCCTGAAACATGTGAAAGGAGGGTTTGGCATTTCTTGTTGTTCAGACTCCCAAGTTCCAAAAGTTTGCATAAAAGCCCGGTTGCCTAGCTGCACGAGGAGCCCTTAGTGTGGCTGCCAGGCTGCTTTGTGTGTGTGTGACTGTGTGTGTGTGTGTGTGAGGGTCTGACTGAACGGGATCCTCTGCAGAAAGCTGCCGGGCTGAGATTTCCCCCTGTGTTTCACTGTATTCAGTTTTCAGCCTGCAGCAGGGCGTCATTCACACGTTTCCATAGTGAGTTAGCTCCTTTCAGATGTGGAGAATCCACTCTGAGAGAGTTTTCATGCTTCCTCTGGAATTCCACTTTGTGTGGTCTCATTTCACTGTTTCGGCAAAGTCTGGAGGATATTTGTCGTGTGCAGACCTCAGGTCATTCTTGCACTTTGCAGATTGCAGGGGGTCCATCGGTTTCTTGTCTTTTTTTGGTTGCACTCAGCTCAAAACTTCATTGTTGTTTAATTTACATTTGAGTTAAGAAGCGCAAACACATGAAGGGGAAGTGAAAGAAAAGAGTAAAAGTGGCCCAAATTCTGGTCAAAGTATGGCATCTTTCTTCCTAACTGACTGATTTTTTTTTAACATCAGTTTAGTTTACCTAGGTTATATGCTGTAAGTTTCAGTTCCATAGCTTTTAGCTTAGCATTAGCAGGTGTACTGGCCTTTTGAAGCCATCCTCTCAGCTGTGCATCAGAAGCAGATGATGCAGAAGTTCATGAACCAAGCCAACAAGACGACCCCATGTGTCAGAGCAGAGGAGACTCACTGAGCTGACTGAACACAGCTGCTGTAAAGCAGATCAGAAATCATATGGTGCTTTTTGGCCAGAAGGTGCAAGAACTCTTAGGTGGTATCCAGACCTGGACTGTTTGGTCCACTTAAAACGGACCAGGGTTTGTTTCCCACACTGGTCCAGACTTTTCATGCAGGTGTGAATAGACACAAACGAACCCTGGTGCAGACCAAACAACCGGACTGAGACCCACTTTTTGAGGTGGTCTAGGTGCGGTTCGTGGTTCTCCGGTGCAGGTCTGAATACAAACCAAGGTCCATCCGAACTAACTACAGGATACATGCGCCTTTTGGGCCTATAAGGCCACCGTAACCTAACCGTCTTTAGTTCATACCTGATCCTCCGTCTTCTGTTTATCCACGCTGTTGCTGGTATGTCGTGGGTCAGGACCCATCTGTAAAGCTTACTACCAACACTTACGGAGGAAACACTACAAACCTGATGTAGCACTAGTGCTGCACCATTTGGGGAAAAGGTGCGATTTGCGATTAGGTGGACAATATTGCGATTGCGATTGTGCTTGCGATGTAATAAAAAAAGTTGTGTCATGATGAGTCTACAGACTTGCTTGGTTATCATGGAGAAAAATCTGAATTGCATGTGCTGACATTGCGATTGCGATTGCGATAATCGTGCAGCCCTATGTAGCACCTCACCGTTCAGCATCCTCACCTCCTTACAGAGCAAGAGAGATGCATTCAAACGACGTGCCCAAACACAACAGTCAAACAACTGTCAATTACTTTGTGAGAAGCAAACTAGTTCACAACAAACACAGAAGAGCTGGATACGAAACCACCAGAGAAGTTGAGGGCAGTGAGACAGCAATGAGGACCACTCATCTCTGTTGACCACCACTGATCGTTGGTCACGGGTTCCCCATTGCTAGCCCCTGACCAGGCAGCAACCTCCAGTCTAAAATTATGAAACAATGGGGAAGTGCTAAAATCTGCTGTTTCTTGAGTGTACACTTGGGGCTAGGTCTTCAGTCACACACACACACCAAGCCAAAACAAAAGCTGATTTCACAACAGAAATAAAGCAATTTACAGCCTGGTACAAAAAACCATCTCCAGTCTGAATCGCTAATTTCACCATCAGCACAAACGGTATGGGGTTGTTGTTTTTTTCTAACTTGGCAGTTTAGAGCAGTGGTTCTCAAATAGGGGTACGCGAGGGCACTCAAGATTCAAAAATACATGTTCAAAAAAAAGTAACCAAGCAAAGTTTATTTAAAACTATCTATTCAGTTAATGTTTGAATCCAGTGTAAGTTTTGGTTCTTAACATGAGTATTTCATTCAGTAGATGCTAATAGTACAGCACTGTGTGTAACATCTTTTTTTCCAGCTAAAACTGCTTTGCGCTTGTTCGGGGGTACTTGGCAGAAAAAAAGTTCACAGGGATTACATCACTGGAAAAAGTTTGAGAACCATTGGTTTACAGGATATTAAGATTGTGACTTCACCCAATCAGAGCACAGCTCAGCTCATGTGATTACAGCTGTTAGTGTGGAGAGTCGCAGCCCACCCAGTTTCTAATATGACTGCAGCAGCCGATCTGCTTCGAAAATCTGTTTCAGAAACAGACAGGTGATGTTGGGGAGACTACGTCCATGTGTTATACAACATATGCCCCTGACGTAGGTGATGCTTCCCTCTGGCCCTGCAAACAGTTGGTGTTTGCTAAGCCCCAGTGTGGAGCACCTGGAGCCAGAGCTGTGTCATCAGAAAAACAAAGAACCAGCACTAAGTCAGGCACAGGCCTGGAACTAGGACCAACACCAGCTCAGTCAGTAAGAGGTATCAAAAAATGAGACAATAAAGGGAAAAGACATGAGGATATTCATCCTGTGCTGCATGATTTATTGCCCTGACTGATTTGTTGACACTTGAAAGGAAACAAGCGCAAGTGGCAAAGCTATCACTGGTCTAAGCCGTTTTAAAAAGCCTGACACAGCTTTGCGTTGCCATCCAAAGCATGAAAGCGTCAGAGATGGATCTGTGTTACAGCTTAAAAAAACAAACCCGTTGATTGACTATTTTCAGCTGGATACGTTCTTTTCAAACCGCTTCAGATCATCATTACACACTGACCTGATGGGAATATTTGGGTGCATAGCAAACAGGAAATGAGCAGCCATTACGCTCCACGTCTGAAGATGAACATCGAAGCTGTACTTAGAACATATCATTTCTGGCTTGAGTTCCTGGAGTGGCACCAAGAGAAGAAGAAATATTCACGTCTCTATAAATGTAAGGAGACAGATAAGGAGAGGGAATACATGATGCTCTGAGATGTGACTGTGATTGGACAAGCTTTCGACTCCCCTCAGTGGAAATATTTGGCAGAGGAGTCGTGTTTAGTGGTTGAGTTGAGAGGAAGGAACTTGGAGATAAACCATCCCTCTCTCTGGAGTTGTCCGTGTTTGCCCGCGGGGCTGTGAATCAGTGTTGTTGATGTCATCCCTAACATGTTATCTGGCTCTCTGCTGTGTTTCCAGAAATGAAGCACAGTCATTAGAGTCACTGTCATCACAGATTAGACTCTGGGGGATCCGATGAGGCTTGTCTCTTCCTCAGCACAGCGGGGTCGTAGACGTGCTGAGTAGAAAACGCTGTTCGCTGTCTCTCACATCCTGTGTTTGTCTCAGGTTACCTGTCTGTTAGTTTGGCTTTGTCCTTCCTCTGTGGAAATGAGTCCATCCAACAGTGCAGACTTGTTTTATAGAGTTAACATCACCACAAAGTCTTCTCTTTGTAGATTTCACTGAGTGTGTCCAACACAGTTAGCTCAAACCCTCAGGAAGAAGAAGACTCACGTGGCTAAAAAAACTTCTGTGTTGAGCAGCATGCAAAAAAAACTGGATTTCTTCTTCCTTGGGTGCATGCTGTGTCTGAGTGTTCATATTTCTGTTAACCAGTGTAATGTCTGCAGAGACTGTTTACATATTTCGCAGTGAGGCTTGAGCTACTTGCACAGCTACAGGACAAGATCAGCTGAGAGATAAGACGTAGAGCTTTGTCTGCAAGAAGCACCAAAAGTAAAACAAGACAAAAAGCTCCAACACCTTTCTCTCTGTACTCCTGAAAATGTTCAGACGTTGAGGAGGGCTGCAAGAGAGAATAAAGACAGCTGACTCCAGCTGGTTTGTTATGATTATTAAACAACAGGCTAAGGCCCCGTTTACACGACGTTTCATTTTAAAACGCTAAAACGCAGTGAAAAAAAATCTGTGTTTACACGGAAACGCTGATGGACTGAAAACACTGTAGTAAGCATGCCAGGCCTGTAGGTGGTGCTATAACTGGCTTGTCCAGAAGCCGCTTTTGGGAGACCTCCACTGAAGTAGAGTTGGGCTGGTCATCTGGTGTGTTGGGGAATACTAAGTTAAAAAGTGGAGCAAAAGAAACTCAGAAGATTGAGCAGCACAAGCTCAACATGGTAGTTCGCAACGATCGTAACAACTGTATTGTTGTCCTGTTGAATCCGCGCGCGAGGCGGAGTGTGACATTTGTGTTTCTACTGAAAACACCGGCTTTCTGTTTACACGGCAACGGTGTCAGAAAAATCCCACTCTGGTGGCTGTTTTCAAAAGTTAGCATTTTAGGTCGGCTGAAACGCCGTTTCTGTGTAAACCCAAGGCTGAGACGCAACAAAACTTTTGCGTTTCACCCCAAAACCGTTGTCGTGTAAATGGCCCCTAAGGCAGTATGATGGTAGCTTTAACCAGAGCTACCTGCTAGTTGAGGGTTTACAGTTCAGCCTGGTGCTGAGCAGCATGAGTGACCACATTGTGTCACAAAATGACCTTGCTTTTGTCTGAACTTTAATCTGTCCCTGTGGGCCTCTGCTGTAGTGTTACATGATTTAAAACTAGTGCTGCACGATTTGGGGAAAAGGTGCGATTTGCGATTAGGTGGACAATATTGCGATTGCGATTGTGCTTGCGATTTGAGAAAAAAACTTTTGTCATGATGAGTCTACAGACTTGCTTGGTTATCATGGAGAAAAATCTGAAATGCATGTGCTGACATTGCGATTGCGATAACCTCTTTTGCGATTACGTAGAGTTGTGCCCTGATGTGTTAACCAAGCGGCAACCTCTGGTCTAAGAATATGAGACATTGCTGGTGCTAAAATCTCCTTTTTCTAGAGTGTTCCCTTGAGGCTGGCTCCAGAAGTACAGGAGGTCACATACACACCAAACCAAAAAAAGACGATTTCAAAGCAGAAATTAACCTATTTACAGCCTGGTTCAAAAACGTCTCCTGTCTGAGTCGCTAATTTTACTACCGGCACCCACTGTATGGGGGTGAATTTTTTTCTAATGCAGCCGTTCAGAGGGTATTAAGATCACGAGCTCGCCCAATCAGAGGCACAGCTCAGGGTCACGTGACTGACAGGCACCCTGTACGCGAAGCCCTTGTCACCACCAACATGGCCGCTATAGCCGATGTGCTTCATTTACCGTTTCAGAAACAGACGGGTGATATTAGGGAGACTACGTCAATGTTTTATATAGTCTATGGTGTTGACAGACACACAAATACATGCACACACGCAAATGCAGAGCACATTACATGTAGAAGACAGTCAGAAAGAATAATGTCACAACCACAAGAAACGCAGATGAAAAAAAAAAGTAAAGAAAAAGAAAAATCTCTGCTTAAGTACTCCCAGTGCCATCTCTTTGTTGCTGCCCCCAGCCTTGCTAATGGAAAACCAAACCCGGTCTTCGGAAGAACGTGAAAAGAACTAGCTGTCTACCAACACTAGCTCTGAACGAACACTGGCAGAAAGGGTGTATTTAATGCTCCACAAACCCTCTTCCCTCTGATTGGCCAGCCCTCTGGAGGTCTGGGGCAGAGCTATGGGCAGACCTTGGTGTCTGAGGCCCGTCCTTTCAGCATGTCTTAACTCTGTCAGAAGATCCTTATATGATCATCTCATCATTTCAGCAAGTCCTGTGAACATCTACGGATGACCTCATGATGAAACTGTCATAGTTTAGTTTAGTAGAAGGGCTCATGTTTGTTTCTATTCACTGTGTAATGAGCCAGTTGTCTGAATGTGGACTAGTTTAAAACGTGATCTGGTTTTAAATGTCAAAGCTTTTTATATTGAAAAACATTTGATGGTGAGTATCTGCAGCATCTCAGTAATCAGTATTTCCTCTGTGACAGCTTTAACAGGCGGATTGGTTCGTCTGTCAGCCTGGAGCATCATAAATAAGCTCAGTCTGAATTATTGGGATTCCTTCTTGTCAAACTCTTTTTATTGCCAGGTATCAGTCCAGAGTCGCAAAATATTCAGGCCTGAGTGAAAACAGACGCTGTGAGCACGTCCTGACACGAGCAACCTCTATTACATGTTATTGGTGCTGTCAGAACTCATAATTATAACCGCACATCACTGCAGGGCCTCTCACAAACCCTGTGCTTTTATATAAAACTACTCCAGTCGTTAAACTGGAGCAGGGACCCACAGGATCACATCTCCGCTCTGCATCAGGATTAGTTTACAGAAGAGAGACACTTTGTGTCACTCAGAATCTTTACGGAGTCAAACCACCACAGAAGAAGAAGAAGAATCTGAATCCAGCCGTAGACCATCAAAGGTCTGTTAATAACTCTTCAACATGTCTCATCAAGAAGGTTCAGGACCTGAACCTCCAACAGGAGCAGGAACTCCTTTGATACTTTCAGGTTTAATCCTAAAACACACTCAATCACAGGGTGTGTGTGTGTTTAGACGAGGTTATAGGAAACCACCTTTTATTCTGAGTTTAGACAATCATGACTGTTATTTAAGATAATTTCCCTCCTGTCAAAGAAGATCTACTGTAACACTGTTATTACTGAATGTGGGGCCTGTGTGAGGTTCACAGCTGAATAATGCTGCAGCACTTTTCAACACACCTGAGACCTTTCTCTGGATGTTAGTGATCAACTGTTACTGAAAGTGTTAGTGTCACAGCTAACCACAGTATAGCAGAAATATTTGTAGACATGTTTCTTTCCTAGCTGTTGAGCTGTGTTTCATATCAGAGAAGAGACGTTCTTATGAGCTGGAAACAACAGTACATCATAGGCCGAGCGTTCCCTCAAATTCTAGCCTTGTTGAAGTAAATGTCATAAAGGACGTGCTTCCTGTCTTCCTGTGGCCGAACCGTTTTAACCAAAGCTTACTTTAGATCATGTCATGACCCTACACAACGTTGGCAACTTAAGCCGAATTTCCACCAAGCAGGTCTCGGTTCGGTTCGTCTCGGTTCGGTTCGTCTCAGTACGACGCGCATTTTGTGGCGTTTCCACTGACTTATCCCAGGACATATCCCCAAATAACCGAGACGAGCCGTATCACTTTTTGGGACCCTTTCATATGGGTGCCAGACTGATCCGATCCGCTCTCTGAAGGTGGAGCTACAACACTGCAGATCATTGATTGGTCAAAAGAATCAACGCTTACCGTGCGACAGCGGCTTTATTTCTCCTGGCGGCTCACAGTCTTCTCCAAACAAAGCTTGATTGTTCTTTGTATCAAAGAGTTACATGTCAATCACAGAGACATGCTGCATGTCTTCCATCTGTGCTCTTTGTTTACTGTGTCACGTTTTTCTTCTTCATTGGTAAACTGTGTTGCGCTGCTACGGCGTCACGATATTGTTTAACAGCTGTGGCTTTTGGCATCCAACTTACCACGAAAGGGCACAGTTTGCTGTGGAAACACAAACGGGATCAGACTTAACTGTACCAAACCGTGCCGAACCGTACTAAACCGAACCAGACTGCTTGGTGGAAATGTGGCTTTAGTGACATTCTGTTGCTTTATTTAGCGACTTTTCAGACCCCTCCTGCTACTCTTCTCAAAAAAAGCAACCGGTGAAAAATGTGTGACTTTTCCTAGAGTTTAAAGACCGCCATGAAAGCTTATATTGATCCTACTATTCTCATATAGCAGCAAGTGCTGCTGTGGGGGCTCATACTTTTATGTTTGAATTAGGGGTAATGATGATATAGGGTTCGGACATTCGGCTGGACCACACGTCCGTCGTGGAGGCAAAAACGTAGAGGCAAGAACGTAGCTTAATGTCCTCCTCAAGTGTCTTCATAGCCTGGTTGTATTTGACTGTGTGTTTCAGCTTTAGGTGGTGGAACATGTTCGTGGTGTTGCCACCCTTCGCAGTAATAGTTCTCCTGCACATTTTGCATTTAATGTGTTTTGCTGCATGTCTGATCTTTGTTCAGCCAAACCACCTCCACATCACTGAGGCAGCTCCTCTTTTAGGCTCTGAATCCTCATGTGAGGAAAAGTTGATGCTGCAGTGCTGCTTTCGCTCTCAGTCTTTGTTGTTCTGTACACAGCAGGGAGCGTCATACGTCATTGCGTCTGTACTGTAAATATCACCAAATGACAAATTTATATCTTCAAAAACTAGCACTGGTATTATCGTAGACGGTATGATATAATAATAATAATAAACTTTATTTATATAGCACTTTTAAAAACGTTTGTTTACAAAGTGCTTTGACAGCAAGGACACGGACAACAAGCACAAGAGTTTAGCATCAAAAACGAAGGTTAAATAAAATCAAAGAACAATTAAAGACAAACAGAATGAAATAAAGAGTCATCATAACACAAAGAACTTAAACCCTAGAAGAGGGCACAACAGACCGCTATCTATAGACACAGAGGAGGCCCCGACCTCACAGGGCTAGAGACACGACACACCAGGGTACAGCAAAACACAAGTGCAACTGTACCCTGATGGTGTTAGGTGTCTAGTGACTCCAGCCCCATAAATCAAAGGGCCCCCTCCATAAATCATAAGAACCCAGACAATACAGGAACACTGCTACATAAAATGAGACCGTGAGGACCAGTAAGATCAAGTAAGCTAAAAATACAAAAATGAATAAATAATGAAAATTAATAAATAAGATACATTAATAAATTGTGAAAAATAGGAGACAGCAATAAAACAAAATATAGATAATAAAAGAGACAGAACAGTAACACAAATAGCTCAGAAGACTTCAATAAAAGATTAAAAGAATGACAGAAGATGAGGCAAGATAAACAATCTGAATAAAAATAAAAGAAATACTGAAAGACTAAAAAGCCTAAAAAGACCAGGGCCTAAAAAGACTAAAAAGCCTAAAAAAACTAGAAAGCTTAAAAAGACTAAAAAGCCTAAAAAGACTAAAACTAAAAAGACTAAAAAGTCTAAAAAGCCTTAAAAGCGTTAAAGGCCTAAAAAGACTAAAAAGCCTAAAAAAACTAGAAAGCTTAAAAAGACTAAAAAGCCTAAAAAGACTAAAACTAAAAAGATTTAAGAAACTAAAAAGACTAAAAAGACTAAAAAGCCTTAAAAGCGTTAAAGGCCTAAAAAGACTAAAAAGCCTAAAAAGACTAAAAAGCCTAAAAAGATCAAAAAGCCTTAAAAGCCTAAAAAGACTAAAAAGCCTTAAAAGCCTAAAAAGACTAAAAAGACCAAAAAGCCTAAAAAGACTAAAAAGACTAAAAAGCTCAAAAAGATTAATAAGACTAAAAAGCCTAAAAAGACTAAAATGGCTAAAAAGACGACATCACATAAAAGCAGTTCTATAAAAGTGAGTTTTAAAAGTGACTTAAAAGAAGCTACAGCACACCACTAATAGCAACAGCTGCTTCCTTTACTGAGGGTTGGTCACACTGATCCTACATGATTTGATTCTCATGACTTTGTTGACGTGCTGTGTCACATTTGATGTAAAGTTAAGCAGACACAGCAGGTCCTGATGGATGTGTCATTTCTCTGAGGTTAAATCCTGAAAGAAGCGTATCTCTGTCAGGAACCAATAAGTGGAACCAAAATGCAAGCCGGGGTATCAAAGCCTAGCCTTTAGCTTCCGTGTATGAAGAGCTCAGCCAACCAACCTGTACAGAGAGAGTTCACTTTACTCATGTATACTCATGTGTAGCGATGTATATGAAAGTCTATAGGTACCAACCAAATTCTGTTAAAAGTACTGGGTACTGATTCATGTAAAATCAAAAGTTACTATTTTAAGGTACTTAAATGCATCATTGTGACTGTGAGGGTGTGGAAGAGGAGGTGATTTTCCATGCTGGACATGAACACAGCAGAATAGATATGTTGAATGTTTTAAATGTGAAAGGTACCCACCCCTACCTATGTGGGAACTTGTTGTGGAGCTGAGCTGTCAAAGAAACACTCAGTTAAATAATTTAACAGGAAAATTTGATGACAGTACCTGGTCATGCACAGCCTCATGCGTGTCAGACCTGTGAGAGGTCTAATCAGACAGATTAGATTAACAGGCTTGTAGAGTCTGATTTTAGGACACCTCAGAGTCTGCCTGTCGATGTGTGTAAATGATATGAAGCTCTGATACTCCGTGCTCAGTAGCTGCACCTCCCTGTGGTTAGTCAGAAACCACAGCCTCGTGTTTGTGTGTGTGTGTTGATGTAGCTCAGTGTGTGCTCCTAGTGTGTGAACTCGCAGCAGTACAGCCGGCACTCTGACCAAATCTGACCCCTGGTTTTTGGCTCTGGTTGCGGATTATTTCTCTGCAGCTCACATGACTCCACGAGGACTGTTGGTGGGTGTAACAACCTGGACAGTCGGGATGTCAGTCCTCCCTGTTTTCCTGCCGCCAGCCTGTTTTCACTCCGTGTGTTTCCTGTTCTCTCCCCAGCAGCTGTCAGGATGAAGGGCAGGAACCCGGGAAGCTTGTGGAGTTTGTAGAAGAAACAGAAACCCTGGCGGCCTCTCCTGCTCGTCCGTCTGCTGCAGAGCTCGCCATGAGCTAGAGGTATCAGAGACCGTCACCAGTGCTGCCCTCTCCCCGTCCTGAGCTCCGTGTCTGACTGACAGCAGCTTCATCCCCCCCACCGCTTCATGATCCAGCAGGATGCGGCTGAGGTCCTCGCACTCTCCGAGCGCCTCCTCATAGCTTCACACAAGGGACAGGCGGACAATGTGGTCCAGCTCATCAACAAGGGGGCAAAGGTAGCTGTCACCAAGGTGAGTGTGAGAATTCCTCTCTGTGTTATACATAGAAATTTTTATTCTCAGAAATTCTCCTTAGAGACTGAAAGGGTTGGGTTTTATAATCCTGTGGTTGTATGATTATGATGTAGTTGTACACTATAACAACATGCACACTAAACAGGCATCAAACTAAAATCTCTGTTTTTAAAAGCTGGGTCTAAACTGAACAGGTCATCAGGTGTTCACAGTTTCTCTCTCTGTAGCTGATAAATGACCTGGAGTGACCTCTTGTTGGTGTGATACTGCTCACCTCAGAGGCTTTGTCCGTCCTGTTCAGAGCCTGTTTCATAGTGTTTGCATGTTTTGGTGTCAGTTTACCTCATTGTGCTCCTGAGGTGTGGGACTCGTGTTGTCTGGTGGGTGAAGCTGTGCAGAGAGCTACTACCAGTGTTTAGAAACTTGCACCCTGTTTTGAGGTCTTAAAGTAGACTTTGACCCTTTAACCTCCTGCTCGACAATTTGGCTAATCATTTTTTGAGTTTCTGCATGTCACTGAAAATATGTTAAAATAATTTTGACAACATAAAACAAATACAACAAAATATTTTTCCTTTGTTTTTTCTTGGGTGTAACATTAAAGGGTTACAAACTAAATAGACCTTAATAGATAACTGTGTTTAAAAAGTGCAGGTTAAAGGGTTAAAGGCTGTGTGAGAACTTAATGTTTGGTGTTGACTGCAGTGACACCTTTAGTCAGAATTGGTATTGTTTTTCTTAGATAAAGACTCCATTTCCCATGAGCACTATCACTCACTGTCGCAAGAGCATAGCAGGGGTTTTGACAATCTGACAGTTTGCTTATTGTTAAAATGACATCACATTTAACATTTTTGGGGTAAAAGCAGTAACTTACAGATCTGTGTGTTCAAATTTGCCCTCTCTGAGTTAGTTTTTAGGTTTAAGTTTCTATCTTCTGAATTGGCCATTTTAATGTTTATTTCCATAGACTGTATAGAACATGGATGGAGTGTTCCGGTCTGTTTCTGAAACGGAAAATGAAGCAGATCGTCTATAGCGGCCATATTGGTAGTGGCAAGGGCTTCGCCTACAGCCACAGTTGTCCTGTCGGTCATGTGACCCTGAGCTGAGCCTCCATTGGGAGAGCTCAAGATGTTAAAATCCTCTGAACGGCTGAGTTAGAAAAAAATTCACCCCCCGTACAGTGGGAGCCGGTAGTAAAATTAGTTATTCAGACAGGAGACGTTTTTTGAACCATGCTGTAAATAGGTTAATTTCTGCTTTGAGAACAGCTTTTTGTGGCTTGGTGTGTATGTGACTCCCTGTACTTCCAGAGCCAGCCTCAAGTGGACACTCGATAAACAGCAGATTTAAGCACTTCAGCATTGTCTCATATTCTTAGACTGGAGGTTGCCGCTTGTTTATTTCACATCTTCCTTTACACGCCTCATGATTTCATGAGCTGCCATAAAACTTGAAACAGTCATAGTTTCATGTCAACATGATACGTTACTTGAAGTCTGCTTTGCTTCGTTTTTCCCTTTCCAAGGTGGACCATCTTCACAAAATGCTTTGTGCTTGTTCTGGAAATGTCTCTAAACTTTAATTTTTATTGATTCACATCCGTAGGAAAAGAGTATCTGAGCCTACAAAAATGACACAAAGCAGAAAGTGGACTCACGATGAGAGCAACTGCTCAGTCTGAATGTATATGCTTTCGCTGTGTCTATGGCTCTCACACACAGGCGCAGAGTGTTGACATGTTTGATAAACATTCTCATTACATCATTTGGTTGCAGATGGAAACTTTATTGAACCTCTGTACTGGAATGTGTTGTTAAGAAATTTGATGTGAAAAGAATCACCATGAAATATAGATGTAAACCAATAGTTAACAGATATAAGAGTGATTAAAACTCTTTGATGATGTAAAAAGTATTGACAGAAGGCAGTAAGGTGAGAGTCTGTTATTATTTTGGGAAAATTCAGGAAAAATCAGCTGAAAAGAGTGAAGCAGTAAACTTTAGAAAATATCAAAATACATATCCCAGGAAAAAAAAATGTAACAAAATTGTTTTTCTTTATTGGTGTGCAGCTGTTTCCAAGATCATTTTAATTACTCACTGACATCCACGAATTCCTGGTTAATGTTCCTCCATTTGCACTTTTCAGGAGTTCCTCTTGTTTTTGTTCTTTTTCTTTCTTTCTTTCTTTCTTTCTTTCTTTCTTTCTTTCTTTCTTTCTTTCTTTTTCTTTCTTTCTTTCTTTCTTTCTTTCTTTCTTTCTTTCTTTCTATGTAAAGGATGAAATATCATTCTCAGATTAAACCCCCTGCTACAAAAATATTACGACATACCGTGCAGCCCTGCCTCCTGGTTGTTCTGCCTCTGACAGCATACCTGCAGTAACCAATGAGAGGAGGGAACCGAGAGGTGACATGATGATGGCAGAGAACATAAACTAACCTTTACCCAGAACCAAAAGAAACTGAAAAAGGAAAGGAGCTTATGGAGTTATTTTCTCTGATTCCTCCTGTTTTGTTGCCGTGTAACAGAATGCCACCAAGGACGGCCAGCTGATCACCCTGCGTTAACAGTCCTAAGCAAAACACCCTCATGTTTGTCTTCTGTAGTCATGTTTTCTCAAACGGGCTCCTGTGGGATCTCAAGTCTATGAGACCGTCCTTCAGTGTGTGGCAGTGTTTAAGCCCACAGCAGTGATACAGGCCATCATGACCTCTCTCCCACTCATAGTCACGTTTAGTTCCTGACCTTTGACCTTAGTTTTCTGTTTGAGAGAAAGACATCAGACATGTTTTTAGTCACTGTGACGTAAATCCATGAAACCATCAGCTCTCCCTCTGTCTCTGAGCTCATCTGCAGCTCTAAAACAATTAGACACAAAACAGAGCATGAAGGTGTTAGCTGCAGCGCCAGAGCCGCTAACAGATGAACACGGCTTCACCGTGTGTGAACGCTTAATGAGAAGAATCGCAGCTGCCCTACATTCAGGCGAGAGGATCATTTACAGTCAGTGTTTGATGTGTTTTAGTAGACTCACAAGTTGCTCCAGGCATCAGGACTTTTTTGTGTGTTTATGTCTGACTGTGTGTGTGTGTGTGTCAGTGAATCTTAATTATACTCTGTGTGTGTGTGTTATCAGAGAGATGCTTACAGAGGTATTTCTCTTACTTGCATGGCTGTGTTGTTTCACTTTTTTTTTTTTCAAAATTGTAATTTTTTTTTCTAATTATCAGTATAAGTGTTGGATTTCCTTATTAAATACAGAGGAGGGCTATCGCTTGATATATGGCTAAAAATGAGAAGGAAGATGGCTGATGTGTCAGCAACCCACTGGTCTTAATCCCAGCAGATGGCTCCCAACTCTGTATGAAAAACCAGCAGGATTATCTGACCTGTAAATGTTCCTGATTCCCGGGATTTTGTGGCAGTTTCGCAGGAAATTTGCCAGTGGTGCCAAGACTTGTCAGAAACTTGTGACCAGTGGGGGCAGGCAGGGGTGAGAGGCTCTTAGCGCCTCTCCTGACATCCACTTAGTATTTATAATCCCTCCTGAAGTCTGACACGGCATGCTGAACATGTCAGAGGAGATGACACAGGAAAGCGAGCGTACACAAACCGGTTTTCTGTTTCCCTGCCAGTTTGGGCGATGGTCTTTCTGTTGGTGAAGCACTTTGGGCTGCATGTTTGAATGAGGGCTGTCACTTTAACACATAAATTAAATTAACAAGTTACATCACAAATTAACAGGTTATGATAATAAACCTGATTGACTCATTAGCTGCCAGCCATTTTCAGGGCATCTTAAACAATCTTTTAAGACCCAAATAATAATGTTTTCTATGACTCTGTAAACACCAGAACTACCTAAGAGTGGACTCTCTTCTTTTATGTCTCTCTTCCTGTTTTTGATCCAGAAAACAGACAAAATGTACATTTTTTGATTGTGTTCGTCCCAAGCGCTCCATCCTTTGATCCTCTCCATGATCGTTATGTCTCTGTCATCTCACTTCTTCTCCTCATATCCATGCTGATCTCTCATCCAAAGAGAGCACTGCTCTCACCCACAGTAGTTTATGAGCAGGATTTTTATTGACAAGCTCCACCAGACCCCGCCATGTTCATGGCAGTGAACATGGACACTTTAATATTGGTCAGTTGAAAAATAATGTGGGTTTACAAATCTTCTCTTCTTCGTGTGTTCATTTTATTAGTCATGCACTACAATTTTGTTATGTCCTAGAATATAAATAAATTCTTTATCTGGGAACTTTAAGCAGATATGAGATTAAAATATGATTAATTAGATTAATTAATTACAAATCCTGTAATTAATTAGATTATTTTCTTAAGCCTGACAGCACTAGTTGGAATGCATGGAAGGTGCTTTAGAAAAAACATGAGTTGACTTCAGAAAGTGGACAATCCAGGCTGCAAGAAAATACGAAATAACAGTGAAAAGGAGTAAAAAAAAAAGGACAGAGAAAAGCTCAGATAACAGAGTGGTTAGCTGTCTGCCCTTAAGAAAGAAAAATATATGTACCTATATATTTTTTGAAATGTATTGTAATGTATTATTGATATATTATGATATACATAAACAGTATATTGAGGGCACATATACAATATATTATATATTCATGAAATATATTGCAATATATTGCAAAATATACAAATAATTGCCGCTTTCCATATATTGCAATATATTGGAAAATATAAATGCTAAATCTCATATATGGGAATATATTACCTAATATATGACATGATATTTTCCAATATGCTGCAATATATTTTTCTTTCGTAAGGGTGCTGTTTCACAAAGCTTGTGGTTTTGATTTTAGTCTGCAAAGCCTCATAGTCAGAGATTTGTTTTTATTGTGTTAATTCTTCTTAACTGTATTTTAATTAACTGTAGATTGACTGTGAGTGTCAAGAAATGTATTTTTGTATGAAATGTTTTATTATTGTGACAGGTTTGAAGGTTCAGAGGCCTCAGGTATTTTGGAGTTTGAGACCCCGGAAAGGATTTTCAATGAAGGACTGAGACTAAATCTAATGTAGCTGCCAAAATTAGCCTTCCTCCAACGGCTCGAGGGAAAGGGAGGATATCTTAAAAAAGCTGTGGCTGCAAGCTGGTCACTTTATCACTTTTATACTTTTAACAGCACCAGATGTGAAAAATAAACAAATGAAAAATTAACAGAACTTCACACTATGAAGCATTGCAAGCAACAAGTCTCAAGTTGATGCTGTTAACTGGAGTGATTGATTAGCTTTGTGGGTTAGCCACCTGAAACTCAGAATGAGTCAAATTAAAAATGCAGAATGTCCCTTTAAAGACACATTTGAGTTTGTGCAGCTGAATCCTAACAGCGACTACAGCCTGAGTTTGATTCCTGTCCAGGTGCTCTCTCTTCCTGTCTCTGTCTCTGAGATAAAGGTAAAAAAAGTTCAAACTAAACAAAAACAATATCACAGCTGAGCTGCTGCATAAACAGATGGATCTCACTGATACACACACACACACACACACACACACACACACACACACACACACACACACATACACACTCCCCTGAGGTCTTCCTCTATTCTTTCATCTCTGCTCGTCTCTCGCCGCTCCTGAAGCACGCTGAGGTCGGCCCTGAGGTCATCATCAGAGCTCAGGATGTGATGTAACTCTGCCGTGTGCCCGTGCAGCCCTGTGCTCATCCTGAACAACCACTGATGTCAGATGTTCAGAGGTAATTATCAGGCGGGCAGAAACTTCACTCACGTATCATTCCGCTCTCTGGGTACACATCAACATAAATTTAGAGAAGCCTCACACACAGACAGATTTTGAAGCAGGAAGTGTTTGAGTGTCCTTTTGGAGTCAGTGTTGGCCAATCAAATGTCTGCAGGCTTTAGTAGATTCAGGAGAAAGAACAATCTCAAACCACAACTAAGATGGAAAAACAGCTTCAGAGGTTTTTTTATTTTTTTTTATTTTTTTTTTTGGTGTGTAGCTGTTTCACAAGATCATTTTAATTAATCATTGGCATCCACAAATTCCTGGTTAATGTTCCACCATTTGCACTTTTCAGGAGTTCCTCTTATCTTTGTTTCTTTCTTTCTTTCTTTCTTTCTTTCTTTCTTTCTTTCTTTCTTTCTTTCTTTCTATCTCTTTCTTTCTTTCTTCATTTCTTTCTTTCTATCTCTTTCTTTCTTTCTATTTCTTTCTTTCTATTTCTTTCTTTCTATTTCTTTCTTTCTATTTCTTTCTTTCTTTCTTTCTTTCTTCATTCTTTTTTTCTTTCTTTCTTTTTGCTTCCTTTCTTTCTTTCTTTTTTTTCTTTCTTTCTTTCTTTCTTTCTGTCTTTCTTTCTTTCTTTTTTCTTTCTTTCTTTCTTTCTTTCTTTCTTTCTTTCTTTTTTCTTTCTTTTGATCTTTCTTTCTTTCTGTCTTTCTGTTTTTTTTTTCTTTCTTTGTACTTTTATTTATTTCAGTGTAAGGGGTGACATATCATTCCCAGAATAAACCCCTGCTTCCCCAGTACTTAGAGAGATTTTTTTTCCAGATATCTTATTGACATCAACATTAAAGAGGGTCTATTCTGCTTTTCCTTATTTAGAAAGTAACAATACTCAATGTTCAAAGCCAACTTGTGCAGATTTCTAAACCTCTAAATCTTAATTAAATGGAGAAATCCCTGAATCTGTAAACTGATCAAAAAAACTGTTTTATAAAAAAACAAAACAAAAAAAAACTCTTCTTGAGACTGGCTGATATGATGAGATCATTGCGTAAGGATCTCATTATCTGGTTAATGTCACATTGGAGGCGGACCTCAAACACAGAGGCCTGCTCATAGCTCTGCCCCTGACAGGCCTCCAGAGGGCTGGCCAATCAGAGTGAAGGAGGTTTGTGGAGCAGAGAGTCTTAAAGAGACAGCATTTAAAATAAAGCGTTCCAACAGGCTACAATATGGGTTTTCTAAAACACCAGTAAGAGAAAAATTGAGATTTTAATGATGTGTAAATCATGTAAAGATACTACAGGGTAAAACAGGGACCGAGTATAGACAAAAAAAAAAAAAAAAAAAAAACAGCACAATACCCCGGCTTTAAATTTATGTTTGTGGCTCTGTTTTGGCTTTTATCAGACTAAAAAAAATAATGTGTGTGTGTGTGTGAAATTAAGTTTTTATAGTGATTAAATAAAGGCTGTAAAAATGCATGTTCATACTGTATTTTGTATACAAGCAAAAGGTTCATATATTTTGTTCAATGGGTTTTTTTTTCTCAGAAACCAATGAAAAGAGGAAACATCAGCCTCATGCTGAGCTCTGTTTATTCTGATGCTTCTGTATCATGTGCTCTGCGTTTTCTGTCCTGGCTCTGAAAAACCAATTTTCCATGAAAACACGAACACATGGCGTCAAATTGTCACAGCTACAACAACATTACGTCCGTTTGTGTGTGTGTGTGTGTGTGTGTGTGTGTGTGTGTGTGTGTGTGTGTGTGTGTGTGTGTGTGTGTGTGTGTGTGGAGCGGCTGTGTTTGGGGTTTTGGCAGGGAGCCAGTGTGAAAGCTTAATCCTGGATAAAAAGGGGCAGAGTTTCATATCAAACATTCCTCGGCTCAGAAAAAGAAATGTGGGAATATTTTTCTAAAGGCTGAAAAGATGAATGAACGGAGACTGAGATTACAAACCAATGTAAAGAAAAGGAGGCAGGAGGGATTAAGGAAGGGGTGAGATGGAGTTGAAAATTGTTTGTGTTGTAGAAGAAGTCGAGTGTTGGAGGTTAAGCGTTTAGGACCTTGCAGAGGTCAGAGGTCAAACCTTGTAATCTCTCAGTGGCTGAAAGTTTGGAGACAATTATTTGTTGACTCACAAATAATTTTTTTGTTTGTATAAACAGAAAAAAAGACGAACTGCATCAGTGCCATTACATAAATGACTTTTGGCATTTTCTCATACTTCATACAGGTAGAGGTGTCCTGATTTAATACACTGATTGGTATCGGCGCCTGATATGGCTTTTTTTGGAGGATCGGATTGGATCGAATTTCGTTTCGTGATCGGGACCAATCCAGTTTTAGTTCGTTTTCAGCACTGTCACGTTGTGAACATGTCCGCTGTGTGGGACTTCTTCGGTTTGGAAAGCAATGATAGTAAAACAGCATCTTGTAACATTTGTAAAGTGAGTGTTCCTCCAGGAGGTTTATGGAGAAATCTCAACTAGTCCGTTAACTTGACTCTGTTCAGAGTGCGCGCCGTTTGGATCATATTTTATTTTCTTTCTTTCTTTTTAAATCCATTAGTTTGGAAAGCGTACGTAGTTCCAGTCATGTAGGACAGTTGTGGAGAGAGGTGTGTGAGTTGTGTACATGGCGAGAGGTGAAGACAAACACCCAGAGATGGGGAATATGTCTGTGGCATTTTGTCGTTCTGCTGTTTGAGAGCACTTTAGATTCAGTGTGAGCTCTGATGACAGTGATAAAAAAAACATGACTGTAACCAACTGAAAAACTTTGTTGCAGTATTTAGCAACTTTTCAGACCCCTCTTGCCTCCTTCTTTGAAAAAAAGCAACTAACAACAAATCAAAAAAATTCTCTTTTTTTTTTTTCAGGGTTTGTAAAGTATGTTAGGAGGGAGAGCCAGGAAGAGATGAGACTTTAGACTGTTTTTTTCTCACCAAGTTCCACTCAGATTCTCGGAGTCCCTCTTAGCCTCTTGCTCCACTGTGGCACCACCTCCGATGGGGGTATTTTGACTTCAAATCTGTACAATGGTTAAAGGCGGAGCCATGCTGTCCACGCCATATACAGTCCATGTAACCAAGCCAGCCTCAAGAGAGCGCTCATGAAACAGCAGGTTTTAGCTCTTCCTCATTGTCTCATCGTTTTAGGTCATGTCCACCTGTAGCCAGTTATCTGGGAAACAACATGTATTTTTATACCCTTGCGCCTGTTGTCCACATGAAACCGCAATTTGACATCACTAATAACGATGTTTTCTGAAAACTCTGGCCAAAGTGAAGATTTTGGAGAACTCCGTTTTCACGGTTTCATGTGGACGTCGTAAACAGAGTTTTTGGTTCTCAAACGTCACAGCTGAATGAGGGGGGCTTATCCTGATTGGCTGGCACAGGTTTTACATCTGGAAACACTGCCATATATGGGTTTGGCATGCCTTGAGCTTCACTTCTTAGCTGATGTCCCTGCTGCGTATCGACGGAAGCATTTTTTTGTTTGTTTGTTTTTTTTCGAGATTTTTAGGCTTTTCTATGCCTTTAATGTGATAGTAGAGTGGGACAGTGGATAGAGCAGGAAAGATGGCGAGAGTGGGGAGCGACATGCGGGAAACAGGCCACAGGCTGGAATCAAACCTGGGCCACCCACGCGAGGCTGAACCTCATGAAGTGTGACCTAAACCACAAGGCCATCTGCACTCCAGATGCAAGTACTTTTGAAAAAGAACGAGGAAGGGTACTTGTTTTTGAAAACACCTGGCTACGTGTGGGCATCATAGACTGTAAAATAAATTGACGTCATCTCGCTCAGCTCGAAATGAGGTCGCCACAAAAACTGCTCCCCCTGGTGGCTAGCTGCAGTGTAGGTCAAAAAATCCGGCTTTCCAGTCATTCCTGAAGGGCTGTGGTCAAACATTAATACACCTCGTAGAAATGTTTCTCAAGTCCGATTGCTGTGGTGTTTTAAAGATGTCATTTGGCTGCCCTTGTATTCAAGTCCTCTTTTTTCTGAAAAGTTTCGTTTTTATTAGTAATGAGGTTGAAAACGAAGTTTTACTTCACATTTGATGATAATTGACAGCTGCCGTTCTTGTGTATTTTTGTCATGGATTTTGTCCAAAACACTCACCGGCACACAAATCCTTGTCACTCACAGCTGCAGCCAGAGCAAACTGGACGGGAATCTATAATGCATGAGATTGTCTGTTTTGGGTCACTTTTTCAAGTCCCAACCCTGGATAAAGGAGGAGGATTGATACTTTGACGCAAAAAAAACAAGAATTGACAAAGGAAAGCTCATTTTTAGATCTAATTATTTATGCATTTTTTTTTATCTGCTTTTTGTCTCTCCCAGGATGTCATTCCTCTGACCTCCAGCTTCTATAATAACATGCCAATGACCTATTATGCATTTTAGGAGATGACATCATTTAGCAACATTTAGCAACTTCTTGGACAGCAAATAGAGACCTTCCTTGCTGAGGAGTTGGCATGTTGAAATTGGCAATGTCTCACCCAGCTTTAAAGATGTTTTAAATGGCAAACTGACTAGTTTTTTCAGGTTTTACAGGGCTGTACATGATGTAATCGATGAAAGAAACGGTTAACAGTGGATCATTAGGACATATGGTATTCTGGGGTGTTAAAAGTCTGTCACTTTAATTAACAGAACTTTACTATTAGTCACACTTTCCCAAGAAATAAGGAATTTAAAAACATTCTCACATTTTATGCTTCAACAAGCAAAACCTGCTTATGTTGATAAACCCTTAATCCCTATTTTTCTCACACTGGTGTTTTGGAAAACCTCTTTTCATGAAGCCACTGTCGCCTTCTGTGGTCAGTAAACTGCAGTTTGTGTCTCCTTTGTTTATGTCTTCAGTTTGGAAACACTGAGCAGTGAAGCAGTAAGTGGTGTTGGAGCTATTAGAGATTTATTTAAAGATTGATAATCAGCCTCTGGATAAATCTGTAGCAGTCTTGAGACAGCAGACAGCTGGTCTGAGACCTGCTGTTTACCTGAACTGGACTCGTGGCCTCCCTCCAAGTCAGGCCCAGTGAAACTCAATCTGAGGGGCACAGAAACGCAGGCCGAGCCGCGCCCAAACAAAGCACCAACCTCCTCACACGGATAATACCTGAGGTCTAACACAGTTTGTGCTGCACCTGTAAATAAACGGTTTCACTCATGTTTAATGATTTTGCATGAATCTAAATGATGATTTCCTGCAGGCTGAGTCACACCGCTGTAGGCGAATGTGTAGCAAGACGCTGTTAGCATCACAGAGATAAAAGGGAGCCAGACATATCGGCCAATCATAAAATAGCTCTCCTGTATCTGGGTAAGACCTGACTGCAGAGGATGCATGCTGGAGTGCATCATCACACGACTGCAGTGAGTTATCTCATAATTTGATTTTGTAGCCACTGATTCATGAAATTTCATATAGTTAAAAAGTAAAACGACGAGAGCTTAGTGTCATTCCTCCTCCACATCGACTATTACACAGTGAAACAAAGTCTGATCACACTGACATACACACTGTGGTTATCAGGCATCAAGGTAAAAAAAACTATCAATGTTAAGTTAGTGAAGTTGATAGTTCTAATTTTTAACAATAGAAATGTTTGGGTTTAATTAAAATCAAAGCTTCACATTTTTGGTTTGATAGAAAATGGTCAAATGTTGGAGGTCAATAATAAAGTTTATGTAATCAGTAGTTTTTAATTTTCATGTTGCATCATTACTGATATAATAAACAAACATTACAGTATAACAGTAAGACCCATAAGGTAATTGTGGGGGAAAAAAAGCACCTTACCTGAATTTAACCAGTTTTAATTTTAAAACATAATTAGATCATACAGATGGCTATAATCCTCTACAAACTGTCACACCCAAAGGTCCGCACATCATTCCACATTTCAGTAATAAAACTATCAAAATTGTTATGTATTTCTTTCTTGCCTCAGGTGAAATGTTGCTGATTGTGTTCAGTGAGGACATAATATCGTCTTAAATCCATCGAAGGCCCCTGAATCGTATCGTATCGTATCATGACAGACTTTGTGATATCGGCAAATATCATATCGTTGTCCAAAGAATTGATATTGTATCTTCATGAAACTGGTGATTTACACCTCTAATTTTTACGCGGAGTATTAATTTTTTAGTTTGACCACAGCCCATCTGGAATGACTGGAAAGCCAGATTTTTTAATGCATACTGCAGCCAGTCGACAGGGGGAGCAGTTTTTTTTTTTTACAGTCTATGTTCAGGTCAGATGTAATGATGTGGAAGTCATGTGGGGTCATGTGTGAGTTCACACCTCTCAGAGAGTATCACTCCAACATTTCCTGTCGGCTGAAAAAAAGTATTTCAACAAATTCCAGCAGCATCTGAATGTATGTTGGTGTGAAAAAGAGTAGACTGTAAATGTATCAAAGGATTTTATGTTTCAGGTAGAATTTACTTAAAAGAAACATTATTGTTTTTTAGTGTTTGTAAACTCTTTGCACTTTCTTGACGTATTCAGTGTCATACTGATGGGCTTTTTTGATAGAAAAGGTTCAGTCACTGCTGTCTGTCTGTTCTTTTTCTTTTCTTGTGGTTTGCAATCATAAAAGTAAAAGCAACATGATTTACTATTAATCTCTTCTAATCCAACAGTTTAAAAGAATTTTTAAATAGAGAATGAACTACAGGAAGCTCCCTGTGTGGTCAGGTTTAGTTACTCTGCTGGTTTCGGCTCATAAACTCTGAGTTAGATCTCTCTGACGGGGGAAACTCCTGTAACAGCTGCACGAACAGATACGAGCTGAAGTAAGTGGTGGATGTTTGTGATCCCTCCTGAAGGTGAAGTAACCTTTCCTCTGCACAGATCCTTATATTGGCAGGATGCAGAGTTTATCCTGCGCTCAGCGCACATGAACAGCTGTGCTCATTGTGCACTCGTCTCTTAAACCCTGGATTAGGGATTTGTTTGTTTTCTGACGTCTCATTACTGAGATGGAGGGCAGTCTGCGGCAGATTGTCTTCAGTCGTGCCGTCAGTGATGAGCTCTGAGTCTTACTCTGTGGAGATGTCTGAGTCAGCGGGCGGTGATTCTGAGCGCGGGATGACAGCGGTGGGTCAAACTGTTTCATACCTCATTTTACCGTTGTGCTGATTGTGTTGTTTTCGTTAAACTGTTTCAAAGTTCTTTTGTATGTGTGTTTAATTTTGTTTTCTCAGCTGCAGTCACAGTTATTTTATTGCCTCTGAACATTTTCTAACTTGGTGAAAATAGGCTCTGGGACTCAAGTTGTCTGAAAACACAGTCAGATTTATCTATCAACATATATTTATTCTACTTAAGAATTAAACGCAAGAAAAGAACAAGACACTTTTGCTCCAAAAAGATACAACCCTGAGAGGACGGCATACTTAATTGACCACAGAGACCATCAGAGAAGAGAGGCCGGCATCGTTAAGTGCAATACCAACACATGAGAGGAGACAGCATTGGTGGGAAACCACCTCAGTAAACCTCCATCTGACTTCTGTTGAAACTCCATCTCTGCCGTCTTCACGCTCCAGATGGCAGAGATCGACCATGTTTTAGCTCAAAGAGCGACCCTGTTGGTTAATGACTCTCAGCATGATGCATTCTTCTCAAACAATTTCAGAACATCATTGTATACTTATCTGATGAGGATTTTTTTAGGTGTGAAGAATTCCCAGTTTTTGGTCATACACTTCTCAAGAATCACCTGAAGAGGAGCTATTACTCAGTTCAGCATTTATTCGGATCACAAGTAAAGTTTACAGCGCTGTTCCCAAAAGAATGAGCCTCAGTATCCGAGAGCAAAATCATGACTGACACCACTGTCTCAACCCACGGCTGGTGTCAGTTTTCAGAGAGATGTGCTATCAGAGTGTGTGTTGGATCAGAGCATGGAGCTAGGAGACTGGGTGAAAGTTTACACAGGGTCAAAGAAACCTCAGACACAAGCTGGAGACAGAAGCTATCCTTCTCAGATAAATATACATCAACCCTGAACACAGCATGTGACCAGATTAAGATGCTAAATTACATAGATTATTACTAAAATATATAACAGTTGTGTATGAAACTAAGCTTGAATGACTTCCAGGGGACTTCTCCTGTGTTTGAACAGCTGTTGTAAACTGGATATCTACTGACACCTTCAGCTGAAGGTCTCCAGTTTACAGGGTCACTCTTTAAACTGGAACACCAGGAGCTGACAGAGACACATCACACTATCAGGCTCAAAGAAGACCATAGTTTAGGAGGAACTAAACCAAGTCCATCACAGCTGGAGGTCATCTTAATGTGGATGGAGGGAGGAGGAAATACTCCACCAATCAGAGATGTACAGTTTGCAGGCCCCACCCCCAAAGTTCCTGGATCTCTGTAAAGTACTACTCCCCAACTTGGCTGTTTAAAGGCATATCATCGAAGTAAGTTTAGACCCTAAGTAAATTTTAATGTCCCTGGGGGTAAGATCTTTTCTTTACCTTTAAAAGTTTATCTCTGAAACACCTGGAAGGAAAAAATCTTTATACTAAGAAAAAAAGAAAAAATCATTTGAACTTATACATTAAGTGTTTTAGATTTAAGGCAGGGCCAAAGGTAATGTTGAGGTCTTGTTAACCCTGGTCTCTTGATCTTGATATCTCGGGAACACCTGGAATGGCTTTTGTTTTGGCTAGGTTAGTATCTTGGTTTTAATTTAAAGAGGGGGTATTGTGCCTTCCTATATTTTCAACATGGATGTTATGTATCAATGCTGGATGTTCAGACTGAGTGTGTGCAGATTTTCAAACCCCTATACATTCATGTGTTGTAGAAATCCCTGAATCTGTCTGTGAACTGATCGAAATGCGCTTTTTTAAAACCAACACAACATCTTCACAAGACTCGTTGAAATGATGAGGTCATCACAGCAGGGTCTGCATGCTGTTTTATTAAATGCTGGGGTGGGGGGTGGGCCTCACACACCAAGGCCTACCTATAGGTCCGCCCCCCAACAGGCCTCCAGGAGCTGACCAATCAGAGGGAAGGAGCTTTTTGAAGTGGGTAGCCTTAAAGACAGCAGCTAACACAAAGTGCGTCAGTCAGAGACTGAAATGAGAGTCTTCTTAAACACCAGTGTAAGAAAAACAGATTTTATTTATCTGTATGTATAGTGAAGCATGTTGTGATAGTACAGGGGTAGCAGAGGGAGAGAATAAAGACAAATAAAACACAGTAACCACTTTTCGAAAGATAACTTCACAGATACTGCTTTGATGAACCTTACAAACCTGATGTTTTGCTGTTGACATTTTATTCCCCTGTTAATAAATGTTGTGTATCCTTTCCTGTTTGAAGCAGGTCTGTCATGTTTTATTCTGCTGTTTTGATTTTTGGGGGACTTTATTATTTTATGTGTTGACAAAAATATCCCAGTCAGAGTTGCACTGTTTTCTGTGATGGATTAAACCTGAGACCTGACTGGTTGGTGGAGGTAAACACTAGGAGCTGAGTGCACCGCTGGGTGTAGACCAAGCAGTATCTCTTGTGTCGACCTCTAAACCAAGTGCTCCAAACCTGACGTAGCCTGGTAGTGGCAGCCTCCGTATTATTCACACACCAACCCAAAAGAGGCGACTTTACTGCATAAATAAACATATTTACAGCCTGGTTCAAACCATCAGGGTCTGAACAGCTTGTTTCCCTGTCATCCTCCTGGTGATGAAGTTAATCTGAGGGTTTGACAGTCGTCTGTGCGTACAGCTGTTTGGTTCTCTGAGAGTTGTGTTCTTGTCTCCACAGTATGGCAGAGGCCCGCTGCACCTGGCCGCCTACAAAGGCCACTCTGAGGTTGTGCGCATTCTGCTCAAAGCCGGCTGTGACCTGGACATCCAAGACGATGTGAGTACATCCGTCTGACTCTCAGCTGCTGTTTCCACTTTAATCCTCTTCTAGCTCCAACCTCAGTCCTCATCAGCGACCCCAGAGGAGTCTTTTTCTGCTTCAGTTCACTTTTTTTAACCTTTTTATTTAACTAAAAGCTAACTGTGGTCTAATGACCTCCAGTGGTCTTGAGTGGGACTCTCTGGACTGCCCCCTCGTGGGTTTGCCTTCAGGATGCAAGCCCCCCACAGACAGTGATAACCCAGATCTCGAGCGTTGCCAAATTCCCTCTCTGTGGTCGATGAGCTCCTCAGAACGCTGCAGTGCATCCTCCAGGACTGCAGGGGGCAGGAGGTGCAAACAGGAGGAGGAAGAAAAGGAGGAAGAGGGGAGAAGACAGTGGAAGAGGGATGGGGAAGAGCCCGGAGGATCAGGGAAGGTGAAGGAGGTTAGCCAAATCTGCTCCTACTGTGCCGAGAGAAATCTGTCCCCCCTCCCCTGAACAGCCCCCCCCTCCACTGCTGCTGTGCTGGGCTCTCATCTTATCTGGCTTCCCCTCTCCTCCCTCCTCTTCCTCCTCCGTCCGACCTGCTGTCACTCATCATTAATCCGCTCTGTGTGCAGGATTCCCTTCATGGCTGTGCTTAAATGTGGGCGGGAGCTTTTCCTGGGACTGTCACTCACTGCTTTCATCTCCTCCAACAAACCACAACAGACTCCAAAGAGCTCACAGAGCTGTTTGACGACTGCTGTGGTTGGTCTGACTGTTTCATGGAGACCACATTAACATCGTCACTGTCAGGCTGTGGGGTAAAACTTTCCAGGGCTGGGGGAGGGAAGAGCGGTGTGGTTTCTAAAAATAATCTGACACAATTTACAACTTAAAGCAGGGCTCTCAAACTATGTCTTAAATGTTGAATTTTATACTTCAGTGCACTTCTTGTGCCTTTTAAAAATTCTGTTATTTTCAACCAAAAAATCACTCTTTGACAGCCAGTGATATGGGGTTAATGGGACAGCATTTGCACTTTTCAGGAGTTTCACTTTCCTAACATCAAAGTCTTCATAAACATGCAGTCACTTAGACCTAGTCTGAGCCACATCCACATAAAAAAAAACTAGAAATGTCCTTTTTCAAGATACTTAAAGACATAAATGAAGACTGAAATGCATGTAAAGAGTACAATAATCTTTTAGTGTGATGAAACTTATTTTGCTTTTTCAGTTTCTTGAAATTAAAATGGCTTCTCAACACAGGAAACTTAACAAATACATTTTTAGTACTTGTTAGGTTAATGTGGTTGATATTAAGTCCAATTAACATTTAAATAGTAACAACGTAATTCCTGCTGTCAGGCGATAAAAAAAAATAGTCTAATTAATTACAATTTGTAATTGATTAATCAAATTAACCACATTTTAATCTCATATCTGCTTTAAGTCCCCAAGGACTGGGAGACAGAGGGAGGCAGGGAGACAGAGCTTGTCAATCAAAATCCTGCTCGTAAACTACTGTGGGTGAGAGCGGTGTGCTCTTTGGATGAGAGATCAGCATGGATAAGAGGAGAAGATGTGAGATGACAGAATCAAAGCGAGACGCTGCAAGTCAGAAAAGTTCAGGCAGCTCACTGAGGATGTGTCGCAGTAGTTCAGACAGTGAGAGCGGCGCAATCGTGAGAAAAGACGACGGAAATCATGGAGAGGATCAAGGGATGGAGAGCTCGAGATGAATGCGATCAAAAAAAGTACGTTTTGTCTGTTTTTAAATCAAAAACAGAAAGAGAGACATGAAAGAAGAGAGTTCACTCGACTTAGGTAGTTTTGGTGTTAACATAGTCATAGAAAACAGTTATTATTATATTATTGTTATTTATTTTGGTCTTGAAAGATCACTCAAGATGCTTTGAAAATGGCTGGCAGCCAATGAGTTAATCGCGAGATGAGAGAGATGAGAGAGATGAGAGTTTTGCGTTTACACTGGGAAACAGTTTTTGTTTCTCAAACGTCACAGCTGAATGACAGCTCATTCCGATTGGCTGCCACGGGTTCCAAATCTAGAAAAAACACTGACATGTACAGGATCCTGATACTACATATCAGGATTTTTTGTTTGACTATATCAAAATTTGGATTTTTTTTGTCAAAAAATCCTTTAAAGATAAATTTTGCATTTTAGTCTTAGTTTATAAACTGGATTGGATAAAAAGTTACCTCTTGTCTCCAGCAGAGGGTGAAATGTTTCTCTCTGACTCAGGTGATGTGCAGTGATGGGGAAATATGGCTCCTGATTAGGGATGGGTACCTTTCACATTTGAAACGATACGATACTGATTCCAGGTACCTGGCAATCGGTATCGGTACTCAACGGTGCCAATTTTCGGTACTTTTGTAGGTTTATGTGGTTAAAAAATATCAATTTGATTAATAATTAAAAGTGAATTCTTTTCAATTCAACATATGTACTCCGCAATATATAACCTTGTAATGCTGTGTTCATGTCCAGCATGGAAAATCACTTACTCTCCCACTCCCTCACAGTCATAAGGATGCATTTAGGTACCTAAACATGGTACCTTTTGATTTTACATGAATCGGTACCCGGTACTTTGGACAGAATTCGGTCGGTACCTTAAAAAGTACCTTATTCGGTACCCATTCTTACTCCTGATATAGTCTGAAGACATTATCATCATCACTTAACTTTTTCCCATGGTCTTGCGTTAAAAAAATGATCTAAAAATCACAAAAACCGTGAACATCAAGGAATGGCAATTTAGATCAAATCGGCACCCTAAAAATCGTAATTGAATTGAAGCCCTAGGGTTTAGCGCAGTTCAAGCCAGGCTTATCGGCAGATTTTCCCGGTTACATGTAGAGAAAAGTTGTTTTTTGACAATAAATGAAGGGGGATATTGGTTTTTGAAAATACCTGACTACGTATTTACAAGGTCTAAGATGGGTTTGAGAACAATATCTGAGAGAAACAGGCCTCGTAAAAAGCTCATACAATACAATACAATATAGCTTTATTATTATAGCACATTTAAAAGAACCAACGGGGGCAGCCAAAGTGCTGCACAGTATATATATATATATATATATATATATATATATATATATATATATATATATATATATATATATATATATATATATATATATATATATATATATGTAAATATATGTATATATATATATATAAATATATATATATATATATGTGTGTATATATATATATATATATATATATATATATATATATATATATATATATATATATATATATATATATATATATATATATATATATATACATATATTTACATATATATATATATATATATATATATATATATATATATATATATATATATACTATAAAACCTCTGCAAACAAAACAAAGCAAGCAATCAAACATACAAATTAAAAAGCAGACAAGCACACGGCAAGTGCCATTAAAACAAGACCACTGACATGATAAATTATAAGAAATTAAAAGCCACGGAGTAAAAGTGTGTTTTTAAGAGGGATTTTAAAACAAGAAGTGAGGAGGCCTGTCTGACCTTTAAAGGCAGCTCGTTCTAGAGCTTTGGAGCAGCGACAGCAAAAGCTTTGTCACCTCTGAGTTTTAGCCGTGTCTTAGGGACCACTAGCAGCAACTGATCAGCTGAAAAATTAAAAATGGTAGTAAAATGAAAAGTGTTGTGGACGGCTGGGTTTATGTATTTGTTTGGAGTAGAACAATCATGAAAGGTTCAACAGGAACCATAACTCTGCAGGGGCATGCCAGAAAGTCCAACTGTCAATGTGTTGGACATCTCCAAAAACATAAAGAAAAACATGCTAAATTTGAGGTGAATGCCTCTCAAAACAACCACCATTGCCTCTGCCATACCCATAATCCCATCCATAATCTACTGTGTGAATCTGAGAGTAAGGTGGATTGATAATGACCCATCTTTGTGTCAACATTGTCTTTGACTTTCTACGTGAAATCATAAGAAGTTTGGTCACAGGAGCAGAAAGTCCAGCAAACCCTCGCCCATCCTGGTGAACTGCTCTGTTATCAGGGAGTCCTGAGGGTGTGACGTCACATGTCCTCAAGGTTTGTGTCTGTGTGTGTGTGTGTGTGTCTTCAGGGCGAGCAGACGGCGCTGCACCGGGCTGCTGTGGTGGGAAACAGTGACATCATCAGCTCCCTCATCCAGGAAGGCTGTGCGCTGGACCGCCAGGACAAGGTGCAGATCAGTGCACAAAAACGCACTCGTATATACAAACACACACACATACACACACACACACAGGGAAAGTGGGGGAATTTAAAGCTTCATGATAACTGCATTAAAACATCCTGCATGTGCCTGTAATCTGCTTATCCTCAGAGTGCTCACAACCAAAAGAGGAATGACCTACAGACCAGGGATTAAACAGGAACAAGGCCTTTCCTTGCATTGGGAGTCTTTATGTGCTGAAACAAAGTGCATTAGGAGTTTATTTTGGGTCGTTCTGTGTGATTTAAAGCAGACATCCAGTAATACCAGGCATGATTTAATAAAGCTCTTTACGGCAAAACTCCCTCATAGTTGGCTCATGTGTGTGTCTCATATAAACAATGTTTATTTCAATAGCGTACACACTTAACACGAAAATGAATGAGCCCCTGTTTAATGATCTGCCTCTGTTTTTAATGACCCGTCATGTGAAACACCTGCAGGATGTGTTGAGTTTATTCAGCAGCAGCTGCTCACAAACGTCTGGATACAAAAGAATCAGTAACATGATTATCACCAGCATAAATACCAGAGCATCATCCTGTCTTTGTTCATTTCTGTGGTTTTTCTCAGGATGGAAACACGGCGCTCCACGAGGTGTCGTGGCACGGATTCAGTCAGTCAGTCAAACTGCTGGTGAAGGCAGGAGCCAACGTGCACGCCAAAAACAAGGTGAGTGCACAGGTACTCTGCTTCGGACCACAGGACAGGCCGTGTTTATGTTTATCTCAGATAGCATCAGCATTTATCAGAGAGAAACAAGGACTGTCTGTAACAAAGTTAAAAAACAGTTTTTCCTCTGTTCCACTTCCAAGCTTTTTGGAGCCAGTTAAAGGGGCTGTGAGGAGTTTTTCTGTGATTTTGAAAAAAGTCTCCCTTCCAGATATGTCTGACTGTAATCAACACTTTAAGATGAGATTATCAGCACCAACATAAGTTGTTTCAAAATGCTACTTAATAGCTTCCCAATCAGGTTGGACAAGACCAGATTGACTTATGGCACGTCTAAGGGTGTACTCACCCTCTTTGGGGCAGTTGTTCCGAAACAGTGAACAAAAAAGGGGGTCGAGATCTTGGCCTTCGGGATATGATTTCTGACCAGTGTGAGAAAAAATCTATTGCATATGACATTTGTGTACAATTTTGGACCACAAGAGACTTCTGCCTTATGAACACAAAGGAACCAAGTGACAACCGCTACAATTGTATCATTTTTGCCCCTGAACTGGAACAAAGTAAATGAGCCACAGGTGTGACACCCTAAGTCTCTATAACAACACCACGCCAGCTGACGAAGTTTGGCAGAGAGAAGAGAGATCTGTGTTTTTCTCAGCTGAAATCGATTTCTGTGATTGATTTTGTAGCGATGGTGGACACAGGAGCCTAACTGTCGGACAGAAAAAGGACAGAAGAGCAAAAGAAAGATAAACAGAAGAGAGATATAGCCCGAGCAAAAGGCTAAAAACACAAGCTTAGCTGTTTGTGAAAATGTTCATTCCAACTCACATGCAGCAGTTATACGATCATATGTCATGAATCATACCCGCTGTCCACATGCTTGTGCTTGTGCATTGTACGAACTGTGCTGAAGCCCACCTCTCTGAAGCATGCCAAAGCAGAGAAGTGAATTGTGCTGGAGCACGGCACACTTGTGGTCACAGGCCAAACAAACTGGACTTTAGGGTTGAAGCATGCAAAAGCACAGTACGGTTTACCAGTGTGACCACGACCTAAGATTAGATGTTATGAGGCGGTAGAGCTAAATATAGCCAGCTACCAAACTATGGTGTAAACTTACGTTTGCTTGTCATTAGGTTTCAAACAGCAGCGCTATGTAACTGTACTGATAAGTACCTTACCTTGTTGTGTTGTAACCAGTAAAAAGTCTTGAACAAAGAAAATCTGTTTTATGAAGAAGATCCAATCTCCATTCATTAAAACCAACACACGCCTTAAAGTGATACTCCGGGATGGAACAAGTTGGGTCCTATCTCAAGGTTTAGGGCAGAAATTACCCCTACAGCAGTGATTTTGTGCAGCAGAAGCCCAGAGCGCACGCACCAAACACCCCCTCCCTGCTCCTCTGCCTGTTTCCTCTGCACTCAGACGGGGCATATTTTACTTGACCAAAAACACAAATAAACGGACTCCCACCAAAAAAGTCTGATATCGGTCTGCATTCAGGCTTTATTTAGAGAATTTTCAGCGCGTTACTTTCACACAAAAACACCGCAAAATGAGGCTCTAGTTCTCATCGTGTCGTAAAACGGCGCAACCTCCACTGCAGAGCCACAGCTGGCTACGAGGCGCTCGGCGCTTCGTGTATCAGTCCGCGTGCGCAGCGTGCCAGATATAAACAAACACAGGTAGTCTGCCAGGACGAAGAGACACGATGAGAACTAGAGCCTTATTTAGCGGTGTTTTTGTGTGAAAGTAACGTGCTGAAAATTCTCTAAATAAAGCGTGAATGCAGACCGATATCAGATTTTTTTGGTGGGAGTCCGTTTATATGTGTTTTTGGTCAAGTAAAATATGGCCCCGTCTGAGTGCAGAGGAAACTGGCTGACGAGCAGGGAGGGGGTGTTTGGTGCGTGCGCTCTGGGCTTCTGCTGCACAAAAACACTGCTGTAGGGGTAATTTCTGCCCTAAACCTTGTGATAGGACCCAACTTGTTCCATCCCGAGGTATCACTTTAAGAGTCAAAGCTTCACAACAGTGTGTGTGAGACTCAAAATGTGTTTCTGCAGTCCAACTCAAACAGATTTCCTCACAGCATCTTCAAGATTGAGATTAAATGATTGCAAATCAGAAAGTTTTGTAGTAAAAGCTATGACGGGAAGTGTCTGTCATTTTTTCTGTGGAAACGAGTTAAAATAACAGAAGATTTTTTTTACAACTCACTAGTTAAGAAGATGTTAAAATTACAAGTATTGCCCATATAAGGGCATGGCTGATGAGACTAGCAGTCATTAGTTGAGTCAAGACTCGACCCGTATCAAATGCTTAAAATCTTTGTATTATATGGTGTTATGGCATAATTCTGGTAAATTTTAGTAACTGGCTTGGATTCTCTCCTTCCTCCTGTTTCTAGGCAGGAAACACCGCCCTACACCTGGCGTGTCAGAACGGCCACGCTCAGAGCTCCAAGGTTCTGCTCCTGGGAGGCTCCAGACCCGACAGCAAGAACCATGTAAGTCTGCAGAACGGCTCCACAAACTGTTACTGCAAGAGTTAGAAGAGAGGGTAGGGACTGCAGATTATACATGGTGAATAGAGCGTCTGTGACATTTCAGCATAAACACTAAAGAGTCTGAAATCACTCACAGAGTGTCATACTGCTGACAGGTACAGAATAGAAAACTTAAATACACATGTGACGCAGGACAGAAAAAAATCTGTCTGAACTGGAGAGAAAAACAGCGACACAGCTGCCAGGACACATTAATGATGAGCGTACAGGATCGACTGGTTCTCAGACCCATTCAGTGTAATTATGGGATTAAGGTGGAGGATGGTTACAGGGTTATTCTGACACTTTAAGTCCTGTGCCCTTCAGAATGAATAAGTGGTAAAAAACAAAAACAGTCTGGGATTCTCTGAAGTAGAGTGTTTCAGCTGGCAGCAGTGAGACAGGCTGGAGTAGCCGTAACCTCGTACTGAAAACACAGACGCTGTATATAATCTGCTTTAACCCACCTTCACTCTCACTCCCTCTTTTCCGCTGTGTCTGATTTTACCAGCATTGTATGTTTTGTCGTTGATGCTTGCTGTGTTCTCTACCTCTCTTTGCTGCTGCTCTCCCTGCCTTGGCTTTTCATGCATATAAAAGAGAGAGGACGTCTCAGCTCCAGGTCTCCACTCCCGAGGACTTCCCATAACTTGTAACCTGCTTGTATAATTCATTGGGCATGAAGGCTTCAGAGGCTCCAAAGACACTTTATGTTCATCACTGATGCTGCGTCATCTCAGATCACTCACCTTCAGTGAGCTCTGACAGTTAAAGTTCTTCATCGTACCACGTTAATAACTGTCTAACACGAGGACCGGTGAGGATGATGATGAGTAAATAATGTAAACAGCAGCTCCCTCCTGTGTACTGCTGTGTCTCAGCCTTCCATTAACACTACATTATTCATTGTTTTATTTTAACGTCAGACAACATGACGAGTTGATGTGAGATTAAAAGGAGGTTCTCAGATGCTGTCATGTTGCTTTCACTGTGAATCTGTCTTCACTGATGGAGGATCAGATGAAATGTGGATTATGACATGAAATTAAGGACAATTGGCCTCAACATTGATCTGTGTGAGCTAGCAAAGAACAAGTCATCCATAAACATCAATATGTGCCAAAACTACACTTATCCTTTATGAGGCTAAGTCTTAAAAGAACTCAATGGAAAATATAAACCAAAGAAAGGCGCTGAGGAAGCACTCTACGTCTGTGCTGTGATAAAGTGATGTTGAGTGATCAGAGCGCTGTCCGTTTATATTGTTCGATGAATTAATATTGTATTGTGTCACAAATCTACGCATAAAACAGAGCCTGTAATTTTCTGCTGCGGCAGTGTTACTTTTTGTCCTGGGTGATGTGTTTGAGTTCTTCGTATCTCTGGAGAGTAACTGTCTGCTCCTCCAGGGTAAAGTAGGCTGCTCTGCGGGGTTTCTCCCGTTTCTCCATGTTTGTGATTGGTCAGACGCTGCACACTCCCCCCTTTTTTGTGAGCGCTCACTGAAGACTGAAAAACCCTGGGTTCACTTACTGAGTTGATATCCAGCTTCGTAGTACCGCTCATCAGGATCGCGAATGTCTCATTGAGTCCACCCAAGCAACAGAGAGGGATCCTGGATGTGTGAAACCCGCTTTGTTGTACAGACCCCAGATGTTGTGTCTTTGCTGTAGCATAGCCACCTCTAGCCAGAGCTGTAGCTTGGGTTAATAGCTAATGTCATAATACAATAAAGCTCTACTACCTGGATGTAAACAGCCACAGATGTCAGATGTTACCTGGTAGTGTGGTGCGGTTTGTCAGTTTATTGATCTAGTAAACAGAGGTCAACTTATTTGCGGGTGGTGACAAATAAGTATTGAACAAGAGCAATGAGGAACCAGGACCAGGATGAGTCGTGGTTTTCAACTTTCTGATAAAATAATCTAATAGTTAATGTGGCTGTTACCTCATCCAAAAAATATTGTTTTCAATTGTTGTATTAGAACCTAGTTGCAATCTAATTTAACAGCCAGACTGTGTTTTTTCTTTGGTACCTGAAAGTCACACAGACTGAAATAACACAAGAAAGTATAAGTTTCAGTGGCTGGTGAAACAGGTGCAGCACTGTGAGATTCAGAAGTGGAGGGAACACAGAGATTTCTGCAGCACAAAAGGGTTCTGGGAAAGAAAAATGAATTAAAACTACACATATATAGATGATATCCATATCTAGCTGGCCTGCTACAACTGTGCACAGCCATTAAAACAATCTTTCTCCTTTTCCCTTTATGTCTACAGGGGACTGTTTGAATAATCAGTGAATAACTATCAGTCAATACTAAAGACTATTTTTCCTTCAATTGCCCATTCCTAATCTGCACAAGCAGGGCTGAAAGCTGCTGGTGCTAGCTCTGCTAACTTTAGCCACACTCAGGAAAACCATTCATGATCCCATGTTCCTCTGAGCTATAAGAGAAGTGTGCTCACTTTTTTTTTCCTTAAAGGCAAGTCTGTAAATGTATGTTTGGACAGTTTACGTCGGAACGTTTCTGATAACAATAACAGAAAGTTTCAGTTTTGTTCGACTGATAAACTGCGTCAGCCAGCATCAGCAACACAAATTGCTGCAACGTCCTTCACTCCAGACTTCTTTAAGGAGTTTAAACTGAGTATGAAACAGACTGAAATGAAAAGTCATGTCTTTTTAACCCCAGCAAAAGCAAGGAAAAAAAAAAAAAAAAAAAAAAAAAAAACATAAAATGCAGTTATTCATCCAGGAGGCGCCAAAATCCCCACTAAAGTAAAGTTTCCTACAGGGACTTAAACTCTCACTCACCCTGTTTCTGGTCTATCAGTGGGAGCTAAAGACAGGACTCAAATCTCTGCCTCTTCTTCCTTTTCCCACATTTCTGTGATAAAATCCAGGACGTCTTCCTGCTCTCTGCTTTGCGCTCCTTCCACTACGCTGTAAACATCTCTTTTAATTATAAAACACTTACGGTACGTTGGCACTTCAAAGGTAATCTGCAGCCTCTCGGTGAAGCTCAGAAAACACAAACAGAAGGAGCTTGTTGTCACTGTCGTTGGTCTTCAGTCTGAGCACTGATCTCTGGAAGTCACTGAGGAGTCTTTCATTTTTAATCCTTAACTTTAAGGAAGGGGGACTGAAACTCGTGTCAAGTTACACAAAGATAAAAAAAAACTGTCAGTCAGGTAAAAGATGACATTAAAGAAATGAACTCAGCTCACCTTAACTCTTATATTATTGATGTATTCATCTCAAGTGTTCAGGGAAGATCAGAAACTGGTGTTGGTATCATGCACTGAAGATGCTTTATTTCCTTGCATTCAGTTATATTTTGCAGTATGGCTCTGTTCTGGGAGCTCCCTGTCCTTCCACCTGCCCACTTGAGATGCCATTTGGACTGTGTGTAAAGCTTCAGCTCTGCTCATTCTGCAGAAACTCAACACGTCTTACAGATGGTGTCTTTAACTGAATGAATTTATAATGATGTGAAAATGTCCCTCATGAACATCCACAAAAACACATCAGAGGACACAAGACTAGATTAAAGTTCTGAAATGAAGCAGAAAAGACAAAAAGTGGTGCGTCTTCATCGTTCAGTATGCAGGATCAGAAATATTTGGGCCTAAAAATGTTGTTTGCAGGCCAAAATAGTTTGAATTTGAAAAACAATTATGATCAAATCCAGATCCTGATCCTGTCATAGAAAAATCCTGACATATTCTGCCCATATCGCCCCCTAATGGAGTACATTTTCATGGTCAGAAGCAGAGTTTGCTGATGTTTATGCAGCACGTAATACTGCAGAAAACTGACCTCTGATCATCCGGGAACAGAGACACCTGAGGGACAGGTGAGCTTTGATTTTATCAGTCTGTGATGATGGAACGAGGAGGTTTGAGCAGACTTTAGCCTTGTTTCCACCAAGTCATTCAGTTCAGTACTTGACTAAACCCTGGACAGGTCTACAAATTACCGACCCGTACTATCCCACTTTCTGGAACCTGTTCTGTTGGGGTGTAAGTCATACTGATCCAGCCCCAGAAGGTGGAGCTAGAAACACTGCAGTCCTTTGATTGCTCGAAGAATCGTCACTTACCGTATGACAGTGGCTGGATTTCTCCTGGACACACAGCCTTCTCTGAAACGAAAGCTTGATCACACTTTGTAACAAAGAGTCACATGGAAATCAAAAAGAAGATATATTCTGTCATCACTCTTAGTTTACTGTGTTTTTCTTCTTCATTGGATTAATTAACAAGGTACACTGTGTTATGCTGCTTTCGCATCACGCTATTACACGGCTGACCATCAGCATCCAGTTTACACACCGCTTACCAAGAGTGGGCAGGATTGTCTGTGGAAACATAAACAGGATTGGGCTTTACTGATCCAACCTGTACAAAACTGTACCGATCAAATTCAGACCATGCAGTGGAAACGGGTCAATAGTGACTGGTTTTTACAGAAATCACTCAAATGAATAGTTTTATGTCAGCAAAGCGTCTGGCCTTTGGATATTTTTGTTTAGAAAAGGGTTGATACTCTGAAATAAAGGGTATGCATGTGACATCTTGTAAGGTGGAGCCTCAGTGATTGTTTCGAATGAGGTTTCAGATGTAATCACTTATCCACGGTTAACTGCTTTCATTTTTTTCTGCTCTGGCACATCTTTTTATTGTCATTATAAGCTTCATTTTGACATTAGATCAGGGATGGCCAACCTGCAGCTCGTGAGCCACATGTGGCTCTTTGCCTTTCTGTGTGCGGCTCTTCTATCCGCTATATAGTTATGAGTAAACGGTGTACCGATCAATCTAAAATATTGATATTACTAATGCCAAAGTTGGGATCAGTGTTGACCAACACTTGGGTGATGAGATTGATACTTAAGTTTCAGTTTCTCTTCTCTACACGTGCTCCTCTTAATAGCTCATGTGCTCATATCTATCTATTTATCTATCTATCTAGATAGATAGATAGATAGATAGATAGATAGATAGATAGATAGATAGATAGATAGATAGATAGATAGATAGATAGATAGATAGATAGATAACTCTTCATTAGATTCATGTATCAAGTGTCTTTTTTGCTTTAGGTCGGGGATTCCTGTCTCCATGTGGCGGCTCGTTACAACCACGTCCCCATGATCCGCATCCTGCTGGGAGCCTTCTGCTCCGTGTCAGAGAAGAACCTGGTGAGTGGCTGTTGGGTAAAGAAAAGAAGATTAATGCTTGTAGATTCAGTGTTTGCATTATTATGGAATAAATGACAGAATTTCACTGTTTTTAATAAGTTTGTGTGTGTGTGTTCAGGCTGGAGACACCCCGCTCCATGTAGCAGCTGCTCTGAACCATAAGAAGACAGCACGTCTGCTGCTGGAGGCCGGAGCAGACAGCCGCATCTGCAACAACGTGAGCGCCTGCAGACTCCTCACACATCATTAGAGGAAGAAGTGTTTGTGCTGCTTTTCCTCACAGTCCAGTCAGACGTGTTTCTGTCGTGTTTCTGTCGTGTTTCCTCCTGTAGTCTGCTTAAAGCAGCTCTGTATAGAGCTGTGTGACTGTTTGAGGATAAACATGAAGACGTTATTGACACAAGACGCTGCTTTGTGTGTGTATAGCATTGTGATAACCCTTAGGGTCATAAACCAGCTGACAGAAAAAGCTCACCTTTTATTGTTTGTAGTCTACACAGTTTATAAAAGTAGTCATCAAATCATGGTCAAATCACAAATAAGAATAGATACAGACAGATTTCTGAGTATCACTGTTAGAAAATGTACAGCTTGATTCTTCTTCACTCTATGTGTGTTTCTGTGTGTTTCTGTGTGTGTCTGTGTGTGTATGTCTGCAGGCAGGTCAGACAGCTTTGGACCAGGCTAGAGAACACAACAACCCAGATGTGGCTCTCCTCCTCACCAAAGCTCCCCAGGTAACACCCTCACACCTGGTTTAGACAGACAGCTGTGAACACAGAACAAAGTTAACCTTTAGTGTTCTTCACACTAATGTGTTCCTTAATTAACAACCCTTTTCATGCTTTCAGGCTCAAAATAAGTTTTAGTAACAGAAAAAATCAGATATTTGGAAAAAAATATGATATGGGTTAGTTATATACAATTCTCACTTTTTTGAAAGACACCTTCACATGCATTGCATCCTGGGATGTTGCAACATTGTAATAAAGCTACCCCTAGAGAAAAGGAGATAAACTCTGCTAATTGGCGTGTACTGTATCTATATATATTCAGGATTCATCTTATGCAGTTTTGGTTTCAAAATAGTGGAGGTTTGCTCAAATCTTTTAGTTAATTTCAATACTAATCAGAAATACTGAATACTTAACGAATTAAATTATTTTCACCCTTTAAATGCCAATTTGATTTCATGATGTTACCATTTTTATGTAAAAAGGAAGAAAAAAACATAAAATGAGTTCTTTTTCATACATAACTTTTTTATATTTCAGATCAGATTTAACCAAACATGCATCACAGGATAAGCAATTAGAAAAAAAAGTTAATTTCCAAGGTGAATCTCATAAATTTCACATAAATTCATAGATTTTTTTTTTTTTTTTTCAAAATTTACAACATTACTCTCGTAAATTTGTGAGACTAATCTTGTACATTTCCTTTTGTTTTTCTTTGATATTGTCCTAATGCATAAGATTTGCAACATAACCGGTTATGATGCTTTTTTTTTTTTTTTTTTTTTTTTCTTTGTAGTGACAGATTCTTAATTTTCTACCCTCTGAAGACATTAGAAGACAAAAATGTCTATTTTCTCAGATTTTCAGTCAACTTCAGTCCTAACCAAAGACAGTAAAAATTTAATTATTTGATATAATTTTTGCCCTTTAAATGTCCATTTGTTTTTTTTACTTTTCACAAATGTGTTTTTTGTGTAAAGCAAAAATGAAAAATTGTGCTGTTTTCTCCAAAATGAAACCCTGAGTTTAGAGAAAGCATGATTATATTATGTAATGATAGTGCAATAAAAAATTGTGGTTATAATGAGAGTAGATGGGACATCTTTTTATTGTATTGTATTGACCTAAAAGAGTAGCAGATTAAGAATCTGACACTGAAAAAAAAACTGCATCAAAATCGATTTATTACAAATCTTATGTGTTCTTAAACTTAATATTAGAAAAAAAATCCCCAGCACTTTCCAACACTATCAAATGAGAAATAACTGTTTTTTTTTTGTTTTTTTTCATAAAACAGAGACATCATGTCATTAAATGGGCATTTAAAGGGTTAAAATTATACAAATAATTACACTTTAGATGTATTCCGTGTTATAGAATTATAGGCCAATATTATGTACTATTCCTTTTATCCTATAAATCAACTGAGGTTTTTGTTTCAGTGAACCCCTTTTTCTTTTCTGCTTAAAATCAGTGTTGATTATATCAGGTGTGGCCCAATATCTGTGTGTGTGTGTGTGTGTGTGTGTGTGTGTGTGTGTGTGTGTGTGTGTGTGTGTGTGTGTGTGTGTGTGTGTGTGTGTGTGTGTGTGTGTGTGTGTGTGTGTGTGTGTGTGTTAAGGTGCAGAGTTTTCTGCGTGGCCGGAGTGTGAGGAAGAGGAGGGATAAGCTGAAGGCTGAGGGCAGAGCTCAGTCAGTGCCCAGAGATGAGATGCTGCCACGTAAGGTAAGAACTGTTTTCTTAAAGAAAGAGGTCTGTGTATCAACCCCGGCTCTCTTTGAAGTCAGAGGAACAATTTTTGGTCTGACATTTTTAAGATATTTTATTACCCAAACATTTCCTGCTCTCACCACCCTCTCCTCTTCCTCTTCCCTTCAGGACAGTGTATCTGCGGCAGACGACACGCAGAGCAGTGACCGAGTGGCCTGCAGGCACGCAGAGGTGAACGAGTCAAACACCAGGCGTGGTAAGAACAGGAAGCAGAAGGAGAAGGTACGTTCCTGAGGTCACCTGACATCAAAACAAAGGAGGGATGCCAACAGCTCCCCAACAGTTAAAGTTCTGATCGCCTGAAGACTTGATGAATAAATGAGTAACCTCAGTTTCTGTTGATGTTTCAGCCATCTTTGTCTGACCCCCTGCGCTGTAAAGAGACCAGGCACAGCGAAAACTGGCACAAGAGGAAAGACAGACTGAGAGGAGCGGCGTGCATCCCTCCTCACAACTACAAAGCCTATCAGCTCTACACGCTGTACCGCAACAAGGACGGGAAGATCATGCAGGTGAGTTCTGCAGACGCAACATCACCTTTTGAAAAAGCTCCGTTCTAAAATAAGCACAAGCAAATCTTCACGAGACCTGCTGAAAAGATGAGGTCATCACATGACATGTTGGAGGGGCGGGCCCATAGACTGTATAAAACAATGTAGCCTCCACGACGCCACCTGTCTGTTCCTGACACCTGAAATGAAGCCAATCTGACACGACACAGGCTGTGAGTTTCCCTTTGAACAGCTACGGGGCGCCCACCAGTCACATGACCTGAGCTGTGTCTCTGATTAGACAATCAAACAATCCTAAACACTTATAAACCAACTAGTTAGAAAAAAATTCACTCACCGTTCAGAGTGTCGATAGTGAAAGCTACGATTCAGATCCAAGCTGTTTTTTTGAAACAGGCTCTAAGTATGTTTATAATGTTGTAAAAGTCAGTTTTTAACGCTGGGTGTGTACATGACTCCCTGTCTTTCTGCAGCCAGCCTTGAGCCTATTCTCAATGAATAGCAACTTTTAGCACTTCCACATAGGCTTCATTTTTACTAACCAGATGTTGCCCCTTGGGCAAGCCTCAAACATTGAGGTCCGCCCATAGCCCAGCCCCCAACCTGGCCTCCAGAAGTGTGGCCAATCAGAGGGGAGGGGGTTTGTGAAACAGAGAGCCTTAAAGAGACAGCAGTTGTTGTTTTTTTGTTTTTTTACTGTGAATTATGTTAAGATTAGTTCAAGTATCTCGGGGTCTTGTTTGAGTAAGGGGTAAATGAAGCGAAAGATTGACAGACGGATCAAGGCGGCATCGGGAGTGATGTGGACACATTACCGGTTCTCAATTTACCGGTCAATCTACGTTCCAACCCTCACCTATGGCCACGAGCTGTGGGTCGTAACCGAAAGAACAAGATCAGGGATACAAGCAGCTGAAATGAGCTTTCTCCTCAGGGTGTCTGGACTCAGCCTTAGAGATAGAGTTTACAGCTCGGACATCCAGGAGAGGCTGGGAGTAGAGCCGCTGCTCCTCTGCATTGAGAGGAGCCAGATGAGGTGGTTGAAGCATCTGGTGAGGATGCCTCCTGGACGCCTCCCTTGGGAGGTGTTTCGGGCATGCCCTGCTGGGAGGAGACCCTGGGGTCGACTCAGGACACGGTGGAGAGATCATGTCTCTCAACTGGCCTGGGAAGGCCTTGGTATCCTCCCAGAGGAGCTGGTGGAAGTGGCTGGGGACAGGGGTCATTGGTCTTTGCTTATGGCACTGCTGCCCCTGCGACCCGGACCCAGATAAGTGGTGGAAAACGAAACGAAACAATGTTAAGATGCTACAGGAACACCAGAGGGGCAGAATAAAGACTGAAATAAGCACAGTACCCTTTCTGCTTTTTTTTTCTATTATTGTCACATGTAGACTCAAATTAGCCATGAGGCAGGGCAATTAAAAGCAGAGATTCCTTAAATCCACAAATGATTACTCGCTCCATGCTGTTTTCAAGACAGTTCATTCTGACATTCAAGATGACTCCTGCTTTAAGCACAAAGTGTCTTAAAGCTGTGGCTCACAGATGAGACGGTAACCTTGGATCAGTGCATTGTTTCTCCTCAGTTTGGTTTTAATGAGTCTCCTTTAATTTGCTGCTGCACTCAGAGGCTGTTTCCTGTGGATCAACAGTTCAGTCATCAGATCTGCTGCCCTGCTCTGGGAAGGTTATGAAACCTCAGTCATACTGGAAACATGTTTTTCTGTGAAAGTGTTTTTTATTGATTTTATTTAACCCTTATTTAACCAGGAAGTCTATTGAAATTAAAAAATCTTGTTTACAAGAAAGACCTGGCCAGAATAGCAGCCGCACAGAGTCACGGTACATGGAAAATGACACAACACAATCAACAGGTTAAAATAAATAAGCAAATACATACATTGGCTTTCAAGAAAAACAACCACATGTCTCTGTCACCACATTCTTAATGATGCACTTAAATTCACTAAGAGAAACATTGAATCCAATTTTAGCTCTTCTTGAAGATTATTCCACAACCAAGGTGCATTAAAAGAAAAAGCAGTTTTCTCCAGGTCTGTAAAAACTCTGGGTACAGAGAAGAGCAGCAAGTTAGAGGATCGTAGCTGGTACCTAGTAGAGCTTTGATACAGAAAGGAACAGAGGTAAGATGGAAGTTTTCCCAGAATTGCTTTATAAATAAAAATCAGCCAGTGTTGTTGTCAGTTATGAAGCGAAGAGATGCATGATACACTTAATCAAGAGTCCGCAGTGTGGAGGCAGACCCATGCATATAGAGGATATCACCATAACCAATCACAGACAAAATATACAGCCCCCACAAGTTTTTTTCTTGGCATTAAAAGTAAAACAGGATTTATTTCTAAAATAAAAGCCATCTTATTTTAAGCTTTTCTACTAGGTTTGTAATATATACATTAAATGAGAGTTTCCTGTCTATCCAAATACCCAAGTACTTGTAGGAGGTCACATTTTCAATACAGTTTCCTTCAGAATTGAAAACATTAAAATTATTCGCCTATTGTCAGTTACCTCTTGGGAAGACCATAAACTTTGTTTTTTGAGAATTCAAATCTAACTTTAGATTTTGTAGCTTCATTTGTAAGGACTGTTAGATGTGATGTAGATGCTCTGCATGCATCTTGAGTGGTACATGAAAGTGTGTGTTAACATAGAAATGTATTGTGAAGCCATTTGATCGATCAAGCAGCAAAAATGTGCGTTTCTTTACTGGCTGAACTTTTGATCAAACCTGCAAGATAAAGATCACATAAGAGCTTTCCTCTCATTGAGATCCATGAAAACATTTTCCACACACACACACACAAACACATGTTTTCTCTGGGTGAATTCTTACAGAGAAAGACAGAAGGATCAAACCTGAGTGTGTGTGTGTGTTTAGTCTTCCCGTGGTTTGACGTCTCTGTCTACTGATGTGTGTGTGTTTCGTGCAGGCTCCTCTGAACGGCTGTCGCTGTGAACCTCTCATCAATAAACTGGAGAACCAGCTGGAGGCCACCAAGGAGGAGATGAAGACTGAGATCCACACGGTCCAAGACCTGATGAACAGCAAGATGGGCCAGCTGGACCGCAAGAACAAACACCAGGTAACAAAAAAAACACCAGAGTTTGACCAGAACAGTAAATGACTCCCAGCCAGTGAATGGACATCATCATAAACGCTAACACATGAGCACAATGTCCGCCTTTAAACATCCAAACAGGCGCGGTGATCCTGCTGTTAGCATCTGTAATGGTGGGGTCGACCTCCAATAAACTTAACAGTTATTTTGGGCGTTAACCTGGCTCATGCATACTACTAATCCAGTTGTTTCTCCTCTCCTTATCTCTGCCTTCTAACTATCAGATCCGAGCTCTGGATAAGATGACAGTGGAGCGAGTGTCGGCGGAGAGGAGCGAGTGTCTGCAGAGGCTCGAGCAGCGAGCTGAGCAGGAAAGACAGGACGCAGAGAAGAGACAGGTAAGAACCAGCACGGCTCACCTGGAGACACAACACACACAGAGTTTACAGCGCTGTGGACGAGATGTGTCCTGGAACATCTGTGTGATACGAAACAGTCAGCAGGAAAAAAACTGTGAAAACAGGAGACAGAAAGAAAAAATGTACGCTGGGTTTTTGTTCCAAGAAAGGAAAAGGATTCAGCCATCAATGAACATCATATCAGACAGTCCAGGAGAGGTTCACAGCCAAGAGTTAGAAACAGATCCAGTGTTGGTTACAGGCCTTTAACAGTGTGTGTGTGTGTGTGTGTGTGTGTGTGTGTTTCTGCCCTTCAAGCAGGCGTCCCTGGTCAGCGAGCTGAAGACCTGGTGTCTGTCCAAACTGCAGAACATGGAGGTCCGCTTCACTGGAGACCCCACCAAGCTGCGCCGCTCCTCCTCGATGACCGAGGGCCTGAACCAGGCTGACGGAGCAGGTCTCACCGTGCTGCCTTCAGGGACCCAGTGCCTGGAGATCCACAGCAGCCCCGGCCCCCCTGACTCCAGCTGGGGGGAGGCCAGTGTGGCAGAAAGTGGGGCGAGCAACCACTACTTTGTGGTTCACGTGGAGAGTTCTCCAGGTAAGAGCAGCACACAGACTGTGTAAAACATGGATGTAGTCTCGCTGACGTCACCTGTCTGTTTCTGAAACGGAAAATTAAGCGCATTAGCTAGCGCAGCAATATTGGTAGTGGCAAGGGCTTCGCGTACAGCTGTAGGGCACCTGTCCGTCACGTGACCCTGAGCTGTGCCTCTGATTGGACGAGCTCGGGATATTAATATCCTCTGAACGGCCGAGTTAGAAAAAAATTCACCCCCATACAGTGTGTGCCGACAGTGAAATTAGCGTCTCAGACAGGAGACGTTTTTTGAACCAGGCTGTAAAAAGGTTAATTTCTGCTTTGAAAACAGATTTTTTTGGCTTGGTGTGTTTGTGACTTCCGCTACGTCCTGAGCCAGCCTCGAGCGAACACTCGAGAAAATAGGGGAAACAAGAGATTTCAGCACTTCAGCATTGTCTCGTATTCTTAGACCTGAGGTTGTTGCTTGAGCTGCACACACAAGCCCTGTTTCCACCAAGTGGTTCAGTTTAGTTCGTCTCGGTACAGCACACATTTTGTGGCATTTCCACTGACTTATCCCAGGCACAGATCCCCAAATAACCAAGACAAGCCGCCCCACTTTCTGGGACCCTTTCGTAGGGGTGCCAAGCTAAACCGATCCGATCTAGGAAGGTAGAGCTAAAGTATTGCAGTCCGTTGATTGGTCAAAGGAATTGTCACTTAGCGTAAGACAGCGGCGGCTGTATTTCTCCTTGTGACACACAGTCTTCTCTGAAACAAAGCTTGATTGTTCTTTGTAACAAAGAGCCACATGCCAATCACAGAGACAACAAATTGCTGCATGTCTTCCATCGTTGCTCTTTGTTTACTGTGTTGTGTTTTTCTTCTTTGTTGGATTTATTAGCGGGGTACACTTTGTCGTGCTGCCATGGCGTCAAGTTATTATGTTCTGATGCAGCTATCAGCATCCAGCTTACACGCCCACTACCACGAGGGGGCACAGTTGGCTGTGGAAACACAAACAGGACCAGGCTTAACCGAGCCAACCAGTACCAAACCATACTGATCTAAACTGGACTGCTTGGTGGAAACGGGGCTATAGACAGGTTTCCAGAGAGTCCATGATCCTTTTCTACTTTCAGCACCTCTGCATAGGCTTCATTTCTCACAGCTGGAGGTCGCTGCTTGGTGTCGAACTTATTATCTCAGGCAGGATCTTGTGAGTACTTCATGAGGATCTGGTTAAGATCTTGTGAAGATCTTGTGAAGACCTGATGCTAGTTTTAGAACAGACAGCTGGAACAAACAGAGTGAAACAGGTTCTCTAACAGGCGAACTATCTGGCTGTAGACTCTGATCCACTGATCCTCTCCTCTGACTCCCCCAGATGTCCACAAAGCTCACGGTACCGACGTCCTTCCTCCTGCAGCAGCTAAGACGCCGCTTTCATCCGTCCAGGTGGTTCGACCAAAAGAGCGATCACTGATCTGTGCTGACGCCCAGGGGAGGAACCAGAACCTGCAGGATGTGAACATACTGGAGTCCCAGACAAGGGGGACCAGGATTCACAGAGCCAGCAGCCTGTCTCCAGCCACAGAGCGGCGCTGCAGCAGCAGGACTGAAGCTGGGCTCAGGGACCGAGAGCGAGGACGGGACAAAGGGAAGCACCACAGGAAGAACTCCCAGGGCAGGACTAAGTCCAGAGGGGCCACAGGGGTGAGGACTCTGGAGGTCTTTGGAGACCAGAAGCCCAGCGAGCCTTCTTTTGCTCAGGAGAGGGACAACATGCACGCTCTGGAGGTGACGCAGTACTTCTTTGAGGCGGTGTCGACGCAGATGGAGCGCTGGTACGAGAGGAAGGTGCAGGAGGCTCGCTGGCAGGCCAATCAGAGAGCAGAGGCCGACAGAGCCGCTCTGATCGAGAGGATCACGTACCTGGAGGACGAGCTGCGAATGCTGAGGACTAACAGACGGGATGACTGCTGACACACACCTCACACCCCTCAAAGCATGGAAACTTCAAAACTCCACTGAGGAATATTTGTTGGATTTATGAGAAAGACTAAAGCCAATGAACACTCTCCCACTTTGCCTACTTCCTGCTGATGTCAGGTTTGTGAGTCCGGCTGCTGTTTTAATGTCACACTGTTGTGTTCGAGCATGCTAATCTTAAAAATGTTAACATTTCACCAGGTCTGTTGAGTCTGGGAAGATAACTGCCATATGTGAGGCCTGGTCCCCCCCAGACTCACAAACAAAGATAAGAAGTGGAAGAAGCAGTTTTCTGTTTTTTGTAGCATGAAGTGACCGTATATGGCAAGGGGACGGTTATGGAGGAGCCAAGGGTTTAACAAGTTATCAGATCAGATTATTTTCTTTACTGTAAAGCCTGGTTTATACTTCAGGCGTGGTCCTGAGCACCAATAAGGGCTGCATCACTCTGCGATACTCCTCAGAAACACAAGAGGGATGAGGTGTGGTTTATAGGATTGTCAGGTTAGACATTGTCGGTCTCGCTTAGTCTTTTCCTGCTTTTTTTTCAGTTTATTAACCCTCAGAGGTCCAGAATATTTCACCCCAGTTTTGAACACCCCGTTAACTTTGTAAAAATGCATGTACATGAAAAAAAAAAGACATGTTATATTCCTTTTTTATTTTGGGGGGAAGAAGGCCCAGGGCAATCAGAATATGTTAACCAAAGGGAATTCAGATTAAGTCTTAAATAGTTTTAACATTGTGAACCAGGGTTGCAAAATTCTTAGAAATTTAAAAGTTATAAACTTTCATGGAAATTTTGACAATAAACGGGAATTTTTCCAAAATTGTAGAGAATTTATATCCCCAGCCCAAATCCTCCTTGCCCCTGGACTCTGTGACTCTGTGTGGAAGAATAATTTACCAAATGAGCATCATGTTGGGCTAAGAGATGATTTTAAAGTACAGATTGAAAAAAAAATCCTAAAAATGTTTACTGAGGAGGGAAAAAAAGAGCAATGGGACCTCTGAAAGACTTAACATGCTGACTTCAACCTGTTTTTACAAAAGGCATAAGCGCCCTCTTCTGGTTGTTGAACAGAATGCAGGCTAAGACCCTTCCAGAGACACAAACACTTTTCATATTTAGTCAACAAAAGCCTAAAAATGCTCCTTCAAAACTTCATCCTATCATTTTAATGTAAACACTGGATCATTGTGATGTGTGACGGAGGATTAGGGCCACATTGAGAATAAAAAAGAAGGGATTTTGGTCAAATAAGGTTTGAAAAATGAGAATAACTTCATAATTCAGTGGGGATAAAGTCACAGAAAGGGTGAATATATGTATGACATAAAAGTAGTAATCTAACAAAATTGATGAGAAGAAGTCTAATATTTTGGAAATAAACTGGTGAATTTAAGTCCTAAATTAAGATTAAAAAAAGTTCAAACTTTATGAGGAGAACTTAGTGAGAGAAAAAGCTGTAAATTTACTGAAAACCATCAAAAATTTACCTGATTAAAGTGGTAAATTAAAGAGGATACAGCCATATAAGAGAATTAAACTATAATTTAATGAGAATGAAGTCACCACAGGCTGTTGCTAATTGGAAGGTAAAATGAAAATAATGGGTCTGTATTGGAATAAGAACAAGGATCTTCTCAAAAATTCACAACCTCTCCTCATAAACATACGACTTTAACTTTGAAATCTGATTTTTCTCTCTGTATCGTGGCCCTGATCCTCTGCCTCAGCGATGAGATGTGTGCAGGTTCATGGTGATGAGGTGATAAGGGCAGCTCTGTTCACTGTGTGTTGTAAATAAACCAGTAGATGTTAAGCTAGATTAACCTAACGTGCCATTGAAGCGTTAGACTCACTGCGTCACATGAACTTTAAAGACTCTTTGGTGTATGAACGTTTTTAATGATCGTTGGGCAGAAAAGCTCAGAAGAAGAGTGAGGGCGGTCTGGATGGAGGACGAACAGCGTGATAAGCTCTGTGTTTGTGTCTGCACGCTGAAATCATACCTACGACTCACCGCCTGTTCAGAACAGACTGAAATGAAGCTGTGTATGACCACTGAAGGTTTGTTTGTGTTTCTGTTTCTGTAAAGAGAGTAAACTAAAAGAAGCTGGATGACGTGTTGTGAATGGAGGCTGGAGTGTTCCCCTGACATGGTTTAAAGACACATATAATAAAGGCATCAGGTTTGAAAACTGCAATTCTCAAAATCATGTCAACACTATAATAAGAGAGGTTAAAACATCTTATTGTGGGTCTAAAAGTGGAACAAAAAAAATAAAATCTGTGAAAGTTAAATAAGTTTAACTGTCGTCCTGTGTGACACTTGCTCCCAAAAAAGTCTGCAATGTGCAGTTTTTGTGCAGCTGTGTAGCTCTCTCTAGTGTTTCCTGTTTTTGTCATGTGGAGTTTGCGATCCTACCATCTACCTGGTCAACTGTGCGACATAAGGACAGACCAGCTGCCCAGAGTGGCATTATTACCACTCATCATGATTTACTCTCTTGATAGTTTACCCCTGTGCCCTTTAAATGCAGGTTTGTCACTGGATGAGGAAGAAAAGCTGTCAAAAAGTGGTGTGGTCTGTGTGTCATATACCAGGTGTATTGGTTGCAGCAATAGGACTGCTCACCCATTAAATAGAAACAGAGGCGTTTAAGTTGTCTCACAAATAAGACAGCTGAAGTAGCCATCAAATTTAAGTCTTAATGCTTTTGTCACATTTTTTGACACATCTTAGTTTGCATTTTATAGTTGTTTGATGTTTTTGAAAAAATCTTTTTTAGTAACACAAACAGTTTAGTGTGGATGACAGGCGTAAACATATAAAAATATTTGCGATTTCCAAGATACCCAGCTACATGTAGCTATGACCTGAGGCTTCGTGCTCCTTAAACCCTCTCCCCTCTCCCCTCCTGATTGGCCAGTCCTCATGTCAGTTGCAGAGTCATGGGCAGACCTTGGTGTTTGAGGCCCACCCGTCCAACGTGTCATGAAGCAGTCAGGAGATTCTTGTGATGACCTCATCATTTCAGCAAGTCTTGGAAGATCTCACCAAGATCTTGTGCTGAGTAGATTGGAGCATTTTGACCTGAACATACATCCTTTTTTATATTTCTCTGTTGATACTGCCTTCAGATATATTTGAAAAATGACCTATGAGCCTGTGTTAAAGGAGAGCCTTTTTTTTTTTTAAAAGGGTCGAGTGTAAAATATGTTTCATGGGACACTCCAGCCTCCATAGATTTAGAAACACAAGCTGTAAAATTGTACCAAGTGTAACATGATGTGACAGATAACTGAGGAATAACAGGTCTGCTCTCACATATAACCATTAATATCAAGTTCCCACAGGTTTGGTTGGCTTTGTCGGCGACGCTAACAATTTTGAGTTTATGTCCAAGGTGGGTATTCCACGAAGCTGGCTTAGCTGAAAGCCTGGCTTATTTAGGTTAGCCTAGCTAACTTAAGTGAGAGTTTGGTTCAACAAACGAGGCTTTGGGCTAGCGTGGCTTGGTAACCGTGGTAAATCAACCAGCGCCACAAGCCAGGTCCTGGTCAGGCTAACGGTCAAGCTAACCTTAGCTGCATCTCAGAGAAGGTCCATCAGGCTTCTGAAAGACACCTTGTGAACTGCATGTGTCACATTAAATCCATATTGATCTGTAATGAATGATGTTCTTGTTCAATAACATAAACCAATGCTGCGTTCGAGGCAACCCGTAACTCGTACATTTCCCAGTTGAAATCTCAGAGTTGCGACCTGAAAGCGTTCCAGGCAATTTACGACTTCAGTTTGAGCGCAAGGAATTCTGGGATGTAAACTAACAGCATGGCAGAAATTCTAAGATTTATGCTTGGTCATTTCAATTACCAAAGGAGCCTGCAAGTTCTCTGTTTAAGTGAAACAGAGGAGGGGAAACCACCGCATCCATAGACGCTGCCATATTGTTTTGGCACAGATGTGACATCACAAGTCGTAACTCGGAGTACATCGATCTGGTACGAGTGCACGGGCTGAAAGGTATGAGTTCGACTGCCGTTCTAGGGCATTTTCACGAGTTACAGGTGGGAAATATACGAGTTACGGGTTGCCTCGAACACACCATAAGCTTGGATCAGCCTGGCTTGAATAAACGTCTCTGAAAAACAGCTGAGGCTCGTTGGTGTAACGAGTTGCAGCTGAGATTAAAGTTGCTACTTATTCAAGCCACGCTTACCAGGGATAGCCCAGCCTTTTTTAGCCAGCTTTGTGGAATACTTCCCTGGTCATTTGATAGTCTGACCTAATCCTCTGGGGCCAGTTGTTCAGAGAATTTAATCCAGATTTGGAAATCCCATTTCTTGCTATCCAGGATCAGGTAACCTGTCTCAGTTTTATACCGTTTTTCCAAAGCAGCATTGGATTGGATCACCCTGATTTGGATACACAGCTTTCAAAATGAACAAATCTGGATTACCAGTGGTCTGAATGGGACAACAAATTATAATGTGGGCTACCAGCTCTGTGAAGAACAACAGGTAGAAGAGCCAACATGGGGGTAGGTGTTTTGTTATTTTGAGAAAATAAGCAAAAATAACATGGACATCCACTTCCATTTTTAATTTCTTTTATGACCCCTCATCTGAGCCACAACAAATTAATAACAAATATGCATAAAAATGCAAGGTGGATATTCGGAAAACATCTGAAATGTTAAAAAAAAAATAATAATAATAATTAAAAAAACAGCTTTCAGAAGGTGGATCTGAAGTTTTTCTCTGTTTGCTGCAGTTTGGTCAGCTTGATTTGTTCCTCTTCAGGAGTATCTGAGCTTTTGTGCTTTCAGTTTCTCTTTGGCTTTACTTTACTATACTGAAAAGCTTCATTGGTAGCCTAAGTTAACTTTATCTACTTAATTACTGTAATGGTTAAACAAGTCAAGTGCCGAATAAAGATAAAAGTATCAACACTAAATTGTAAAAATATTTTTTTATTTGACCAATTTTAAAGTTTTTCTTCCTGAAATCCTGTTTTGTTTTGTTTTGTTTTTTATTCAAAGTGATCCAAATCCTGCTAAAAAGTTCTGAACAACACAAATCAAAGTTTTGATCCGGATTAAAACTAGGATTGGATTACGTAATCTGATTTCAAAATCTTTCTTTCCCTTTTGAACAACCCAGTTTCAGGATTTAATCCAATCCAATAACCAAAATCTGGTTGGATTCCCTTTGAACAACTGGCCTGAGATCCTGACAGCATGAACTCGTGATGTTTGTTAGTCTGAAAGCAGTTTCTCTTCTGTTTTTTAAAACTTCTGATGAAATGTGTTTGACCTTGTTGCATGAAGAAAGCTCAGAGTGGTGTCAGTGTTACTGTCTGCTGTCTGTTTGCTATAGAGACGTCTGTTCAGAGCCCAGTCCTGTGGTATTAGCGCCATCTGTGGGCAGGTCTGTGTACATCACAGGAGTTGAAATGTAGCTCTGTTAAATTATATTTTAGTGTACTACCTAACGAGGCGTCAGCTGGTTTTAGTTTATGTTTGTGTTTAAACTGCAGCTCTGCTGTGTCGGTCAGTTTTTACATCAATGATTGTGTGGGTTGAGAAATGCACTCTGAAAACAGGTTTTGTATTAAAAATGATCTTTCTACGTCCGTCTGTGCTTTCATGAGTTCCTGTTTAATATAAACAACACATATCATACACAGCTCAGTCAGACCAACAAGCTTCAGAGAAGACATCGGCAGCAGCTCCTCCTCCCATCATCGTCAAGGAGGCGTCCAGGTACAGAGGCCGTTCAGGGCTTTCCCCCCTTATGTTCTTATATTCAAACACATGAGAGAGGATCCAGATCAGTCTTTAGTCCATGTAACTCCCAGGGGTTAACTCTTAGCCAGAGCCAAACTTTTCTGCAGCTCCTCCAGGTGGTTGTTGGCTTGTGTCACCATCATTCGAATCGCATCCTGGAAAACCAACAAATGATGAGGAAGAGAACACAGACGATGATCAGAACAGAAACAGCTGGATAGAAACTCGTGGTTTATTTTAGGGGCCCAGAAAGGCCCCTAATAGAATTATAATACGGACCAAAAATAATATGGCACTATGTTGTTAGTTTATAATCAAAAATATGTATCATTTAATACAATGTTCTGGTAAAGTTACGTTAATTTGTTTTGGAAACATTTCTCAATGGGCCCCTCCCTTTCAACGTAAAATACTTTAGTCCTCCTCGTAGAAGCACTAGGCTGTGCACAGCAGCTGATTGGTTGGAGGCTAACAAAAATATATTTTTTAAATCTTTTGAGAGTCTACTCTCTTCTTGGCTCTCCCTTCGGACATATTTTACAATCCCTGATAAAAACGCACAAGAACGGCAGCTGTCAATCATCATTAAAAATGACGTAAAGCCTTGTTCTAAACCTCTTATAGCTAATGAAAAGGAATCACATCATTCGGGTGTGAGAAACATTTCGACCAGGTGTAGTACTCTTTTAAAGTTTGACCACAGCCCATCTGGAAAGACAGGGGAGATGGATTTTTTTTTTTTTTTTTTTTTTTTTGATCTACACTGCAGCCAGCCACCAAGCGGAGCAGTTTTCGTGGCAACCTCACTTTGATCCAAACAAGATCATCTTTCATCACCTCTGAGACCACAATGACCGCAGCTGTTTGTGTGTAACACTGTGCCAGTTTGCGCCTGCCTTTCTATGTGCTAAATATAGATGCAAAAACAGTGACTGCTAACAGTTTCAAGCTTTGTAAATCATTCTGTGGGTGCTAAATGATTACATTTACACACCTTGAAATATCGGGAGAACTATTTTCAGCAGTTAATAGAATACAACAAAAATGTTAATTTTACTTGAACATAAATCTATAGAGGGATTATCAGTCTACGTCATCATAAAGATGTGCACGCATCTTGACCACAGAAGCAGCGTTTAGCTCCATTCAATCAGACGAGTTAGCGCTTTTTGAAACACTAAATTCAACCTGCTTTTAGCATAAAAATGTACGGGGGTTCTGTGGTCAGATTTTAGAGACAATACTAAACAACAGAGGTAACGTCTATCAAGTTTTGACTGTCACAAAACAACCAGTGTTTTGGGGTTATTAGCGACCATGCTAAATGATGACTCCTAGCCGACAGTGTCAGCGATTAACGCCCAAGAGTCACCACTTAACAGGGTCACACTTAACCCTGAAACACCAGTGACGTCTGCGGGTGTGTAATTAAATGTGTCGTCTTTATCTGATTTGGTGCAGTTCTCTGGACGTAGTTTTCTGGTTCTTTTATTATGAACCTGGTCTCAGACTCAGCAGTCTGTGTGCTCTTTTTGAGTTAGGAGGGTTTCTGACTTATTGACACATGTTTACATCCTGGTCTGTCACACTCTGGTAAGTGTCCCCGGATAACGCAGTCATGAGCATCAAATGACAGTTGTGTATTTAAATTGCTCTCTGGGTACACATCGGATTTCTCTGCTAAAAAATTTCTGTCCACCTAATATCTGCCCACTTACTGATCTCTTCTGTCCACTCATTGCTATGTCATAAACCTGGGAGCCGTTTACCATCCATCAAAGTGATAATTAGTTTAAAAATGTGTATTTTGGTAGTTAACTCCTCCACGTCAGTTGACAAACTGTAATACTCTGGAGTGCTTCTGCACCTAAGTTGCGCGCGCATCCCATGTTGTTGATAAACAAATAATCCCTCTATAAATTGTACAATCAGAGAAACTAATAGTTTTGCAGTTTTTTGGGGGGTTCCAGAAATAAACATAAATAATGTTTTAAGTCAAATAAAACCATTCACAAATGCTCTCTAACAATCCAGATTTGGATTTTTTTTTTAAATAAAGGTATGATAAAAAAATTTTAAAAAGTGAAAAATTCACAGAGCTTTTGAAAAAGCATCAGCTTCCCTTTCTTTATTACCACTTACATGGTCCAGAAGAGAAGGCAATAAATGCAACAAACCTGTTTCCTTTCATTAGGCACAGTTGTTGTTTCTGAGGTTTTAAAATCTTTCCAGTGTCATTTACTGTGAGTTTGTTTTGGGGTTTTTTTTTCTCTGCCTCACAGAGCTTCACACCTCACACCATGTATTTAAGTTTTATTCATCAAGACTTCACCATGGTCAGGCTTTGTTGGATCTCACACCTTTCTGCTCTGTATGCAAATCAACACAGAGCTCCATTCAGCTTCATCAGACTTCAACAGACAACAAATTACTCCAATCTGTGAGCAGAGAGGGAAAGAGCTGCACTGATACGAGGAGCAGGTGAGCACAGAAAAAAAAAATCTGCATGATTAACACAGAAACATAAGTCTGTTCCCTCCACGCTGCATCATTACGATGATCAGCTGCTCCCTGGTCTCATCCCCTGATGGTGTCAATCAAACCAGAGACGTAGATCACGTGTAACAGCAGAAAACACAGGATGGTGGAAGGTTAAATAACATGTAAGGGGAGAACTGAGGCTCTGTGTTTACCTGGTTTGTGGCGTTCTTGTTCCTCTTAAACTCCTCTCTGGCCCAGTCTCTGAGGTACTTTCTGTCCGCCTCGTCTGGAACCTGCCGGATGGTCCTCAGCATGTTTCTGTAAATCCCCAAAATCTTCTGCCTCTGTAAAAACTGGCACAAAGCCTGCAGGTTAGTCTCTGCAGCATAGTGATTCATTTTCTTCAAAACTTTTATTCTCTGAATACCAAATTTAATGACAGCATAGAGTATTAACCAGTTTAATGACCCACGTGAAAGTTAGGTCACTACAGCAGAGTCCAAAATTTTTCCAAAGAGGGCCACGTTTAGTTCTGTCAAAAGATCAAGGGCCAGCAGCTCTTACTGACATTAACTGTTAGAGTAACATGATGGCTCTATTTGTTAACTATTTCTTTGAATGATTTGTGTAAAAATCAGTCACTAAGTGTGCGCCAACATCCTGGTTCCATCATCACTGATGAAATCAAACCTGATACATGCCTCGTCTTAGGTGTCTCATCATACCAGCTGATCAGTGGTCAGTTTTCTGCAGTGTTACGTGCTGCGTAAACATCAGTAAACGCTTCTTCTGACCAAGGAAAGTGTTCGCCATTAGGGGGCGGTGTGGGGAAAATGTCAGGAATTTTTATAGGGCAGGATCAGGATCATGGATGTTATCAGGGTTGTTTTTCATATTCAGAATATTTTAACCTGAAAACTAGGAATGCACAATATTATCGGCACAATATCGGTATTGGCTGATAAAAGCCTAAAAACACGTTTATCGGTATCAGCAGATATGAACATTTCTGCCGATATGCACAGCCGATAAGGTGCTATTCAGTTAGGATTATTATTATTTTCCATCTGAAAAGTAAGCTCCTTAAATAAAATGTAGCACTTCATTTATTTGCACTGCAGAGCTCTGTGTCTGTCTCCAGGTTGTTACAGTAGCTCTAAAATAATCAAATGCAACTTGCTTACGTTTAAAAATGCATTGTACATTTAAAGTTTGAGTGATCTAAAGAAATTATTTTTCTGTATTTCAATACTGAATGTCTTGAGTTTGAAAAAATAATACATTTCTTATTTATGGTCAAATCAAATGTTTTTGTCTTGTTTTATGTGTGTTTCTTCAACAAATAAGACCGTCACAATAAGAGTAACATATAAATTCCAGTACAGGATAGACTTAGCTTTCTTTACAGTGAAAGAAACAAACAAACTTGTGATTATCGGTATCAGTATCGGTATCGGCCAAAAGGGGTTTCGATATATCGGCATATCGGATATCGGCAAAACTCCAATATCGTGCATCCCTACTGAAAACATCTTCATATCTCCAAACATTTCTTATCCTGCATGTTAAACATTTTTAATGCTCTATTTTTTACTTTTCTGCACCATAATATTAGTTTCAATATATATTTTAATACATATGAAGTCATTTTAAAGACGTCAGCTGCAAGAGTCAAGTTTTTGCTGAATGTACTGAGCGTTATACAAGCAGCCTATGCATACTCCAAATGTAGTTTTGTGAGACATTACTAGATGTACTCTGGTTTAGTTTTTTCACCTGACAGAAAATGTAAATGTACACATCATTTAGAACATGATTCATTTTACAGACAGAATAAATTCTCTGTGAGATGAAGGCTGGAGGCTGGATGAAAATGGACTTCATGAAGTTAAATCAAACCAACAATATTTCTCTCTGAGATTTGGAGAAGTAGAGGGATATGACACACACTCTAACACCAAATACTATTTTCCTCCAAGACTGTATGTAATGCTATTTAAAGGTACTATTTGACCTTGAGCTGTAAACAGAGGAGTGATGGTCATCAGGCTGATGCTAAGGAAGCAGCTAAGCATGAAGAGTCTGATGGGGACATTCTGATGTATTAAATAGTAAATGACAGCTGTAGTTTTAATAATATTAATAATTATATCTCAGGGTGCTTAATTAAATCTTGCCTGTTGACCCCAATAAACCATCTTAAACGGATACAGAGAAGTAGTTGTTTCTTTCATATGTGGACGTACCTCAGAAAATCAAAAGGATTTAACACACTTTACTGTTGACAGGTATGGTACGGGATCTTCACAGACATGATAGCTTTTTTTTCTCAGTACATTAATAAACCTAATGTAGATGGAGCATTGCAGAAATGGCTTTATGACCTCTCTCCCGTTTGACTATAAAAGAATATAAACAGCGTAACGGAATAGACCCAATATGGACGAAATCTTCTTCTATATTTTAAAAAGTAGAAGTAAAAAAGGTGTCACCTGCAATCTGTCTATCACAGGTGTGAAAAGCTAACAGCACGGACGTGGATAATGTGGAGGTTATTTTCATTACAGTTTATAAACTGAGCTCACTCTCCGGAAGAAGTTATTCGACTTTCATTCATGGGAATATTTACCTGTTTTAAGGTGAGTGCTGCCGGCGGTAACCTTGAAATCATCTTTGACAGCCCGCTGAGACCAACTTGGTGGCTAACCTGGCTAACGAGCCTCTCTACCGGATGTTGTGATGACGGAATTCCCGGTTCAATTCTTGTTAGCGACCCCTGCTGGGGCGGAAGTCTTCTGCAGGGACCAAACGATGCTGAAAACGATAGAAGCTCGCATTCACGGTCACGAAGAGAGTATTAATATTTTGTTTTTAACGGACTTTAGCCACATTTAAGGTAACAGTGTCCTAAATTTAGTCTTTTTTATTGTTTCGGATTGTTATATTCAGCTCAGGGACAAAATTAAGAGACCACTGCAGTTTTTCATCTCTATACGGTATCTGTTTAACGTTTATTGCACAGTCCCACAAAACCAAGTCTTAATGAGAAAATGTGTTCTAGAGGAAGATGGATGGACATTCTTGATCTTTTTTATCCTTATTTCACCAAATTTGATTTATGAACTACACCCAAGTTTAAAAAAAACGGGTTTGTGATGCTTGAGAGTTAATGTTTTCTTATAATTATTTGAGGTCTAAAAACACTTAATATTTTTGCATTTTGACTATTTCTTATTTTAGCAGATAAATGCCTGAAATCAAAATATTCGATTTGAAATTTGGGAGAAATGTTGTCAGCAGTTAATATAATAAAACAAAAATGTTCATTTTACTTCAACAGAGACCTATAAATAGTATTCAAGTTTGTTTGATCACATTGAGCAAAGAAAACAATGAGATCAAGGTACAGTATGTACCTTGCCAGAGTACCCCTGCCAGAGGTGAAGGCTGTTTTAAATCAGATGTCTTTAGCCCTTTATCATCTGAGCTCCATTGGAATGGTGCACGTAGACATCAAACCAGAAAATATCATGGTTGTCGACCACTACGAGAAGCCGATCAGAGTCCGGCTGGTCAACTTTGGCCTGTCACTCCTGGTGTCAGCCTGTGTTCGTGCGGGGGCCATGAGCTACATGGCACCAGAAATGAACCTCTGTTTCCCCTTTAATGAGGCCATCAACATGTGGTCTCATCAGAGATCATAATGGGAGCTCTAGTGAGACTGAGTATGATTTACTGAATTTCATTGTGGAGACTCAGGGCCAGCCAGAAGACCATGTGCTGGTTCAAGGACTGGCCACAGAGGATTTCTTCAGTCCACAGAGTGTTGGTCCACAGCGGTGGAGATTTAAAACACCAGAAGAATATGGTTAAGTACCTGTGGACGACAGGGTGAATGCTTTAAGGAGCTTTGATGACCAGGGGGACATGATGGCTTATCAAAGAGGACCCCACACAGATCACTGTCTGTTGGTGGACCTCATCAAGAAGATCCTGTCTCTTGACCAACAACGGATAAAACCCCGAGAGGTCCTGCAGCATCCCTTTTTATCTGAGAGCCTCCCTTAGAGCTCTTGTGCCAACGTTGGTAATGATACTAACAACATTAGAGAAATCATTTCTGAAGATCAGCAGCCCCCTCAGCCCTCTGAAACATCAGGTCCAGAGGAGAAAGACTTCAAGATCCAGACAAGAAACACTGAGGAACCTGAGGAACCAGAGGAAAATAACAACAGGATCAACACAGTAACCACCTCACAGCCAGAAGAACCTTTAAATCAAGACCTTATGATCCAGTCAGGAAACGTCCCCCTGGCTGAAGGAACTGAGAACCAAGAAGAGGTCCAGCCTGACATCAGAGAGGAGAGGGTCTTCTTGTTATGGAGAGTCTTAAAACTTTTTAGAAACACCTTAAAGTTTTAAGTCATGGTTTTGGGTTTACTCCGGGTTCTCTCAGGATAGTTGTTGTGATTTTAAATGTGTGCATTTTGTCCCTAAATTCCCCAAATAGCAAAGGAAGGATGTTTGTTTTTTCCCAGTTAAAGAAACCAAAGTAAAACTAATGAGAAAGGCCTAACCAATCCAATGAATAACACCAGAGATCTACAGCATAGCCCCTGATATGATGGACTTCACAGCGTGAGCACGTCCCACGCCTGTTGCTGAAGCCATGCAATCCGGTGCCATTTGAGTCCCCATCACATTAAACCTTTTATTTTGTTTAAAACCATAAAGCATTAAAATATGAAAGAAAAAAAATATTATTTTATAATAATGTATCTTTTTTTTTTTTTTGCAAACAGGCCAAACTCATGTGTCCCAACTCATGTTTGCATGACTACAGTTATAAATGTAAGTCATAAAAATCAAACAGTTTCTACATTTTTTGGTATTGTTATGTAATGTGAGTTGTCAGCTTTCTGAACAAATGTAATATTTCTGTATTGATAAACTTTTAGTACTTTAAAACTTGAAAATATGCTGTGTCTCTGTGTTGACTGTCCCCCCTGTTACTGTGATGAATATCCCTTCAAATACACCCAATGACCATTCCTCTAGTCACATGATATTCAGGAAGTAGCACAGATTTTTGGAAGGAAATGTTCTGCAAGAAGCAGAGTAAGTATCACTCTTCACTCTACTTCTTTTTAACCTTTAATTATGGCTCTCTGATGTGGTGAAGCATAACTCGTCCACTCTGTTACACTGTTTGATTGTTGAATTTGACCATTTTTTGCAAATTTTAAAACCTGGTTAATAAATAAGATGTAAATCTTCCTTTGTGGTCACCAGGTACTAGCATGCTACTCATGCCATGAGGAGAAGGGCTAACTTCAGCCAGAGATGTCCCCCCTGTTACTATTTTCCAAAGTAACAGGGGGACTCATAATAACAGGGCGGGGTTCATAGGGAGATGATCAACTATTTCCAGCATTTATTTCTAGTTTTTCTTCCACTCTGTAATTTTTCTTTACATATTGGGTTCTTTTTAAAGGAGTGATTTAAACGACATGCATGTATTTGTCAGGGAATGGCACCACTATCTGCAGCAGAAAAGCAGCGGCGCTACAGGGAACGACGTGATGCAGACCCTGAAAAACGGGCAGAATACCTCAATAAAGAGAAAGAAAGAAAGGTGGAGAAGAGACAGAAAAGAAGGAAGAAAAAGGAAAGTGTCAGACCTCAGTGAAAGAGAGAAGAGAGCACAGAGGAAGAAATGGTGAGAAAAGAAGAGAGAGCAGAGGGAAAGTGCAAAAGCCAGGACAGCCTGTCAGTTAACTCCTCCTTCAAGTCCTCAATGTCCCCCAGAGCCAGGAAACGCCCCTCATTCAGAGCCCTCAAGGTTAGAAGAAAGATGACAGCTTGATAATTAGAGAAGTAAAATACAAAGTTGAATTATCTGTTTTTACCCTGATGTGTGTGCTTGTCTGTGTGTGCATGTGTTCATGTGTGTGTGTGGCCTAACAAATGGATGCTAAGAATAACTTACTTTAATATGACTTATAACCTTCTATTCTAATATTGTTGTATACAGAATATTTAACCACTATAGTAATTATGAATGATGAAAATATTCTTGTGTTATAGGCAATACATTGTTGGGCAGAGAAATGCCAGACAGGGCAGAAGGAAGCTACAGAATGAAATGGAACAACTAAGCGCTCTGTTGAAGAGGGAAAAGAGAAAAAAAAAGAAAAATACAAGAAAAGGTGCCAGCGCTTGGTAGGGGAGAAGAAATCACCAGGCTCCACGGTGAATGCATTGCTCAGCCATCAAACAGTTAACAATACCATCAGAAGAAAGCTGTTGTTGCAAGAAACGATAATTGAAGACATCAGAAACAAATACAAAAACACAGAATGGGAGAGACAAATTACTGCAAGAATAACAAGTGGAAAATGTTTAAAGAAATACAGGATGCAGAGGGTTGCACATGCAACTCTAGACTTTTCTAAGAAGCGGAGTCAAAAACCAGCTGCAGGGCTCACGACCTTTGAACGAAAGAAAAGTAACAGATTACCTGCTGAATCCAAACAAAAAGTAAAGGGTTTCTTTTTAAGAGACGATGTAAGTCGTATGACAACAGGGCGCAAGCAAACTGTAGCTCAAAAACAAGATTAAAAAACAGAAACGTCTGCTAACTGACACAATGAAGAACCTGCACCAGAGGTTCCTCTCTGAACATGAAGATCAGATCTCATACTCTTGTTTCTGCACTTTGAGACCGTTTTGGGTTGTGGTTCCCACTGAGGCTGACCGTGAAACCTGTCAGTGTAGAACTCATGAAAACCTACAGTTCATGGCCAGCACCCTACACAGCCAAGGCATGACAGGAACAAAAAACATTGAGGACATGGTCAATGCAACTATGTGCAATCCAAATTCAAAACTCTGTGCATGTGGTGACTGCAAAAAGTGTGCCACCACAACACATATATGCTGAGACCTCCTACAAACAGAGAGATATCCTTAACCCAGTGGTCTGTGGAAGACAGTGGCAAAGTTAAAGATGAAGATGAGTCTGGGAAAAGGTCAGCAATCCCTGGCTGTTTCCCAAAGCCCAGGTACCTTGCCTTGCCTTGGAAGGCAGTGCCTCCAAAGCCACTTCTTTCCAATCCAAGGCAAGTGTCCTGCCTCTGCTCTAAAGGAGATGCTAATGAAACGGCCTACAAAGGCATATTTTTTACCATCAGATTCCTGTCACAAATGTTTATGTAATTGGAGTTACACTGTCTCACATAACATGTGTTGCACTGTGGACAGTGCTTGGAAAATTTATTGTGGGAAGAGACCGTATGCTCAAGCGGCAACAAATATTGTCATGGCCTTCCACTTTTGTACGCTTTTTGCTTTTTTATTGTCACATCATTGACACTCTGCAGGTGCAGCTTCTCAGTAATTATAGTTACGTGAGTGACACACAAAAGAGTTAAGTGGTGGACATGGTATAAGTTATTTTTTTAGAGGTGTATTTTGTTACTTACATTTGAATTGGAATTTACCGCGCGCCTCCGCTGGAGCGTCTTTCCCTGGTGCGTCTTTGCCTTCCATTTTTTCCCTTTTTTGTAGATTCACGCTTTGCATGTTGGGTATTTATAGCCATAGCAAGGCAATGAAGGATACACCTGTGTATCCTTGGTGAGTTAGCCACATGCTAACCAAACGGAGGACATATGCCTCCGGGGACATGAACATTGGAACAGCACTTGGGCAGCGACTGATGATGTGGATGCCCACCCTACGCCCACATCAGACCAAGGCAAAGCAAGGTACCTGGGCTTTGGGAAACAGCCACTGTGAAGAAAACTGTGTATATGACAGAAGATGCACTTGCAAGTGAATTCCATGATAGGCTGTTTAGATTTAGGCAACACATCTTCAATGTAAAATGGCAGTATGGGGCCTACCGACAGCTGAGGGAAAACTTAAAGACATATGAATGTCTTTTACATGTAGATTTCAGTGAGAACTACTCCTGTAAGTATTCCCAAGAAAATCAATCAGTCCATTTTGGAGGGTCACACCAACAAGCAACTTTACATATTGGAGTGCTGTACACTGCAGCTGAAGAGGCACCAGTGACTTTCTGCTCCATTTCACCCTCAAGGCGGCACGATCCTCCAGCTATTTGGGCCCACCTGGATCCTGTGTTGAATATGGTGAGAGAGAGATATCCAGAGATTGATCGTCTCCATGTATTCAACGATGGCCCAGCAACACAGCTGAAAAAATCAGGGACTTCAGTGGAACTTTTTTTTGTGAAGAAAGAAGATGTGGAGAGGAAAGTCCAAGAAATGAGAAATGTCCCCCCACTTGTGCCAGTCAAAGGAACAATGAAAATCCACCAGGTCATCTGTCTCTCTCCAGGGACAATTAAGTATCGAGACATAACTTGTCTTTTGCCAGGCAGACAAAGGTGTCCTTGACTGTAGGTGTTTTGAACTGAAGGAGGTGGGTCTAGGAGAAGAGACGAACCCGCACTGTGAAGACGAACCCTTACGGCCTGAGGTTATCAAGCGAGAAATATTGGGCAATGGTGCATTCTTAACTATGATGATGAAGCTTACCCTGGAATCATCTTAGATGTTGACACTGATGTCAAAGTGAAATGTATGCATAAGAATGGAGTCAATAAGTTCCACTGGCCAAGTCCAAGAGAGGACATTGGCAGGTACAGGGATGATCAAGTTGTGTGCCTAATGAGAGCACCACAACCTGTAAACAAAAGATCTGTCCAGTTAGACAAAAAAGTGTGGAAGTTAGTAGAAAATCAAATGGGTTAACCGTTCAAATATAAAACTGGGAACTGTTCCTAATGTGGATGTGGGGTGTGCATTATTTTGAGACAATGTGTGACAATGAAAATGACTTCACATTCTCTTTCTTTCTTTCTTTTTTTCTTTCTTTTTCTTTCTATAATTGAAATGAAATGTTATACAATGTTATACAATGTTATATGTCCACCCTGTTACATGTTGTCCACCCTATTATCTTTGTATTTTTTACATTAATTCAAGAATGTTCAATAATTGTCTTTGTAATTAACATGGCAAATGAATTGAGAAACTAAAAATAGTTAAAAACAGGGCACATGTCCCATGAACTTCCTTTTTATTGCAATGTTGAATGAATGTTGAGTGTTGGATGTATAATAATAAAACATGTTTTTTTCAAGATAATGGGTATATATGGATATTTTTTAAAAATACTTTTACTTATAAAATAGGGGACATTGAGGTCTTCTGAAAATGTAAAAAGCACAATGACTATACATTCAGAACACTTATCAATAAAGATGAAAATGTCCCATAACGGGGTGGACATTTGGACTGTCAAGAATTTGGTCAAAATTATTAGAGTTCGATATCCTGAGCTTGACAGATATCATTTTCTTGTAGTTTAATAAGCCCTCTTTCAGAGTATATCAAAGAAAGTCACAATGCTGAAACGGCACCGAATCGTGGAATGACCCGCATAAGTCCAAGTTAGACAAAAAAAAAAAAAAAACTGAACTAAAGTAGTTGAACCTGTTTTAACTTTGCATTTCAGCTTTTTGAGCAGTATTGTTGTTAAGGAATGACAGTTTAAGACCACATCCAGTATGAAGAGACAGAAGATTTTTTTTTGCCACTTTTCTTTGTCTTGCTTTCTGTCACTCTCTGTCTACAGATATTGTTAATAAAAACTATAATTGCCGCTCTCTTCATGCTGTCCTCCCATCTCAGTCTCTCAACAGCTGTTTTTGCACCTGAATGTAAAATAAAGGACTCTTTTCCAATGTGAGCCATAACTCTAAAATCCTAAACCCTAAATCACCACTGTAAGGGTACACTAAACTGACCCCCCCCCCCCCCCCCCCCCCCCCCCCCCCTTTGTCTGCATTATCTTTATAGCTGAGCACTATGTCCGGTGACAGCTTTGGAAAGATCAATGCTTTTTTTTTTTCTAGCAGTGAGAGATATGTGAATATGATTCACTGCTATAGTGACCATCACCAGCCCTCCCTGTAGGCTACTCCATCATTCTAAACTTTATTTAACCCCTGATGTGAGCTGAAGGGGAGAGTCGTGCAAGGCAAGGTAAGTTTTTTTATATAGCACATTTCATCATGGCAATTCAAAGTGCTTTACAGGCAGAACAAATTATAGAAAACAATTAAAATTCAATTAAAAAGGAGATTAATTAAAAGGTAAAATAAAGCAAAAAAAAAAAAGATTTTAAAACAGATTTTAAGATAAAAAAAATTGCAGTGCAGAATTAAAGACAAGATATTAAAATGAATTGTTAAAATGCTCTAATAAAAGGCAGCTGTAAAAAGGTGGGTCTTCAACCTGGATTTAAATGAACTAAGAGTTTCAGCAGACCTGATGTTTTCTGGCAGCTTGTTCCAGATATTTGGAGCATAGAAGCTGAATGCTGCCACTCCATGTTTGGTTCTGACTCTGGGGACTGAAAGCAGACCTGATCCAGAGGACCTAAGTGGTCTTTGTGGTTCATACAGGATCAAAAGATCATTGATGTATTTTGGCCCTAGTCCATTCAGAGCTTTGTAAACCAGCAGTAGTGTTTTAAACTCTATCCTCTTACAAACAGGAAGCCTGTGTAAAGACCTCAGAACTGGACTGATGTGACCCACTTTCTTGGTCTTCGTGAGGACTCGAGCAGCAGCGTTCTTAACCAGCTGCAGCTGTCTGACTGTTTTTTTAGGGAGACCTGTAAAGACGCTGCCACAGTAATCAAGCCTACTGAAGATAAAAGCATGGACCAGTTTTTCCAAGTCCTGCTGACACATCAGTCCTTTAATCCTGGACACATTCTTTAAGTGATAGAAGGCTGACTTTGTAACTGTCTTAGTTTGCTTGTGAAAATTCAATTGAGTCCATGATCACACCCAGGTTTCTGGCATGGTCAGTGGTTTTTAACTGTAACATCTGGAGCTGCTCACTGACTTTGACTCTCTCTGATTTGGCTCCTAAAACAACAACCTCAGTTTTATCTTTGTTTAGGAGGAAGTTTAGGCTCATCCAATCATTATTCTGTTCAATACATTTACCCAGAGCCTGTATGCTGCCATGATCACCTGGTGACACTGAAATGTATAACTGTGTGTCGTCAGCACAGTTATGGTAACTGACTTTGTTGTTTTTTATAATCTGAGCCAGTGGGAGCAAATAAATGTTAAACAGCAGGGGCCCCAGGATGGATCCTTGGGGGACTCCACATGTTATTTTTGTCCGCTCAGATGTACAGTTACCTATAAACACAAAATAGTCTCTGTCCTTCAGGTAAGATTTAAACCAATTGAGTGCTGTGCCAGAAAGTCCCATCCAGTTCTCTAGTTGGTTTAACAGTATGTCATGGTCTACTGTATCGAAAGCAGCACTGAGATCGAGCAGCACAACTACTGAAACTGTGCCACTGTCTGTGTTCAGGTGGATGGCATTACACACCTTAACCAGAGCAGTCTCAGTGCTGTGATGAGGCCGGAAACCTGACTGGAAGACATCAAAGCAGTCATTCAGAGTCATAAAGTTATGTAATTGCTGAAAAACTGCTCTCTCAATAATTTTACTTAAAAATGGTAAATTGGAATTGGAATATTGGAATATGGGCCTGTAGTTGTTTTTCACTGTCTTGCCTTAATTGTTCTTTTTTAACAGAGGACTGTGCCACACCACAGTGTGGAAGGAAGAGGAAACAGTGATAGACAGGACAAGACAAGACAAGACAACTGGGAGAAGGACAAACAGGAATTATAGTTAGTTAAAGATAGAGGTCCAAGTGCTGTGCTGATCGAAGTTCATACAGGAAGTCAAGGCTGTAAGAAACCAGGGACACCAGAGATGTGGCGCCTTGATAAAAGGGGGAGGGGGAGCCAAGTCAAACTAAGGCCCCGTTTACACGGAGACTCCCGCAACGATTCTTCCTTTGCGTTTTCAAAAGCCACCCGCGTTTACATGAGGACGGCGTGAAAACGATCCGCGTTCATACGACTCCAGGAGGAGAAGTCTCCTCTTCTGTTCTTTCTTTTTCTGCTGTTTTGTTGTGTGAGACGGTCGGCAATCCAACCATAACGTGCATTACCGCCACCTACTGGCTCAACTGGAAATGTGGCTGAACGCGGAGCCTTCACCTGAAACTGCGAGTGCGCATGCGGTGACGTCAGCGTTTCACCCTGAGACGCTCCGCTCTGTGTTTACACGAAGCTGGATGGAGGAGCGGATTCAGATCTTTCCACTCTGGGGAGCGTTTTTCAAAAGTTTGCGTTTTCACTGCAAACGCAACGTCTCGTCTAAACGGAAGGCCAAAACGCAACGAAATGTTTGCGGAATCGACCGTTTTCGGCGTCATGTAAACGGGGCCTAAACTGACTTATAAATGAAGACACTCATATGTATCGTACTGGCAGCCACACAAGTTTATTGAAATATCATATACACTTTTTACAAACTGTCAGTAACATGTACTTTATGACTCAGAACACAAGCATGAAACAGCGAGAGGAGAACCATGCACGAATGACATCCCGTCACGTAAATTAGATGAATAACATAAGGCTGTTTAGTCTGCTAAATAAAAAAAAACAAGGTAAAGACCTGATTTATGAGAGAGGGAACTCTCGATTACTTCTGCTGTGATCTGGCACTATATACAGCGATATGAAAATTGAAATTACCTCAACGCTCTGCCTCCATTTGGGGGGCAGGCTGCCCTTCCCATATATGTAATGGACGGGGAAACACTGCTACACTCAGAGCAGCGGAGTAGAGTCCTTCATTTATGAACAAACATGTGTTGTCAGACTTTTTTGGTGCTTAAATTCTTTCCCACATTCTGAGCAGCTGTAAGGTTTTTCGTTTGTGTGAACAAACTTGTGTCTGATCAGATTTGCTTTATGGTTAAATCCTTTACCACATATAGAGCAGTTATAAGGTTTTGCTTTTGAGTGAACTAACATATGCGAAGTCAGATTTGGTTTTTGGGTAAATTCTTTTCCACACACCGAGCATCTGAAGTGTTTTTTTTTCGAGTGAATCAACATATGTTCAGCCTGAGTTGATTTGCGGCGAAATTTTTTCCCACATTCAGGGCAGCTGAAAGGTTTTTCTTTTGAGTGAATCAACATATGTGGAGTCAGATTTCGTTTCTGTTTAAAACTTTGACCGCATATGGAACAGCAGAAAAGTTTTTCCTCACTGTGTACAAACTTGTGTTTGCCCAAATCTGATTTACGAGAAAATGCTTTTCCACACTGTGAGCAGCAGAAAGGTTTTTCTCCCGAGTGAAGAACCATATGTGTAGTCAGAGTTGATTTTAGATTAAAGCTTTTACTACATTCAGAGCAGCTGAATGGTTTTTCTTTGCTATGTACAAACATGTGATTACCCAAATCATATTCACGAGCAAATCCTTTACCACACTCTGAACAGCTGAACGGTGATTCTTTTGAATGAACAAACATATGCGTAGTAAGACCTAGTTTATAGTAAAATCCCTCTCCACATTCAGAGCAGCTGAAAGGTTTTTCTTTGCTGTGTAATAACATGTGTTTGGCCAAATCTGATTTTCGAGTATATCCTTTTCCGCAGTCTGCACAGCTGAAAGGTCGTTCTTTTGAGTGAAGGAACATATGTGCAGTCAGGCTTATTTTGTAGTAAAATCCTTTTCCACATTCAGAGCAGTTGAAAGGTTTCTCTTTGTTGTGGACAAACATGTGCTTGGTCAAATCTGCATTACGAATAAATCCTTTTCCACATTTAGAACAAGTGTACGGTTTTTTGTCTGAGTGAAGAAACATATGTCTAGTCAGAGTTGATTTTATGTTAAAACTTTTTCCACAATCAGAACAGCTAAAAGGTCTCTCTTTGCTGTGGACAAACATGTGTTTGTCTAAATCTGATTTATGAGGATATCCCTTTCCACACTCTGAGCAGTTGTAAGGTTTTACTCCTGAGTGAACAAACATATGTCTGATCAGAGAGGATTTTTGGCGATATTTTTCCCCACATTTTGAACAGCTAAAAGGTTTCTCTTTGTTGTGGACAAGCATGTGTCTGATTAACCCAGATTCACGAGTAAATCCTTTCCCACATTCTAAGCAGGTGTACGGTTTTTTGTCTGAGTGAAGAAACATATGTCTAGTCAGAGTTGATTTTATGTTAAAACTTTTTCCACAATCAGAACAGCTAAAGGGTCTCTCTTTGCTGTGGACAAACATGTGTTTGTCTAAATCTGATTTATGAGGATATCCCTTTCCACACTCTGAGCAGTTGTAAGGTTTTACTCCTGAGTGAACAAACATATGTCTAATCAGAGAGGATTTTTGGCGGTATTTTTCCCCACATTTTGAACAGCTAAAAGGTTTCTCTTTGCTATGGACAGACATGTGTTTGCTTAAACTCGATTTACGAGTAAATCCTTTTCCACATTCTGAGCAGATGTGAGGTCTCTCACTTGTTAGAGGAACCACATGATTGGTTTTACCAGGCTCAGGACAATTAAGGGACTTTACAGTCTCTGCTCTTTTGTTTGTGGCAGATTTTAATCTTTTAGGACAGTCTCTGGTCTCCTTCCAGTCGTCTGCCTCATCTTCAGTCCCTGATCCAGTATCTGAGGAGACTTCAGTCTCTGATTCAGAATCTGAGGAGGCTTCGATCTTAACCTCAATCTCTGGTTGTGAATTTCTTTCTGGATCTGAGCTCTTTGCTGGTTCTGGTCTTCCACAGTCCTCTCCACCAGCTGCTGTTTCCATATGGTCAGTGAGTCTCTGATGAAGCAGTGAGGACTGAGGTTCCTCTTCATCATTTTCACTCTTCATATGGACTGAAGGAAACAGGACCTTGGTATCAGCCTCCTCCAGTTCTTGAAGCTGCTCTCTGCCCTGACCGATCCACAGTTCCTCCTGTTCCTCTTTAATGAGTGGAGACTCATTATCCTCCTCTTCCTCTTTAATGAGTGGGGACTCATTATCCTCCTCTTCCTCTTTAATGAGTGGGGACTCATTATCCTCCTCTTCCTCTTTAATGAGTGGGGACTCATTCTCCTCCTGGTCTGGATAGGGGCTCCACTCCTGCTGCTCAGGGGGAAGCTCCTCTTTCTTCACCATTAGTAGCTGAACATCTGCAGGACACAGTGAACAGATATTAATGAGATATCAGATCATTTTCCTGATGGAAAAGAAAATCTGAAAGAAAAAACTCAGGATCTTTATTTTTAGCACTGCTGCTGAACTGTTATGACAATCTCATATACTGGACAAACGATTACAGGAGCCTCCTGCTTGTTGAGACATTGATCTGAAAGAAGAACTAAAGGTAGTGTTCACCTGTTTAAACACACCTGTTAATCAAAGATTATATGATCTGGTACAGTACTGTAAGTTTAGTCACCAAAGAGGAACAGACCAGAGACAGTCTGCAGTGCAGTGTTTGTTTCTCCCACAGCAGCTCAATTAGAGCAAGTTTATTAGATTCTGTGAGTCACATTTCTCCTTAGTTTGTTCGTCGGCTCCAGCTAATTACAGACGTTAAGAGCCTATCTGCCCACCATCTGCAGAGACTGGGCTCCGCCATATTGGCAGCGCATTCCGGAAAAGGCAAACCAGAAAGTGGTCTTTTTCGTGTTCTTTTTTATTTTTTCGGCGCTACAACGCCCTTACCAAACCGTAAGTTGGACTGAAACAAGATTTTTTTTCGCCGCTCCATAACAAAGTATCCATTTTTTATATAACTATGGTTAATAATGGATTCCTTGACTGCCACTTTACCCCTGGTTGTGTTTCTTAACTAATAATCTATTGTTGTACTTCTGGTTTAAATTTATGTTTTCTGGTTTGTTCCTTACATAAATAACTGTTTGTTCTTTGCACTGTATCAAACTGTAATCAGTATATATATATATATATATATATATATATATATATATATATTTACACACACACACATTAGTGCATCATTTTTTCTATACATGGTACAGTTAAAGATGTACTGAACTTACTTTGCAATACGCCTTCCATGCCAACTATTCTGGCCTTGTCAGTGATTTGCACAGCCTCCTCCAGTTTTGGACTTTGGGATTTGGTCTCTTCAGGGAGACTTGCAGGTATTTTTTCACACTCATTCTCATATCTCACAGTTCTTTCCATCTCTGCAGTAGGGAGACTGATAGGGTGAGTTATCACTTGTGGTGTTTTGGTTGGTGGTGCAGTTATGAAAAGGTTTTTATGAGTCTGGAAAAGGTGCCACTTTGCAATGTACTTGTGAGGGCAAGATATACGGCCTTTAATACAGGGACAATGCCAGGTGTTTTTTTTTAGGTCGTATGTCACCATGACTCTTCCTAATGTGCTGTAATGGTATAAATGGGGCTCAAAAATAGAAAGACAAAGATGATTTTTGGAGCCACCAAGGTCCACTAACACGGACAAGGGGACATGTGCTTCCACTGCATCCTGTTGCCTCTTCTTGCAGAGATCCACCTTAGAGTCACCAAAGACAAGGTTGTCAACCATTTCCTGGAGGACCTCATATTGCAGTGGCACCTCAGTGGCCGCAGTGCTACAATAGTCCAGTGAACGTAAATGGCTGCACATACTGTGACACAGCCCATTCCTTTTTGCAAGCAAGTGATACCGCTGGCATGCTTTCATTTCACATTTTGTGACATGTTGCTGGCCATGTGTTTTACGCTGCACATGTACTGGCACACTAAAACCCCGCTCTGTCTTTCTGACTACATACAGGCCATTATTCTGATCGACACATGTGCTTTTCAAGTGAGACTGGGTTGTTACATCTTTTGGCTGACCATGTTTTCTTTGTATGTGTAAAAGCAAATTCTGACGGTATAACACCATGGAGCAGTGAGGGCACTTCACATGGGAGGATGGCAAACTAAAATCTGTGGGGGTCTTGGGCGATGCTGCGAGAGAGTAGGGGTGGTCTGTAACCAGTGCAGACTCAGAAGGTGGAGTTGAATTTGATGTCGAAGGTGTTGGTGATAATGTTGGTGAAGCAGTAAAATCCTCCTGAAGGTCTCTCAATGTTGGGTTGGTCTCTGATGAGGACGGCTTTGATGTGCTTTGGTCCACATCAAATTTTTTTTTGCACTCAGTCAGATGTGCTACCATGTTGAGTTTCTGAACAATTGTCCCCGCACAAAATGGACAGTGGAAATGGCCATGATCTCTGCAGGACAGATTGCATCTGCATAGCAATTTTTCTGCAAAAAGGAGAGTAGAAAAAATACTCACCATGTTATAAAGACTGTACTTATAAAGAATAAACAATTGCATTCTTCCTTAACCAAAACAGTGTGTGTGGTTGTATGTGTGTGTATGTGTGTGTGTGTGTGTGTGTGTGTGTGTGTGTGTGTGTGTGTGTGTGTGTGTGTGTGTGTGTGTGTGTGTGTGTGTGTGTGTGTGTGTGTGTGTGTGTGTGTGTGTTTGTTTGCTGAGGGTTAGGTTTAGCACTGTTGCTGTTACTTGTGATATATATGTAACATAGAAGTATGTAATGTATAAGATCTTGGATTCTTTTCATCAACATACCTTGGAAATGCACTGCATTTTCGGTGTGGTTTGCCAGGTGCCTCTGGATTACGGTTTGGCTTCTTGATATAAATTTTGGACAGAGAGGACACCCAAACTCAGACGATGATACATCCGTCCACTCCAGACTGCCATCTTTTGTCAAAATAGACAGGTGTGTCTGGAAAATCAGAAGTCACAACACTGATATCAAGAAAACTTTACAGATCACTTATTAGTAACATGGTCCTCTCTTAAAAATGAACATAAAATAGATCATTCATAATAAACCTGGCTGGGTTTCAATCATACTAGTTTGCCATGATACGAAAGAAAAAACGTTGCCCCACTTTTCAGAGAGAGGGTGAAGGAGATGTCTCGTACCATTCAGTCTTCAACAATTCAATCTCCATATGTCAAATGCAGCATTAAAGCACTTGATAAGTAATCATGTACATGAAAAAGACCAGATAGTGGGTAACCAAAAGACTCTTTGTCTTACCATTCTTGCTTGATTCCTTGATGTGATGTTGTGGAGCCTAAAAAGTGATAAAATTTTAATTAAAACTCATTCTTTTTAGAAAATTTGGGGCCCCTTTATAGAACAGAACAGAAAAAATAGACGAAGAAGAACTTCCGGTTTGCCTTTTCCGGTATGCGTTGCCGATATGGCGACGCTCCGCCCCTTCGTTTGGGTGCCTTTCACCAAAAGAGGGAAAGACAAGCCGCCATCTTTTAGCATGTTAGCATGGAGGGTGTTCACCCTGTGCTGGTTTAAATCGTGATTTTTTTGCACTACAGGTGCATTTGTTGACCCTTGAGAGGAGACACACATGAGTGGCAAAGTCTTCACCGGTTGAAGCCGTTTCAAAAAGTCTAAGACCACTTCGACCGGAGAAACACTCGACCACGGTGCAGTCTAAAACAGAAAGACCACACGTGTCGGCCTTTGTTTAGGGCTTTTCATACACGCACACAACACGCATGGTGTAAAACTTAACTAGGTCGCATTCCTGAAGACTAATTCTGTATTTCAAAACACATAATTCTCAGGAAATAGTGTCGTCATCATTAATTGCCAATGGTTTGCATCTTATGTTAATACTCGACGCAAAACGGACAGTTATTTGTTGTTTTCAGTCCATTTTTCAATCAGAAAACTAGCATAAACCTGTTTCCCGCACGGAAAATCCACATTAGACTCTGCGTTCCCAGAAGTATAGTATTTTTTGCACGAATGAAATAGTATTACGTCAGAGTTTACGTTTTGAGCCGTACTGCCCCGAAAACATTATCACACACATGTTGAGAAACCAACCTGCTCCGTGCAGCTTTATCTCATTAGAGTTACAGCCAATAGTCTTCTTTGGCAATGGAGCTCCTCTTCGTATCCAGATGTTGTTCTATCCTCTCCCATGTCTCTGATAACCGCCGAGAGCAGCTGCCGCTCGGTGAAATCTTAAAAATCCTGAAATCTGGACATCTCCTCACATTCATGAGACAGGGGATGCGTCTCGAAGCGACAAGCTGCAGTCTCCACTCCCCTCTCTCCTCCGCCCGAAACACCGAGGTGAACTTGGTTTCACGTTGGATATTTAACAGACATTCAACTCCCAGACAAGGACTGATAGGCAATCCGAGCCTGGGAAGGGGTGCTCATACAGCGGAAGGTTTCCCACCGAACGACCGCTGAATACACGGTCTAGGGACCGTCGCAAAAGTTCAAGCTTTGTTTTAGCAGAAGACAACTAACCATTACATCATCAAGAGCTTTTTTACCCTGTGAGGAATAATCTTCCAAAAGATGGTATATTGTCAGAATGAAATTACTGTACTTGGCTCAAGCACTGGTTTATCTATTTGTGTCTCAATCAATTTAATATTAATTTTTAAATAACTTGATCGTCAATAACTTTTTGGTCATGTGACCTGGAGGCACCAAATCACTTTTATAATGTCCATCTCTTATTACTGTTCTTGGCTCAAGCACTGGTTTGTCTATTTGTGTCTTTTTAATATTAATTTTTAAATAACTTGATCATCAATAACTTTTTGGTCATGTGACCTAGAGGCAACAAATCACTTTTATAATGTCCATCTCAAGAAACAAATCGACAAACCAGTGCTTTTTCCAAGAACAGCAATAAGAGATGGACATTATAAAAGTGATTTGGTGCCTCTGGGTCACATGACTAGAAAGTTATTGATGATCAAGTTATTTAAACATTAATATAAAATGGATTAAGACACAAATTGACAAACCAGTGCTTGAGCGAAGTACAGCAATATCTTCTTGCAAAATTAACAGAGTTTTGGAATTTCAACCTTAAATTAAAAATCTATTTACAACGTGATGGTTATTTTTCCTCTGCTTTTACGCAGCATGTTCTTTTGCAACGGTCCCTAAACCGGGCTGCAATGGCCACACTGGGTCGCGACATCAACCAGCGACAGTTCTTGGGAAACTATCCGCTGTACGAGCGACACATGTCGGGCAGGAATTGCCAAACTGTCGTTGTGAATGTCTGTCGAATATCCAACGCGAAACTAAGTTCACCTCGGTGCCGGAAACTCTTTCTGAGTCTCAAAATGCGATCATTGTGCTCGGAGCATGGGAGGAGACTGCTCTGACGGAGGAGCTTTTGTTATTATTAAAATTTATTTATTTATTTATTTATCTATATTTATTTATTTTTTTCCAACACAAGGAGGTACAGAGTCTCTGAAAGTGATCATAAGAAATAACACAAAATGCAAACATCAACTTATTCAGATTACAGTGTAAACACAAAGAGTAACAAACCATTTTCATCCATATTGTGAGCAGAGGAGAATGAAATGACACAATAATAAATAGTTGTAAGTTTTAAATTTAATCAGGGGATTTTAAGTTTTTAATAAAGAAGTCTGATATTTTTATGGCTTCATTGCTCGATGATGTTGTTAACGTATTGAAGTATTGTTTGAGTTCATTTTCAAACTGTCTCTTAAGGTTGACGGAATTGACATAATGGATAGAAAATGTACAAACAAACATCTTAGGAAAGTTTTACAGAAAAGTAAAAAAAAATTCGCCCAGAGGTAAATTCATGTGGGACTCACAGTTGGTTGATATTAGATGGTGCAATGCCTGGTTATGTCCCTTTCAATTCTGTCTTTCAAATAAAATATAAGATGTTCATTTTTAAATTTCACATTGTATTTGTAACAAATCTATTTCCAGATTTACTGATGTGAATGACGTGTACTTTTTGCAAGCATGAGCCAGAGACAATTTTGCATTTATTTTGTATTTGCCCATCATCATCTGTGTTTTGGGGGGACCTAGAGAAATGTCTCTATAATAAAACTAAACAATACATAACAATCAGTCATGAAAGGTGCTGTAAGATATTTTTTTCAAAATTTGAATGCAATGACAAATCAATTTGCTTCATAGTAAATTTGATGATTCTCATGGGTAAGTTTCATATCCATAAAATGAAGTTCTCCAAGGCCCTACTTAATTTTTGTATTTTCATAAATAAATTCTATTTTTATGTAGACACCTTAAGAGTAATGACAAACAAGAAAAGTGAACACACACTGCTTTGCCTAAACAATTCATTTTCACTTACCCCAAATCAAGAGGTGCCTTAATTAATACATTAATTATGTTAAGTACATGTGCTTATTTATTTTATTTCAGTGTGTATATTTTATTTTTCTTAATTTATTTTCCTTTTATATCCCCCATTACGTCTTCTTTAATAGTCTGATTGTCTGTAATTTGTTATCTGTTAAATAAACACTGATATTAAAAAAAAGAGTTAATTCTAAAGTATTTTCCATTTGATTTTATCTTTGTCCATTTTGTTTTGTGAATGTGAAATATGTCCAGCATTATGATAGTCTGTAACAAAAGAGAGAGGTTGTGAGGTATGGAGGGGTTTTCAAAGTAATGTAAAAAAAAAAAAAAGAGGATGTGGAAACACATAAGCTTTTCACTGACAGACATGCCCACATTTGGGATATCACTCTCTGATTGGACATGAAACTTCACAAACACAATGGAGTTTAAAGACCGAAAATATGAGCTGAAAACAGCCACTAAGGATCCTTCAGAAACAGATATAAAGCTGGGATTGAAAAAAGGTTTGATGGGGGTTTGAAGCACAAAATACTGTGCACAACTGTCATCAAATCAATATAACGGAGGATCAACACCCAGTTTACAGAACAATTCAGGTTAGATTAATCACCCTTTAAAAATCATTAACATGTCGGTTCACAGCAAAGAAAAATATTTTACTGTTCTCAATGTGGGAACTAATTTAAACAGAAATCAATTCTGGCAAGACATGTGTTTGTTCAGTCAAAAGAAAAACCTTTTAGCTGCTCTGAATGTTGTAAAAGAAAAAAAAAACAAATTTGACAGCATGTATGGTTGTTCACTTTAGACTTGCAGCCCCAGGGGCAGACTGTACTACCTCTCAGGTCTGGAAACAGAGACCATGAGGGAGTGCATTACAGCACCTTTCATGACTGGTTTGATCCCTTCTTCATCTTCACCAGAGGGGGGCAGGATTCTTCTTTGTAAGAAAGGCAGATGCGCCTTGATCACAGCAATAGTTGACCTGTTTTTATTTCTTGCTGTTTCAGAGGTTTTTGGAGGTTAAATCTCAGACTGTTTCACTGCTCAGGTATGCCTCAGAGCTTTCTGCCTCCCGTTAGGGTCACCATGAAGTGTCCGAGGTCTTCTTTTTTTCTCCTTCTGTAGTCATGTTAAAAACTGATCCCTGTGCCATGTCTCTGAACCTTCATGTTAACTCCTCACAGCTCACATTGAGCTGTAGTTTTGATTTTATATGAAAAATAAAACATTACAGTTGTGTCTCTGTGAAGACTGGATTTCATGATTGACTGTATTTTATAGTGTGCGTGTTGTTTCTGTGATGATGCGGTTTGAGGCCCACTGACAATGAGGACCTTTTTGGAAATGTTAAACTCAGCTTAGCTTTGAGTTAGGATGAGTTAAAGAGGCGGGACTCTTCACAAACAGCTACAGGGTGTCCACTTGTCAGTCAAGACAGCCTTGCCCTTCTATGGGCTAAACCCAAGTTTAAAGGGGGCATATCATGCTTGTTTCTCCTTTTCACCATGCCAGACTAGGATGCCTCTAATACGTGGAAATATAGGCAGACTTCACCAATAAATTATTTCTATAATAGGGCTCCATCCTGCTCCTTCACTTTTCTCTGTCCGTTTTATCCGTCATGCTGAAAGTGTAGTCTAAAGATCGCCTCCACCGTCAGTTTGTCACTATGTTATTAGTGACATTATTATTGTGGTCCAGGTTCACAGTGCATGTCAGAACAAGCATGCAAATATCACAGTCTCACAAGTATTACGACGGCTGCTAAAACTACAGTGTTTTAACTGCTAATTCACCATGTAAAGCCGAGCTGCTCAGCAGAGCAGAGTCCCTGCATCCAGCACTCAGTCAAGTTAGCCAGAGCTAGTAGGGAGCTTTATTTATACTCGGCTCTTGGTGGGTGTATCCCTCGGTGGCGGTTGTGTGACTAACTGACATCACAGAGGAGGAGCTGCTTTATCAGATTACTCCAATAAAAAGAAAGGATCCTCGTGTCGTCACGACGGTCGAAATCTCGCGGCCAAACGGCAATGACCTATTTTCAGAGGCATCAAATCTTGTTCCAGGATATCTGAAAAAATACAATATCTCATTTTTTAAAAATTCAGGGGGTGCAAGGTCTTGTTTTCAAATTTATTATATTATATGTAAGAATTAAATCAGGGATCAGCATGATATGTCCCCTTTAATAAAGTTCAGGAGTTCAGGCTTAACAGTAGGGGTTAACAATTTTGGAAAATAATGTAATTGCAATTTTTTGGGACCAATATTGCGTTTGCAATTTAGCATGCAATTTTTTTATTTTTTATTTTATTTATTTATTTATTTATGTATTTATTTATTTATTTATTTATTTATTTTATTTTATTTTATTTTATTTTTTTTGGGGGGGGGGGTATCTTCTGCACTGTTCACTGAAAACAAGCTATAAGTCGTTTCATAGTGTGACCAACACGACAAAGGATACTGTCAACATTCAAACACGTCCTGCACTTTCTTTCAAAAAAAAAGTGGGACACTGAAATTTTACCGATCTCCGGTTGTTGGTAAGAGTAACAAACCTTACAGAGTAAAGTATACAAGGGGCACAGCTCTGCCAGCCACAATCACTCTACTGTATGGATCTCTGTAGCTCACAGGGTTTTTGACAGAAAACCAGCATATTGACTTTTGCTGGTTTTAAAGAAGAATAAGTACAAAATACTGTATTCCCTCCAGGTCTGTGTACATGAAACTTTTTTTTTTCTAATTGCAGCCTTTGTGATTTGGAAATTGCATTCAGTGAAATTGCAATGCCGGTTTCAAATCGATTAATTGTTTAGCCCTACTAAACAGGAGAGAGATAGAGCACGAACTAAAGGCTAAAACACAGGCTAAACTGTTTCTGCTAATGTTCATTCCAAAACACAGTCAATCAACAAAATGAAGAGTGAGGATGCGTTAGCTCTGATTGGTAGATGACTGACACGACATAACCAGGATTCACTAATGTTACACATTACAGACACGTCTTGGAGCACTGAGCTGTCAGCAGCACTAAACATAGCCAACTACTAAACTATGGCACAAACTGACAGCGTTTGCTTGTTGTCACATTGTCTACAATAACTGTTGATAAGCACCTTATCTTGTTGCATTTTATCCAAGAAAAAGTTGTCTTGAACAAACAGGAAAACAAGACCCCATCTTCATTCAATTCCAAAACAAACACACGCCTTGTTAAGAGTCACATCTTTACAACAGTGTGCTTGAGACTCAAGGCCAAAAGGTGGTGCTGTATTATAACGAAAACATATCCTCCTCACAGCATCTTTAAATCAACAGCTAAAGTATTTGTGAATTAAATGTTGAGGTTCTCCTGCTGGTGAATCTTAGTTTGAGCTGTTATATATTTTGAAACAGACTACTCAGGTAGATAGGTCAGTCCTGCTGAAGAGGGAATGAGTTTATTAAAAAAAAACACCAGTACATGTTGTTCATCTTCCACAGATATTTCTGAAACAAAAATTCCAAGCTTTATTCCCAGTCAAATGTTAAATTACAGAGCCCTTTACTCATTTTTCCAGCTTTTTCTGTGTAAAAAAAAAAAAAAAAAGAAAGACAGACAGACAGAAAAGAAAGGTTTACAGATCTCATATTTGTGTGCCAATCATCCTGGGATTGTTTAGTCCGATCTTCTTTGCTCTCATTAAATGAGTAGTCACATGTGCTTTTAGCCAAATTTGATTGAATTTCTGATTTCTGAAAACACCATCAAACCTCATTCGTGTGGAGCTCACAAGCTGTCTGGATGAAAGATTTAAAAAGCTGGAGATATCTTTATGAATTATCTTAGTTTTTTCCATGCAATGTCATGTTTACACAACTGAAGTTAATATATGTCAAAGTATAAACATAAATACAATATGTTAAAAACCACGAGAAACAGGATGAGATCTCTTTAGAAATCCAACACACCTCAGGCTCAGCTCTAAATCATCGTCATAGGGTTTACTTTTTCATGATTGAAGACAGCTCCAGGATCATGCTCTGAAGAAAAAAAAACATTCAACAATGAATGGTTATTGATCTCAACACAGAAAAGAGTGTGACTGAATATTTGTGCTGACTCTTTTTTTGCTTATTTTCGTTCATTTTCAAAGATGATAAAAGTGTTTAACAAATCTGATCATACTAATGCACTAATGCTCTACAACCCAGATATAAACAAGCACAGACACGCCCAGACAGATAATGTCTAATTACTCTTATCACCTAGCTTTCTTACCCATCTTCCCTTCTCTACAGTCACTAACATGAGCATCACCAGAAGCAGAGTGATCAGAAAAGAGTTCAGAGGGTTTAGCCTCTGCTTGTTGACACCAAGCATCTTAAAGTGGGGCTTTGTTGGCAACATATTGTTGAAGAATGTGGCTAGAAATTTAGTTTGGTTAGCATGCTCATTGTGGCAGCCTAAACAACAAGGGTATTTTCATTCTGGATCCTGTGCAGCAATCCAAGCAAAGGCAGCAGCGCAACAGACAGGTCAGCCATGCCCTTATATGGGCAAAACTTATTTAACAACTTCAAAACTAACAGGTTTTGACAGAAATTCATCCACTGTTAATTGTGCGTTATGTTTTATTTTGTTTCGTTTTTTTGTACCAGACTGTAAAAATGCTGGATGGAGCATATAGGAGTAATAAATTGACTTGATAAAGTGGAACCAGACAGGATTTTTTTTTTTCCTTTTTTTATACATATATTTGGAATCAATACAAAATATTAGAGTGCTGCAACTCATACAGTTCCACTCTTACATGCATTTATCAAACCAGAAATCTTCCTTTTCCATCAAAACAGGAAGGAAAGGTGTTTTTCAAAATTGCTGTTTCACTACTGCCCAGTAGATGGCAGCAAAGACATTCAGACATTCAGTCCACTGTTTTTATTGATTAATTATTTAATCTAGACGTCCTTTCCAAAACCGAAAGAATGAAGCTCTGATAGCAGAAAAAACACTTGATAATGTGTAATCCTATCTCTGTTACTTCTTCGTTTAAGTTGTTTGAGTATTATTGAGACACAGTGCCACTGTGCAGTATGAGAAATGAGAAATTAGTAAACAAATGGAATAATCTGCAGAGAATAAACAAGGATTATCTAAAAAAAAAAAGAACAGACAAAATGAAAATGGATAGCTTATATATTGTTGTGAAACAAATTCATATTTATCCAACAGAAGTTATCTAAGGTAAGAATATTTTAAATATTAATATTTTTCTTTAAAAAAATAAAAATTAATTAATTAATTAATTAATAAAAACCACCAAAAAAATGAAAATTTATGGGCACAAATTTTGAAATTAATGCAGGTTAAAAAAAATGCCAGAAAGGCACAATTTTCAAGTTACTCAGTAAACTTATCATCAAAAATGAAATATATAAAAACCTAAACTTAAAAAAAATAATAATGATTTGATTTTTTTATTCCTACACGTAACTTTTTAAAAGTTTTGATGTAATTAGAATTTTTTTTTTTTTGCCTAGTGATTAATTTGTTTTTCTATTTACTACTCTGTGAGTGAAGTGGTCTCCAGATAAAACATGAACACTGATCATTTTCAGCTCTCACCATGGACATCCTCCTCCCACTGGCTGGAGGTGGCGTCACCATGGGACTCTCCCCCTGGGTGAGGTGCTGGGCCTCCACGTCGGTCCCGCTCTGAGAGCCGGCGCTGTCAGACGGCGTGGCCAGCTTCCCTTCAGACAGCCCTCGAGACATGAAACTGCACTTCCTGGCGGTGGGGTAGTGGTCGCTCTCCGGAGAATCGCTCACGTCACTGAACTCCTTACAAACACTGACTCTGCTCTGCTTCCTCTGAGGGATCTTCAGGGACGCGGGGATTTCTATGTGGCCCCCCATGAGCGTGGGTCGAGGTCCTGCGTACTGTGGCTGCACCGAGCCATGAGGTCCGTTTGACTCTTCACTGCTGCATGACGGCTTCCTGTTCTCCAGAGTGAGGCGGCGGTCCAAAGCCCCCTGCTGCTGCTGCTGCTGCTGACCCTGGACGTCGGCTTGGCTGGGCTGCTGGTTGGGTGGCTGATTCTGAAGCACCACAGGAACAACACTCAGAGGCTCCACATGAGCATCAGGGACAGCAGAGTAGGCCCCCTGTGTGAGCAGCATCAGCCTCTGCGGTGAGGAGTTAGTGAGAGCTAAGACCTGCTGCACGGAGGAGTTCTTCTTGGACCTGTACACGCTGTCATCGTCCCCATATTTATACCCGTACAAGCTTTGTTTGATTTTCTTCACCCCCAGGTGGAAAATCTCCAACAGGTTGAGGAATAAAGACACTCCTGCGATGACCAACATGAAGACCATGAAAATGTTCTTCTCTGTCGGCCTTGAAACAAAGCAGTCAACACTGTTAGGGCAAGGCAGCCGCTCACATTTGTAAAGAGGAGACAGTCCGATCCCGTACAGTGCACACTGACCTATGATGAAGCCCACCTCCACCGCGGACCGCGTTAAGATATGAAAGACATATGTGCGCAACAAGGAGCCCCTCAACGGAGCTTTCCTCACTTTCTTCTGCTCGTCTAGTTTCCTGAGCTCTCGCTCGATTCTCTTATGATCCTCCTGGACTGGGTCTGTCCCCTCCAGCTCAGCTTTCAGGCAGGCTTTCTTTCTGTGCCTCTCCTTCTCCAGGGTCCTCAGTCGGTACAGTGCGTGGCCCATGTAGACCAGAGACGGAGAGGACACAAAGATGATCTGCAGGACCCAGTAGCGGATGAGTGAGATGGGGAAGGCCTGGTCGTAACAGACGTTCTTGCAGCCAGGCTGCTCTGTGTTACAAACAAACTCGCTCTGTTCATCGTCCCACACATCCTCAGCTGCAACACCCAGAACCAGCATCCGGAAAATGAAGAGGATGGTGAGCCAGATCTTCCCAACGATGGTTGAATGAATGTGGACCTCTTCTAGTATACTCCCCAGTAAGTTCCAATCCCCCATCTTCTGTCACATTATTATGATCTGCTGGAGGATAAAACAAGGAGTTTCTGAGTTTTTCATCTAATACAAAGCCGTGCAGTGAAGAAATTGCTTATCTTACGTGTTTCCTAGGATCCTCGTCTTGTTTTCTTCAGCAGGAGTCCGTCATAGAAGAGCAGATAGATTTGAGGAGACATGAGGGCTCATGAGTCGTCCCTCTGGAGACGGATGAGACCTACTGCCAGTGTAGCTGACACTGCTGTGATGCTGCTGCTAACTGGGACTCCAGTTTGAGGCCATTGATCCACCACATGGTCCTATAATGGCCTGAGGTCAGTTTCATCCTGACACTTTTAAGAGGACACTACACTGGAAATAGCACCGACTGTCAATAGTCCAACATGTACAGTGTGTACCAACTCCTTCTGTAAAAACAGTTTATAAAACAACCCCCGATCTCTGTTATTCTAGTTGTTCTTTCCCTTGTCCTGGTCGTCATACATCTAAAGAACCGACCCATGAAAGATCTGATTCCTCAGTTTGACCTGGAAACTGGAAAAGGGCCTGACCTCAATTCCATCAACACCTTTTGGGAACAACTTTCATCTCATTGGGAGCTCGGCCTTATCACCTCACTTTAGTACCAGATGTCCCTATTGGTAGACAGAAGGCGAGCCTCTCCAGCTGAACATTGATGTCCATTGTACTAAAATCAGCGATCAAGCGAGGGCAAAACAGATGTAGAAACAGATATAGTGCATTTACTGTAAGTGATATAATAAACAGTGGGAAACTGAAGTGTTATGCAGACGATTCCCAGTTCTCCGACCCCAATTTCAAAGAAGTTTGTATGTTGTGTGAAATGTGGTTAAAAAAAAACCCAGAATACATTGATTTCCAAATCTACTAGACCCAAATTGTGTCCTCAATTGAACAGTTCATGATTTAAGTGATTCTTAGCCCATGTTTAATTTGATAGAAGCAATATTTCTCTAAAAAAGAAAGAAAAGGAGCAGCAAAAGGCTGAAAAAGTTGTTGGTTCTGATAATCAATAGCTAGAGGAGCCGTTTGATACCAGTTGTGTAAAGTGGTAACTGGTCAGCAGGATGACTGGAGATAAAACAAGCGTCTTAGAGAGGCTGAGTCTCCCAGGAGTAAAGATGGGCAGATGTTTACCAGTCTGTGAATGTGTATGTTCTTCCATGGAAATCAACAATTCATGATATCGTCAAAAGATTTCAGCAATCTGGAGAAACCTCTGTGCACAGGGGACAAGGATGAATGTCAACAGATGGTCATGGTCTTCAGGCCCTCAGGCAGCACTGCATCAAAAACAGACATGACTGTCATGGAGCTCAGAGTTCACCATCCCGTCCACAAATGTAAATCAAAGCTATCAGGGAAAGAAGGAACCACTTGTGAACACGATCCTCAAACATAACCGTTACCTCTGTACCATAGCTCATCTGAAATGAACTGAGGCGAAGAAGAAAACAGTTCTGACGTCAGAGGTATCAACTTCTAAAATTCCTTTTTCTGAAACCGTGGATGCTGTGTCCTCGGCTCTAAAGAAGAGAGGAAGCACCTGGCCTGTAAGGCGTTTAAGCCATAGTCCTTAAAATAATGTACGTCATCTAGCTCGCCACGAAACTGCTCCCCCTAGTGACTGGCTTGAGTATAGGCCAAAAACTCTGTCTTCCCAGTCATTCTAAATGGGCTGTGGTCAAACTTCAAAAGTAAAAACACCTCATGGAAATGTTCCTCAAAGTGGTGAGCACAAAGGACCAATTTTTGAAAACTGTGGGCTTAAGTGCCCTCTTTAGAACCAAACTGGGCTAAATTTCTCCCTTAGGGCCAAAAATGTGGGCTAAACTGCCCTCTGAGGTGGCAAAAATGCTTGCCGTATGCACCCTTATCTTTTACTTTTTACCCTGGTCTGTGCACGCCACTGGTTTCTCTTCATATGCTGTGGTGAAATGAAGATATAATTGGGCTGAATTGTGTGGGTTTTTTTTTTTACTAGAGCTTAAGAAAAGGGGATAAGAAGAAATAGAGCGGACATATTGTCCATGATTTCCAAAAAGAGTGTCAGACTTAGATTTTGGACCACATTTTTCCTCTTCCCCTCAGTCCATCTTTTATCTTTTTTAAAAATTGGTTTTCATTTTCCCTCGTTTCATTCTCATCTGCTATTTCTGTTTCCATCCTGTCCTCCTCACATTTCTTTTCTTTCATCAGGTAGAGCACTTTGTAATCCTGTTATGAAAAATACAAATAAAGGTTATCATCTCAAACCTGGCACACAGGAGCGTGCATCTCCAATGAGTATTTTATACAAACTGCATCATTTTGTTGATAAAAACAAAAAAATAAGACACCAACATAAATAAATAAAACTTTATTTGCACAATATTCACATTACTTGTGATCCATGCTACTCAGAGCATTGGGAAGAGTCAAACCAAAGACCAGTGAGGCCAACAGATAAAATGTTTGATCATATTAACACATAAAGATTAATCCCTTACATGAATCAGTCATGTAAACATTATAACAACCTTCAGGAATATTAAGCACTGCGCCCGTTCACCAATACGTCCATTAAAACATCATCTCAGAGAATTATTCCAACTCTGTCACACTCGAGCTTTGACAAGAGATTCTCTGAACGTCTCCTCATTTCAGAAACTCATTTTTTAATCTGGATTTATTCAAGTCTGAGGGAGTTTTTCTCAAATGTGTCGAGAAAAACAAAAAATGGACCAAATCGCATGAAATCTGCAGCAGAGGATAAAACATATTTAGTGTATGCAGCATGAGAACAATGTTTCTATGAGGACCAGACATCAGCACAATCAGGCGCTGATGCTACAGTAGTGAGTGCAGAGTGGAATCCAGGAACATGGATGTGGATGAGGAACAATAATACTGATGTGTTACTGTGCAGATGATTCGTGTGTGTTAAGAAGAAACTGAATATCAAGCCTCCAGATCTTTGAGTGAAGACTCAGAGTGGATCCTGGATTCACCACCTCAGGACCACAAACACCATGTTAGTACCACAGTACAGGCGTGAAATGTCCCACAGAGAGGGTTACATTCATGAAACACAGCCCAGCTGTCTGAGTCGTCATGTGTCCATCTTCTCCTTCTTCTTAAAAAGCTTCAGGAGCTGGTTAAACCTCTGAGCAATCTGAGGGAAGAAGATAAATCTGTTATTTTTTCACAGCCTCAACACGCAGACATCACAAACGCTGCAGGTAAGACGATCATATGACAGTCAGGATTCACCCACCTGCCCAGACGGCTTCTGCAGTTTCTCTGACAGAGCAGAGAACGTCTCACGTGAAGCTCCTTTAGTCTTCACACCGACCAGAATGTCTCGATCTTCATCTCTGGAGGAAGCAGAATACAGAGTTCATTCAGGGTCTTCCTACATGACTTAAAGTGGACATATCATGCTTGTTTCTCTTTTTCACTATGCCAGACTAGGATGCCTGTAAAGCATTTCTGCCCTCAGTACAAGTCATTTAGTTCCTTCATTGCCCCACAATAACGTTCTCAATATCCTCATTTTAGGCGATTCTGAAGATCTTGTTGAAATGCTCCGTTTCCAGAATGACCTCAAGTAACCTCGCCACGTCACAGCCCTTTGTGCTCTGATTGGTCAGTTCTGTCAGAGGGGCAGAGGGGGTAGAGCCAGGGGGTGGTTTTTGCAGCATGGCAGTATTTACAAAATCGCCACATTGAATGGAGCAGACTGAGCCAGTTTGCTGTTTGCCAAAACTTCACCGTAAGGCATTGATAGCACTAATAAAATGGCAGAGTGGACCCCGGGTCAGACCCGGACGGTTCTGCAGCTCAGGAGGAAGAAAATCCACCTGGACACAGATCATCTCAGGACGCTTCAGTGTGGTGAGTCAAAGCGGTACTGTAACATGTATAGTTTATACGTGGAAATATAGGCAGACTTCACCAATAAACTCTTTCTATAACAGGGCTCCATCCTGCTCCTTCACTTTTCTCTGTCTGTTTTATCCATCATGCTGAAAGTGTAGTCTAAAGATCGCCTCTACCATCAGTTCCTCACTATGTTATTACCGCAGCATTATTGTGGTCCAGGTTCACAGTGCATGTCAGAACAAGCATGCAAATATCACAGTCTCACAAGTATTACGACGTCTGCTAAAACTACAGTGTTTTAACTGCTAATTCACCATGTAAAGCCGAGCTGCTCAGCAGAGCAGAGTCCCTGCATCCAGCACTCAGTCAAGTTAGCCAGAGCTAGTAGGGAGCTTAATTTATACTCGGCTCTTGGTGGGTGTATCCCTCGGTGGCGGTTGTGTGACTAACTGACATCACAGAGGAGGAGCTGCTTTATCAGATACTCCAATAAAAAGAAAGGATCCTCGTGTCGTCACGACGGTCGAAATCTCGCGGCAAACGGCAATGACCTATTTTCAGAGGCATCAAATCTTGTTCCAGGATATCAGAAAAAATACAATATCTCATTTTTTGAAAATTCAGGGGGTGAAAGGTCTTGTTTTCAAATTTATTATATTATATGTAAGTATTAAATCAGGGATCGGCATGATATGTCCCTTTTAATGCTGGATTCTGATGGATAAATCAACCGAATCAGGAAAGATATAAAACACCTAACAGGTGTTTTTTGTCAAGAACCAACCTAAGACCGTCCAGATACATGAAAGCAGGTGAAAATGATGAATGAGTAAAACTACTGAAGCAATGGAGGAGATGTAATTCCTAATTTTGAACAGAACAGATTCTTGAGATCTGTCTGTAAACTGTAAAAATTGGTTCTTTCTAAAAATAGCACATAAAACAAACAGTGAATAACAAACCTGGATGTCCAGACTAAGCATGTACAGATTTTCAACCTTCTACATGTTAGTTGTGGGAACCCCTGAATCTGTCTATGAACTGATCCAAACGGTCAGTTATTAAAACAGGACAACGATGTCATCATCACATTAGGATCTCCTGACTGGTTCATGACATGTTGGAGGAGTGGGCCTCAAACACCAAGGTCCGTCTACAGCTCTGCCCCTGACAGCCCTCCAAAGGGCTGGCCAATCAGGAGGAAGGGGGTTTGTGGAACAGGGAGCGTTAAAGAGACAGCAGCTAAAACAGTTTCAAACAGAGGCTGAAAGAAGAGTTTTCTAAAGCACCATGTCTACTACGGGAGTACCAGAGAGACAATATGAAGCCCTAAATTGAATCACACCACCCCCTCTAGAGAGGTGCTACCTTTTTTCAAGGATTGTGCGTTCCATCATTTTAAAACACCTCAAATATAGAGTTTGATAGGACTGACCTGGTCCAGGACATCACCACCTCGCCCTTCTTCCTGACCACGTTCTTGGCGCTGAGGCTGCTGGGGGACAGACACCCAGGGGAAGTTTTGGGTTCAGTCTCGTCTTTCTTGCTGTCAGACTCTTCCTCCTCACTCCTCATCTTCCTCTTCTTCCTGGGCTGCTTGTTTTTTGATTTCTCTTGCTGCTTCTTCCGCTTCCCATTCTTCCCTCGTTTCTCTGGCGAGCTGCTCATGTCCTCTGCGATGGTGAGGCTCCTGTCTGACCCTGACACCTCCACATCATCTCTGTCTGAGTCAGACACATGTGAGGCTGCCGACTGGCTGCTCTGGGTGGTCTCGGAGCTCTCTGTGAGGTGACGTGGACTGGTTTCGGATGAGGACGCTTTAGCTGGGCTTTGTTGAGTTGTCTCGTGCGTCTGCTTTGTGCCTGTTTCACTATCAGAGCTTTCTTTAACACACTTCAAACTGTCTTCTGGAGGAGGCAGGACTTTGTGAGGCCCTGAGTCTTCAGGGGAACAAACACTTGAGGTATTTTGTTGTGGTGATGAACTGTCTTTTTTAAGGGGTGGCTGCTCTGTCTCTTTGTGATCTGGAAGGATCTTCTCTGCAGCAGGAGCCTGACAGTTCTCTGAGCTTTCAGGAGGGTCTGATGCTTTGGTCTCTGATGGTTCAGGGATCAAAGGATCTCTCTGGGATTTATCCGTTGTCACAGGCTCAGTAAATGCCTCCATGTGATCGTCCTCTGTTAGTGTTCGACTCAGACTGTCATCAGCAGTGAGCGTGATGTCCGCCCCTGCTGCTGTCTGACGGATCTTCACGATGAAATGATCGTTGGACCGCTCCATCACCAGCGCCTGCATGGGCTGGTTGGGTTTGAACACGAAAGGGACGGCGAGGGGTTCGGAGACCGTGCTGCTGCCGGAGTCACAGCTGGAGATGTCGGTGTCCAGTGCGAGGTGAATGTCCTGCTCACTGGCATCTTCTCCGTCCATCAGAGCGTCCTCGCTGATGTGAGCGCTGATGACGCTGTCAGGTGTGGACATGACGTTCATGCTGGACGGCTGCAGGAAGCTGAGGTGGCTGTCTGATTTGAGAGGGGAGGGGATGGTGAGTGAGACGGCCAGATCTTCAGCCAGGATGGAAAACGACCTCTGTGAAGATGATCCAGCGTGCTGCGCCGCTCTGTTGGGGACTTCTAACAAGCAGCTTTCATCGAACAAAGCTGGATTCAGCTGATCTTTACATCGAGGGGACGCCAACTTGCGAGGGGAGATGCTGGACCACGGTGCGACAAGTTTGGAAGGAGAGTCAAACTTCAGCGGGGACAGCAGCTTAGACGGAGAGTCGAACTTGGTGGGAGTCGTGATGCTGAAGAGTCTCTCCCCGTCTTTCCGTGGAGTGCTAAGAGACCAGGTGGTGTTGTCACCAGGGATGCCGCTCGTCTCCAACAAGTCTGACCCTTGCAGGAGACACTTGAAGATCTCTCCCATCTGGGAGTCTCTGACCAGGTTGAAGGTTAAACTGGACGCCTGTTGCTCTGTGAGCAGCTCAAAGTCGGTTTTGTCGAGCACAGAGGCGTTCTGAGACGCGTAGTTGTTCTTTTCTGGGGTTGAGAAAATGATTTTTGGAGGAGGGAGCTGGGGAGCGGGTTGGGTTGGATGTGAATCTGCATTTTCTGCAGGTGGGATTCTGATGTCTTTGCCTCTGCTCCCAAGGCCGGTTCTGTACGGCACCACAGCGCTGAGCTTGCTTTGACTCAGGCTGGTTGGGGCAGGCGGCGCCTCCTTCAGTTCAGACTGGGTGGATACTTTCTCGTGTCCGCTGGGCTTTTTGTCCACACTCTTTACTCTGGTAGGTTTGCAGAAACTCTTCAGCGTCTCGTAGATGTCTTTGAACATGTAATCCACCTGTCCGTCCACAAAGTCCCACAACTTCTGCTTCAGATCGACGGCCTGTTGTTCAAAGATTCGCTTCACGATGCCATTGTTTGACACTTTGCTGAACACACACGTGATCAGTTTCTTCAGTTTGGATTTCAGCTCTTTCTCCTGGCTGCACACTTCACCAAACTGAGCTCCGTCCACAAACTCCAAAAAAGACACCTGGAAGTTGTCCATCACTCCGTAGAAGCTCTTCCTGGGAAAGGTTTTATGAAGCTTCATGTACTTTTTCCTGATCTCAGAGCGAACCAGCCTGAAGGTCCCCATCACATCCTCCACCGAGGCAAAAGCAGCTTTAGTTGCCGCAGGACACACCGTCTTAAACCGACTCTTAGGACTTCGTGCAGACCCACCAGCTGTCTCGATGATTTCCTTTGACCGTCTCTCTTCAGGCGGCCGGAGTTTATTCCTGACTGGTCGAGTTATCTTCGCCCTCTTGGTTGGAGGAGCGGGAGAATCTGTGGCGGTCTCATCTGTCTCACTTAAGATCTCTCCTTCCTCTAAGTCGGTGTCAGAGAGGCTGGAGGACGGGTCAGAGACCTTCTCCACGGGTGTGTCACGGTTTGCAGGAGAGCCTGGATATTTGTTTTCTTTGTTTACATCCAACTTCTTTGAGTTTGCATCAACAGGGGGGCTGGAAAACTCTGCAGGAGACAAAAAAAGAAGTTTATGTTGAGATCAATGTATTGTTTTGTAACTGATAGAAGATAGGCTGTCTAGTATCTAGTGTTCATGGCAATAACCATGAGCCGACTCACAACTTGTCTTTGCTCTTCCAGTTGAAAAACATTTAGTTAATATTTTAACATTGAGAGTTAGCAGTATTGTTCACAAAGAGTAACTGTGATGTTTTTATGATAAAAGCTGAAATTCTGGTTTAAAAATGTAGTTATACCAATGGATGCTAACTGCTAGCATATAAATGCAAATTCCCTTATGCGTTAGCTTCAAGCTAGCACTATTTTTCTATTTTGGTTTTGGTACATAAGGTGATGTATAACATGTTAAGTGGGAATATTGTATGAGAGAGCAACATTCTTCAAAACCTGAATCAGAATTTTCTTGGGAAATTGTTATCTATATGCTAAGCTAAGATAGCATGGGCAAAATATTCAATCTAAGGTCCAGCTGCTTCAGCTTAATGTAAATAATAGACCATGGAATCATTCAGCATAAAGGCTAATGGTGTCAATGGATTGAACCATTTCTAATCAATCCTCACCAGGACCCAGCTCTTGACACCCATCCCTGCGCAATCTCAGCACTTGTTAAAGTAGACTCCAATGAATTTAATCACTGCTATATATCATGAGTACAATATTGAAACAGTTAAAGGATAAGTTTGGTTTATACAACTTTTACATTGTTTATAGAATGAAGTAGAACAAAATACTCACCCAGAAGGTTTTCCTGATCCAAGCAGTGCTTCAGGAGATATTTAGATCAAAAATTGTGCAGCGGACGTCCGTATAATGGGATCCATCAGGGCACAGACAACGCCGCTCCTAAAACTGCATTAATCGTCCAAAAACTCGTGTTTTTCACCAATATTCCATCATGGTCCGCTCCGGGTTAGTGCTCTGCTGCAGTCTGTGTCACTCCAGACAGCGCTGTGTGGCTGTACTGACCTCTGAACTGACGAAGACTTTGTTTACGTTTGCCCCTTCGCATATGCACAGTACTCTCTGGAGAGCTGACTCCTTTCTTTGAGGGGCAAATGTAAACAAAGTCTTCATCAGTTCAGGGGTCAGTACACCCACACAGCGCTGTCTAGAGGGACACAGACTGCAGCAGAGGCTTAACCCTGAGCGGACCAGGATGGACGATTGGTGCAGTTTTAGGAGCGGCGCTGTCTATGCCCTGATGGATCCCATTGTACGGACGTCCGCTGCACGATTTTGGATCTAAATATTTCCTAAAGCACTGCTTGGATCAGGAAAGCCTTCTGGGTGAGTATTTTGTTCTACTTCATTCTATAAACAATGTAAAAGCTGTGGAAACCAAACTTATCCTTTAAGGAAAGAAAATGGTCGTGTTTCATACATTTCCTTTTTCAATGTAACACCAAATGCAGAAAAACTGGGAACTGAAACTTAACTTTAAGGCAACTTTTAATTTGAATATTTTACTTGATACCCTGACATCACTTCCTTCTGACAGTGTAGAAGTGGAGCCTCCAAGAGAGTCTGCAGTTCGTTTGTCTTGGGGGCAAGTTTTTTAGACTCACTGTGTCATATTCTCACAAAATATTTGTTTCTGATGTGCAGAATGTGAAAGTTTATTAACAAGTTACAAAAGAATCACTTCATATCATGGTGTGAATGTGGTTTCTGGTTTTTCTGCAGCTCCCCTCAAGTGGATGCTTGAAGGACTGCAGTGTTTGCATTTAACTGTAAAGACAAATCTAGTGGTAACAGTAATGTGTCTGTTCAGTTCAGGGAGTTAGTCCAATACCGTCTTATTCTATCCTCTCGTTTTTAACACCATAACACCTTGACGAGTTATTCTGGTGCTGTCAGGTGATGGTGACGATCATTTGTTTGGTTAGATAAAATCTCACATCATCAGCATATCGTTTAACTTTGAGCCCTGAGAATCTGGATTCCTCTTTAAAAAGTGAATCTGAATCAGTTTCAAAGTGAACAAAAGGACAACGTTTACCTGAAGGTTAATTTCCAAATCTAAATTATTTTCATCCAGACTGAACTTTTCAAGCAGCCTGACCCAGGATATTAACCAATGATGATTAGAAGCCATCTTTACCTTTCTGGAGGCTCTTGACGTGACCCGGCTTGCTGTGCACATGGAGGTGGCTTCTCTTGGCAATTCGTATCGGGCTCCTCAGAGGACTGATGGCGTCAGGGATCCTCTTTAGACTGCTCAGAGTGCGTATCATGGAGTCCTCGTCGTGGAGGAACGGCATCGAGCTGGAGGGCTCCGCGTTGTTCTCGCGGCTCTTCCCAGGACTGAAGCTCTTCTTAGGGGTGAAAGCCAGCTCCCGGTGCTTCTCCAGCTTCTCCTTCTGGACCACGTCCTCCGTCGTGCTGCTGACTTTGGACACGGCGATGCAACCTATGGATGAACTAGGCTCTGCTGGGGTTTTGTCTGTGTTGTCGTGGTCTTCGTTTGATTGCGTCAGCATGTAGATGGCTTCAGGAAGACTCAGACCTTCTTGTGGGAGGGACTCCAGGGTAATGGTGCTGGAAACAGAGTCTGCATCTTTAGGAGTGTCTTTCGTTATCTGGACATGTTTCTCCGCTCTGGGACTGCAGGTTGGAGGAGACACTTCTTGCTGAGGTTTGACAGATGGTGAAACTGTTGGACTTTTAGGACCAGGCTTGTCTGGAGCACCTACAGGAACAGAGCTGTCTCTTGAGGGGGCAGGAGTTTCTTTGGCTGAAGCTCCAGTTTTCTGGGTCTTACTGGGTTTTTCTACGTTGGAATCAAACAGATTGGGTTCTTTAGGACTACTTCTTTCTGCTTCATGTGTGGATTTGTTCCTGACTTCATCTTCAGCTGCCAAACGTCTTTCATTTCTTGCACTCTCTGATGCTACCTTGGTTGTGTCTACTCTTGAAACACCTTCTGTTTCCTCCAGAGTCACACTGCTTTGTGTATTTGTTGTGGGATGCTCGTCCGTCTTCTTCTCTACAGACTCAGGTTGTTCACCATAAGCTGAGGCAGTCTGACCGGAGCTCTTTGGGACTTGTTTGTCACTTCCTCCTCTAATTTCATTCCTGTCCTGCTCGTCTCTTGCATCCTCCGGCCTCTTTTCTGGACTCGCCTGTGTTTTGGGGTCGTCTGTTGGTATCTCTGCTTCTAACTCGCTGCTGTTGACTTCATCAATCACACACATGTCCTCAGCGTTGGGCTGGGAGTCCTCCTCCACCTCCTCCACCTCCTCCTCCTCCTCTAAGGTATTTATAAACGCTTGATCCACAGGTGTGAGGTCTTCGATGCGTAACACTGGCTTTTTGATTGGTGACAGGGTTAGATTCAGTGTTTCCATGAAACACAGTTTCCTGTTTGGGCTGTTTTCATCCACGGAGCCCTTCACGGTCTTATTCGGCTCCTCTGGGGGTCTTTTTAAGGCTTCTTGTGTCTTCCACTTACCGCAGACAGCAGGTTTACGTTGCTCTGGTTCTTTGGATGTGTCGTGTTTTCTGCTCGTCTCCAGTAGCGTCCTCCTCTTGTGCGTTCTGTTTACGTCTTCTTCATGTCGTTTCTTCTCCTCCTTCCTCTGGTAATCCTTCAACGTCCTTTCTTTTGAGGTATCTCTGTTTTGCTCAGAATGCCGGTTCGAGGAGGACTTTTTGCGATCTGGACTTTTGTTGTGTCTGTGATTGCTCTTGTTTTTCCTGTGATCTCTGCCATGCTCAGAGTCCGATGCCGCCGTTTTGGCTTTAGTTTGCTTCTGCTCTCTATTTCTTGACTGCTCGCTGCGTGAGGTCTCTGGTGCAGGGCTTCTGGTCCTCTCTGATCTGTGGTGCCCCTCACTGTCGAGGTGGTTTCTGCCTTTCCCTGACCTGGAGTCGTACCTTCGCTCTGTGTCTTTGTGAGATCTGCTGGGATCTGAACTACTTCTGTGTCTCCTGGTGGAGTCAGATTTCTCCTCTCTGTGCTTGGACTTGTGTTTGTCGGATGCTCCATGCTGGGGTGGAGGACAGGCGCTTGGTTTGTCGGGCGCTTCACCTTCTCCTCTTGAGGAAGCTTTCGAGTGAGATGAAGCTTTTGAAGCTCTTGTCTCGATGCTCGGCCCGCTGGGCTGAGAGCTGGAGCTGTCCTTCCTTGAGGGGTGAGGAGGATCTCTCCTGGGAGCAGGATTGTTCTCCCTCAGAGGCGAAGGCGGCCGAGGAGGTGGTGGTGGAGGGGGAGGGGGAGGGGGAGGCGGGGGGCAAGAGGGTGGAGGAGGTGGAGGTGGAGGATGACTGCAGGATGGCGGTGGAGGTTTGGAAGGTGGAGGAGGCGGCGGTGGAGGATGACCGTAGGATGGCGGTGGAGGTTTAGAAGGTGGAGGAGGCATGTTTCTACAGGAGCTCTCTGTGGAGATCTGACTGGATGCTTTCTCTTCCTGAAGACTGCTGATGTAAGGCTGATGATGATGATGGGGTCGGTGATGATGATGATGGTTAAAACCTTTCTGCGACCTGCAGAAAACAAAGTTTGAACAGGGGTCAGGTCATCTGAAACCATCATGCCAGCTCTTCCAACAAATTTAGAAATCATGTTCAAATTTTAACCTGTTTTTTTTTTTCATCATCGTATCATTGGGGTCCTCGGGCTTAGGGAGAGGGCACCTTGTAGCAGAGCTAATGCTATTGTTCCTGCTGTGTTCCTTTCTTATTATTCTGTACGTGCTTTGAGCTCTAATTAGACCCCCTTAACATGCTCAAAAACTTACCAAAATTGGCACACACTCCACAATTGTGAAAAATTTTACTATGACACCAAACATAATCCCCAACATCCCATAATAAGCTCCCTAGCGCCAGAAGGGCACTCAATAAAACACTATAAAATGGCTCTAACTGGGGCTAGGAACGTCATAGAGACATGAAACTAACGCCAAAATGTTCGTCTCATTGAGACGCACTAAACGGGTGTAGGTGTTTTGCACCAATTTTGCACAGGAAGCCAACGATTTGCCTTTCAAAATAAGACTCCGCTGTAGTTTTACCCTTTCTGCCAAAATTATCTCGTCCGAAACCACAAGTGGTATCAGCTTGAAATTTGCTCACACGACAGACTAGACCCTGCTCTACAAAAATGGTGTAGGACTTTGACGTTTCAAGCTCTGTTTTCAAATGGCGAGCCCTCAAAGTCGGTGAATGCTCTTAGCTCCCTCAATGTAAACAGATGGAAAAACACTTTTCAGGTTGGGCAAGCTGCCGCATTTGGGCCTCTACACAAAAAAGCAAAAGTCCTACAGCTTTAAAAATGACTTCGTTAGATTTCAGGCAAAATTTCCTACACAAATATCATATTTTTACAGGGATTAGGTCAAGATTCTGGCCTATATGACGAGTTGTTTGTAAACTTTCATGAATTTGATACTCCCTCTGCAGTTCTGTGATGATGTCACATGCTAATTAGGAGTTTAGTGCAGCTGGTCATGTGACTCAGCAGAGGAATTAATACCTGGTCTCAACTGTTATAGCACTAAGGGGCCAGAAAGAGATGAAACCCTGACCGTGGAGGGGAAACAGGTATGACACACCGGTGAGGGCATCAAGACTCATCCAACACTGCTTTCACCTTTTTGTAGACACACTTGGTGGATATTGTGCCTATCAGCACCTCTTTTTTAAAACTTTTCTTTGAATCTTTCAAGCTCTGCAGCAGTTGTGTGATCATATCACAAATTAATTTGGAGTTCAGTGCAGCTGCTCATGTGACTAACTTAAAGTGATACTCTGGGATGGAACAAGTTGGGTCCTATCACAAGGTTTAGGGCAGAAATTACCCCTACAGCAGTGTTTTTGTGCAGCAGAAGCCCAGGGTGCTCGCATCAAACACCCCCTCCCTGCTCCTCTGCCGGTTTCCTCTGCACTCAGACGGGGCCATTTTTACTTGACCAAAAACACAAATAAACGAACTCCCACCGAAAAAATCTGATATGGGTCTGCATTCACACTTTATTTAGAGAATTTTCAGTGTGTTACTTTCACACAAAAACACCGCTAAATAAGGCTCTAGTTCTCATCGTGTCATAAAACGGCGCTACCTCCGCTGCAGAGCCACAGCTGGCTACGAGGCGCTCGCCGCTTAGTGTATCAGTCCACATGCCGCGGACTGATATAAACAAACACAGGTAGTCTGCCAGGACGAATTATGCAATAACATTGTAAAGAAGAGTGACTATGAGCGAGGACGACCTGCCGTTCACTTTGAATAAAGTGAACCTTTTTTTTCATCTGGATTACTGGAATACCAGTAACTCAGAGCTTTTTAAAACAGAAGATTGAGCTCTGAGCTCCCAGTAAAAAAAAACACACACTTACATCAGATTGAGTCTCTGGATCTCAGCGTCCTTTCTCTTCACTTCCTGTTTGGCCGTGAGTAACAGAGCAGAGATGTTCTTCTTCAGACGGAAGTTCTCCGTGTTCAGGCCTGTGTTCTGTGCAAAGACAGAGAACGTGTGTGAATCATGCTTCTGATGCTGCTCAAACAAGAGACACTAACAAACAGATAAAAGGGGCTCTGGTAAGACTTAGAAACTTCATGACAAGGTGAAACGTTTCATTGAACCGACCTGCAGCTCCATCTGCTCCAGTCTTCTGCGCAGCTCTTTGATTTGATTCTGAGCTGCTTGGAATCTGGACTTCAACTGCAAACAAACAAACAAACAAATGGTAAGGGGTCATGAGACGGTTTTGAGCTGGCAGAAACATTTTGGGTTATATTTCTATTTCCTTTTATATCAAAATGTTTATTACGCTGAAATGGTTAAACACCCACTCTTCAGTTCACACCTTTTAGTAAAAGACAGTTTCACATTTAATTTACGAACATGTCTCTGGCAGACGTAACAATCCCACCCCACACAATGACCTTCATATTCAGGAAGCAGCCCTGATGGGTTCTTACACAGTCTGTGCTGATAGAGTTTTTATGACGACCATGTTGGCTCATAGATCGTCAGGACGTTACCTGACTGTTTCTGATACAGAGTAATGAGGCCGATCATCAACAGGGGTAGTGTTGGTATTGATGACTCAAGAGGCGGGCTTTTAAGCTGCGTTTCCCCCAAGCAGTCGGTTCGGATTAGAATGGTTTGGTACAGTTAAGCCTGATCCCGACTGCGTTTCCACAGCAGAGCGGATCGGTTCAGTCTGGCACCCATACAAAAGGGTTCCAAAAAGTGGGACGGCTCGTTTCAGTTATTTGGGGATCTGTCCTGGGATAAGTCAGTGGAAACGCCACAAAATGCGCTCCATACCAAGATGAACCGAACCGGTCTACTTGGTGGAAACACGGCTTTTGACTCCTCCCTGACCTATACAGGGTTCCAGACTAGGTAAGGGTACCAAATTAGGTACTTTTATAGGTTCTGACCCTGATTTGTGACAGCAGTACCTAGAACCAATTCATATAAAATCAAACAATACCATGTTTCGTTACATCCACACATCCCTGTGACTGTGAGGGTGTGGAAGAATAGGCCATTTCCCATACTGGACATGAACACAGCATTGCAAGTTTATAAATTGAAGAATAAATATGTTAAACTGAAAAACTATGAGAACTTATTGTTTAACAAATGAATATGTATTACCACAGAAACACACTAAAGTACCGAAAATTAGTACCGTTGAGTACCGATACCGACCACAAGGTACCAGTCATTAGTTTCAAATGTGAAAGGTACCCATCCCGAGTACAAGTACTCGGGTATTTTGTACTCAGCGTTGACCCCAGTATTCAAGTAACATTCTGTTGCTCAAGCAGCTGTGCAAGCACTGGCTTTGACTACAAAACTCAAACACATGCAGTGTAAAATGTGTGATCCAGCTTTTTGTTAAAGGTCCCATATTGTGCAAAAAATCACTTTATTAAGTCTTTTAGTGAAATTTGTGGGTCTTTAGTTTTCCTCCCAGTCCACAAAATGTGAAATTTAATGACAAAACCTGTACATAGTAGTGCTTGTGAATGTAAAATCCTGACCTAAAACGAGCTGTTTGGAATTTCTGGGGTTTGCCAATGTCAGTGAGTCTCTTTTTTGACCAATCAGGAGCGAGTCTGACCTGATTGGTCCACCGGAGCAGAAACCCCCCAACCCCCTTCCCACCCACTCCCCTCCCCGCATCTAGGGAGAAATCAATGGGCAGAGGAGTGTGGCTGTTTTTGGCTGTAAACAACCACAAAGTTCCATGCACAAGCTTCTCATCTCGGAAGAAGACAAGACTAAATGGCTAGAGTTCATTTATCAAGAAAATGTGCCAGCTACACTCAGTAAAACTGTGCATGTGTGTGCAAGTCACTACACGGCTGACTACATTTCCAACTTTGGACAGTACAACAGAGGGCTAGCGAATAGACTGGTCCTGAATCCAGGCGCATTACCGACCATCCAACAACAAACCTCGGACCCTGGAAATGGGAGTATTTTAAATGCTGTGTGCTGTGGAGCAGATGGAAGAGCTTTTCCTCAGTGTCCCCCCTGTCTCTGTGTTAGCTTCAGGATGCTAACTTTAGCTGCGGTTAGCCTGTTGTTTTAGCCTCTAATGTTAGGGTAAACGAGCTTTGCTGTTTTCTAAACATTGTGCACTCTGAGCTCATGGCGCCACTCTCAGTGATGCTGAGGAGCAGGGCGGTATCAGCGATGGCTCATTTACATATGAAGGTCACGCCCACTAAATCAGAGCGTTCTGAACAATGGGGCTACGAGAGCCTGGAAACAATGCTGCTGTGCTTGATTTATTGGCTTTTTGGACCAAAACATGTTACTACCATTTCATGAAGACATCAATGTTCCATATTAAACTGCAAAAAAGGAGCAGAATATGGGACCTTTAATGAACTGGGCCATATTTCAGCAAAAAAAACTGTTTTATGACAGCTACGGCAACTCTCTAGGAACATATTATTACACTGAAAGCAGAAACACAACAAATACACCTGAGACCTTTCGGTCAAGAAAAGTGTGTACTTTGACAAAAACAAGGAAGTTAAGGTGCAGTCAAAGAAATGTGGTGTTAAACTTTCATGCCATAGGATAACTAGTTCAGTGCTTAACCACATGTGCTAAAAGAAAATGGAAAAAGGAAAAAGACAGAAAACAGGCAGTCTTGCACCACGTCAGTTGCTAGCCCTGTTCACACATCATTTTGACTAAACCAGAGAGGAGAGGATTAGCTAATAACCACGATAGTAACTGGAGATACGCTCCCATTAAGGGTTGTGGAAGCTTCTTAAAAAGACAGCAGCTAGAACAAACTGTTTTAGACAGAGGCAAACACCAGAAAGAGAAAAATACGGATTTTTTAGCTGTAAATCATGTAAAGATACTAACAGGGAGAGTAAATGGACAGAAGTAAGCTCTCTTTGATTACGATGACAGAGAAGGGAAAGCATTAAGCTAAAGGCTCCTCACCTCAGTGTACGTCGACTCCTTGCTTTCCTGCTCCTCTGTCACGATTTCTTCGTACAGATCCATCGACTCTTTCAGCTTCAATGAATCAGTGGGGGACTTCGCTGCAATAAAGACAATATCAGACTGATATACTCCACTTTGACAGCACAACAGTTCAGTTCAGAAGTTTATGGTAGCATCACCAGTGAAGAGGACCAGGGGGACATCAAAGCTGACTTTTACCTGCAGAGCTGATGGCATTCATATCCAGACCGTCGTAGATATCCACAGAATCTTCACTGACCCCCGGGACAAAAACTGTGAACACAGAACTTGGGTTAGAAAGATGCGCCATCGAACATGTATGACACACAGCTTTTTGAAAAAAAACTGTGACAGAGACCATGACCTGAAAACCACACAGTCTATGCTCACAGGAAGAGCTGAAACGTACCATCGGAAACTCTGCTGGTGTCCATGTCCTCCATTGTTGATGCTGTTGCTCTGTATCTGCTGGAGTTCCTGTACAGAAAAACAACAGTTATAAGAAATTAACACAAACAGAACACAGCTGACAGTGTGAAGAACGACCTGACAGGTGGACACACTAAGTGTGACCCATTTTGTGGATCTGGATATACTGGTCTACATTATGGTTAGTTTTAATGTGAGTTCTTGGGTAACTAAAAAAAATCTGGGTAGTCTGATTTTTAGCTAAATTCATGATTGTAGTCCTTTTTTTTGTTTGTTTGAGGATTGGTGTGTTAGTGTATAGTCACGGCTGGAGGTCGTGGTCACCGGCACTGAGGGATGAAAAGTTTAGGAACTCCCGCTCTTGATGCTAAAGGTCTTGACATCTAAATTTGCAATTCGGAATGGAAAAGCTAGGATGCTCAGTTAGCATCTTAAAAGTTCAAATAAAAATCTTGAATATTAGCACGCTATTAGGGGATAGGTTCCAAATTAGATACTTTCATAGATGCCAACCAAATTCCGTCTGTAGTGTCAAGTACTGATTCACGTAAAATCAAACGGTACCATGTTTCAGTAAATACACTGAAAAAAGAAAACAGTTGGACCAACTTAAATTATTGCTTCAATTGGTCACACCTAAATAAATTAAGTTATTTGAAATGAAGTTAATAACTTCAATCAACACCATTGATGAAGTCAAATGAATTTCAAAATTTGATTCTTCTCAAATCAACATTTTGCATCAGTCCAACTTAAGGTTTTCAGTTGTTTCAACTCAATAATTTTCAAAACCTCCAAGTAAAATCTGATGAGGTGTTTATTGCATTATTGCACTGAAAAAATGTGACAGGTCGAGTTTACTTAAAAGAATCTTGGGAAACAATTGCACTAAAAAGGTAAGTAAAAATGACTAATAGTCTTAAGTTGAGTTTACTTTATGTCTACTTGTAAAGTTTACTTTACAGCCTGTTGAATTGACTAATTTCAAACCATGAGTGAGGAGGTCATGCAGTGGATATTAGACCCTGCTGTACATTAAGATGTTAACCTGCCAAGAGCACAGGCTTTCTGTGCTCCACATGGCATGGACCTGCTGTCCGTGCCCTGACGCATGGAGCATGTACGCTTACGTATGTGTAATGTTTAATGTGTTAATAAATGAGATGTGTTGATGGGCTAAAAATATGATCAGAAATGACAAACAGGGTTTTATCTTCAGTTATATTCAAATTACCATTACTGAGAGAGTATTTTAATTGGAGCCCTCACTGCCGTGGAGCACAGGCAGCTAGCCAGACAGACAGCTAGCCAGCGCAGTGGACCACAGACAGCCAGCTGGTCCATGCCATGGAGCACAGACACACTGTCCCCACATGGTATCTTAATGTGCATCAGGGTCTCATATGTACAGCGTTCCCTCCTCACCCATGGTTTTTCCTTTTGGGTTTTGCAGATTATTGAGTTGAAATAACTTAAAACTTTAAGTTGGATTGACGCAAAATGTTGATTTGAGAAGAATTAAAATATTTAGTTTATTTGACCTATTGAGTTGTGTTAATTAAACTTGTTAATTTCATTTCAAAGAACTTAGTTTATTTAGGTGTTACCAATTGAACCAATAATTTAAGTTGGTCCAACTACTTTCTTTTAGTTGTAGCAACACAGAATTTCAAGTTGATATGATCCACAAAACACATTGGAAACCTTGACTTCAAAATACTGAGTTGGATTGATTAAAAATATGACATCACTTCAACTGATTGAAGATTCACTTTTTACAGTGTAAACACATCCTTGCGACTGTGAGAGCACATTGCAAGTTTCTATATTTGTTTTCTATATTGAAAACATAAGTGTTGAAAAACTTTGTGAATTTGTTGTTGAACAAATTGATATTTATTACCCAATAAAGACACAAAAATACAAAAAAATTAGTATTGCTTACTGAGGTACCAGCATCTGTGCTGTATCATTTCAAATACAACAGGTACCCATCCATACATGCTAAAATGGGAATAATTATATTTATTTCCCCACTGTTTACTTTTAATTCAGATTTAGCTTTCAATATTTTTGCTAAAAAAAGACAAATTCAAGCTCCTGTGAGGAACTTTCGGTTTGTGTCAATTTTGACGCCCCTCTGTTTTACAAAGTGGTACTGCCTATTGTTTTACAGGTTTTATCCTGTACTTTTGTTGGCCATGTTTCATTCATTCTGCTTTTGTTTCAATGTCAAATGTACCACATTTTTTTTGTTGATTTGGTTTTATTTATTTGCTACAGACACAAAATAATAAAATACTTGTTTATTTTATTTTCTATCTAAAAAGAAAATCGCTGTAGACACTTGGTGGAAAAGCCAGATTCAGATTACCAAAGGGGCGACTGAGAGGGTCTGCTGGAGGTGTTACAAGTTGAGGCTCATCCTGTTGTTAGCATGAAAATAGAGGGGTACTTTGACCTATATTGTTAACATATGGTCCACAAAGACTGAGCACAGAACAAAGCCTGAGCAGGACACAGACACCCTTTAAATAAGAGATAGTCTGGCCCTTATGTGAACTACTTAGGAGGAATATTTCCCAGACATTGAATAAAAAGTACATTTGACAACCCAAGTTTGGGCTTTAGCTGAAAATAACCTTTTTAAAGCTTCCAGGGTATTCGTTTTAGATCTCTTCAGCTCTAAATGAGTTAGTTATCCTTAGTTCAATGCGTCTTTAATAGCATCTTAATGTAAGAGATGAAAAGTAGGTCATCAGTTATTTCTAATCATTTGGATAAAAAATTCTAAAAAGACGACTTATTGTCAACATAATCACACCTATTCCCTAACAACTTCCCCAAAACGTTAACAATCGATCTGTGGTTAGTGTGAAAGCCGTTTTCGGGATTTAAATAAACGCTTTATGCTACTACATGATAATATATGACCTAATGTAACGTTAACCTGAACAGGAGAGAAGTATACAGCCGGTAAGTTGGGGATACTGATGTTAAAACTAGAAGACATTCACAGAAATGTTGATAACAATAAGTTATTGATCTTTTCTTTTACCTTATTCGTTTTCTTGTTGTATCCTTCTGTTGTTTACAACTGTAATGTCGCGCCAAGACTTATTTCCACAGGAAGTAACGACATTTTCCCGCGGTCTGTCACTGCCCAGGGTGGATTGTTTTACCTCCTCGGTTTCGAAAATTACTCCTTTATCAACAGCGAAACACTACAGGAGAAAAACTATACCTCCTCTAACGCTCTTTAGCAGTTGCTTACATCATACGACGGATAACCGACTTAAATGCAGGCGTTAAATCGCAGTAAACTGCTCAGTTTGTTCGAGAGAAAGTTCTTTTACTCGCCGAGGAGGTTGCTTCTACTGACTGTGCCGGTGTTCTGACCAATCGTGTTTCCTGTCCCGATGTGTCAGTAAGCTGCTCTGCGCATGCGTATAGATGCAAGTCTGTGACGCTTTGATTCAGTAATGCTTTTGTGATCGTGTTACCACTCAAACGGAAAGGTTATCCGATGTAAGGAGTATTTGATTGTGATTTCCGCTCGTGAAAATACCTTGTCGTAAAATTAAATCAAAGGATTTAACTTATTTTTCTCTTCATGCGTTACCCCTGTGGTACCTCCTCCTAAATACTGGGATGAGATCGGTACACTGCATTTTCACGAGATTTTTAAGAAAGACGAATACATGCTGTTTTAGAAAGAATCAAGTGCAAGGGCTATCAATCCCTCATTTTGATTTTTACTTTCAGGCTACTTCACGTTATAAATTGGTTAAATTAAAAAAATGTCCATGCCATCGATTAAGGGACCTGGTAGATACAGCTTTATTAGCAGACACAACAGACGTTTTGTTTACTTAGCCATTGAATAGTAAATGCAGAACGAAGTATGATGAAATAAGTTGAAAAATCGTGAAAGTTAAAAAGTGATTTTCCCAATTTTTTATAATAATAATAATAATAATAGATACATAAATAAATAAATACATAATAATTATTATTATTATTATGTATTTATTTATTTCCAAATTGGTGGTATAAGACAGAAATACATTTCTGGGTGACACCATGGCCATTTTATTTATCAAACCCTTTAAAACGTATGGTTTACCAGAATGCATATTGATAGTTCCCAGGAACCACTGTATTGTTCTTTTCAAAAACTGCTCAAGCAGCCTATACCCTAACCCTTGTGTTATTTACGTCGTTATAACCACAATGAAATAGCCGTAGCTGAATTGTTACTAAATGAAGGTAAGGGCACCTGTAAAGGCTGCCAAGCTAAATAAATAGTTGCTCAAAAAATATATCTATGACAGGTGCAAAACATGCTCGCCTTCAAGCCACACAAGAACGGCGCCGATTGGTTAAATTTGCCTATGATTCTGGCGCTGCAGCGACATTTACGACACGGTAGCACAACTCGTCAAAACACCGAACCTGCGTCGCTGAACGAGCACGTTATCACTATGCGACAGGAGAGTCGAACCCCGACCCGGAAGGAAACTCGCTTCACTCACATGTGGGTTTTTAACAGCAGTGACGGGAACGTGCTGCCTGTGTGTTGTCATACAACACCAGCTACACACGCGCGTAATGAACCGAGCAGTTTGCTTTAAGAACAGTAAACTAGTGTATCTATCTGTATACAGCCCGAGCCTGTATCTGTTATAGAGCGATCATCCCGGGGAGACAAATGATACGATGGAAAATTTAGAACTGAGCCTGTCCTCTCTGGGCACCATATCCAGACATGTTGACAAAAGTCACAACCAACTCAGCCAATATCTGTCCAAACAGGTAAGAGATCCTGAGTCCTGCTTTGTATCTTTTATACTTTTGTCTTTTTAAGTGTTTTATTTTTACATTTTGAGCTTAAACGTGACCTCTCAGCATGGAATCTGTAACATGGCAGAAGTTGGAGTCCAAACGACAGGATGTAGTCTCATTAAGGTTGTTCAGCTTCTTTTTAAAACCTGAAGACATGAACATGTTGGAAAAAACATATCAGTTACTTGTGAGTCTCCTGTGAACCAGACAATCTATGGGGTAAAGTTTCATGAACTTACAGTCTTATAATGACTGAAACATAGTGACTCATTTCAGTGAAGGTTAGGAAACACAGGGTAATTCACGATACCTGATGTTTGATGTCTTCTTTCAGTGTGTGTTAACCTGTGTGATGTGTCTTATGATGTCTTGTGTGAAGCATTTTGAATCCCCTCGTTGCCCAAATTTGCTGCATAAATGCCTTCCATGATCACAACATGATACAATACATGAAACAGTATAATATCATGGGATATAAAACAATACACTATGATAGGATATTGTAGGGTCAGCCATAGTGCAGTGGTAGATTTGCTGGGTTTGATCTCAGCTCCTGCAGTCCCATAAAAACAGTACATCAAAGCGTCCCTGAGCGAGCCACCGAGCCCCAAATTGCTCTGGCTACCCAGCCACTGAGGGGGTCCCAAGTCAGTGTTCTCATTAGTGCTGGGCTGGAAAAATGGGGAGGGTTGTGTTTAGATCTGAAACGATTCCTCGAACGATTCGAGGTACTCGATTACAAAAAATACTCCAGTAATTTTCTTCGCCTCGAGGAATCGTTTAATTTTAAGATGAAGATCAAAGAGTGGTATTTCAAATGGAGCTGAGGCCATATTAAGAGAGTTTTCAGACCCCTCAAGCTACTTCTTATACAAAATAGCAACTAGCAACAAATGTAGCTTCTTTTCTGGAGTTTGGAGACTAATGGGTCATTCTACGAAACAGGTGCCATTTGGGTCCGCAACATTTGATGAGATGTACAAGGCACAAAAAATGTGTCAAAGTGTGTTTGCAGATTTTGGAGCTACCAAAGCAAGTGCTCTTATTGACATGCTGTATCAGAAAATTCTATTTCTTAAAGAGAAAAATTTTCATTTGAAAAAAAAAGATCTTTAACTAAACAAAAATGTATTTTATCCGATTACTCGATTAATCGATGGGATTTTCAGTAGAATACTCGAATACTAAAATAGTCGATAGCTGCAGCCCTAGTTGTGTTGTGCAGGCCATCGGATGTGAAGCTGTGTTGGAAAATATGTTATGATGCTATACAATACACTGCAGTATGTTATGATGTCAAAGATAGGGTACAAAATGCTATGAAGTTGTAGAAACAGTAGCATAAGTCGTGGTTGTATTAACTATTTTAGTAATGATACAGTTACCTGAGAACTGATCAACTGTAAGACAGTAAAATGATGATACATAACAACAAAATAGAAACACAGATGCATAACAATGTTTTTATTACTAAACTACGACAGATCTGACCTCATAAGTAGGAATGCACGATACCGATTCTGGTGTCAGGTTGTATCAGTGCCCCTTCATCCCAGAAAACACCCTAACATCAGTCAGTGTGTATGAATGGTATCATCTCACTCCCGTCTGATGTGTCCTCAGATTTGGAACCAGCAGGACCGGCAGTGTATTCTGGAGTGTTTGGCTCAGCTGCTGCTGGAGAAGGACTACACGCTGCTGATCGCTCGACACCTGCGCCCACTGGTTCTGGATCTGCTGGAGAGAAACGCAGAGAGGGTCAAAGCTGGAGGAAGGATTAACCATGACCTCCACGAGCGGCTGTGTGTGGCCCTCAGCAAAGTCCTTGCCATCAGTCCTGATGCTCAGGCGTAAGTAGAGTCTGTAGGGACTTGTCAAGAAACATGATGAAAGTTAGGCTGAAACCACCTGAATGTTAGTTCCTGTTGAACTCGTGAAATGGAACAAGCTTTAAGAGATAAGATTCAGCCGCCTCAACCAGCCTCACCTCTTTCTACTTCGTCTCCTTTTTAGTTTTGCAGCAAGGTATTTCAACGATGCCCCCCCAGTGTTCCAGAGACTCTTCTTTACCAGCGAGGAAGCTTCAGCCGTTCAGTATGGACCCCGAAGGATGAAGCTACGGGACCTTATGGGAGCAACGCTACGCTTCCTTCAGAGTGACTGCGCCAAGTTCAGGATGCTGTGGGACTGGAGCCCCTGCGTGTCCCAGCTGCTCACCAGTGATGTCATGGTTCGAGGGTATGTACCTACGTCTTCAGTCGACTCATGCTTTAGAAAAAGTAACAAGTCTTTCACCAGAGGTAGTTTTAAAAGGTTCCATATTCTGCTCCTTTTCTGCAGTTTAATATGGATCATTGATGTCTTCATGAAATGGTAGTAACATGTTTTGGTCCAAAAAGCCAATAAATCAAGCACAGCAGCATTGTTTCCAGGCTCTCATAGCCCCTCTGTTCAGAATGCTCTGATTTAGTGGGCGTGACCTTCATATGTAAATGAGCCACCGCTGATACCGCCCCGCTCTTAAGCGTCACTGAGAGCGGCGCCATGACTACTGAGCTCCGAGTGCACAATGTTTAGAAAACAGCGAAGCTTGTTTGCCGTAACATTACAGGCTAAAACAACAGGCTAACCGCAGCCACAGTTAGCATCCTGAAGCACTACTATGTACAGGTTTTGTCATTAAACATCACATTTTGTGGGCTGGGAGGAAAGCCAAAGACCCAAAAATTTAACTAAAAGACTTAATAAAGTGATTTTGGCATAATATGGGGCCTTTAACAACAGAGATCCTAAAATAGAACCGTAACATTTCCAGGTTCTCGTTTGTTCTTAAATGGAAGACTAGGTCAGCGTTTTAGCCCAGTGAATGCAGATTAGCATTCATGATGCTGTTCCTAACTTATTCACAACCCACTTTAACCTGTTTATGTCAAACACCTCTTCACTTTTCTTTATGTCATATGTTATTTTTAAAAAAAGGGTAGTTAAAGAAATTCATACATGCTTTATGTTTCAGAGTAATTGTTAAAGCTCTGTAAGGAACTTTTGGAAAAATAATTCATCTTTCTATCAGTTGTTCCTCTAAAACTGGAACAATTTTGAATCTCCTTTGTGGAGATTGGCTGGTTGTAAAACTGACTTTAATTAATACGGATGCTTTGACATGATCAAACAAGACCATAAGCATACAGATCATTTCCTTTTTTTTAGTATCCCAAAAAATGCAACAAAGGGTGTATGTGTTGGGGTAAAGGTGATATACTGTAAACTGCCAAAAAAAGCCTGATTTAAAGACATCACTCACTGCAAAGATTCTCAATATCAGGTTCATTACACTATTTAAGAAAGCAAAGACTTCCAGAGGTTTAGGAAAAATTATTGAGGGATGAGTCAACAGGGGGCGCCACAACTGACGCAAATTTAGAGTTTTTCACAGGAGCTTGAAATTTTAGCCTTGAAAATGACTATTTTTTATTCATCTTTGATCTGATAGTATATCTTAATATAAAGAGCAAGCAATCATTAACAGCTTGTTTTTAATGATAAACATGACTTTAGTTTTTATTTAAGTCAGATTTGTTAATATTTTACAGCTTGTTGCCTCTGTAAAGTAAACTTTCTTGGTGCTGTTTGTTTTTATGTTTAGGTTTATAGAATTAGACACTTTCTCACTGTTTTCTGTTATTTCTACAAATGTTACAGCCCTCTGCATTAAGCCTAGATGCCTGATTGTAATCCACATTTTGCAGCAATACAGGCTATACCTAAATACTACTTCTTAGCTTCCAGATCGGGTTGAGGACCAGACTGACTTACGGCACATCTTAGTCTCTATGACAACACCACTGTGATTAAATTTGTATTGATGGTAGCCTAACTGTCAGACAGAAAAAAGACAGAAGAGCAGAAGAAGGATAAACAGGAGAGAGATAGAGCGCAAGCTAAAGGCTAGCACAGGGGCTAAGCTGTTTGTGCTAATGTTTATCCCAACCCACAGTCAGCAGTTATTCTGCAGTGGTCTGTTCAAACTTGAGAGTCTATCAATAAAATGAAGAGTGAGGTTATGTTAGCTCTGATTGGTAGATGACTGGCAGGACGTAACCAGGATTTACTAACGTTACACATTACAGACATGTCTTAGAGCATAGGACTGTGAGTGGCGCTAAAATATCGCAAACTTATGTTTGCTTGTTGTCACGATTCAAACAACAATGCTATATCACTGTTAATTGTATCCAGTAAAAAGTTGTCTTAAACATATAAAGTAGAGTTAAAGATCTGAGCACTACTTATTTCCAAAACTAACATGCCTTTTTAAAAGTGACATCTTCAGGACAGTGTAAGTGAGACTCAAGGCCAAAAGGTGGCGCTGTAGTCTGATTAAAACAGATCCTCCTCACAGCATCTCTAAATATCTTTCATTTTCTCATTATTTTCCACAGACACACGGCCCACTGTCTGGCTCTGGTCTCTCACATGACTGATAATCAGAAAACCATCTTTCTAAGAAAGGTGCTCACTGGGGATGAGATCCTGCACATGAAAATCAGGTTAGTAGCTGTATTTTTGTTAAATCTCTTGTGTATTGATATTTGGGTTGTTATTTAGGTTGGGTTGTTATCTGTGATGGCGCTTAAAGCAACACATTGTTTACATTTTCTCAGGAGGACAGGATTACAAAGTGAATATGTTTTGTGAACCACACAAAAAGTTTTCTGATCCATTTCTGCAGGTTTGTGACCTTTAAGACTGAAAAAAGCTTTTATTGTGGCAAAAATGTGTTTTTTGTTTAGAGCTTTGGAGGAAACTCAGCAGCTGGAAGTAGAAAAGGCTCTAGTGTTAGCCAATCAGGGCTCTGTGATGTGGCGCCAGGAGAAGGCGAATAAGTTCACCAGAGGTCAGGTGGTGTCAGAGGACCTGTCCCAGAACGTTGTGGCTGTCTGCGGTGTCGTGCTCCCCCGGATATCTCCCAGAATCCCCGATCAGGTGTGTACGCTTCTGTCCTCTGTCATTAGTGACTCTACAGATCAGAAGGTGCTGATGTTGTTCTGTTTGCAGGTGAACCCAAAGGATCTGGTCCTGGTGGACTCTACCTGTCGTAATCTGAGGAGACTGGCGCTGGCTGTGGCGTCCCAGAAGCCCGTGCTGCTGGAGGGTCCGATCGGATGTGGTAAAACTGGTCTGGTGGAGTTCCTGGCTGCTGTCACAGGACACACAAAAGCTTCAGAGATCCTCAAGGTCCAGCTGGGTGATCAGACTGACAGCAAGGTGAGCGTGAGGGTTTGAACCATGAGGAGGATTAAGGCTCAGCCTGAAAACATGGCTGTTTAAGAAACTTCACAACTTTTTTAAACCTGTTGAAATTTCAACCATAAATCTTTTTTGACAGTTAATTGAGGCTGAAAATTAGAAACTGTTTTCTGATTGTGTCTCAGATGCTGCTGGGGATGTACCGCTGCACTGACATACCTGGAAAGTTCGTTTGGCAGCCAGGAACTTTAACACAAGCTGTAACTACGGGCCAGTGGATCCTTCTGGAGGACATCGACCACGCTCCTCTGGATGTGGTCAGTTCAAACTTAACATGCTCTGAACAGATTCTCCATTATCTGATGATTCTTCCTGTTGCCCAGGTTTGTAGTAAACAGATCTTCAGAGTTGGACTGAGATGTTGTTTGTTTCAGATATCTGTGCTGCTGCCTCTGATGGAAAATAAAAAGCTGATGATTCCAGGAAGAGAGGACTGCATCGATGTTGCTCCGGGATTTCAGTTCTTTGCAACAAGAAGGTGAGAACATTTTTGCACCGAAGGTTTTACTAATTTTAGTCTCTGGATTTATTATATTTTCCTTTTCATAAATACACAAGAGTAGACAGCAGCCATTGGCCGGGTGCAGTTATGTCATCTCATTAAATTGGGAGGTAAAGCAAGTATAAAAAAAGGTGCTCAAACATATCAAAGGGAAAAATGTTTCTTTGATGTTGGTATGAAACTATGACTCCATGTATCCTAAATGTATGTGTGGGTGCAAAGAAAGAAATAATGTTGTGGACCAAAGGTCATATAAGACAGGGTGTGGCGTGGGGGAAAGGAAAGTGACCAGAAGGAAAGGCTGCAGGTGAATTGTGGACGTGGGACAGAAGCTTCGGTGGGGATGGATATTGAAAACCGGTTCCCTTTGAGAATCAATAAAAAAAAAAAATAATAAAATAATAATAATGATTTTATTTATATAGCACCTTTCAAGAACAGCAAAGTCACAAAGTGCTTCACAAAGCAAATAAAAACAAATAAGAACAATACAAGCAATTATAAAAACAATACAAGCAATTATAAAAACAATACAAGCAATGTAGAATCCATCCATATCATTAGCCTTTATGCTTAGTGGTTTTGTTATAAGTTCTTTATGCTATGTCAGAGCTGATGGACCTTACGTTGAGTAGTCTGCGGCAGCTACCTCAGCTTAGCAGTTTCCAAAAAAAGTTTCCCAAGAAATCTCTGATTCTGGATTTTCAGCAAGAAGTTTTGTTAAGAAATGAACTCACTCACAAGATTCCTATTCACTACATTCAACATGGTATAAATCTCCTTATTTACCAAAAATGATGTAAACAAAAAAGCACTAGCTTGATGCTAATGTATATGGGAAATTGCATTGATATGCTAGCAGTTAGCATACATCGGTTTAACTTCTGCTTCAAAATAGAATTTCAAATTTTATCAAAGTTTTTCTTTACTGAAAACTCCAAAAGTCAAAATACTCCCAGGCAAATGAAAGTTAAGTTAGGTGCAGGCTCGTGGCCGACTTCAGAACTATGGTAAGGTCCCAAACAACTCAGAGTAGTGCTATAACCACCTCAAGACACTAGATGGCCTACTTTAGTCAATAAGGTATAACAAAACAGTGCATCAACGTCATGTGATTTGCAATATTCACTTGTTTTTATTTATTTCCACCCAGAGATATCCAGATCCAGTGACCAATTTTATATTTATTCTCTTATAAACTCAATAAAATGTTGTTGACCCAGAACACATGCAAAGCTACTTTTGTAAGGAGAAAATTCAGAGGAGGAATTGATAAAGATAAAAGATTTGATTTTGATAAAATCTTATCAATGCCTATCTCTAACCCTAATTGAAGTAAGAAAAACATTAATAAAGACAGAATGATACACCAAGGTTTCATTGTGGGACTGCTGTAATCCCTCTGTGGTTCGATATTATCCTGTTGCTGGGGGAGGACAAAAGAGCTGCATTCCCATTCCTAACCTTTTCCTTGGACCCTAGTGACATCACTTCAGTTTGCTTCTTGCTTTTTTGGGTAATTTTTGTTTTCCTTCAGAACTTTTTTCCCTCTCTTCCTTGTGGATTATTGGGACTTCTGTGCATGACTTTTCATAGCTGGAAGATTTCAAGTGCACCTCAGGACTTTGATTTAGTTTTAAAAGACTCTTTACCTTGGACTCTCATGGTTTATATTTGGTATTTCATTAAAGGGGCAATTTTAGTTTATTCAAAGATGATAAAAGTGCATTTTTGGTGAGAATTTGTTTTCATCCTTCAGCATCATATTAAATGACCCTTTTGATGGTTTTGTTTGAATTCTGTTTCCCTACAGTTGATCTGTAAATTATCATTCTTTTTATCTAACCTGAAGTTTTTTTTTTAAGTTTGGTTTCTTCCCTCAAAGAACCCCCCTCGAATGTTAACACATTTGAGAAAGTCTGAGTGTTACAAGAGTTAGAACTAAAGGAGATTGGTTTTATGTGAATGTAGATGAGTCGTCAGACGTTGATTGTGTGTTGCAGGATGTTCTACAGCGGCGGCAGCTGGCACAGACCACAGAACTCTCACGCAGCGCTGCTCGACAAATACTGGACCAAACTCCAGATGGGAAACATGACTCGAGATGAGCTGAAGAAGGTGACACCAACAGATTCAACCCCCATTACCCAGTTTCCCTGATGTTAAACTGCCCTTGACTGGTGGACCCTTTCAGATAGAGCTGGTTCAGTGGATTTGTTTCATGGGCAGACTTTAACACTATTAATGTGTTTTTGTAGGTTCTCATCAGCAAGTATCCTCGGCTGACTGTGGTGTCAGACCGTCTCCTGGACATCTTCTGTCAGCTGACCGGAGAGAGACACTCTGACGTGGACATGAGCAGCCTTCAGCACTCTGAAGACAGCCAGCAGCATAGGTCTGAGGACAAAACCACACTGCTGGAGGGGAGAGCTCTGTCCCTGAGGTGAGGCGCAGACTGTTATTGTCCTTACTCTGCCTTTACTTTCCACTGATCCCTGGATAGTAGCTTTAAATAATTTACAGCTAAAAAAAAACTTTTTTTCCTCTCACTGGTGTTTTAGAAAATTTTTATGAGTTTTCACAGCCAACTGTGCACCCTCTTGGTAGGGGGTGTGTGATCCAGATGCTGATAGCTGCATCAGCTATGTTCTACAATTCTACAGTTTCATTTAGCAGATGCTTTGGTCCAAAGCTATGTACAACACAAGCAAGAATTGAGACAGAAGCTATGTAATAGTGTGATGGCATAGGAACACGACACAGTGTATCCCGTTAATAAATCCAACGAAGAAGAAAAATGCAACAAGCATAAAAAAACAAAGAGCAGAAATGGAAGACATCCAACAATTCGTCTTCTCCATGATTAGCATGTGGCTCTTTGTTACAAAGAACAATCAGGCTTTACTTCAGAGAAGGTTGTGTCAGGAGGAGAAATACAGCTGCTGTCGCGCAGTAAGTGACAATTCTTTAAACCAGTCAACAGTCTGCAGTGTTTCTAGCTCCACCTTCTGGGGTTTGATTGATATGTCTGGTACCTCAACAGAAGGCCCCCAAAAATTGTGATAACTCGTCTTGGTTATTTGGGAATCTGTCCCAGGATAAGTCAATGAGAACACCACAAATTGCATGCCGTACCGAGATATACTGTTTTTATTCTACCAGGCTGTATTGGAAAGTGTGCTCAGATACGGCATGTCTGCATCATGGTTTGGGAACCTCACTGTGCAGTTGAAAACTAACGCTGGCCCATCTGGTTCACAGAGCAATAAAAGGTGATAGGGAGAAATGAAATACCAGCCCCTCCAGTCAGTCTATAAGCTGTCGGTTCTTCAGTAAGCTCAGAGAATTGTGACTGACCCATCACACATCCTGCACATGGAGTATGAGCTTTTGCCCTCTGGCAGATAAGTTCCCCATTGCAAACTAAACAGATTTAAAAACTCAGTTGTTCCTACTTCCATTAAGTTTTTAAATAGTGCTTTTTATGGCTATTGACTTGGTTTTCTTTCATTTATAGCTGGGTATGTGCAATATGTGTCTGTATGTGCAATACAGGCAAAGTGCAATTGTTTGTTGTTTGTTTTATCAGAATGTGGAGATTTGTAGGCAGCAGGGGAGTCCAGAACAAAGGTCCCTAGGGGGACAGTTAAGTATTACTTATCGTATCGTATCGTATCGTATCATACTGTATCGTACATATCAAACCGTACTGTACCGTATCGTGTCGTATTGTATCGTACCGCACTGTACCGTACTGTACCGTATCGTACCATATTGTAGCGTATCGTACCGTACAAATCGTGTCGTATTGTATTGTACCGCACTATACCGTACTGTACCATATTATATCCTCTCATATCGTAGCGTATCATACCATACCGTATCATATTGGTATGGTACCATACGTACCGTACCGTATCGTATCATATCATATCGTATCATACCGTAGCGTATCATACCGTAGCGTATCATACCGTAGGGTATCATACCATAGCGTATCATACCGTAGCGTATCATACCGTAGCGTATCATACCATATCATATTGTGTCATATTGTATCATACCGCACTATAGCGTACTGTACCGTATTGTACCGTATCATAGCGTATCGTACCGTACCGTATCATATCATGTCATATTATATTGTACCGTACTGTACCGTACCGTGCTGTACAGTACTGTATAGTATCATATCATATCGTAAACTGAACTGAACTGCTTGGTGGAAACAGGGCTTAAGGTCCCCCGCTCAACAGGCCTCCCTTCCCTCTGATTGGCCAGCCCTCTGGAGACCTGTCAGGGGAGGAGCTATGAGCATACCTTAGCGTTTGAGGGCCGTCTCTACGGCGTCTCATGAAACAGTCAGGAGATCTTTATGTGATGACATCATCATTTCAGCAAGTCTCGTGAAAATCACGTACTATTTGTTAAACGGACAGTTTTGATTGGTTTAGATAGATTTAGGGATTTCTAAAACATATGGATTAGTAGAAGTTTAAAAATCTGCACAGTCCATTAGATGTTGTATTTTGAAATATTAAAGTTAAAAATGACAGAATATTTTTTCTTTGCAAATTCTTTCTGTAGAAGACAATCAGGTGACATTTTTGTCTCTTTAATATCTTGAAATCAAACATTTCTTCCGGACTTGTATGTGGCTCATGTTAAACTTATGAAGATAATTTTTCACACTAAAAAGACATGAACTCTTGTTCAGAGTTCAGTTTTTGCAGTGAAATTTGTCAGCATCTCTGTCTTGCTTTCGTTTTTATATATTTATATGAGACAGTCATCTTTGAGATTCCTACAAACCAAAGCCACCCTCCCGTCTGCAACGACAGCCTTCATGATTTTAACGAGCTTTCCACTCACTGCCGCTGTGTTCGATAGGTTATTGATCACTGTCCTCTGCATAGGAAGCTGCAGTAACAGATGGTACTGGTCAGACTGGGACATCCCCATCAGATAACTGGTTACTAAACACCTCCTCATGTAGAGGCTTGTGTGCTGCAGCTTTTGAACTTTTGGGATGCTCTGTGTAGGATCGATAAGAGCAGAGTGTGATTCTTCTATAAAATCAATGTGTTATAGTTTCCATGCTGGTTTCATGGATCAATGTCATTAACTTTATAGCTCGGCCTGCGATGCTCATGTGCATTGATCAGGTTCACTGGGGTTCATCCTATAGGAAGGATACATTAACTTTTGGCTCATATACAGCAGGGTTCACTTTTTGAAACTACACAAGTTTCATAGCGTCGCTGATGAAACTGAGATTTCCATTTTAGAATCACTACATCTGCATGAAATTCAACTCTTTATTTGACGAGGTTTTGCATTAGTATTCATAGCCCCTGAACTCAAAAACCTCAAGTGTGGCATCCATGCACACCTGTTCGAAACTTTAAGACCAGCTGAAAAATTGCATCATTCAAACAACATTCAAACTGAAATAGTCTGTTCATCAGCTGTTCGAAAGTCTAAGAACACAGCTCCAAAAGAAAATGAGTGAGTGAGTGTTTCCAGGAGGCTGTGTGAACGTTGCTCCAAGTGTTGAAGATGTCTTCATGGAGGATCATCCACTGTCTGAACTGATTAATTTCTGTAAATGTCCCTCTCCATCCATCCCCAAATGTTCTCAGAGTGATTTAGGTCAGGGGAACATCAGGATGGTCCCAAATTTCAGTGGACAGCCAAGTGGTTCCTCCAGGTCGGCACTGGTGAAATTTTCTTGGGTCTACCTCTTGATGTTTTTGTATCATAACCCTCAGGATCTTTGAAGAAATTCAAAATGTCTGTCTGACTGCGTCCAACCTCAGCAGCGATGGTGCGTTCTGAGAGGCCTTGCTCATGCAGATCAACATAAATCAATCTTTATTTATAAGGCGCCAAATCATAAGAAACGTTATCTCAGGAAACTTTCTAAAACATCAACAGGTCTCGTTAATGTTAATAAAATGTTATTTGCAGAAACCAAACATCAAGACAAGATAAGGAGTCTGATCTCATTTTAACCCACCATGATGACAGACTTTTGCAGCATTTAACAAGTCAAAATAAAGTGGAACAACTTCCCTTTAACAGGCAGAAACCTTGGATGGAACCAGACTCATGTTAGACAGACATCTGAGGAGGCTGATCAATCAATCAATCAATCAAAATGTATTTATATAGCACTTTTCATACTAATAAAATGTAGCACAAAGTGCTTTACAAACAGACATGTGAATTAAATAAAAGATTTATACCCCAAACCCACTCCACCCAAACAGCAATCCATTCACAATGTTAATAAAAAGCAACATAGATAAAAGATAATAATAAAGCACACTGCTGTGCCCAGTACGTACTGAGGAAACGCTGTCTTAAAGGTTTAAAAATGAGAAAACACTGGAGGTTAGGTAAAAAGTATAAAATTATACATATCATAGTATGAAATAAGAAAATGATTTTTAACAATAAAGAATAAAAAATACTTGAAATTAAGTTAAAATATACATAAATATAAAATGATAAATAAATGAAGAATAAAACAGGAAAACTAGAGAATAAAATACGGAAAATATAACAGATTTTTGAAAAAAAAAAGATAAAATAAATAAATAAATAAATAAGACAAGATAAAATAATAAAAAGTGGTCTGTACTTAAAATAAATAAAACACTAAAAGGTAATTCAGGTAATAGCTCAGCTGAGCTTGTTTTTAAAGACATTAACATTAGATGCTGTCCTCAGGTCTTCAGG